>NW_026526721.1:80533404-81133404 GCF_024362965.1 Panthera pardus
CCAATAGGTAGAAGCAGGAAGAGAATCTGGTTCAACATAACGAAGCAACCTTTCAAATAATCAGAATTTCCCAGCGAAGAAGTGAGTTTCTGATTACCAAAGAAGCTCACTGCATTCCATTTCATAGTTGGGGGACAAGCCATGGAGATGATAGGGTGCCATAAATTAGAGTTTTGAAGAAATCAGGAGGTAAGCAAATGTAAATGGCAACAAGCCAAGCCTTCCTGTTCCTCCTCTGTTGAGAAATCTCTGGAAGTTTAGATTTGTAGGTAACCTCAAAGACAGTGGATTTTTATTGCATACTTTGCATTTTTCCTGCCTCACAATAAGTAAGATAAAGACCTTGGGCTTTACAGTCAAATTCCCTAACTTTGAAGCCCTGCTTTTTTATATCATCAGCTGTACAACCTTGAATAACTTAGCTCACCTCTCTGGGTCTAGTTTTTTTTCCTTCTGTAAATGAAGTAAACTACCTCCAATCCTGAGGAACAAAGATCAGAGCTAATATATTTCTTGCTGCATTGGTAAACAGTATGCCAAAAGTAGACTGATTATAGATATGTGAGACAGGCAGATTCAAGCCTTCTGGCCTTTTGTACCTGGCGGGGGATGAGGGTGGTGGAGATTGGATAGAGAAACTCTGCTGCGTCAGCAAGCACATATGCCAAAATTGCACTTAAAATGCAGATACAGGAGACAGGCGAATTCTGAAAGGCTTCCAGATCTTTTTTCCTTTGTTATTGAAGTGTGGTTGACACACAGTGTTACATTAGTTTCAGGTGTACAACATAGTGATTCAACAACTCTGTACCTTACGCTGTGTTCATCACAAACATAGCTACCATCTGTCACCATACAGTGCTATTACAATACCGTTGACTGTATTTATTCTCCATGCTATCTGAAAGCCTTCCAAGTCTTAAAGTCTTGTGCTTCTCACAGGGGGGATAAAAAGGGAGGGGGTGAGGTGAATTTCTCTGTCCTTTGTTGAAAATCTACTGTGCATTAAGGTTCTGGGCTCAGCGTCCCACCATATCTTCACAGTGGTTATGCAAAGACAGAATTGATGATAATGAGATGATAATGAGAACAGGTTTGCAGTTTTCTTGTGAATCATCCCTGAAGCCCCCCTAGATCTATGGAGGACCTCTGGGCCCTTCTAGTCCTCAGAGCCGACCAGGATCGCATCTCCCCCAGTCCACTACAGTGGCCAAAGCATTAGGGCTCGTCAGCTTTGCCCAGGATTCAGCATCTGACAGAGGCAGGCAGGTAGCTGAGGGCCTGTCACGCCCTTCACGAGAGCCCCGACCACACATGCGCATGTGCATACACACACGTGTACACACACACACACACACACACACACACACACACACACACAGCCTTGGGTTGGGATACACTGAGAACACTAACAAGTGACCTTTTCTCTCTGTCCCTCAGTGTGACGGGGTTGGGGTAGACCTGAGCAACATCTTCCTTGAAGGCATTGCCATTCTCAACATTCCCAGCATGTACGGAGGCACCAATCTCTGGGGAGAAACCAAGAAGAACCGGGCTGTAATACGGGAAAGCAGGAAAGTCGTCACTGACCCCAAGGAACTGAAATTCTGCATCCAAGGTAAGCAAGGCATGAGGAAAATTGGTCTAGGTCAGTGTCCCAGTGAGAGGAGTATTCAGGTGGGCCTATTAGCAAACTGTATCAGGACCAACAGCAGGCTCTAGAAGGTCCTACAGCCCAACAAGGACCCATTTGGGGCCATGCTGACTTATCCCTGTTGTTGCAAAATCTACCACCTAATTGAGAAGAGAAGATAACAATAAGGGATCCCTAAATGACAGTCAGTGATCAAACTGGGGATCTGTGAGGTCAGGAGTCAAATGCTGCTCTCTAGGTTACCCGTGTCCTCGCATAACTAAACCCAATGGTCACTTCTCAAACTTGATCTTACTTCACTCATCAGCAGCATTTGACCCAATCTCTCCTTGTTCCTGAAAATACTGTTCACTTGGCTTCCAGGATTCCACATCTTCCTGTTTTCCAGCTACCCCACTGGTTACCCCTTTTCAGTCTCTTTCTCTGATTCCCCATCTCTCTAACCTCTTGGTGCCGGCGGTCCACAGGCAAGGGACTCAACCCTCTTTTCTGTCTGTACTCAGTCTCTTGATGACCTCATCCAGGCGTGAGACTTTATTTAAATACCACGTGAGTGTCAGTGACTCAGCATATCTAAAACTGAACTCCTGATGTCCCTCCCACAAAACTTCTCCACCCAGAGACTTCTCCATTTCTGTTGATGTTAACTCCAGCCTGCCCATTGCTCGAGCGGAAACACTCGGCACCCTTTTATCTCACATCTCATATCTAGTCTATCAGAAAACCTGTTAGCTCTACTTTTAAAAAACATCCAGGGTCCCGTCGCTTCTCACCACTACATTTCTGCCACCTTGATCTGAGCCACCATCTGCTGTCCCCTGGATCACTACAAATCCCCCTAACTGGATTCCTTGCTTCTACCCCGTCCCTGTAGAGTCTGTTCTCACTATTGCATCAGAGTACCCCTGGGAAAATATGTCAGATTATGCCATTCTCTGGCTCAAAATCCTGCAGTGGCTCAGAGCAAAAGCCAGAGATCTATATGTGGCCTAAAGGGCCCTAGATGGTCAGGCCTCATGTTACCTCAGCGACTTCATCTGCCACTACTCTCCCCCATCAGCCCAGCCCCCCTGGCTCCTCTGATGCAGCAGGTTGCTTCTATGGACTGACTGTTCTTTCTGACCAGAGCAATGGTCAGATGCCTTAGAAGCCATCAGCTGGACGTTCCCCTATTAACCCACTAGGATATATATCCCTACCCCTTACCAGCCATTTCCACCAATGAACCAGGTAGGAACTCAATCAGAGTACCTGGGCAGCTCTGAATCTTCTATGGATTGGATGAATGGCCACCCTGATCCTCAGGGGTTCTCAATGGACTGGTGAGCTGAGGGAGGAAAGCCATGTGTGAAGGTGTTGACAGAGATACCACATCAAGAGCCAGGAGACTGGGTTCCAGTCCAAGTACTGGCACTAACCTATTTTTGGCATCTCAGCTTTCTTTGCTGTAAAACCAGCATCTCATGTAAAATTTTGGTAGCTAAATGAATGGGGTCGAACCAGATCATTGGTTCTTAGACCAGGCCTGCTTGTTGAAAATGAAGATGCCTGGGCCCTAGCCCAGATCTACCCAATAGTCTCTGTGTTGGTTCCTGGGAATCTAAATTTGTAATGAGCACCCCAGACAACTCTGATGGGCTGCCAGACTTGAGAACCACTAACATAGACAAAGTATCCGTGGATCTGGGTCTGTGTTCTTTGATGTCCCAGGCTGCAAATGCTCAGATTGGATGTGATCTTACCATAGGAGACAAAACTTGGCTGACCAACAAAGGGAGGAGTTACTTGCTTATTTGGGACCCATCTGTTACATAATCAGATTGTTATATTCCAAGTCAAGGTCGTCAAGGGGTATCATCTCCACACCTCCACCCTTTGAGAGAGGACTCAGGAATTTTAATTTCTCCGTTGCTCTCCTAAGTCCCCTTTATTTTACCCAGTAAACTTTTCAATTTGTATAAATTATTAAACTGAATAATGTGTTCCTCCTTCCTCCCTTGGCAGGGGAAGTTGTGGGTGCTGGCAGAGGGTGGGGGAAGCACTGGAGGTTATAGAAAGTTTATACAGACTTTCCCACCCTGGTGCTCGTACCCTAACTCCCACCCTGACAACCCGTTCCATTAGAACAGAATCGTGGGAGAATCCTCCCCTTACCCCCATCCACGGCATGGGGAAGCTCTTGCTGAGGATGTGTTCTGCTTAGGACTCAAAGATAAAACCCTTATCTTCTCCTTACATATATGATCGTGTATCTTCCCCTTTAAGCAAGGGTAATGTGTCTGCTGATTGCTCTTGACCATCATCTACAGGAACTCTCTTCCCCAAATCCCCTTTTCCCACCCCCAGAATGTGCTATCAGAGCTAAAACTGAAGCTACTTCCTGTTCTTTAGATGAAGACATAAGCTGATCAGAGCAGAGTCCAAAGGGGAGCCTGGCTTCTGGGCTTTACAGAGACAGCAGCATTGAGCTTCCTTTTGAAAGGGCCATGATCTCATTTACGTTGAGATGTTAAATGGGGGGAGGGGGCAGGAAGCTAAAGAGACAACCTATTTTAGTAGAAAAGCATCGGCCTGAGAGTCAAGAGACCTGGGTTCCAATCCATACTCTGCCTCTCACTAGTGTGTGACGTTGGGCAGGTCTTTCACTCTTGTGGGTTTCAGTTTGTTATCTGTAAAATGGACAAGTGTGACAAGCACATAGACTCCTATAGATCATGGGTTCTTCACGGCTTTGCAAAATTAAGGAATGGACAGGTTGTGGTCTAGGTGGGCTCTTTGAGCAAAATTGTATGGCAGGTTCCTTTCATCTTTCAGTGTGTTTTGTTTCACATTTTATAGGCCAGCCGCTGAGAAGGCAAGTATCTCTCTATATAGGCTGTTCATTTGCTGGGATTCTTTACTCCTTGGCAATTTCATTGGGATTGGAGGTGAAGAAAAAGTCAGGAAAGCGCAATCAGAGGGAAGCAACTTATCTTAGGAGGTGTAAGAGGAAATGACAGTAGAAGAGGTTACTGTCAAACCTCTGTCATCACAGATCAGTCTTTCTCCTTAGAAAAGTAATCCAAGAAATAAGGTCATTCAAGATGAGCATGGGATGAGTTCTATGAAAACATTGCATAGTTTAGAACACAATGAGTCCTGGGAAAATCACCAAGCTTGCAATTGAATGACTTGGGTTTACATTTAGGCTTTACACTTTCTGGTTTTATAAACCCAACTTCCTTGAGTCTCAGCTTCCTCATCTGTAAAATGGGCATAAAAATACCTAACTTGTCATGAGGATAATAGATGTGAAAGTGTCTGGAACATAGTAGAAGCTCTTAAAAAGAAATTCCCTCACCCTTAATCCTAGTTTTATTCTGGAGCATACCAGTTGAATTTCTGATTTTGAAGTTCTTATCTTTAGCATTGCCATCTACCTTTACTATCACTAAAAAGGAGCAGAGCTCCTGCCAAAGTCCAGCCCAGCCTTTGTCCTAGCACATTAAACTTATACCATCAACTGTACCAGCATCTCCTAGACCTTTCATGTTCCAAACATGGAGGCTGGCTGTTATTTCCTCTTTGTATCCCCACTGCTTGACCCAGTGTAGTTAGTCCAAAAAAAAAAAAGTTGTTGGATAATAAGCAGTACATGGACATCGGTTCTTTTTAGTTTTTATAACACCAATAAGAATAGTGACAGAGAGTCTCCTCCATTTGTCAAATCTTTCATTTTGGCTTGCAAATAGTTTTGCATATATTAGCTTATTGTGATCCTAACCAGAACCCATGAGTAAGGTCATACCCACTCCCTTCCACATCCCTATTTCATAGCTGGGGAAAAACAAAGACCCAGAGAAGGGGTAGGACTTATACAATTTATGTTCAGTGGTAGCATCAGAACCAAGACCATGATTCCTAGCTAGCCCCAAATGGCTAGTGTCCAACCAGAAAATTTCTCTGAGGTCCTACTGTGTGTATTGTACAAGCCAGGCACTGAGAAAACAGGAAATGTTTATATGCCAGTCCAAGGAAAAGCTCCACAGATACTTGTGGAAATTCTGCTCCTCCTTTAAGGCCTGTGTCAAAGGCTGCCTCTTTTCTGGTGGCACCTCTGGAAGTGAATCCAGCCTCTGAATTCCTAGAGCACTTAAGCTTCCTGTCTTGACAGTACTCTGATTATGGGTTGCCTTGTCATTTCTTTCTCTTGCAAGTGCCTGGAAAATGGTGAGCATGTGGTCTTCATCTTTATGTTCCCTTCAAAGCCTAACATCCTACCTACCTGGCTCACATTGTTCTACAGAAATGCTTTTTGGAGGGAGGGAGTAGGGAAGAAGGGGAAGGAATCTTGCCTTTGGTCTGCCAGCACAGCAGGCAGTAGATTCTGGAGCTGGACAGGAACAGGCACTTAATAGACAATCTTGGAGGGAAAAAAAAAAAGGAATGTATTTTAAAGAGTTATATGTGAGTATTTGTGAAGCTGAGAGTTTCATCTCATGATACCATTAGAAACTCAGTTAATAAGTAAGATGTGCAAGCGATCTGCAAATAAGTAATTCAGATATATCTTGAGGACTTGGAGTCAGTGTAGGTAGGATAAGGGACTAAACATTGAACTAGAAGTTGAAAGACCCAGGCCTTCCCACCATCAGCCATGTGACATTGGTTAAGTCATTTAACCTCTCCAAGCCTCCATTTCAATCCATACAAAGTGGACACAATTACAGTCTCTCTCCCTCAGCATTGTTTTGAGAGTTAAATGAGATCATCCATGTAGAGCATTTAGGAGAATGCCTGGAACATGGTGAGCATTTGATCAATAGTAATCAGAATTATTGTTAAGTGATAAATGGAGGGTGATAAATATTTAGTATGTGATAAGAAAGGGGCCAGATTTAGAGCTTCACTCTATTAACCTCTGCTTCAGAAATGAGGTCTAGATTATCTTTCAATTACCTGTGGCTCTGACAACCTATAACTCTAGGGTTATTTGTTGGCACTGTGCTTGAGTTCATATGGCTATTACTTCCAGTGTGGAAGTCACCCCTGAGTTGGCTCTCCAGTGAATCAAGATAAAGACAAGGGTGCCAAGTCTTGAATCCAGGTGAAGCACCAAGGGCATGACACAAAGCTGGATCAGTCCGTGCAAAGCCCTGGGGAGCTCCACCATTGTTTCCCTCTAGCCCCACCCTATATACGAATGAGGGGACTTCCTACACATTTTCTCCCAATTCTTCACTGAGCTTCACGTCTGCCCCAATCCAACCTTTAGCCTTAAACCAGCAATAGCCTTCAGGCTGTATCACCCACACCTATGCTCCTCTGTCTATCTGATATTAAAACAACATTTTTCTCAGAGATTTCTTAGTGCATCCCACTTGAACTGCACACAGGGTATCCTAGACAAGGTTCCAAACGGAGAGGGCAAATCTCCTCAGACTTTCACGTCAGTTTTCCAGCAGTGGAGACAGGCTTTCTATCATTTATTCAGCACACACTTACGGAGTACCTATCAAGTGCCAGGCACCAGGGAACAATGATGAGCAAAAACAGACACAGTCCCTATAGCCCTTAGGGAGTATGGGAGCCAGGCCTCAATAAAATAATCCACAGGCACGTGATTAGGATCCGAGATAAATGCCAAGAAGGAGAGTCACATGTCTACCCCGAACCCCAGCGAGACCAGCCAGCCAGTGTAGCTCACGGATATGCCTCATTCAAACCAACTGAGCAGGCAACACACAGGCCCCCTCCTGGCAAGTGCCTCATCATAGATCTGCCCAGATGCAGAGGTCTTGCCTGGGAAGGGTCACTTTGGTTGACCCTACTACTTTACAGGCACACATCGTTCTCTCTGCCTCCACGCTGTGCCCGTGTAGATTTTCACTGATGTGTGGACCATCCCCTAAATCTCAAAGCGATGGCATGGGCCGCCAGCCAGCCATCTCAGACTCACATTCCCAGGTGAGGAGCCGGAGCTCAGATGAGCCAAGAAAATAATTGTGAGCTTGTGAGTTCTTTGTTTCTCAGCACGTCCTTTTCACTTGTATGAAACCATGACAGAAAGTGGCCTGTGGGGTTCAGGAGCTGTCCAGAGTTGGAGGTTCCCAATTTTCCAATTTGGTGGAGCTCTGACCGGAAAGATAGTCATAATGAGCGGTAGTCAGCCACTTACTGCTCACTGGGGTTAAGAGAAAGTAGAAATGTTTCCAGCAAGTGTGCATTTCACAGAGGTCTTTCTGGCTAAGGTCTCTCCTGGGGGCTGAGGTAGAGCAAGGCGAGTTATCCCTAAAGAGCCGGGGGTACTTGGGTGTGTAGTGGGACTCCCCTCAGCGCTGGGAAGTAACCATGGCAACATACATGTCATTCCTCTTAACCCGTTGCAGGCCTACAGAGAAACTCTGCTTTGCCTTTCACAGGAAATTACAGCATTGTCCTTCAGTCCTTCAGGTGTCCACATCGGAATCAATATGCCCCAAATGAGGTGTTATCTTCTCCCTCTTTATACACCCTTCCATCTCTCTGAAAGCCTGCTGCCCCCTGTCCATGTTCCTTGCCTTGTTAATGGCATCACCTGTGGCCCAAGCTGGAGACCCAGAGTCACGCATTTCTCTTCACGGCTGATTGTGGAACTCTCCTACAATTCTCTCCTTACATGGTGTCTGCCACCTGACCGTGAGCTCTTCAGCTCCAGATGTCGCAATTCCTTCTACATTCTTGTGCCTGACAAAGTCTCTGAGACCTCAAAAGGTCTTAGTTAATATTAGTTGACTGGAAGCACCCAGGGTCAGGGGCACCTGGAGTGGTGAGTTAGTGTTTGAGTTGATCCCTCAGCAAAGTGGAATTTGTGTGTGTGGTGGGTGCTAGGGCACGATGTTCCAGGGCCCCTGTGCCAGCATCAGCCTGTACAGGAGGCTGGGGGTGGGGGGGTCCACCTCCCAATCCTCGCTCTTCCCTTCTCCAGGCCCCTGTCTGTTCCCCGCTGACCCTACATGAGGTGTGGCTCTCAGGGCACCTGGCAGGGCTGTCTGGGGGATCTGCGGGGTGGACCAGGTATGCTTTTTTGCAGCTTCCAAATGAAGGCCACACAGCCTAGTTCTCAGAAGCCCGTTTCTATAGAAACTAGAATGTTTTCTATGTAGCATTGAAATCCCAGAATCCCAGGTCTCTTAGAAATCTAGAGATCATTGTGCCCTCTAGATAAGGAAAGTGAGGACCAGCAAGGTAAAGTGGCTTGCCCTTGGCCAAACCCATACTGAAGTGCAGGTCCTTTAGCTCACACGGGCCAGTTCCCAGTACACTAGAGCAGGGATCGGCAAAGTTTTCCTGTAAAGGGTCACATAGTAACTATTAAAATAGTTAGGCTTTGTGGGCCATAAGGTCTCTGATGCAACTATCTGACTCTGTCCACTTAGTGTGAAAGCAGCCATGGACAATACACAAATGAATGGACGTGGCCATGCTGCAATACAACTTTATTTACACAAACTAGCATCGGGCTGGATTTGCCCAATTTCTGCACTAGAACCTCATATGGTCCACAACCGGCAGCAAGGGCATCACCCGACAGTGTCAGAAATGTAGACTCTCGGGTCCTAGGCCAGACCTGCTGGAGCCGAATCTGGGTTTCCACAAGAACCTTTGGTGATCATGTGTGTGTTGAAGTTTGAGAAGCACTGCACTGGTGAGCCTAGCGGCTCCCCCCTGAGAATGCCAAGAAGAAACCTTATGGATTAGGAAAATGAGACCCAGAGAGATTAATGGACCTGCCCGATGGGTCACACAAATTGGTGGATCTGGAACTAGAGCCCAAGTCCTAGTCTTTCAAGGTGGAATTCTTTCTGCACACACCAGAGTACCTGCCCCAGCCCCCTCATTTCTGGCTGTCCCTGACCCAACTAAATTCACTGGAAATTAAACAAAAGCAACCCTTTATTCTTCTTCAGCTGACTTCTGAATCAAGAGGGCTCTGACTCCAGCTGTGTCTCCTCCTCTTCCCCACCCCATCCCCAACCAAGACCTGGGAGGGGTTGGCAAGATAGAATGTGCCTCTGGAGGCTGCCTCATCATCTCTAGGATGGGGGAAACTTGTTCACACAGGGTCAAGCTGCAGTCAAACTTCTACTTAATTCCTGCCTTAGGAAGTTTGCTGCTCAAAACAGAACCACAAAGCCATTGAACCTTTCATTTTTCACATGCAGAGGAAACTTCTAGACTAGAGGGCCTAGACTACCTTAGATTTTTTCCTCTTCTGTTTGCCCCATCTTGGCCCACACACCAGACCCTGTTTCTCTGTAGCAGCTTTTTAGCCATTTAATATCAGGTGTCTCCTAAGACCCAGCCGACAGCAGAACTCCATGCTGGCCACACATTCCACACAGCCTGAACACTGGTGCCCTTGATCCGTTCCTAATTTGGGTACGAAGTGTTTCATGTCCTCAATTTATCGATAAATACGTACTGAGGTGTTCTTTACTGAGCACTTACTTCTGGGGTTGCATATTTAATTACAGATCTTCCTGGACTTACGACAGGGTTGCATCCTAGTAATCCCATTGTAAACTGAAAATACTGTAAGTTCAAAATGCGTTTACGACACCTAACCTACCTAACCCACATCGCAGCATAGCCTACCTTAAACGTGCTTAGAACACTTACATTACCCTACAGCTGGGCAAAACCATCTCACACAAAGCCTATTTTATAATGAAGTGTGAACTATCTCTTGTAATGTAATGAATCCTGTACTGAAACTGAAAACCAGAATGGCTCTTTGGGTATGGAAGGGTTGTCATGTATCAGTTGTGTACCCTATGATCGTGTGGCTGGCTGGGAGCTGTGGTTTGCTGCCCCTGCCCGGCATCATGAGACAGTATGGTACCTCACATCACTGGCCTGGGATTCAAAATTTGAGATATGGTTTCTACTGAATGTATGGCTTTTGCGTCTCTATAAAGTCAAAAAAATTGCAAGTCAGACATCATCTGTATTTAATCCACTTTACGGCTGAGGACACTGAGGTTAATGGGGATAAGCGGCCCAAGAAAGGTGTACATGATAGAGCCTGGATTCAAACCTGCCTTCAAGTACTGTCAGTGTTCCAGGTGCTGTGGAAGATGCAACCAAGAGTGGGATGTGTCCTGACCTCCAGTAGTTCACAGTCTACCTACAGGAGATCTATGCAGAACAGTAGTGTTAACACTGGTATGATAGGCAAGTGCCGTGGAGTGGCAGAAACAGTATCATACGAGTGTGGGAGGCAAGAAAAAAAAAGGCTTTCCTTAGGAACTTGATCCCCAGCTGTCAGTACTGTGCCATGCATCTAGGAGGTGATCGGGAAATATCTGATGTAAGAATAAGTGGATGCATGAATGAATGAATGAGCAAGGTGCGATGTGTGTGTGCTGTACTTGAAGCTGGCAAGGATTTGAAAAGACGGTGAGAGAGAAGAGGGGAAGGGGGGCTGGAGCACTAGCGTGTAGAGGTAGCACAAGGGAAGGCCAGAGAGATAGAGACCCTGGAGTAATGTGCCACAGAATTGGTTCATGATCCTCGAATAATAGGAAGAGAGGAAGAGGTGACGGGGTGTAAGCCCGGAGCAATAGGATGGGAGAGTAGTATGCAGTTTGGGTTAGGGGACAGGAAAGGGGACTGGTGGCAGGAGACCTGTTCAGAGGCTAATGCATGATGCAGGCTTACAGCTCTCAGGTCCGGAACCGGGAGGCTGTGGCCCAAAGGAAGAAGGAACAAAAGCCAACAGGAGTAGGGGTCAGACAGAGGGGGCGCTGCCACGTGCGTGGTTCCTCCCTCCCCACAAACCAGCCAACAGGATCCCAGCTTCTGCCCACACACCCCGCCCTCTCCCGTCAGCCTCCACAGCAGACCGCCGCCCCCGCCCCCAACACATTCACAGAATGGACGCCTTACACTGGAACCTGTGTCTTTTCCACCTCCCTCACGCTCGATCCGTTTTCAGGCCGATTTGCCCCATACTTGTTAAGCATCTATTTGAATTTAACACTAGATGTGAGAAATACTTTATACTCCTCATCTCATCTTAATCCCTTACAACACCCTTGAGAAACACTTTATAATTAGAAAAATGAGGCTCAGGGAGGTCAATTGACCTGTCCAAGGCCACACTGATTGATGGATCTGGGACTAGAGCCAAGTCCTGGTATTCCAAACATGGCATTCTCTCCATATACACCACAATACCCTCCCCCACCCACCCCCACCCCCCCGTTTCTGGCCAATCCTGACCCAACAACCAGAAAAAGTCTCTCTGATCACAACTCTCTGATTTTGCCTTTCTGGGGCAGGTGGGTGGTGTGCTTATCTCTCTGAGCTGTGATTAGCCTGGTGGGTGTAGATGTCTGCAACGTACCTTGTATGTGTCATGCGTGAGAATCAGGTTTGAGTTGAACTGGAAAATCTCACCACTAATTGATTGATTTCATTACATCCACTGTACCTGGAGCTTCTCAAGCTCCATGAGCAAAGTAAAGCCAGACAATACACCAACAATTACCAACAACATACCAACAATAGCATTTGACATTCAAGCCGAGAAAGTCATCATTCCATTTAATAAGATTGTGCAGCCAAGAAGTCTTCCCTGAGAAGAGCCAAGAAGAGGCTCACCCCCTCCATGCTCACTTCCCTGCCCTCAGACACCCTGTCACTCTAAGGTATTTTGTCTCTGCCTTGAGTTCTTTATTCAGAGCTTATTTTTGGAGTCAAACAAGCCTTGGTTTGAATTCCAGCTGTACCACACGCCAGCTTTGTGACGTTAGGCAAGCTTCTCAACCCCACTGAGCCTCAGGAGTTTTTTATGTCGAGATAATAGTTGCTATCTAACAGAGTTGCCGTGAGGGTTAAAAGCATAACCTTTGTAAAGCTCTAGGCCTGCCTGGCCTAGAGTCTGTGCTCAGTAATGGTCATTTTCTTCATGACTTCATTGGGACCACCAGGTCAAGATTCCCTGTACCTCCACTGCCTCCCAGACCTTAAAAGACCTTCTCACTCCATGATGATGTCAGAGGCTTGCTTCAGAGCCATTTCTAGGAGATCATTTCTTCCTGAGGAATTCTCCAGCACACTGCCTCTCCCCTTCTGAAGCACCTGACCCGTATGCATAGAGAGGATTAGATGCCCCCTTCCACAAAATACAGAGCTTTCTTCAGAGCCCTGCCTCACCCAGGAAGAGAAAGCCACACAGAATGGAGGCCCCACTCTTCCCTCCCCACCCCACCACACAGCAGGCTTTCAGGAACCAACAACAATGGCCATTGTGAGCCCGCGTGTGCCCGCGCTTACTCTTTCTCTTGCCTCAGTGTAGGGTTGCACAGAATGTTCTGACTTCTGCACAGTGTAAGGAGTGGTAAAGATTGCTGCCAATCTGTTCTTGACCCAGACAGTCAGGAAATCCAGACTCTACTTTTGTTGGAACAGCTCCAACAGACGAAGGGTAGAATGCCCCTATGCCAAATCAGGGAAAATAGAGGCCCTGAGGAGGAAAGTGACTTGCCCAGGGCCACACAACTAGACAGCCAGAGCAGAGACAGAAATCCCAGCGCCTGCCTGCTAGATCAACACATTCCCTTTCCCTCCGAGCCTACAGCCTCTCCTCTTTAGAAAGCAGAGGATCTAGGCTGCTTCTCCTTCCGATCTGCTTCCATCTGGATTTTCCAGAGGCAAAGACCACTCAACACTCTCTGGACACTTTTATTGGGCTTTAAACAGACCCCTGGGAGTAGAAGAAACCTGCAAGCCAGTATGACAACAGCAGGACACAAAGGACACTCCCCTCAAAGGAGGTGCTTCACTAGCAGGGGTATCAACACTATGCCTGAAGTATCTCCAGATCCAACCCTACTCTTCCTTGCTCAGGCCAGGAATAGTGGATCACTATGAGGTCGTATCTTTCTCTTTCTCTCTCTCTCTTTCTTTCTCCCCCTCCCTCCATCTCTCTCTCTCTCTCTCTCTCTTCCTCTCTCTCTCTCTCTCTTTCTCTCTCTCTCTCTCTCTCTCTCTCTCTCTCTCTCTCACACACACACACACACACACACACACACACACGTGAAGAAAAGGAACTAAAGGAACTCATTTGCAAATAAAATGCTGAATCTCCTGCTTTAGAGTCAAAGAGTGGTAATAGAGATGCTTCATTTGCCAGGAAGGACAGTCATCCTAAAAGTTCAAGGTCACAGTACCTCTGGCCTTCACGGTACATCTGCTTTTCTTCTCCTCAGCACTTCATTCTCCCCCTACCTTCTCCTCTCTTACCCACCTTCCATATCTTCCTCTCCCTCTTTCTTATGCCTCCTGCAATACCTTCTCTGGGTCATGTCAATTACCATCCACAGAAGGCCACTCACCATGTAGCAAAGACAGGATATTCTGAGGTCGCCCCTTTCTAAGGAAACATAAAATCCCCGTAACAGCCGCTGTTTCTTAAGGGCTTTCTGTGTGCTCTCTGTGCAGGGCCTCTGATTGCATCACTTCTACACCTCACCACAACCCTGCCAGTGGGTTACTGTATCTACATTTTCCAGATAAAAGACAGACTCAGAAAAGCTAAGTGACTTCTCCTGAGGTAATGACACTTGTGGGTGCCCAGCAGTAGTATCCGATGTAGGTCTCTGCCCCACAGCTAGTCTCAGGAGCACATTCTTCATGTTGGGTTTACAGAATGCCAGGGAATGAGGCCTCCTGCCTGCTTATTTTTCTGGCAAAGGTCCTTCTGCCTCTACCCCATGTCCGAGCTAAGATCGTGAGGAAAAGCATGGCCCTAGATTATTCTTCAGGTCAGGTATGGTTGGGATCCCTAAGGGCCTGGTGCTTTGAGAGGCCAGGTGGGAATGTGTCCAGGTGAAGATCCTATACGTCACTTAAAGCCTCTTTCCTTACCCACCCTTTGGTGCCCAAGGAAACCCCAGAGCCCCTCCCTTCCCAAAAATCAAGAAACAGCCTTGTGGGGCTCTCCATCTCCCCACCCCCGGGCTATTTTCAGGTTGCCAGGCTTCTAAGTTGGCTTTGAAGCTCTTTCGCCAGGAGCAGTCCTTCATCTGCACAGACCAGACCCAGTGGGAAGCTGAGGCAATCTGCTCAGTGCTTAGCTTTTAAGGCTCTGGGTGCCTGAACCACCAAGGGCACGTGGCCCATTTCCATGGAAATTTGGAGGCAGGAGAGGAGCCCAAGGTGACACGTGACACGCCTTGGCAGGCCAAGTTTGAGAGAGGCCTACCAGCTACCACTCACCTGTCTGGACTGTGGGGACTGAACCTGGCCCCACCACAAGGCAGAGCCCCACTTGTGTCCTCTCCTTCTGAAGAGAGTAAGAAAGTCCCACACCCCCGCCCCCCCTCCACTGCATGTCAACTTCTCCCTAACAGAGTGAGGAGGGACATTTCTTCCTGCTGTTTGCAGAGCTCCTTCACATCCTGTACCTCTTTTGTCCGCAAAATAACTCATGAAGTAGGTTTTATTATTGTGTCTGCTATGGGCAGGGACCTGGGGGGAATTTTGCCTCCCCCCCGGAATTCCTATGTTGAAACCCTAATCCTCTACCTCAGAAGGTGACTGCATTCAGAGACAGGACCTTTAAAGAGGTGACTAAGATGGACTGAGGCAGTTAGGGCAGCCCTAACCTAATCTGACTGGTGTCCTTGAAAGAAGAGGAGGTCTAGACACACAGACAGACATATCTGTCTGGATGCACGTGTTTAGAAGAGAGGCCCCAGGGGAAACCCACTCTGCCAGCACCTTGATCGTAGCTGTCCAGCCAACACAACTGTGAGAAAATAAATGTGTGTTGTTTTAAGCCACCCAGCCCGATGGGCTTGTGTTATGGCAGGCTTAGCAAACAGACTCAGAAAAGACAAATAACCTGCCCTATGTAGACACAGAGATTAAGCTGAAGCTGTTAGCCCCAAACTCAAGACCCTGTAGTGTTTCTCACCATTTCCCTTGAACCCTGGGACTCCTTAGTTGTCTATCAGAAGCCATTTATTAAGTAGTGACAAACTCCTTTTTGCATTTCTAATTAGTCAGACACAGAGCCCTGCCAGGAAGAGCTTCAGATGGGCATTAGCTAACCAGTGTTACCCCACCAAGTGGATAGGAATCCAGCCCAAAGAAATGATACCTAACATCCTAGTTCACCTGTGCTACTATGACCCAGGTAAAGGGATGGCACCCACAGGCTTTATTAGATTATACAGGTACCCCAGGATGTGGGGCAGGCTTCCTTGCCCATATGACAGGATGGTTCAGAAACTCTCTGGGTACCATCATGTAGGATTTCAGCACATCCACTGGGGGTTGCTTGGCTCCCTGGGCTCCCCATTGCAGCTCTCAGACCCGAACCCCGGAGTACTGACTGAAGGGGAAACAAGGTAGGAGTGGGGTTGAGGGTAGCAAGGCATCCCGTTAGGCTGAGGATCTCCCATGCTTCCCTAGGGCACAGCAAGCTAGAAGTCTGAATCATGCCACACACGTATATATATCCTGAGCTTCCCTTGCATTTTCAACGACTGAACTTTCATTAATGTGAGCCAGCAGCCAAGATGAGAATGATCATAAAAATTATGCATTAAGAAAGAGAGGGGAAGGCCTCCTGGGTGACTCCGTCAATTAAGCATCCTACTCTTGATTTCAGCTCAGGTCATGATCTCACAGTCAGATTGAGCCCCGAGTCAGGCTTTGCGCCAGGCATGCATGGAACCTGCTTGGGATTCTCTCTCTCCCTCTGTCCCTCCCCAACTCGTTCTTTCTCTCTCTCCTCTCTCAAAATATTTAAAAGAGAGAGAGAGAAAGAGAGAGAGAGGCAAAAACCAGACTGGGTCAGCATTACCTGATATATGCAGATGAAATAAATTAATTCATGGAAAACCTGTTACCCAGTTCAGTCTAGACAGGTAGTTACTATTATTTTTAATCACTATCTTTTTCTTCTTTCAGGTCAAACTGTCAAGGTCTTTGGCACTAAAGCATGTATCTTATTCAGTCTATTCAACAAACATTTAATTGGGAACCTTCTATATGCCAAGGGCTGGGCTAGTTGCTAGGGTTACAAAGATAAACAAAACAGGAAAACATCCTGGCATTCAACTCTCAGTGGAGTTGGGAGAGTAATATGTTCAGAAACAGTTGTCATTGGGTGAGATCCACTGTCTGAGCATAGGAGAAGGAAGAAGCATGGTGCCTGGCGCATCCCCAGAGGGCAAATAGGAGTTCTCCAAGCAGAGAGACACCTGTGTATGACACAAGGCCAACCAGTAAATGACCTTGCACACCTGACTAAGGAGCCAAGACACCGTTCCTTGGGCTTCCAGAGCCATTGATGCATCTGAAGAAGGGAGTGGACAGATCAGATGTGCCCCTTAGTTCTGAATGTTCTGCCAGCTTTACCTGTCAGTGTTGAGCTCCAGCCCCTCCTCCCAAAAGTGGGCAGGACTAAGGAAAGAAAAGCAAAATGGGGCTGTTGAGATCAAAGAAGTAGGGAAAGGAGCAGAGTGAGGGAAGAGATTGGAGGGAAAAACAGACTGAGTGGGTCGCCCACTTAATCTAAAGTTCACCTGGATTTGAGGTCTCTGTGTGGAGGTGTGAAACCAGAGGACCATTGAAGGTTTTTTAAATGTTTTAGCCTGAATGTGAGGGTTTGGGGACACTTGTACACAGCTCTAAGAGGGTAGATAAACAGACGATTGGGAGTCGTTAGGCTGAATCTGGCAGAAAAGAAAAGTGAAACTAATAGATTTTAGTGCCCACTCTAAAGGGCCAAGCACTTTAACGTCCAACTCTGCCATTTAATCTCATAACCACACTTGAGGTCACTATTATTATTCCTAACTCCTAATTTTCAAATGAAAAAAGCTCTAGATCAAAGTAGTCAGGAAGTAACTTGTTGATATTCTTTTTCACTCTAATTCTCGCATGTATTTTGGGCACTTTTATTGCCTAAGGCTCAGATTCTCAGTCTTGAGCATGCCTCAGAATCTTCCAGAGGGCTTGTTAGAACACAGACCACTGGGCCTAATCCCCGGAGTTTCTGATTCATTAGGTCTGGGGTGGGGCCTGAGGATTTGTGTTTCTGACAAGTTCCTGGTTGACGCGGATGCTGCTGCTGCTACAAGACCACACTTTGAGAACCACCCAACAACCTAGCCCAGTGGTTCCCAAACTGTGCTGCCTTTTGGAATCACCTGGGAATCTTTAAAAACCAACATTGATGCCGGCCTCCCAGGCCCACACATTCTGATTGAACTGGAATAGATGCAATCAGGCCATCATTGTTGATAAAAACTCTCCAGGCAATGTTAACACGCGACAAAGTATGGGAACCATTGACCTAGCCTCACTTCACCTTGACCCTAATGCCCATCTTCTTCAGCTGCCCAGCTGGGGCCACAGGAGGGACTTGTGATCTACTAGCATGGCTCAGAGCACTTCTTTCCATCCCTCCGTCTCCCGCTGTCTCAGAACACCTGCTCCTAGAACTCCTTATGCCTCTCACCCCACTTCTCCCTTTTCCTCCAGTCCTTTGTCTCTAGTCCTGTTCAAACTAGACCCTGTGCTACAGTCAGTATTACAACCATCTCTTACCCACTGCCAATACACCTCCTTGTTCTTTCTTTGACCACGTCTAGCTGGGAAAGTTTGAGGAGAAGGATCTAAACCAAACTTCAGGCATGGGAGTGAAGGGAGGCTTCTTGAAGTTGATGACACTTGAGCTGAGTTTCGATGAACAAGTAGGAGTGGAAGAGGGCATTTCAGGCAGGGGTACGACATGTGTAGAGGCACAAAGGAGGGAAACAGGAGGATTTACCTGGAGAACTACATGTTGTGTATGTCTGGAGCAGGTACTAGCCCACAGGGTCAGGAAATCAAACTGCAGAGGCAGCCTCTTGCCAGAAGGGGATAGGCCTGGGGCATGAAGCCAGGGAGTTTACATCACATTTGCAAGTAGGAAGAGCAGTCAGCTGATACTTTTTTTTAATGACTTTTAAATTATAACATTAATACATACGTAGAGAAGATATGAAAAATGTAGAAAAGAATCAAGTAGAAAATAACAATGACCTTTAATCTAATTATCCAGAACTCACCACTGTTAAGATTTTAGGGGCATTTGTCCTTTTCTCCTATGCACATTCTTACATAACTGAAAGCATGCTGTGCATAAATACATTTATATGTCACCTTCACACTTAACATTATATGCGTATTTAATGTTTTTGAGATTTTGTAAATATCTTAATGGTGGCATAAGTCTATTGTCATGGATACCATAGACTTTATTTAACTAGTCTCATACAGATGGAAATAGTAAAGGGTGAGATTTCACTGTTATAAATGATGCCACAATGTTCATATTTGTATGAACTTGGATTCTGTCAATGATTTCTTGTGATCAATACCAAAAAAGAATTTAATGAATCAACAGTATGAAAATTGTAGACTCTTATTGTCAAATTTCTTTCTGAAAAGCTTTTGCCAATTTACACTTTCATTATAGGTGTGAAAGAATGCACATTTCATCTTCTCTTGCCAGCACTTGGTGTTATGATTGGTGCCACTGAAGGATTTTTGGTATGGGGATGACATGAGCAGATCTGCGTTTATAAAATCACATACTGGAGGCTGAGTCTAGTGGGCCAGATTGGAGCTGCTGTTGTTGTCCTTGCTGTGTCTCCTTTGCTTCCACATTCTCCTTTTTCCATTTTCCCATTCTCCATCTTTTTTTTCCTTCTCAGAGAGTGTATGACAAGGCTTTGTTACCAAGAGCGAAGCTGAAAAGCCCAGCTCTGTGGCTGCAACAAACTTGTGACCAGACCAGTGACCCTCTGTTTACAGTTCTGTCATCTAGATAGATAGATAGATAGATAGATAGATAGATAGATAGATAGATAGATAGTAATTCTCCTTAGGTAGAAATATTTTTTTATACTTTTCAGTGAAATTACCAAATGGACTTATTGCTAAATTAATTTCTTTCTGCATTCTGTGACTGTCCAACCCTACATGTGTTCCTCTGTCCCTGGAATATCTTTGCTCCTTCTCCTTCTCAACCCAGCAAATTGCCTGGCATTCATCCTTCAAGACGTGCCTTAAATGTCTGTGACACCTTCCTCCCACACTTAGCCCAGTCAGAATAGGTTACTCGGGCCTCTCTGTCCCTATAGTTCAATTACAACATTTTCTACACCTAACACATTTTCTCCCTCTTGGCCAAGAGTCCTTTAGGAGTAGAACATTTTGTATTCCTGGTGTTTGTCTGGCATTCAGCTGCTACTCAGTAGCTTATGAGTGAGTGAGTGAGTGAGTGAGTGAGTGAGTGAATGAATGAATTCCTGTTTTACTAAAGTGCATGGACATTTCATCTTAAATACTAATGAGTTAAAAGTGTAAAGACAATGTGAAGATGATATGAATTGCCAAAACCACATTCAGAATCATGGGTATCAGGTAAAACAGACACTTGGTATACCAGATGTCCTGATCCTGGATTCTAAGTTCTGAACATTAATTGTTCTATGTGCTTAGATGTTGACTTACACTCTATTCTGTTTCATTTTAACTCCAAATTTAATTTGTGCATAAGTATCTCTGTGCTAAAGGAAGTAAAAGGAATTAAGCGATGCCAAAATATCCCAAAGTGTATTCCAAAGAAAACTACCAGAGACTGTTTATAGATATCACACAAAAGAAGAGCCTCATGGTCCCATAAGTTTGGGAAACAACGTTAAATAGATTTCTTTATCTCAGAACGTCCTAGTAGGCATTGTAGGAAGTTTAAAGAAAGATCAACCAGGCAATGGCAGAGAAATAGAAAAGCAATCAAGGCTTTCTTCAGTAGTAGACAGGAGTCATCCTAGCCTCTTTATGCCAGGGAAGATTCAGAGTACAAATTCAAAATCAGAATGGCAAAGTGTATACCGAGATCCTAGCCCCTTACCCTGCATTTATCTCCTTAGTCCCACGTGTGTGTAAGCCTCTGCCCGTCCCCCCACCCACCCACCATGTGGATGAGATCAGCCTTCATTACTTCTCTTCTAGAGCCAGGAAGCAAGGTAATGTGTGGGAAGTGATAGCTGCAAGGTAATGTGTGGGAAGTGATAACAACTTAAAGCCATTCAACAGGAAAATTTGTTAAAAGACCAAGACATTGTAAAAGCTGAAACACTTGAGTCTATTAAGTCCCCTGCTTCTTAGAACATTTTGTTACCAGGGAATGTTTCAAGGAGGGAAAACATTGAACTATAACAGCACTGTCAGATACCAAAGTCTGGTACAAAGAGCAACATTTTACAAGACATCTGTCTTTCTGCCACTAGAGAAACCTCTGAAAAGTTCTGCTGCTTTTTTCTCCTACCCCAGTATAATTCCCCACCCTCCTCACCCCTAGACACACTCCTTGGTTTCTCTCTTCCCTCCTCCTCCCCCTCCTCCTCCTCCTCCTCCTCCTCCTCCTCCTCCCCCTCCCCCTCCCCCCCCCCCCACCGCCTCACATTCATAGCCCATGCTGATTTTGCAGACACTGTGTTAAAATGACACAGTAAGCTAAGACTATCCAATGGTTATTTAATGTTCTTTGGTAAGAAGGGAACTAATTACGTGGCTAGAGGTTTAGATACTTGTTGTTTATTGGATCCAAACTCCTTAAGAGAGCCTGCAGCGTTCTCCTAAACAAACACTGCCCTTTCATGGCTTCTTGTTCCAAGCCCACATGAGATGGAGAGTTTAAGGAGACAGTATCTCCACAAGATATGAAAAAAAGGGATAGCAGAGAAGGAGAATGGGAGTATGGACTGAAGTAGAGGGGAAAGCTTACGTGCCTGTGACAGAAAGATGAACCGTCTGTGTATCTGTTGGCAGCTAATGTCCATCGGTGATAATCAGTAGGTTAGACTGTAACAGTGTTGACACATTTGTGGTCAGCTCAGTGGTTTGCTTAACTGTCTTCATTAGCAAAACGTCCATCAAGGGAATGTTTTTAAACAATACCTTCTAAACAAAAAAGTATAGACAAACCTAAACATCTCTTTGGCAATCTTAACAAACACTATTACACAATACCAGCAGGGACCTTAGACAAAAGCCATCTATGCAATAAATAAAAGTGCTGATTTTCTAGTTTGTGGATATTAGTAGGATATTGGTAATTAGCTACAATCTATGAGAAAAGTACCTTCACCCCGGTAGGGAAAAGAATGGAAGGTTTTAAACAATCTGCCTTTTTATTTTGCTTCTGTTTTAAATACATAAAAATTGTGTTGTAAAAGTGAGGCTTGTTCCCAACGTCAAGCCTTGATCCTGCCATTGCTTTCACAAGAAATCGGGCAGGCACTGCCCAAACCTCAGGAACCCTGAAAAAGACCTCTTCCAGGTGCTGGATCAGAAGTAACTGCCACTGTGGGAGGCCATCAATCCTATGTGACTCTGAGCCTGAGACACATATTTTCTGTCCCGCTTTTTCTACCATGGCCTCAGAATAATTTGGTTGAGGTGAAATATTCTTTTCCTTGGCATAGCTTAGGCACCTGGTGTCCTGAAGGAGGTCACTGATTTCTCCCAAGGATGTCCAAGAAGGTTGGCTCACCACTGGCTTACCACAGGCCAAATCTGAGGTTAATTAATCATCAGTCATCATCAGTAGGGCCATGATGTTATTCAGACATTCAGAGAAAAGAAACTTGAACCAGTTATGGATAAGGACTTTCATCAACATTCCTTCCTATCCTAATCCCAAACCAGTGTGTCTTTAGCTGCACTGGGGGGTTGAAAATCATTTCAGCAATAGCTGGTTCATCATTTATATTACCCTCCATTTGAAGAGGCTTCTTGAAATGCCAGCTTCTTCATCGGATGCATATTAATGTTCCGAATCCAAACCTTTTTTCACTAGAACTGGGTTTCTGCTCATGAAATGGTACATTTATTGACCTTTGGGGAAATTCCCTATTCAGAATGAGTACGAAAATGCTATTTGGTGGGAGAGGAAGGGTTATTGACAGATGTGAGTTGGTCATCTAAGGTGCAGACATTCTGACCATAACCATACTGAGGAACAGAGAGATATGTATGCCCTGCTTCTGCTTTTCTCACTCTGCAGACCTCAGTGACCAGCTCCTCGAAGTGGTGGGGCTAGAGGGAGCCATGGAGATGGGGCAGATCTACACTGGCCTGAAGAGTGCGGGCAGGAGGCTGGCCCAGTGCTCCTCTGTCACCATCAGGTACGCTTCCTCATTACCCAGCAGCCTCCAAGTCTTCCCACTCCCTCCGTATTCTTACAAAGACAAGGAAGCCATCTTTGGGTTTCAGTGCGGGGAGAGTGACGGACAGAAGCTCGATAACATTTATAAAGAATGTCTTTAGAGACCATTTCCCAAACTAGGTACAATACAACCATGCAGGACATCAATTAAAGGGTCCACCTCGACCAGTTTGCCATTCTCTTATAATGAATTGGTGAAATTCTCTAAATGCTAATAGAGGATTATGAGGCCTAGAGAACCAGAGGTCCAACTCTTTGCCTTTCTTATCTTCACTAATTAAGATGCTAGATATATGGCAGAGGGCACACTGTGACAAAAACCAGTTTTCTGCTTGCCCTTTCTTGGATAGTGGCCTTAGAAATACTATTTCCTGGGACACCTGGGTGGCTCAGTCGGTTAAGCGGCCGACTTCGGCTCAGGTCATGATCTCGCGGTCCATGAGTTCAAGCCCCGCGTCGGGCTCTGTGCTGACAGCTCAGAGCCTGGAGCCTGTTTCAGATTCTGTGTCTGCCTCTCTCTCTGCCCCTCCCCTGTTCGTGCTCTGTCTCTCTCTGTCTCAAAAATAAATAAACGTTAAAAAAAATTTTTTAATTAGGAATACTATTTCCTGTATACCTTTGTGGAGCCAAACCATCAACATCAGCAAATCTGTCCTAATTGCCTAAGAAGGCGATGCTTCTGTGGGGTGTGGACCCCACAGGTCAGTCACTGCCGGCTCCTGGAAGAAATGGAGTCTAAGAGAGGGGATCCTTGGTTTCAGTTACTTCTGTTTAATCAATAAAATTCATCAGATTCTTCCCCACCTGATTCTTTCAGAAGTCTTTATTCCCTTCCTTTTCCCATCCAGTTTTTCCAGTTCAAATCCTTTAGTGTGCCTTAGGGATCTCCTGGAAAGGCCACAGTATGCAGGCTTCCCAAAGTTATTGGACCACAGACCCCTTTTGTCCCAAAACCTCTTGGGCAAGTACCCTCAGCACACTTTTAGGGAAATACTGCTCTCTACATCCTTCAGAAAAGACCCTGAGAGCTGGTTCCCTGACATCCTTAGCTCTAAACTCTTTTCTTCATTCCCTCCCTGCGTCTTCTTTGTCTTTTCTATTATTCTCCAAAGCTTAGTTTGTTTTTTTCTCTGGGCTATTGCTGTGCTGGGGCCCTGTTTTCCACACAAATCCCCATACTTCCTTCCCTGTCCACCGTCCATGACTCCAGCACTGAGTAGGTCTAGTCTGTTAGCACATCTAAGACATAACTGACGTAGGCCACAGAGAATGTAACATCTTAGTCCCAGAGGAATCAAAAACGCCATGTATAAGAGGGAGGATCTTTTCTTCATATTCAATAGGCCTATTTCTAGATGGAACAGATGGGGTGAGCCAGGATCCCCATCCTCCTGGGCATTTCCCAGACACCTTCCTCAGCCCCAAGAACCAAAATGCCACTCCCTCCTCTCGTGATTTGTTTTATTATTAGGTTTCTTATTTTTTTTATTATTAAATATTCTCAGGATCAGTGAGAGAATCGTCTACATCAAAACATAGCCTATATCCCTCATTTTGTAACTTCAAGAACAGGGCTGATGCCAAACCCAGGTGAGAGCTTCCTGGCCAGTGGGTGGCAACTGTTGTCTGCTCGCCCAGACCAGAGGCTTCCGAAAGGACTTGCCTTTTCTCCTCGAGGTGATGTAGTACGAATTTACAACTCTTCTACAGAAGGAAGTCAAAAGACCTCATCTCTCTCCTCTTAAGAATCCATATGCCAGAGAAGCTTTGCCCCACGCAAGAAAGCAACACTGTCTTCTCTCCTTCCCTCCTACCCATGGGGACAGTATTCCTGATGACCCCATTTCCCAGCTAAGCCACGTTCATAGTCCGAGCCAGCACAGAGTGTGCTGCTGTTCAAGACATACAAGAGAGGATGGTTAAGAGCAGGGGCAAGGCAAGAACACTCAGACCTGAGCTGTACCTTGTATAGGTTGGAGACGTTACCTCATTGACATGACGCAACTTCTCACTCAACATAGAAACCAGGCCCTTTCCCATTTCGCTTCACTGTGGAGTTTCTGGCACAATCTGCAGGCCCTCCGGCTGGTTGTTGACTGAGGGTCTGCTCAGCAGTGGTGCTGCCATACTTGTTGGCCACTGTTTCCCAGACTTCCGTGGACTTCACTGCTCACCCACGACAGTGTTTCTCAAACTGGAGTCTGAACACCAAAGCAACAGAATCGCCCACGATGCTTATTAAAATGCAGGCCCCTGAGCCTGACCCCAGACGTGCCTAGTCGGAATTCCTGAAGTGGGCTCAGAAATCTGTTTTTAACCAGCCCTCCAACAGAGTCTTAGCGAACCACTCCTAGGTAGGCAGATAAGGTCTTCCCACATCTGTTGCCTTTGTGGGGACCACCCTAATTCTTCACCTCCAGAAGAGGCAAAGCTCACTGTGTTCTCTCGGTTCTTGGTTTTCCAGGACAAGCAAGTTGCTGCCAATGCAAGTGGATGGAGAGCCCTGGATGCAGCCACCTTGCACAGTGAGTTCTGCCAATCATTGAACTAAGGGGGAGAAGTGTTATCCTGGGCCCCATTTGGGTACCGACAGTATGAAATCACTCACTCTCAGAGTTGCAGGGGCTTTGGGATAGTATAGCCTGTCTTCCACTTTATTCATCCACCCATTCAGGTACCTGCTAAGCCTTTATTGAACACCCAAAACAGTTCCAAAACAGAACGAGACACTGTTGGTGTCTTCAGAGAGCTCACACTTGTAGTTGGTGAATTCTAAGACTTCATCTACTGTATCCTTGAGCGTCTCCTCTTGTGTCATTGCAATGGCAGAGAACTTGCCTTGCCACCCCAAAAGGAGACCTGCTTTGTTGAGGAAGAAGCAAAATTGTTACAAAGGGCTTCCTTGTGTAGAAGCGAAATCTGCACCCTTGTGCTGGAACTTCTGCCCAGCCGCTGTGACCACTGGAGGCCCTGGGAGAAGATTCCTACAGGGCACACGCTTCACTACAGGTGCACCTACCTGGAAACCCCACTGCAAGCGGAGACAGCGAGTTCTCACTCACAATAATAATGGCCCCACAGGGACCGTGTGCCCTTCTTTCCTAGCTAAAAACCCAGCTAAAAACTCTATGGTGAAGGGAAACCACCATCCTGGTGTTCAGGGCCAGGGCGTTCACCGGGATATTACATTAATATCACCTTCAGTACTATAACGAATGCTCCAACCTCAAGAGACAAAAATAGTGTTTCTAAGCTCCTCACTGTGGAGTATTCAGACATCTCAAAAACCTGCTATTCTGAGCCCTCAAAACATCTAGTTTTCTTCTACTAGAGAAAGGGTTGCATGAGATTCCTACCAGGCCTGAATTGTAGATGTGTTTCCATCACTCTTTCTTCCATGTGACTTCTACAGATTATAAAACTGGCCCCTGGAGGCAGACTCTAGGGAAGGCAAACTTCTATAAAAGGGTATCAAAAGGAGAAATTTTTCTGCAGAACCTTACCTCAGTCTTCTGGCTTCTATGAAGACTAAGAAAAAGATGAAAACACACTACAGCAAAAACTAATAATAGCTTGCCACTTTGTTAGAATTAGAAAGGATGGAGGAAATTTCTACTACTTATAATTTTGATGGAGCTAAATTGAGAAAAATCTATCCAAACTCCTCTTGTCTTCTAAAAAAAGGCTGGAAGAAATCAAACCCCCTCCCACCTAACTCAGCAATATCTGAAAACTGGACTGCCATTTCTCTTACCGCAAGGACTTGTTTTTGAAATAGCCAAATGCTTCCCCTGTCCCCACCCCCACCCTCTCTCCATGCCACCCTTCAGAGATTTCAACTCATGTGAAAAAAACTGTGACCCAGTGATCTTAAGGTGTACGGTCCATGGACATCCACACATAAAGATGTATCCGTCTGCTCAGGCTGCCGTCACAAAATACCACAGACTGGCAGCTTCGACGACAGAAATGTATTGTCTCATGGCTCTGGAGCTGGAGGTCTAAGACCAAGGTTCTTTGAGCTGGTTCTCTAAGACCAGGTTGCCTTCTGGTGTGACTTTTCTTCCTTACTTGCAGACGGCCTCATATGACATATGTCTATGGCTTTTTCTCTGTGCGTGCACACTCCTGGTGTCTCTTTTTCATATTATAAGGATGCCAGGGACACCTGGGTGCTCAGTCAGTTGAGCATCCAACTCTCGATTTCTGCTCAGGCCAAGATCCCTGGGTCATGGGATCGAGCCCCATGTCCGACTCCACACTGAGCATGGAGCCTGCTTAAGATTCTCTCTCCCCCCTCTCCTTCTCCCTCTGCCCTTCGCTCTCTCTCTCTCTCTCTCTCTCAAAAAAAAAAGAACATATATATCTTCTGACTTTATCCTTTATCAAGCATAGAGAAAATAAAAGTAAGGAAATGATATTATTAATTATAGTAAAACCTCGGATTGTAACTCGTTCCGTGAGTGTTCTGCAAGACGAGCAAACATTTCTAATAAATTTTAACATGATAAACAAGTGATGTCTTGCAATACGAGTGGTACATGACACCGAACATCGCATGATCACAACTGAGCCAGTGGTTCTTGAAATTCGCTTTGATACGTGAGTGCTTTGGATTCTAAGAATGTTTTCAGAACAAATTATGCTCACAAACCAATGTATTACTTGTATATTAATTTTAGAAAAACTAACCTTCCAACATGCCAAAAGCATGAAGTGGAATAAAGAAAGTCACGTTTTATTTGATAAAAGGTACACTCATTTCTGAGATATAATAGTCATAAAATTTTAGGTGTATAATAACAGAATCAAAATATATACTGTGAAAAACAGTATAAATGTATATTCTGAGAAAAATAGATGAATAAGAAGTTGACAGAGAGACAAGTATTGAGAGTCTTTAAAATATTTGTTTCGAGGGATACAGGAGTACTGATGCATAGGAGCACTTGTACCCCAATGTTTATAGCAGCACTCTCAACAATAGCCAAATTGTGGAAAAAGCCTAAATGTCCACCAACTGATGAATGGATAAAGAAATTGTGGTTTATATACACAATGGAGTACTACGTGGCAATGAGAAAGAATGAAATATGACCCTTTGTAGCAATGTGGATGGAACTGGAAAGTGTTATGCTAAGTGAAATAAGCCGTACAGAGAAAGACAGATACCATATGTTTTCACTCTTATGTGGATCCTGAGAAACTTAACAGAAACCCATGGGGGAGGGGAAGGAAAAAAAGAAAAAAAAAGAGATTAGAGTGGGAGAGAGAGCCAAAGCATAAGAGACTCTTAAAAACTGAGAACAAACTGAGGGTTGATGGGGGGGTGGGAGGGAGGGGAGGGGAGGTGATGGGCATGGAAGAGGGCATCTTTTGGGATGAGCACTGGGTGTTGTATGGAAACTAATTTGACAATAAATTTCATATAATAAAAAAAATTAAAATAAAATAAAATAAAAATAAAATAAAATAAAATATTTGTTTTGGCTTGCCCTTTGAGGTCAAGAAGCAAAAATAAACAAATGTCACTACTCGTGGATGAAATAACTCTGTAGCCTATAAACAAATTAACTATCTCATTTTTCCCCCCAGGATCCAGTGAGTATTTAGTTCACAAAGAAAAAAATCTGTGTAAAATCCAGAAGGAAAAATCATAAAACTTATTTTATTTGACCACAAGGCAACAAAACCAGATATTAGTAATAGAAGCAAACTAATTATTAGTAAAATTATTAGTGAAATCAAATCACTCAGAGATTTTTTTAAATTCTCCTAAAGAATAATAGATTCAAAAGGAGACCAAAACCACCATTATAGGCTGTTTCAAAAATAATAAAAATCAGAAGGTTCTATTCAAAAATTGTACAATGTAGCCTGAACTATATTTAGAAGTAAATTCAAAGTGTCATATACTTCCATCATTTAAAAAGGAAAGACATGTAATGAATAATTACAATATTAGAAGAACAACAGTAACACAAACTGAGGAGAAGCAGAAGGAAGAAAATAATAAAGATAAAAGTAGAAATGACATATTTAAAAAGCAGGAAAATTGAGAACTAGTTCTTTAAACATGCCAAATGTTTGAAAGCCTGATTTTAAAGAGAAAAACAGAGATCAGAGTTATTAAAATATAAAAATATATAAAATATAAATATAAATGTGATGGTTTATTTTAATTATAAGACAAGACTTATTTAATATATAATCATCTTGATTCTAATAAGCTTGAACATCTCATGAAAATTCTAGGTAACCACTAATAAAAGAGAAAATATCTTCAAAGAATTACATCCAAAATGATCTTAAAACATGGTCTTAACTGGTGAGTTCTTCCATACTATTAGGAAATAAATATTCGTGTAAACTGTTCCATAGTATAAACAAGACAGAAAGTCACCCAGTCCATTTTGTGAAATTAGGACAGATACAAAAACTGAACAAAAATTTTTATTTGGGTTTTTTTTTTTAATGTTTATTTTTGAGGGAAAGACAGAGCACGAGTCGGGGAGGGGCAGAAAGAGACAGAATCTGAAGCAGGCTCCAGGCTCTGAGCTGTCAGCACAGCTGATATGGGGCTCAAACTCACAGGGGCTCAAACCCACAGACTGCAAGATCATGACCTTAGCTGAAGTCAGACACCCAACAGACTGAGCCACCCAGGCGCCCCAAAATTTCGATTTTTAAAGAAAAAAAAAACCCTTAGAAAGCTAAAATCAGAAAAATAATCCCTCAAAATAATAAAAAATATTTATCTTAAACTAATAATGAACATTGTACTTACATGTTTACTTAGCCCTTAGTAAGACATCAGAGAATCCTGGACAAGACATTGTGTGCTAATATTGTTTGGAAGTTTTTGTCAATGCAATATAAATGCCACAGAAAGAAATGTAACTATTTGGAAAAGAGTCAAAACTGTCATTATTTGCATATAATATGATTATTCATATGATAATATGAATATGATACTATGCAGATAATATAGAAAGATAATAGAATCAACTGAAAACCCCAAAGATTAAATTATTTCAATGAAGCCACAAGGAAAGATAGACAAAAAGTTAATAGCTTTTATATATTCTAGCAATAACTAATCACAAGAATAGAGTAGAAAAAAATTAAGATATCATAATAGCAACAACCAAAACAAAATATTAAATTGAATTGTAAAAAAAAAGATGAATACTACTATGACTTAATATAAAAAATATATACTTAAATTTAAAAACATCCCATGTTTCTAAACAGGGATCCCAAACAAGATCCCAGTGCAATTATTTTTTTAACTTGACCAAACAATGCAATAGCTAACGTGTTTTATGAAACAGCTATAAGGAAGGACTTCCCACAAGGTATTAAAATAGTTACAGAGCCACAATAATTGGCATGATATTAGACAGATAAATCAGTAATGCCAAAGAGAGCCCTAAGAAACCCCAGTACACATAAAATCTATTAAAAAAAGAAGAAAGATCATAAATTAATTTGAAAGGAATGGACTGTTTAACATAACGGTATCCAAAAAATTGCCTGTTTGGGAAAATGTCATTATTTATACACTGAAACCTCTCACCTCAAACTATACTCCAAAAACAAAAACAGAAAAATTCCAATTAAAAATTATGACTACCTAGGGGGCACATAAATGACTATAATGACACTGTGAGCATAGACTTTAACAAATTTAAAATTCTACAAGTCAAGAATCAATGTAGAAATTTTATTCTTTTTAATTTTTATTTTAGAGAGAGAGCATGCAGTGAGGGAGAGGGACGAAGAGAGAGAATCTGAAGCAGGCTCCACACTCAGTGCAGAGCCCAACCCAGGGCTCAATCCCACGATGCTGGGATCATGACCCAAGCTGAAATCAAGGGTCCGACGCTCAACCAACTAAGCTATCCAGACGCCTCTTCGTGTAGAAATGTTAAAGGCTAAGGACAAGATCTTTTTTAAATGGCTACCTCAGAGAGCAGGTGAATTCCCATAATGTCTAAAGAGCTCTTAGAAACCAGGAGGAAATGCTAACAATGCAATAGTGAACAGACAGCTCACAGAAGTAATACCATGGGCTAACAAAGCTGTGAAATAATATTTAGTATCGTTGGGCGCCTGGGTGGCTCAGTGGGTTGAGCGTCCGACTTCAGCTCAGGTCTTGATCTCGTGGTCTGTGAGTTCGAGTCCCATGTCCATCTCTGTGCTGACTGCTCAGAGCCTGGAGACTGCTTCGGATTCTGTGTCTCCCTCTCTCTCTGCCCCTCCCCCACTCATGCGTGCGCTCTCTCTCTCTCCCTCTCTCTCTCTCTCTCTCTGTGTCAAAAATAAACGTTGAAAAGACTTTTTTAAAAATTTAGTATCATAAGTTAAGAAAAAAGGAGGAAAGAATTTCACCTTGAAACAGTGAGAAAACCATGCCATGTTTCACTTGTCAAAGGAGCACAATTTGTTGTCGTTTTTTTTAAGATAATATTCATTGCTGTGGAGATGTGGTGTGGCCAGCACACTCAAGGAGTAAGATAAGAGTATAAACTGGAAAGCATTCTGGAAAGCATTTGGTCCAGTTCATTTCCTTTGACCCTTTTTTCCCCCAATTACTCTTTTAGGAATATATTTTAAGTAAAATACAGGTTATCAGTAAAAAAAACAAAAAACAAAAACAAAAAAAACGGGGGTGGGGGGTGGGGAAGCCCAACATTTAAGGAAAACATTAAAACTAGGTGAGTGAGATTCATCAAATAGAATAATTTTCAGCCACTGAAAACCATATTTAATGAATATTTAATGATATCAGAAATGCTTGTAAAATAATGATAAATGAAAACAGATTAAGAAACTGATTTCAATTTGCTAAAAACATACAAGCATACAAACATATTGAAAAAAATACACCCCAAAATTAACAGCAATTTCCCCTAGGTGATTTTTAAATTTTTCATATTTCCTGAATTCTCCAAAATGAGCATATGTTTGTTCATGCATATAAATATATGTCTATAAAATATGTATTATTAAGAAAACTTGCCTTGTGCTTGCAGTACTGTAAGATGACCTCTCATTCTTTACCATCATAGTTAGACACCATAATTTGAACCTTAAAGCTAAAAATATTCCCCCACAGTTAGGATCTCAAGGTGGAAAGGGATTCTAGTTATCTAGTCCAGTGATTCCCAAACTTGAGTGTGCATCCAAATAACCTAGAAGGTGTTTAAAATGCAGATTGCTGGGTTTCGGATACAGTAAGTCTGGATACCTGAGAGTTTGCATTTCTGGCAAGTTCCCAGGGGATGCTGATGCTGCCGGCATAGGGACCCCACTCGGGATCAATAATAATCTAGTCGAACTTCCTGACTTACCAATAAATCCCAGATTTCTCCTCCACCACTAGCAAAACCTAGGTTTTTCCAGCTACATCTGGAAGCCTCTGATGACAGGAAACATTCTTGTGAAGCCAGGCATCCTAAGAACTTAGAGAACCGTTAACAGCTAAGACCTGAAAGATTGTGCAAGCCCCCACCCATCTCCCCTAGCCTCTCTTTAGGCAGGAGTGTTTCCCAAATGATTTGGGATGAGTCCATACTTACGGTTATTGGACATTTTGTGGGACATCATATGAACCATCTGCCCTGATGGAAGGAGTCCCTCAGTTGATTTCTTCTCTTGAAGTAATAAAAATGTGCTGGTTTGCAGGAAATGGCCCCCAAAACAAAGTCAACACCCGGCACTGTAACATTTTTAAATTTACCCCATTTTAAGGGAGAAATTACATATTGCAGTGGTTTTGTGAATTTCGAGGTATCACACAAGTGCCTACTGTATCAGTTCTCTCCCTAATAGACCAGAAAACTAAGAAAATGGGGCTGCTGTTCCTTGTGCTTGTCAGATGTTGTAAATCTCATAAAAGGTCTTTAAGAAAATCATGAAGACTTCAGTTAATTGCCTGACCAGCCCAATTAGCAGAGAAAATTGGGTTCTAACTACAGGGATATGGGATACTGTCTTTCTATCGTGGGTTGAAAAGGCAAGCTTCACCACATCCAACTACCTACAGTGGACTCTGAACAAGTTAACTCACTAGCTTCTCCTAAATGGGGGAGAAGGGGATAAAAACTGACATCTCCTGAACGCAAAATGAGAATATGATCTCCTACTTCTTGCTTTTGGTTCATGTACATACAGTGAATTCTCAGTTACATATAGCACTAGAATCCGCAAGCCACATCAAAATCTCATGTTAGCCAGGATCTCCATGTTGATGATCTACCCCATCAAGACCTTTGTCAAAACTGCTGAAAAAACAAATGGGAGGGGTCTGAGTTTCACTTCCTCCTCTTTGCCCTGGAGGTGCTAACAAGCAAATAAATTGCTCAGCTAGAGAAAGGAAAAGGAGAAGTAAGGGTCTTCCATTATCTAAAAAAAAAAAAAAAAAAAAAAAAAAAATGGGCTCTATCAGCGGGAAATGTAGGCAGTGCATCAGCTGTCACTGTCTGCCCCAAGCATAGCCATCTCCACTGCCAGTTCAGTCTCCCCTGGTGCTCATCCATCACCGCTTCCATGGCATGTGCTGTGCTTCCCAGGGCAGTGCACTGGTTCAGGGAGTACCACGGTGATAGGGTTCTTCCCCATAGGGGGCTCTGGTGCTCTGGAATGAGAAAAGGCTTCCCGCAGTACAAGGACATGTGCCCCAAGTCACCATGATCGGCTAGGGCTAAATTACATGCCACAGACAAGTTCTGTGAGAGTCCTTCGTCTGTGCCTCACTTTCATGAATCCTGGAATAAACATAGCGCCCGTAACAAAGCCCATAACACAAAATGGTACTTGATGTATTCTTGGTCTAGGAACTGCCACAAAACATAAAGATACCCTCCCCTTCTGGAGCTCCTGGGTGGTAAAAACCAGCCTAAGAGTCGTCTTCAGCTTCTGTCACCCAGGTTATGCTAATTATCCACAATGTCTTTTGGTTTCATCCTTGTCTTTCCATATCCTGGGGACTTATAAATTTAAACCTGGCTTGCAGTAGTACCCTTTTAGCCAGAGTCTCCCCCACTCCAACTTGCCCTGATAACAGCTGTAGAATAATTTCCCTGGAGCTCTTTTCTTCCTCATGTTATTCTCCAGCTTAAAAGTTATCATGGTTCCCTGTTACCTCACATTATACCCAACCTCTGCCCCCTCCCCTTTAAAGCCCTGGCGTAACTGCCCCACCTGTGTCCCTGACCTCCCTTCTCATCCTTTGCCCCACACTCAACGAGGTCATACATTCATCCAGTGCCTTCCCTTTCTCTTTTCACCAACACATTTTCCTTCGCTTCCTTTCAAATCTTAAAATTCCTCCTCAGTTGCTCCCTTCAGACTCTTCTCAGTCCTTATCTAACTTCTTTTTGACACCACTTGGTCTATCCTACATTAATTTAAACTTATTGATGGGTCTCTGTCTGCAAGAATTCTTCTCTGGTTATCTGTGGTCACACCGTCAGTTCCAATGATGTAGACACCACGAGAATGAGCTCCTAGATTGCTTCTTTTGATATACATCTTTCTCCTCCAGTGTAAGATAACAATTATTTAAGCATTACATTCCATTTTACAGCTTAAAGTGGGATTTCGTTGACGGTCCCCCATTTGATCTTCACAGCAACTTTGCGAGGAAAATGGGACAAACGTTACTACCCTCATTGTATAGTTCAGCAAGCATGGCTTTGAAGGTTAAACGATTCGTCCAGAGTCTCACAGCAAAGAAAGAAGCAGGAGATCTGGGACCCAAACCCAGGTCCTTGAATCCTAAGTGCCTCTTGTTCCCATATCATCTTCCCACCCTGGACATGTGTCACACATGATAAATGCTGATGGACTGATAATGCAGATCAGTAATGTGCAGCATCATCAGGCCACATTCAGATAGAGATTTAACGTTCTGAAGCCATGCCCTGAGGATAAGGTTGGGAAGAAAGGCAAAAATGAGAATTCACCAGTGTCTGTCTTTCACTTCCCATTGACTTAAAGTTTGCAGGAGGAAAAAAAAAAAAGAAAGAAAGAAAAAAGAAACCTAAAATTAAAAAAAAAAAAAAGCTTTTAAAATGAAAGTTGGTTTTTCCTGGAAAGCTGAGAAAAGAGGAAACACCTAAGGGAGTCACTTGAAACTTTCCACATGATGTTGCTTGGGTCAGATGTCAGAATGAAGCCTCTAGGCTATGAGTTACCAGTTGACATTTCTGCAGTGCCTAGACTGGAAGGGCCAGGAGCAGAGGAAGCTAGGAATCTGAAGAACTGGGCTCTAGCTGTACTGCCCTCTCTGTGTGACCCCAGGCTAATCCAAGGCTCAAGGGAGCCTCAGGCCTCCATTCCTTTGTCTGTCCTGCAGAAAGGTTGAATGAGATGGACCATGAGGTCTCCTCCGGCTGTGACATTTTGAGAGTCTATGAATAGCAAGGACACAAGACAGGTGCGAGCAGATCACCACGTGGGAAGCTCACACCTGTCTCTCCCCAGTGTTTCCGCCCCTCACTTCCAGCAGTGCCAAACTCCAGGCCCAGTGAGGGTCCAGTTGCCAATTTTGAAGCTGTTCAAGGACAGTCGTCCTTTCTGCATGGGGCTCCTTCCAACCCAAAGCTGGCCTTCCTTCCTCCCTCTGCGACTCACTCTCTCATAGGCTACTGGGATTTGCATGTCACTAACTCATTTATGCCTCTTTGCTTTTAGATTAAAATTACTCACAAGAATCAAGCGCCTATGATGATGGGGCCTCCCCAGAAGAGCAGCTTCTTTTCACTCAGGAGGAAGAGCCGTTCAAAAGACTAAACAACGTGCCATAATGCCAGTTAAACCAAGAGAGAAAATAAGAAACTGTAACACATACACACACACACACACACACACGCACACGCACATGCACACACGCACACTCATCTCTAACCAGTGGAAGCAAAGCCACCCTTCAGGAAGAAATCTTCATCTTCCCATACGTTCATTCTCTCTTCTTCAACAAAGGACACACCCCAACAGAGCCAGGACCCCCAGAAAATTTTGAATGGACCCAGGGCCCACCAGGGTGATGTTGGCTCTTGCAGCAACCTCCACATTCCCAGAAGGCCTTGAGTGGGACTTTCTGAGACTGAAGGAGAAGTCCCCCTTTCTTCCAACCAGTCTTGCAAGGTCCCTCACGGACGCTCACAAGGAAGCAGGCTGCAGGTTTCCTGCCTATGGTGAGATCGGATGTGGCCAAGGGAAAGCGCTCCCATTCCAGAGAACTTACACAAAGGTCCCTCTGTACAGAGACAAACGGCCTCCAACTCTCAAAGCATAACCCTTGGCAGGGCTCAGCAAGCGCACGTTGGTTTCTTAGTTGTCCTTCAAGCAGCAACTTCTGCCTGAACTTGCTGAGGAGGCAGAAAGGCTGTGGAAAGCTGTGTTTCCATTCTTGGTTCTCCACACTGTCAGTGGGCACTTGTTATTTTCCCAAAGCCTTCTCCTGGTGGCTGTGTGTTTGTTTGGAGACGGCTCCAAGAGCCCCCAGAGCTGCCTGTACAGCACACCTTAGATGTGGTATTTATTTTCTTAGTTCTGTGAACACCTGGGAGGGAAAGCAGAGAAACTGGGATTTATTTTTCAAATTGGTGTCATAATATTGTGTAAAAAGGGAAGAAAAAAAACCACCCCCAGCTTCTTTCTTTTTCAAGCCAAAGCGTGTTTCCTGTTTGAGTTCCAAGCCCTGGTGGCAGACTATTTCCTGAAGGCAGAGAAGATGAGAAGGAAGGACCCTTTGCTGAGAAGACCAGGAGACAAACCATCAGGTGGCTCCCACCTGCCTCTTTGCACCTACCACTCCCAGAGTGTGAGCTGAAGGCCCTTCTGATGATCTAATGTGTGTGTACATATATGTAGCATATATATTTATATATATATATATAAATATTTATTTACTGATGGACTTCTCCTGACTGAAAAAAAAAAAAAAATATGTAGAATAGGAACAGAAAAGTGGGAAGGAAAAAGAAAGTTTTCACTCCCCCATTCCACCATTTCATGGTCAAGACACATTTCCCCATGGTGATCATGAGATTTAAGGGAAGTGAAAGTAGCTTCTTTATTGTAAAGAGACTGAGAATTCCTATTCTGGATTCTCAAAACAACCATGAAAGATACGCTAGACACAATTTACTCTCCCATTTGTCAGATAAAAGCACCGAGTCTCTGAAAAGTTAAGAGACTTGTCCGTGGTATCTTAGCTGATGTGGTTTGAGAATAAGTGCCACTAAGAGGATATTTATTAGGGAAAAGAACCCACACATCTTAGAATAGGGTCATTTCTGGTCACTGGGAAATGATTCCATTCGAGTCCAGGTTGCCAGGGAAGAATGAACATGTAGCCCATGTGAGGATGGGACAGGCCCACGTGAGAAAATAGGGGCCTCGTGATGCTTCCCGGAGATTCTATCTGGCCTGAACTGGTAAGAAGTTGGTCTGGGTTGAAGGCACTAGACAGATCATCAAATTAAACTCTATCACCTGTCAACTCATCATGGTCCTCATGGCCTCCTAGTCTGGAAACACCTCTGGCTGCAGGGATGACCTCAGTGGAGACTCACAAGATGGACTGAGGCACCTTCTTCAAGGTGCTCCCAGCCAGTACCCAGAGGGATCTTGGCAGAGGCCAATGGGCTTCCTGCACCTGGTGCCAGCATCACCCTCCTTTCCTGAGGGCAAGTCTGTGTAGAACTTCATTACTAGACAGAAACATTTGCCTTGGCGCCTTCACTCCACTGGACCGCCATCCCCTCTGAGATTTCTTAAGAGGAAACGTGGGCCCACTAGACATTGCTCCACTGAGCTCTCTCTAATCTTGCACTGGGTCAGGAGCTTTGCACAAGGAAGGGAAATTAAGACTGTGTGTACACCCTGATCCTAACTGTGAAGGAAGCAGTCATCTAGGACCATCCTGCTGGACCTAATAGTGCAAAACAGTGGGTGAGGGGAAAACCAGGCCGTCTGGAGAATGTCTTGAATGATGGGATCCTTGGTGATGGGATGGACCAGCAAGCTCCAGAATAACAACAGGTACTATCTTGGAAGCCACTTGATTTTGAAACAAAGGCAGGTGTGGGCTCACTAATTCTGAGACATTTACAGACATTTTTGCATGTCTGATCCCCCAAGATTGAGGCTGTTGAAACATAGCACTGTCAACAGGTGGAACTGAGTCTCAGTGATTCACAAGTCAGAGTGGCCGTGGCCTGCTCTAGTCCAGTGCATAAGACTTGCAGTGTTGCTTGAGAGACATGTCCCAAGGCCTCCTTAGAACCACACAGTATAATACACCAGTGGAATTGCACTTCCAGTTTGGTAAGTCCAGTGTTGTTTAATGTGCTGTTGCAATTCATTCCTTAACTACTGTGACCATGGCTTTTTCCTGTAGAGCACCTCATCTTAGTGATCTTCCCAGCAACCTCAGAGGCTGACAGAGAATGTGTTACCCTCCCGATCTTAATAATGAGAAAAATTAAGCTTAATGAGGGTTCAGTGACTTCTCAAAGTCACACAGTTAGGCAAGCAGGGCAAAATCCAGTCCTTTAGTCTTCATCTTATTCTAATTGTGACCATGCCACAGACATGTTCTCACCTGCCCCCACAGTTCTACCCTACCAGCAATAAAAATAATGAAACAGAAAATCTTCAATACATTGTGTTGTCCCTGGACTGTTGAGCTAAGAGTTGCATCTCATTATGGCTTGGTCTTTGTGGATTTCCTCCAGTGAGTTGAGAATGGAGATAGACTTAGTAGAATGATTATATTTCAGGTCAGAGACCAGCTCCTCTCAAGATAGTTCTTTCTACAGATGGAAAAGATATGTTAAAATTGCCAAATAAATTAGGAAATACTTGGCAGAATCTGGAAGAGCCTCCAGACTGGCGTTACATAACATGCATATACATTATACATATGCACATTATATAAGGTGACATAGTACTTAATGTGCTGTATATATTATGCAAATTACATATTTGTGAGTAATCATGATAAATATAGAGACCCACTAATCACTTTTTTACACATACTCAGTGACAGATTAGGAAGTTACTTTGCCAGAGAGTCTTAAAACTTACTCTCTCCTGCTGCTTTGGTTCCAATTCCTGACAAAAATAATTGCATCAACTTTTCCCATCTCTAGCCCCCTCTCCTCTTAGCCAAAACCCTCAGTTACCTCCTGTCCCAGCTAGGCTGTACCTTCCGTGGAACACACCACAATTGGATCCATAAAAATAGAATCATGGGGATGGGAAGGATCTAGACTTCCAGATTCCCTATGTCCCAGGCCTACATCTCAACACTCCCAGGCAAGTGGGTGCCTAATGCTAATATCAAAAGTAGAGAGGAGGGGAGAGGGGAGGGAGGAAGGGTGGAAGAGTCTACCAAACCTCCAAGGAAGGAAACTTCATAGTGTTCCCTGGCCACCAGTTCCAGGATCTAACAATAACCAATCAGGAAGTTATTTCAAACATCTAAGTCCCCACAGCATATCTGAGACCATAATTTCCTAAGATGTGTTTTGCAAAATGCTAGTAGCCATAAAATGCTCCATGAAAACAGAATTCTGTGATCAAGTACTAGCTCCCTTTCTGGGAGAGACAGAGAGAGGCCTAACACTAAGAACTCACCATGAAGAACCATAGAGTCCTTTACTTGTCTGTCAACATCAACAGATTAGAAACACTGCCTTACGCCCACAATTTCTTCTTTTTGTCCTCAGTGGGGATAGGAACATGCAAGTAACCATCCTCAGCAATAATATTCCCAAAAGTACTTCTCTAGGAGAAGTAGTCTCCATTCTTAAGACACTGTTTAGTTTCTGCTCTGTGATTGTTCCCGTCTACATTCTTCAAGTAAGAATCAAGGATCTGGACTCTTTGTCCCATGGGTGAGGAAGGGATTGGGGGAAACATGATAGCTTCCAGGGGTCAGACTTTGTGTAGCTCCAGAGAAAAGAATCAGGTCTAAACAATGCAGTTATAGAGAGGTTGATTTTTATTCAATTGAATGACTGCTCTTGGAACTGGCCTAATATGGAAAGGGCTTTTTCTGGGGGGAAGAAGAGTTACCTGCTCTTATAGGATAGGCCTTGACTTGGTTGGGTGGGGAACTAGCAGTGATTGATCTACCTTGTCCAAAAAGCAATCAGAACTGTTTTTGTAAGCATCAATGTTAAAACAGTATCTATTACTTCCTTTTGAACAGCATGCCTCAGTGTCCCTTGTTTTCTGAAAGAATGAAAATGACTCCTAGAGAGATTTCTGGATCGGTGGGTACTGATCAGTTAGACCACACTTAATACATGGCAAAATTGACCAGAATCATTGACATCCTCGAGGATAGCTAGTGGTAGTTATCTCTTCTCAGTAGCTTGGAGTGTTAAAGGAATGGGGTTCAGTATTCAAATTAAAAGAGATTTTGCTTTTCTGTTGGGGTCCATAGTAGCAGTGCGGAACTGTTCTAGTCACAAATTTCGGGCCTGCATCTGACTTGCAATAACAAGGAAAAAGAAACTATCCCACATGTGAAATAGCAATCAAGTTTTACATAAAACAACAGAGCAGAATTGTATAGAATTTCACATGGAGCCATTGTTTATAGCTCCCCTTGATGTCCCATCATACTGGAGTGTATCTTTCAACTTTTTTACTGTAGAGAGAAAGCAGGAAATGGAGACAGGAAAGGGAATGCCCACTTATTGCTTACTGGATACAGGGCATCACGTTGAGGCCTCCATGTGCTGTCCCATTTAATCCTCAGAACAGCCTACGATAGGAGCATTGTACTTATTTCACAGATAAAGGTATTAGTGCGTAGAAAGGTAAACCACCTTGTCCAAGTTCAAACAGATAGTAAGACATGAATCTGTCTCACGAAAATGTATGTTTTTTCTACTATACTTTAGTGCTTTTAACATTCTTATCTGTTTCCAATCCCACTATCATTCTGGGTGAGATTACACAGCGTTGGCAAATTGATCTATCAGGTCCACCTCTGTGTAGCCCTCTAATCATGTTCCTACTGAAGAACTCTCAGTGCTTGTTCACATTTAAGCTCAACAGCCTCTGTGGACAGCTGGAACCTCAAACCTCAACTTTGCAATCAAATTGACAGCCAAAACTTAGTCTTCAATGTTTCCAATTCTAGGTGAATGGGATGCACTTCCCGGGGCTACCTCATAGATTTTCTACCCAACTCTGTGAGTGGGAGAGCAGCAAGCTGTCTTCTCAGACATAAATGCCATGGTCAACGGTGACTGGCCTGCACAAGGAAGGAGGGCTGGGGTTGTTGAAGGGAGCCTCCAGCAAGAAGGCTCTGCATGTGATCCTCATTAGTGATAGGCGTGGGCTGGGCCATCTGTATTCCACAGGAGAACAGAATGGCAGGCTGCCTTTCAGATGCCAAGAGAAGCTATCTAATGGGAAGATCCAGAGAGCTCAAAAAGCAGACAGGCATCTTTCCTCAAGGGGATCTCTGTAGGAATCCAGGGACATAGAAAACCAAGGGTTTTTGGAAATAAGCTGCTTGACTTGCTGGGTACCTACCCTGGCTACCACTTTATTCTTCATGTCCATGGTGCAGAATGGCAAGCCAAGGCCTGCAGCCTCATCTGCTAGCTAAACTCCTTTCGATGGAGCCCACGATGAACCTACGTTATCCTAAAATCTGTGGATGCTGTGGCAGGTGCATCATAGCAAGGCACCAGGGTTTGCAGCTAAGCCTTCAAGTCTCCCAAGGGTCAGGAAACACTGTAACCAGGAGGGACCATATGACTGGATGTTCAATGCAGATCCTAGAGAAATAATCAGAAAACATGAGGACAACTGTAAATTGGTCAAGTTAGGAAAATGCAACTTGGAAGCAAAGAAGAGAACATATAACGCAGTGTCAAGCACGTAGTAGGTAACGAGTAAATATTTGTTAAATGAATGAATAGCTAAAGTGGGTATCTGTCCCTGTATCCTGGAATGGATAGGGGAAGGGGGATAGAGGTGATGAAAGCTTTTTAACTAACAGCTCAGGAACTTGAAACCACAGGATGTAGAGGGAGTCATGGGGGCCTCTAACTACCCAGACATCTGTTGAATGATGGACACAGCTAAATATGGATCATCAAAGGGCTTTCTAGGTCACATGGAGGGCAGTTTCATGATTCAGAAAATATGAAATTCAACTTGGACAGAAAGACAGAAATATTTGCAATCTACTTCTTAGCCATCAGGTCAGAATGGACAAAGAATAAAAAGGCAGCACAGAAGCGGAGTTACAACACAGTGAGAGATCAGCATAATAAGGTACAGATTCAGAAGATGAAAAGACATGGAGAACTGGGTTTTTTAGCAGATATTTGGGCAAGGAAGCTGAGCACTATAGTTCAAAATGAAAGAAAGGACTGACAAATCCTTTTAAAAAAAAAAGCAGCTTAAAGTTGAGTTAATGGTAATATGTGGGACATGTCCAGGCATTAATGAAACTCTTATTAAATAACTATCATTTATTGTGCAGTCCAAAGCCTATTACTTTTATGACCACTGCTAAACTTCACAGGAACTCTCCTGAAGTGGGTGGTATACAGTTCCCTACTTGACAAACAAGGACTGAGAAACGGAGCAGATCTCATAGCAGCAGATCCAGGATTCAGATCTGTCAGTATCTGCCTTCAAAGCCATGTTTGCACCTCACTGCCACTGCTGATGACTCTGAGCTTCAAGCGTAGTGGCAGGGATTTTACCACCCCAAACCGATCCCTTGTGCACGACTTAGCGGACATCCTTCTCAACCTGGAAATCTGAGTCCACGAAGCTGGGGTGGGAAACAGCACTCACTTGGCCAGCCACAGAGGCTCATTGAGAAGGAGTGGACCTGGGCTGTGGAAGGTGTGTGCACACTTCACCCTCCCTTCTTCTTAGGCCCTCTCTCCAACGCGCCAGCTGGGCCGTGTCCTAGGACCTTACTCAGACAGCATCCAGCCAACAATGAACAGCTGGTAAAGAACTCACCAGATCAGGGTGTTCGCATAATATGAAAGATCATCTTAAAAGATACACAGAGACCATATTAAAGATCAGGAGCAAGTGAAATGAGGTCAGGTGGTCAAGCCTCAGAATTTAGCAACCGATACCTAAAGGTGGAACAGAGATCCAAAATGTCCTTTTAAAAATCTGTTGGATGAATCATAATTTGGAGTAAAAAGACTGCTTCTGGAATGATGCAAAAAAAAAATGTTGAACTTTTTCCTTTCCAAAAAAAACAAAAAAATTGTTTTTAAAAATGGAACGTTAGCAAGAACTATGAGGTGAGGGATGATAAAATGGTCATTTCTTTTTACCTTAGATGAGACAAGAGGAAGTGCACTTCTAAACCTCACAATATAAATGGCAATCCAGAAAAAGATTCCAGGAAGTGTGCATTTTCTGCTGAGGGATTAAACATCAGTACTTTCAAAGTAATTAATGAAGTGACTTTTTTGTCTTTTTTATTTTTTATTTTTTAAAGAAAACTGGTACTAATAGGTCACCAGGAAATGGCACGATCTTCAAGAAAAGAAAAATTTTCCTGATGAATATTTCCTCTCTCCCCAACATCTTTGAGGTGAAAGGATTGAGAACTAACTAGATCTTTTAACTCAGAGCAACATACATCATGGAAGGTGTTAAGAACAGAGGATATCATTAAAATTGCTGTTTGGGGTTTGCTGTCATCACTCTCTGCTCCCACCAGGCATTAAGGTAATGATAATAAACCTAAGAAGAGTAAGTAATCCCCATCTCCCACCATCTCCCCGTCAGCCTCCTAAAGCTCCCACCACCTGCCCAGGTTAAACATACTTCCTTGAATTAGGGTATCTGGGAGTAATTTCTCTTTATTACAGACATTTTCAAACACATAGAAAAATAGAGTCATGAATATAATGAGAACACTTCTACCTGTCACTTAAGATTCAACAGTTCTTACCATTTTGCCTTATTTGTTTCATACTTTTTTACTGAAGTATTGGAAAGTAAATTACAGGTGTCATGACATCTCACACCAAAATACTCAACGCATATATCATTATCGGGGATCCTTCCTTACGTGTGAAAGGCTGTGTGTATCAAACACTCTGCTCTCAGAAGATGTCAGGGTGCTCTGGTAAGCTCGGTTGTTCCTCAACTGTCTGAATCCTGTTGTCACACATAGAAGTTAATCAGGACAGGGGCCCTGGGTGGCTCCGTTGGTTAAGCATCCGATTCGTGGTTTCGGATCAGGTCATGATTTCATGGCTTGTGAGTTCGAGCCCCATGCCAGGCTCTGTGCTGGGAGCTTGGAGCCTGCTTGAAATTCTCTGTCTCCCTCTCTCTCCACCCCTCTCCAACTCATGTTCTCTCTCTCTCCCTCTCAAAAGTAAATAAATATTCTAAAAAAGAAGTTAATCAGGACATCGCTCACACACTCATGAAGAGAAAGTTTTGGGTGGAACCCAAGGAAGGTCTTAGCTGTATTCAAATCGTTCCCGATTGATCTGGAAAGAGGAAACAGCACATTAACTAAATCCTCAAAAGACACAAAGTGGGAAAGTGTTATAAGCACTAAGTGATGCCAGAGAGAAAATGCAAAGCACTTGGGGGAGGTAGAAATTTACCTGAACAATGTGTGTTCTTATTTTTGAAATAAAAATTGTTTAAAGCATTAATAGTTACAGAAAGACTGGGCACACAGTATTATTTGGGACAGGTAAAACACTGTATCTGCAGATTCATTTAATCATATAAAAGACAACTGTAGTTATTGCCCTCACCCTGTGAGAAACATGGCGCTAGACTGGGTGTGGGTGCGGGGTGGGGGTGGGGTAAGCTGCTGAGATGCACAGACAGGTCCTCCCCCTCCACTGGGGCATAACTGAACTGGAAGTGTGTCAACTCCTGAGAGAACGTCTGGGAAGCTTGGTTGAGAAGCGTTGGCTCACTTATGTGGGGTAAGATATCATTTTCAATAGGCAAAGAGTAAAAGAAGCAGATATCATTCCATTTGCTCTGTGCTGGGGTCAGGGCAGGCTACCTGCAGATGTTCTGGGCAAGAGGGTGGGCAAGGTGGTTGGGTAGTTTGCTTGCAAAAGTCTGCCGGCTCAGTGATTCTGTCAAACAAAAGGGAAGCAGGCAAAATGAGTGACAGTAGGTTCCAGAATGTTCAGCCTGTCTCAGTAAGTGAAATACGTTTCCAATTCAAAACAGCCTACATGGTGGCAATGACTGGAAACTAAGGCCTGATACCCAGTCTGTGGCTGGTGGACCAAACTGAGCACCCATCTGGCTTTCCACAAATTGGGAGGAAAAGGTTCCTCATCCATAGCCCCAGTGCATATCTACATTTCTTTTGACTTATGAAACACCCCACCACACCACCGCTTCCCCCATGGGGTTCATAAGAACAAGCACCACCTTCTTCTGTCCTGACGTTGCTGCCATAAGGAATGCAAGTCTATGTTGACTGACTCGGCAATGAAAATTGTTTTCATCCTCCTGAGAGGAGGAACATGTTTTCTTCCCAGAGCGCCCCCTCTTTGGAAGAACACAGTCTTTCCTGAGCTTCCTCCTCCAGCCTAACCCCTGGCCCTGAAGCCCAGGATCCGCTGATGGGCGAGAAAACACATGAGCTCACTGGAGCTTATATAAGAGCTCTTGGCAGGCCTTCCCGGGAGCATGCTCACATTTGCCTTGTCTAGGCAATGTGAGTTTTCTTTTCTCTATCTCCCCAGAACAGAGAGGGCTATGTGTACTCCTGTTCATTAGTAGTTTTGTAGCAGGGAGGAGGAAACACAGCGTTCCTTCCTATAGCCCAGTGATTCAAATTGGCACAGTTTTCCTGAGGGGGAGAAATAGTATCTAAAAGAACTCACCTGTTTGTGTTGAGCCCCTTGTCTTAGTTCTTTTCCATGAGGAGGCCGTATGGCCTCCGTCCCTGCAGTGGAGCCATGAGAGCAATAAGGGCCGAAGCCTCCTCGACATCTCTGAGGACTACAGCTCAGGTGTCCCTTCTGAGATGTTTGTGAGCAGGGTCTAGAGCAAAGAGAGACAGAATGGATGGAAACTCCTGTCTTCCCTCAAAGGTAAAAATAAAACATTTATGCAGATCTTTCAGGTGTTCTCATTGGCAGGAAATTGATCCTGCCTCCAGAGGACTTGGCGAAAACTCCTATCCTTCCCCAGACTTCATTTTCTTGATGGAGGAAAGAAACTTTGGGGAAACTTTTGGGAACTGCATTCTGGAAACTCAAAGAGAAGCAAGGAGAGAGAGAGAGAAAGTAAAGGAAGGTCATGAGTCCATCCTCCAAATTCAGTGGGTGTTTTACATGGCTCCCAAGAGGAGAAAGGATTTGGTTCTTCTTTTGTGGCTGAGGGAAGAAAAGGAGAGGGAGGAGCCAGGGGGCCCTTGGCCATGATGGGCTCCACTGTGCCTCCCCACTGGCTCCAGGCCTGGACAGCTCAGGGCAGTGCCAGACAACACAGGGAGCTCAGCCTGTGCCTTCTCATTCTCCTTCCAGAGCTTCAAGGCTATGACCAACCCCAGGATGCTTCCTGCCCACAGGCAGGTGGGGAGATGCGCTCTCCTCTCCCTGCTCAGCATTATTCTACTCCTCTCCTGGGGCCAGCACCCCTTCCTACCTGACACCAAGGAGCAGGAGGGAATTGAGCGAGTGTCAGATTATGTCTCCGTTTTCCCACCTGTGGGTTGGGGCCAGAGAGGGCGGTTCACATATTTATTCATTTATTCATCCATAAATACTGTGTTATTAACCAATGTTGATTTGCCAGGCACTGTATCCTAACTTCTTAACGTATTTCAACATGGCTGTCTTGCTTTTTCTCAGCCATTTCCCAGCACATGCTGCTTTTCCCAACCTGCACCCACCTGCAATGCCCACTTCTTCCACTTTTTCCTTTTTCTTTTATTCTCATGATGTTTCTCTTCCCTTTCCTCCTATGATTCTATTTTTAGAGCTTTCATACATAAAATCAGAGGATCATAGGGATCTTAAGGGGACATTTGCCCACTTTGTTATCTCCAGGCAAGTCTGTGCTGAAAAGGCCCAGGAAAGATCAGAGAACATCATCCCGAGCCCAATTTCAGAATGTATTCAAGTGTCTTACAGCTTCTCCACATCAAGAAATTATCTCCAATGCCTAACTGAAACCCCTCTGTTCAATACTACGCTCCTTTTTCTTTTCCTTTTGGGTCATGTCTCAGGCCTAAAGCACCTTTGTGGGTATAGAACCACTGAGGAGTTTAATGCAAAACAGCATAGCCAAACATCCCAGACCAGAGGATATGAGCTTCAGTATGAAAACAATAGAACCAGGAACAAAGAAAGGACCAGAGACCATAGCAATTAAGTAGGTTTAGTTTCTGTGAAATCAACAAAAAGAGAATAAGAAAGAACCCACAAGTATAACCCTACTGGAGTCATGATTTCTGATCAACTACCTCAATTAACACAAAAAGTCCATTGAGCAGGGAGTTTTGGAGTCAGCCCCCTATTGTTGGAAAGGCTCTTCCTTCCATGTCATCAAGTTAAGCCTTGCACACAGAGTTGGTAGCTAGCATAGCACAATGTCAGTGCTCTGTCGATTGTAGTTGAATAACAAATGGTGGTCATTCAGCTCTGGCTCCAATGCCACTATATGCAGAATTCCTCTCCAGAGCCGTTTTTCCAGGCCTCTGGTTAGGAGGCAACCCAGGTCTACACTTGGACAGGGCCTAATGCTCCAAATGTTGCCCTTTTTGATCTGTACAAACCTGCCAAGATTGCTTGCAGCTGATAGAGGCAGTGTGGGTAGTGGGCCTAGCGGGTGGGTCGCCTGACGAGGAGGCAGATTTCAAAACCTGCACCATTTTCTTCCTTCCTTTCTTCTCCAGATGACAAGAGGCAGGAGATCCGACTAAAGAGAAGAAGGTCCTACAGCAAGTTGCTGACCCAGCTTATAGCACAGCTGCCCTCTTCCACAGAATGAGAAGAAGCAACCTTTTGTGCCTCTGTGTACCATCACCCTCAACACTCGGTAGATACCTCAGAGAAAGTGATATTGTTAGCAAGAAATCATAATCCCAAAGAAGCCACTGCTAAGGTGCGGTTTCTGATGGATGCTTTTCTTTCTCTACAGAAAACAAGACCCTCCTGTCTTGGAAAAGTCTGGCAACTGTCCCATAGAGGCTGCTGTGGAAGGGAGCCATTCCACATGCCAGGATGGTGTGAGGGATGAAACCCTGCCTGGGAAACAAGCGCAACATGGGGAGTAGGCTACAGTCCTGTCTCAGCCACATGGCCTTGGGCATGTCCTTTAGCCTTCTGGGGCCTCTCTTTTTCTGTCTACCAAACAAGGGGGCTCTAAAGACTTTCCCTCTTCACTGATCTTGCCTTTACCTGGGGTAAATGCTGCGGCCAAAGGAGAGGGGGCAGGGTCCTTGTTCTTATGGGTCTCCCACCAGGCCCAAGGTTTCCCCCAGCCCTGCTACCCTGAAGGGCTACTCCTGGCCGCTTCAAGAATCTTCTCTTCCTTCTTAAGGATTTATCAGGCTCAGAAATCAGCAGATTTGGGGGACCAATATGAAAAAAACTCTATGAGGAAACTCTTTGATAAGTCCTCCACCTTTACACACACACGCACACACACACACACACACACACACACACACACACACACATATACAAACACACATACTTGATCCCTGAAGTGTAAACATCTTCCCTTCTGTGTATCAGACCTATCTTCCCCTTTCTCATTGCCAGTATGTTGGGAGAAAACTCATTCCCACCAGTGGAAAAGCGCCACTTCCTCTTAGAGAACTTAGCTAAACCTCAGTGTTTGGGGGTGACCCTGGGCATAGGTTGAAGCAGAAGGTCCTAACGCACCTCAACCACGGCCCATAAATGCAGACTCTACCAGCCGAGACTGAGGCAGTAACTAGGTAACACAGTGCCGGGTCCAGATCCTTCGCTCGTGGTCCACCCACCTCCACAGCCTCTTCCACCCATAGATATGCTGTTCGTAGTGGTGGCCGCCTGCTCGAGCCTGCCTGTCTGCCTGCACTGAGTGCCGTACATTGTTCTGTAATGTACCGTATATATGTGTGTCCTCACTCTGTGGTTTACTACAAATAAAAGTGACAGCGGGTAGCTGACCTCTGACCTCTGGGGTGGTTTCTTTTCAAGCCACCGCTTGAGAAATCTGGGTTGTCTGATCAGCCACAGAGCACTGGAGACGAGCATGGTCCTCTAGACTCCCGGGTAGCCTATTCACAGGTGCGCACTGCCAGGGGTTCCACTGATGTGCCGGGACTAGGAAGAATGGAAACTCTCTGTTACCACTTTCTTGGTGCTGAAGAAGGGGGAGAGGAAGCCAAAAGTCCTATTAAATAAGGCTTTACCAAACATTTCATGCACATCATTTCACTGATATCTGAAAACTCCCCTCTGAAGTGATTAGCATTTTATAGATGAGGAAACAAAGGCTCAGAAACGGTAATTAACTTGCTCAACAAGTAACACAGTAAGTCACCCAGTTCTTGTCTCATATCCCATATATTCTTGCTCTTTCCTTTAAACTAGTATTTCTGCAGGGAGGGGGTGGGGCATGGACTACTTACTTCAGAAACACCCGAGGTCCAGATTCCTGGGCCCCTGTCAGACCTCCTAAATCCTGAGAGTAGGAGCCTCAAATCTGATCTTTTATAAGCTGGGTTGGTACATACATCCTTGCGGCCACCGCACCGCACCCTGCTGGGAGAACAGGACCACTGGAAGGACAGAGACAAGCCAGGGCTTTGGAACAACTCAGAAACTGGAGGCTGTGGAAGAGCGCCGTGAGATAGAAGAGATCTGGAAAGGAAGCCTGTCTGGAATGAAGCGAGGCCATGGGCTTCACATCAGAGGTGGCCGGCCCCTCGCCCCAGAATGTAGACCCCGAGAAGAGTCCTTCAGCTAGTCTCCGGGCTGAGCGGTCCCAAGCCAGGGGTTCAGACTCACACCCAGGTGGGGCTAGGCAAGGAGGTGTGGGCTCAGCTCCGAAGCCTCCGGTAAAAGGCTACAAAGGAGCAGCCTCAGGAGGAGGCTGCCTTGTCTGCCCCCACTGCCCTGCCCAGCCTGGCCTTCCCGGGGAGTCCCAGGATCTGAAGAGCCATTGTCTCCTTGCCTCTCCAGGTTCTTCCTGCCACAGTTGACCAACAGTGTTCCCAAAGACCCAGAACCCATGCCCTGAAGTCTGTCTTCTCCACGTCCCTGCTGTCACCCTCAGGGCTGGGCAAGGACTCTGGCCTCAGGGAGCCTAACCAAAATGTTACTCACTCCTACCCATCCCCTCCCCTTTCCACCTGGATCTGCCCGAGTTCTATTTTGTGCCTTAGAGTCTAGGTGGAGGTTTCTGAAATGACGGTTGGGATGTTTGAGGTGGGGCCCTGTGAGACAGATGCGTAATTGCTCCCGGGGGCAGGACGAAATACTGGAAATAGCTCCACAGCCGCTCAACTGGGGACATTCGGCTCCATTCTCACCCTCCCCACTGCAACACTAACTATGCGTGAAAAAATTTTCCCCAGGAGGATGGCTTTTCTGGAGTCAAGAAATCAAGGAAACCCCTCCTGTCCAGAATTTGATATAACCGAATCCGCAAAACATTTAAGTTATGAATCCGGAAAGTGGTTTATGATATACAACTCTTATAGTGAGAATTCTCTCCAATCTCCGTAGCTAGGGAAAGAATTGTGTAAACAAGGAAAATGCTGGTCCATTCAAGAACAAAGGCCCTTAGCATTTGTGTTTGCATTTTAAACAATAGCGAAGAATAAGCCACTTGCTGTCGCATTTACAAGATTTTCTAACACATGGGACTGTGTTTCCTCTCCTTCCCCCACTTCACAGGTTACTGTGTGCCTTTAACAGTAACAAAACTCCCTTTGTTTTTAAATGCTCTTTCCTCCTACCTTCCATTAAACCAGCCTATCAATTATTACAGAAACATTTCTGAATCTAAAACCCTAAAGGCATTCACAGAGGCAACAGAAAGTCAAAGACAGCCAGAGTGGTGATGGAAGATCAGAAAACATCAGAGAGATTAGAAGGAAAAGTGGTGGTCTGGGAATTGGAGGGTTTGCAGACAGCCGGGAGTCTGACCTCTCAGCCAGAGCAAGACCCGCACCACAGCACCTGTCCTGCCCACAGCCACCTCTGCCTGAGGACTTCTTTGAAAGGCAGCCCACCATCTTCCCAGAAAGCCCCTTCAGGAGCAGTTCTCTGAGACTTGGATAGGTTCCTATTGCACCCGAAGTCTGCCTCCCATTGACTCCGATCCCATTGACTCCCTGGCTTGGCCACTGGCAATGCAAAATACATGTCACCTCTTCTGTGGGACGGCGTGCAGATATCTGAGAACAGTAACCTAGTCCTAACTCTTTCTCTCCCCCCAACCCAGACTAAACATCCTCTAAATCCTTAAATCATCCCTTATATGTCGTGACTGTCAGACCCTAAGCTATTCTTACAACTTTCTCTAGAACAACAACAGTTTGCCAAAGATCCTTCTTAAAATGTGATTCCCAGAGCTGAGCGCAGCGCCCCAGAAAAGGGCGGACAAGTGCAAAGCCACGTCCCTCGCTCTGGACTCCGCATTCGCTTTCTTTGGCAGCCGAATGGCTCTGCTAATTCATCCTGCTCTCACAGCTGACATCTCTCCCTTCCAGCGAATGCTAGTAACTACCATTGGGGTGGTGCTTCACGGATCACAAAGTCCCTTCAGAAACGCGGTCTCATTGACTCCTCACCACGGCCCAGGGAGGGTGATTGGAGATGAGGAAGCTAAGGTTTTTCCAAGGCCGCATGGCCAGGCCTCAAGCCCGGAGTCTGTGGTTCCAAATCCTTGCTCCTCCACACACACCCATGTTGTCTTTTCACTTGAACTCCTGTTAAGGCCAAGACAGCCTCCCTGGCTTCGTTTGCCAGTGTCTGTTCAAAATCTTTTTTTTTTTCTGTTCCATTTTGTCTTGTCAGTGTGCACCCATCGTTGAGCCCCGTCTCGGTCTTTTTGACTCCTATTTCTGACGCCCCGTATCATTAAAGGGGAGACACTGGGTCAGAGAGAGAAGACAGCAGAAGAAGATGAAGCACCGAACAAGGGGAGTCTCTGGGAGGAAGGAGCTGGAAAAGGAGCATCTCAGAGAAGAATGGGCAGCATGGTGTGGGTAAGGAAGGGGAGACTGGATTCCAGGCCCCACCCACCTTGGGGGCTCTGCTGCCCTAGGCAAACCGCTTAATCTCTCATAGCCCCACATCTGAGTGGGACTAGTCCGTTCCCAAGACTTTTCCCAGTTTCCTGAATCTAATGTAGGAAAAGACCTTCTTGTTAATCCAATGGGTCATCTTCTCTTTTAATCCAATGACTATATTGAACATCAGATTTCACTCCATATATTTCACATGGCTTTCTTTTGCTACAAGAAAGAAAAGCAAAGACAGCTGGGGGCCATGGTGTTAAGCAACATCTATTTCAGTTGATTGCCAGCCCTGGGGCTTGGGGGCAGGGGAGGGGAAGGAAGGATTACAACAGTTACTTCTCAAGATGCTGGACCCAGAGACTAAGAAATGTTCAAGGAGGCTGAGCCAGAAGCCCTACTGCTGTCACCAGACACCTTCTCCCTGTTGTTAGAGGGCCAAGGGTCCCACAATGAACAGTGGCATCCATGACATGAGAAGGGAGAGAACATGTTCTGCATCTCTTGTGCACCTTCCTGGGAAGGTCACATGGCAAATGTTCTCGGATCGTTGCGCTAAGATAAGAAATCTGATCCCATGTTTTTATTCTTCTGGAGCAAAGCTGTTCAATAGAAATATAATGTGAGCCACGTAGGTAAGCTTAAATTTTCTAGCAGGCACATAAAAGGAGTAAAAGGGAACAGGTGAAATGAACTGTAATAACTTACTTTATCTAATTCAGGATTTCCCACACATTATCATTTTAACACGTAATCGATATAAAAGTATTCATGACTTAATAATCAAGTACTTAAATACTTAAAATAATTTTAAATAACATGAATAATTCAAATACTCTGAAATAGTTAATGAAATACTTAACATCATTTTTTTGTCCCAAGTCTTCAAAACCCAGTATTTATTTTATATGGCAGCACTAGCCTGGGGTGAGTGGCTGCTGTAGCAGACGTAGAAGTTCTAGGTGCTCCCACCAAATCTGGTGCTTCCCCATCATAGCCCTTCTCAGACTACGTTGTCATTGCCTGTTTCATGGTCTGCATTAGCCATCAGACTGGAGGTCTAGGAGGGCTGGGACTGTGGAGTTAACTAGCATGTTCCCAGCTCCCGGCTCCGTGTTGGACAACAGATAGCATAGATCCTTGATGAACATTTGATGAGGAAGGAAGGGATGGAAGTTCACATATGGAAGCAGTACAGGGAAGACCTTGGGTTTGAACCTACATATCTGACAATAAAACACATCATCGTTTCACTGTATCTTGCTTCCTCCTAAACTTCCGCAAGCATATGAGAAGAGCCCAATGTTAGTGCCAAACAGATTGGGATTCAAATGTCAGCGAGGTGACCAGTCACGGGGAGCTCACAGAGGTTTTGGAGTGATTTTGCGCTAGTTACCTTACCTCTCTTAGCCCTGACTTCCTCATCTAGAAGATGGGGATGATAATATTTACCTCAGAAGTACCTATGAAGATGATATGTATCTTGCAAACATTAGATCTTCTGTAAATGTTGGTTTGCTTTCCTTGCCTAATAAAATGGAAAGAAATCATTCTTATCTGGCCAAGTTTTAATCATGCAGCAGCTTTGTCCCTATCGAGAGAGGGAAAAGTAATGAAAAGCAAACCAAAATTTGAGAAAAGGAGCCAGCTCCTACCATCTGCCTCCTTGTTTGTTCTTTAAAAAGCTCCACAAAATGCAGATCTAGCCAGGGTAGCCCGTGAATTAGGAGGAAGCCAGCAATCCCCCTGCTTTTCCAGTCGGTAGATGGACTCTGCACCTTCTTCTGACCTTTGCCTCAGGGATTCCAGTCTTTACACCTCCTCAGCCCCAAGCCCAGTAGAATCTGCTTTTGCTATTCTGAGAGCTCGGGAGGCTGGAAGAGCTCTGAACCATGCCTAGTGCAGCTGCCCAGGTAGAGAAGGGGCCCAGTCAGCGCTCAGAGATTCAGTCCTGAGGACTGAGTCTTAGCTGGGGTTGATCTTTAGGGAAGGAAACGGTTCCTTTAACCAAGATCCTCGCGTGAGCTCAGGAAAAGGGACATCTGGGGAAAGCAAAACTGCCATTGTCTGGATCAAAAAGCAGTTATCAGAATTAAATACTCCCTTCTAGCTTACTTCTGACCGTTCACCCTCCCCTCACACATCCCTTCTAGAGTCTTCTCATTCCCAGGCCTTTTCTGGCACAGTTCCTCTGCCTGCTGGGCCCTCCCCACTCCCTGTCACCACCACCCAGCTCCTCCCCACCTTCCTTTAACAATAGGCCTTCCCTCTCTCAGTCCTACCACCACCACAGAAACAAGTAGACTGTGCACACACACACACACACACACAACATACACATACATACACAGCAGCATCACACATGCATACATATCACCACCACTACCGCATACATATTCACACCCATACTCACACCCATATTTACCACCATCACTAAACACATACATATACACTGACTCCCTTGCACACATACACAGCACCCCCACACCACAAACACATGCATGTACACATACCCCCCCATGCACACACAGAGGCACCTACACACCACACTAACTGTGTCACACACCTTCCACTGGTCCCCCAACCCTTATGCACCCCCAACACACAAACAGAATAAGTATCCACCTCAAAACATTGGCTCTCGTGAGTTCTGAAGACGTATCTCTTTCGCCTTGATTAGAGATATACATATACAAACATATCTCCCCTACTTGACTCTGAGACCCGTGAGGACAGAGTCTGTTTCTCTTTTTATTTCTGCAACCTGCACGGTCCTTGGTTCATGGTGGGGGCTCAATCATTATTTCCAAATGAATAAATGACTCAATTAATCAATCACTATGGGTCTATAGGGCCTCAATAAGGCGAGAGGGAGAACCACGGGTGTAGGCCCTGAGTCGGCCTGGCCCTGGGGGTTGGGGGTGCTGTCTTTTGTGGCTAGTCCTGCCTGATCCTGCTTCACTGCCTCGGTTTCATTCCAAGGGAAATATTTGTTCTGTGAGCAAATAAAATGTGAATATGTTCTAATCTGTTGCAAAGATACACAGAGCTGCCTTCAGCCTGATGCTTAGCTCTCTGAGGGCACTTCAAAGAACTGCAAAAATAAAATGTCCATGGTGGGGGCGGGAAGTGTAACTCTTTCCTTCCCAGAGACATGGGCAAATGAAGACTGGATATTAAGATTCCCCTTAAACATTTCTAAATAAAACCTCCTCCTCCAGGGGTGCCTGGCTGTGTCTATCGGTAGAGCATGTGATCTTGGGGTTGTGAATTCAAGCCCCATGTTGGTTGTAGAGATTACTTAAAAATAAAATCTTAAGAGGTGCCTGGGTGGCTCAGTTGGTTGAGCGTCTGACTTCTGCTCAGGTCATGATCTCATGGTCGGTGAGTTCGAGCACCGTGTAGGGCTCTGTGTTGACAGCTCAGAGCCTGGAGCCTGTTTCGGATTCTGTGTCTCCCTCTTTCTCTCTCCTCCCCCGCTCATGCTCTGTCTCTCTCTTCTCAAAGATAAATAAACGTTAAAAAAAATTTTTTTTTAAATAAATAAAATCTTAAAACAAAAAAACCCTCCCATGGGCCTCAGGATCCCAGACATGCCAGGTCATCATAAGATTCTCTTCACCATCGTTCCAGAGATTAGGAAGAGCCAAACTTGTGAAAACACATCGATGCACACTCACACCAGAAAACTTTACTTAATTTCCATGGTTAATTAATGGAGAGTATACCTCCCAGAAACGTGTGTGCATTAAACCAGACTTCCTCCATCTCCCCGGCCTGCTGAAGCTAGCCTTCTGCCCACTCAAGCATCACACACACCATGGATCAGTGTGCCTACATTTTAACAAACATGCAGAATGATTGAAGAAGTCAGGAAGAAAAACAATTCCTAGTGGCAGAAAATTAGGAAGAGATCTTTGTATTTTGTTTGTTTCCTACTAAGGAATTCTTAGAAGTTCAGAACCTTCCATAATAAGCTGTCATTGGATACAGTTGTTTCCGAATATGGCCTCAGGTTTGATTGCAGGGTTTTGAAGCATCTGACCCAGAAATGCAATGTTTCAGTGTTCCCTTAGCCCAGCCCTGTCCCTACTTACAGGCTGGGACAAAAAACAACAACAACACAGCGTCGAACTATCAGTTATGGAAACCCAGGGTACACAGATGAAACCATTTATTAAATGCCTGAAGAGGGATGGCTTAAGTCTCTGCAGCAGATTCTGAAAATATAACCCAGGACTCCCGGCTACATCTCCATGTTGTGTAAGTGTGAGTCTTCCAGGTTGAACTGGCCTGAGGTCAGGCACACCTTTCTACAATTCCAGTTCAAGAACAAGCCTCAGTCACTTCTTAGGGCACAGTCTTAGCTGCCATTTATAGGCCCTTAGCTGGTGTTTTAAGCCTCTCAACAAACTGCGGGTGAAAAATATTAGTGTCATCATCTGCTTCATTTCATAAGTGGAGAATGTAAGGCTCAGAGATGCCAAGCAACTTGCCCAAGGTAGCCCAGCTAGAATCAGAATTCTGATTTGCTGACCCCAAAGCTGCTTCCCAGGGTACTGCTTCACCAAGCAAGCCAGGCTGCACAGAACTTCAGGAAGCCAATGTCTGCTTATTCCTACTAGTTTGTTATTCAAAGCAACTGCTATTCTCTACCTCATTAGATCCTCTATTTTTTAACACATGTAATTTTAAAAATTTAACACATGTAAAAGCAACACAATACTCACCCAATCAATTCAAAAGACTTTTTGAAAGCCTCTATGTTTCCTTTGAAAATGAATTATCTTTTAGATTCCCCCATTACAGAGTGGAATTACAAGACCTCTCTGATGTGTTTACAACAGCCCTGTGCTCTGGGTATTCTTGCCTCTCCCGGGGGCCAGATGGATGCCCCTGGTGTCCCCTTCCTTCAGCCAGAAGCTGTCATTCACAGTGGGAAGTGGTCCTGGACCCCCAGGCAACAAGGTCTGGCTGGATCTCCAACAGTCATACCTATACTAAAATACACACACACACACACACACACACACACAGGGAGAGAGACAGAGAGAGAGAGAGGGAGTGATTGTCACGGTAGTGTTGTTTTTAACCTCAAAAATTTGGAAACAGCCTAATTTCCAACAGGAGGGAAACAAGTAAATGATGCTATAGCCATAAGAAGGCATACAAGGCAAACCTTAAAAATGGAGTTTATGAAGAGTGTTTAATGCCCTGGGGACATGCCTCCAATATAATGTTAGGCAAAATGCAAAGTTATATATTAAAAAATACATCTCCATTATGTAAAACAGTGAAGAAAAAAGCCAGGGAAGAAATATGTTTAAATGTTAACAGTATTCATTTCTAGAATTATGGGTGCCTGTTAATTTTTAATCGTTTTTGTATTTTCCTAATTGTACACAATGAGTATATAATGATTTTACAATTTGAAATGGTTTTTAAACTTTTCCAAGACCAAATTCCCAATCTGGTGAATTAAGAAGATTGATTTAAAAATTAACAGAAACAAACAATTTGGGGGAAACCGTAAAAAAGTGAGACTATTAAATATCTGATTGGAATTAGGCCATAAATTTAAAAATTTTTTAAAGTATCATGAGGGAAATGCACGCCTGCCAGTTGAAAGAACAATTTCTACTTCTGATCCTACTCCCTTACAAGTAATAATGTACCAAATCTTTTAAAATAACAAATGTAACAGCCTTCGGAATTCTGTTCCTTGTCAACCCTGGACTTGAGCTCAAAACTGACCTCTACCATTCACGGTCAGGCTTGATGAAGGGCTCTTGGATGAAATTTCTGGTGTGTGAGGGGGAGGGAGTCAGGGAGGTAAGCATATATGAGCCTCCTCCCCAGCCTTGTGTGAGCTTAGTCACTTACTGGAGGAATTTAGAACCCTGTTCTCCCTCCACTGTGCAAGCTAGCAGAGGCAGAAAGCAGCAGCAGAAGGCCGTGCTGGGTTGATTCCAATCGTTCGGAGACATTCAGAGTGCCAGGAGCCCATAGCCAGTCTTCCCCATTCTTCTGGTAGACCTAGTCCTGTTCATTTTCACTTGGGAGGGTTCTGGGCCAGGACAAGGAGGCATCTAGAACGAATGTTTTTTTTGGTCCTCCCTGTCCCCCATCTCTTCAGCAGGCCTCTGAGCTATTTTTCTCTCTCCTCTCTGCTCTGATGTACTACAAGCCACCCTTCACACCCATTCGATGTATCTTTTCCAAGTCTCTCCTTTTCACTTGTCACTCCTCTACTCCAGAACTTACCTTAGCTCCCTCTTGCTCAAGGAATCCGATCCACACTCCTCAGCTGTCCACTATATAGTCCCTACCCAACTCCCCCCAAACTGGCCCTCCTCTGCCCTACGTCCCCTCCACACTCCCCCCACCTCATTCTCCCTACCCCCACCCCAGCATCCAGCCCAGCTCTCCCCATCCTGCAGGCGACACTTCAGGGGAGCCTGAGAAGTCCCATCACTTGGAAAGAAATGTTCCTTCACTAAAATCGAATAATGGAGTCTTGTCCGAATTATGCTCAAAGATACAATTTTCTCAATGTTAAGTTTTTTCCCATCAACTTTTGTTAAACCTTTGGCACCAGCAGCTCTGCCTATCTCTAGTGAGAGCCGACAGACGGCAAAGCCAAAAAACAAGTCCCCGGTGAAAAATTGTGGAAAAGCCTCAGGAACAGCCCATCATGCACCTTCAGTAACTTGTTTATTTGACAGATAACGTGCTCATGTTACGGTTTTATATGTACACAAAAAATAAATTCCCATTTTCTACTAATAAAATTTTTGGGGTTCATGTGGATAGAATTATATACCACATGCTTTCGTGATTGCCTTTTCAGAAAAAATCATGGTATTCTTTGTATAAGAAACTTATGATTGCTGTGAGCCAGCACACCTGGGTGGCTTTGCAAACCATTGCTTCAGGCACATTACACCCCTTCCCCACAACGTGTCACACATTCATGCATATTTGTGCCTGTATCATTCTATTCTCCCAGTGATCTCACACACCCCCTTCTCTGCCAAAGAATACTTCGGCATTCTTCAAGGTCCCATTCAAAGAACACATTCTCGGCCAAGGCATTCTGCGCTCTGTCTTAAGATCCAGCAGATCTCCTTTAGTGCCTTCAGAAATTGATGAGGAGAGAAACACTAGACATCAGAGAAAAGTAGTTACAAGGAAAACACTAGTGAAATCTACAAGAAAGGAAAATATTACGTTGAGAAGCGAGATGTTAGAAACTCTGTCATTCCTCCCAGGAAATACTGCAAAGGTCAGTAGTGGTCATGAAAGGTTCACCTAGTGCCTGAATTTATACAGAGAAGAGAAGAGGGAGGCAATGTATTGAATCTGTCCCGTTCTGCTAGATGCTTTTCGAACATTCTATTTACTCCTTCTTGCATTAGTATCCCTATTTTGCGATGATAAAACCAAGGCTCAGAGAGATTAAATTTGCTCAAATTCACCCACTCAGCAAGTGGCAGAGCCATGATGCAAAACCAGTGTCACTGCCCATGTCTACTAGGCCCTGGACACCTTCATGCTCCATCTCACTGAATAGTCCAACGACTCGGTGCGGCAAGTTATTATTCCCATTTTTCAGATAGGAAACTAGTGTGCAGAGAAGTGAAGTGGCCTGCACCAAGAGTCATATATTTAATAGTGATGGGGCTGAGGTATGAAGTAGGACTTTGGCTCTGTATTCACTCTCTATTACCACACAAGGGAGTGCAAGTATAATTCAGTAACTGCAAGAGAAGGCAGTGAATCTGGGATGCAGGGAGACGTAGTCTAACCCACTGAAGATTTTTTAACAAACAAAGAGTTTCTTCCAGACATGAGACTATAGAGCTATTGCCATATTACCATATGGATTACCTCGCTACCATTTACATTTGCAAGGTATACGTGTAGTTGTAAATGAATGCTACCCTCACTCTTTCAGGAGTGTGTGGGTTGGAAAGGGTAAGATGCGGATCCCGTAATGCAAAATTACATCTCATTATTGAAGGCAGTTTAACACATAGGGAGGAAGAGGAAGACCATATTTAGCATTTATATTCTACTGTGGTTGAGACAACTCTGTCAGAACAGGCCCTGAGGTCAGTTTCCAGGTTCAAAATGAACATTCCTAAGTGGGAAGGTCCAGATGAAATCCAGATAAATATACAAAGCAATTAGGCATGCAGAAAAGAGCAACAGGAGTGAGGAAAGATTTCGAAGGCAGTTCAAGTCAAAGGGCATGTGAAATTCTCCCAACCTGGATGCTACCTGGTAAAAAAAAAAAAAAAAAAAAAAGTCCTTGAAGGTCACGCAGAAATGCAGCTCTTTCTGGGCTGCCTAAAGGGGGCCCTCCAGGTGCAGAGGGGGGCCTCGTGCAGGGAGCTGGCGCATTTAGAAAGGCCAGGCAGACTAAGGAGAAAGGGAAAGTGGTTTCTCAGACGTGTTTAATGTTGCCAGCCCAGTGGATAAGGCCCCGCCTGCAGGGGAGGATGTAGGCTGAATGAGTCAATGAGGAAGCTGATCCCCTTTTTCTGAACAAGGCCTGGATTTCCAAAATGGAAATGGAAGGTGCGGACATTTTAGCGCACTATGAGTTCCCGTGGGTCCCCAAGGGCTGAGATGAGGCTGTAGGGTTTCACCAAGGTCCACACCATCCCCAATCTGGCTGAAATGAAGCTCCATGTAGGGCACAGGTAGTGTTGCTAAGGAAATGAAGCACTTCCCTCAGCACACACCCTGAGCGAGTGCAGAAGCCAGGTTAGCGGCTCCTCATTCCTCTCCCACCACGTGGGCAAGGAGAAGCTGGGCGTGCCTAGAAACATATCCACAAAGAGAAGCTAGCCCAGCCACCCCCTTTCTCAAGCAAGAGTTTTGCCACGCAGTCGAAATCGCTGCTCATTCGTTCATCCTTTGGTGACCATTTGCTGAGTGCAGGTGCTGTGTTTGGGGCTGGGTAATTCAGACAAGCATATGAGAGGGTCCCTATTAGAGGAGCTTGTCCCATGGACAATACAGACGCATGAGCAATGTGATATATACTTCAATTGAGAGCATCGCGAGGGATACGATGTTGGAGGCAATCTTTTTGTGTCTTTTGGCTGATTGTTTTTAAGCACCTAAGAGATGTATCCCATGATTCCAAAATGTGAATGATCACCCATGTAATGGTGGTATAAGACCCGTGATGTCCTGTCCCCAAAACACCTATTTTACCTGGTCTCAGTCACGTATCCTGGCCCTAACATCCTGCAGTCTAGCCACGCATGAGCAGTGGCCAGTCCCTGAACCTGCCAGTTTCTGCCCAGCCTCCCTATGTTTGGGAGAGTTGTTCCTTTTGCCTGGAAGGCCTTTCCCTCCTTGCTCTGCCCAACAGAGTTCTAGTAATTAAGCATTCCAGCGCTGGCCCAAATGTCAGCTCTCTCGGGTGCCTTCCTTGACCCTAACAGGAAGTACTCACCGCTCCTTCATTTGTACTCCCAGAACCCATTCACGGGTCTTTGTTACGACACCTGTAAACGTCATATGATAGCTATTTGTTGTTGCGCCTTGCACCCACTTCCCACCAGACTGGGAGCTCTTCTCAGACAAACCTCACACTGAGGATCTCAGCCACTCAACAAATGTTTATAGAAGTAGAAATTAAAGTTACTGCTGCATAAACTCCCCTGTGTCTTACCTTAATAACAGCCCATTAAAAGTGATAGCCCAGCTTCATCCAACAGGAGGGACAGGCCATTCACCTTCCAAGGCCAGACACTCATCCACTTATTGCTGGGACACTACAGTGCTAAAGGGGGGAGGGGCAGGGGGCAGAAACGTAGTGCAGTAAAATCCAATGTATGGGTTTTTTTAAGGCTATACTGCATATACTGTACTTAGATACTATTGTCTAAGCAATAGAGCATATCTAGAATAATACACAAGAAACCGTTAACAGTGCATGATTCTGTATAATGGGTACAGGCTGGGAGGTGATGTAGGGGCTTCTGTTTTCCATTCTACACCTTTCTGTGATGTTGAGATCTTTGTCATGAGTCTGTCACTCATGTGACACTAACATAAGACACTAAACTGAATCTTATGACTACATTTTAAATGAACCAATTCAATGGTTCATTTAGGTCCATGTTACCCCAAAACACACTCTAGAGTCTTACTAGAATGTTCATAGCAGTGTCATTAGTAATAGCAAAAACTAGAAATTGCCTAAAAGTCCATTAACAGTAAATTGGATGAGTCACCTTTAATATATTCATATAATGGGATACTATACAGCAGAGAATGAATGACACACAATTCCACACGACAGCACGAATGTCTCTGCCAAATACAATGTTGAAGAAAAGAAGCCAGACATGGAAGAGTATGTACTATAGGATTCCATCTATATAAAGTACAAAAACAGGCAAGATTGATCTATGATAGTAGAAGCCAGAATGGTGGCTACCTTTGTGGGGAGGGGGGGAGAGGGACTTAGTGAGGAGAATGGGGCACGAGGGGGTCTTTTGGGAGCAGGAAGCTGATAATGTTCTGTCTTATAATCCAGGTCTGCATGCACAGAGGCTCTTGCTTTGTAAAAATATGATTTGTGTACCTGCCTATCTAGATGTTACACTTCAGTAAAAAGTAAACAAACACACAAAATAGGTCACAACTGAGATGTCTGAGCATTCCCTTACCACGCCAAGCTGACAATCTCTCTTAAGGGGCGGATGCCGACCTTCCGGCCTCCTAGATATTCAGCAACAGGACAGGGGAGACGGAGCCAAGCTGTGCTCCCTACAGCGCTTGCGTCCTGCCCCAAGTCAGAGCCCAAGGGGCAGGTGAGAGACGACTAGCAAGAATCACGGTGGAGGAGGGCCAGAAGAGGACACGGCTTGTTTTCAAACACTCTGATTGTTTGGCTTCGTGTGGCAATCAGGGGGAGGGCTGCCCCAGGGTGAAAGGGCAGGCTGATGCCCGATTGAAGCCAGGTGACCAAATCCACTGATGGGGCATCTCACCTGGGGGCTCCCTTACCAGCTGGCCATACTTGATCTTTCCTTTTGTCCAACTCAAAATAAATACAGCCCCCTCCACAGGCCTGACAGAGCTGAAGCAGAGGTGGGTGCTTAACAAACCAAGCCAAGAACTGAAAGAACCGCCCTCCTTACCACCCGCTCTCCAGCTGCCACGTTGAAGCAGGCCCATGAGAGAATCCACATTCCAGCCCCGCCAGCCTGCTCTTCCCCTGGGGCCAACGGGCGATGCCAAAGTGAGGCCTCGCAGAGCTTGAGGCGGGCAAGTTCTGAGTTAGCCTGCTACTCACACTTTGGGGGGGCTAAACTGAGAATGTCACCGTGTTAACCCCTGGCCATACACAACTCCCCACTAACGCATACAAGGAAGCAAAAAGAGGCCTCTGACTGGTCAAAATAGACTTTGCCAAGTCTACACATTCAACTTCATCCACTTCCCCATTGGAGGGGCCCTTTAGCTCTCACTCAGAACCCACGGACTCTTTCTCTACGCCCAGTTCTACCTCACATGGTTTGCTGCTTTCCGAGCCCTTGGCGATCAGAAGCAGAAAATTACGGTAGATGTGAAGGGCTGCTGGAGAAGCGTGTTCTTGACATATTGAGAAGTTCTTATTGACAACCTAAGGTGGAAAAGGAGTAAGGGAACTTTAAAGATAAGACACAGGATTCCCCCCAAGCTGCAGCAGCCTGAGTCTCCTTCGTGTGAGGACACGCAATCCTTCTTGGGCCTCAGAGGTAAAATTGGATGCCATCATGTGACTGGTTCAATGAACAAGCATCTCTGTCCTGTATGGTCACACGGAAGGGCCCAGGAGGCTCGGGAAAGACAGTGTGCCATGCATCGTGGGGATGCCACTGCAGAGCTCGACTCCTTTCTGAAGGCTGTGGGAAACCATAGGAAGTTTCCAAAGACTTCCACCCTACTGTTTGTGTGTGTGTGTGTGTGTGTGTGTGTGTGTGTTAAGTTTTGGGCTTACGGGAGAAATCCCTCAGCCACCAGGAATCTAATTATGACATATGCGGGGTACCTGGGTGGCTCAGTCAGTTAAGTGTCGGACTATTGATTTTGGCTCAGGTCATGATCTCACGGTTCGGGAGTTTGAGCCCTGCATCAGACTCTGTGCTGACAGAGCCTGACTAGGACTGTCTCTCTCTCTCTCTCTCTCTGACCCTCTCCTGCCCTCTCTCTCTCTCTCAAAATAAATAAATAAAACTTTTAAAAAAATCATTAAATATGACATGTGCCCCTTGAGGGTAGATGCTTTATAAAATCTAAGAATTCAAGTTAGGAGGAGGAAGCAGGAGAGAGGATGTTCTCAAGCTTAGGAAATGAGCCAGGAGAAGACTAACGTTCCAGGAGGCCAGTTGGTCAGAGGCCTGGCTTGTTCCTTCATAACTATGAAAGCTCAGATATATTTTTTAACCTCTCACCTTGACCCTCAGTTTTCACAGCTGCAAATTGGGTATTGGTACTGCCTCTGAGGACGGTCGGGAATATTAAATAAGATGACGTCTGTGAAGCATTTAGCGTAGAGCCTGGCATACAGGGGATGCACCATGAAGGTAACTTCCATTCTCTTTCTAAAGTGTCCTTAATGGAGACCAAGTCTTGCTGACCCAGGATAATAATTCCCAGGTCACGTGGGGGTTACTGGAGCAAGTTCCTGAGGAAGCACAGGGACTTCCATGGGAGTGGCAAGGAGAAGGCAGGGTGAAGGAAATCAACAGAGGGAGATTGCAGGAACTTAGACCTCATGTTGACATATTTTGGAGCAAGGACTCTGTGTAAGTAAGATCCTCATCAGCTCCTGACTCCAACTCCAACTCTTACATCTTAGGCAAATTACCTAACCTCTCCGTGCCTCAGTTTCCCCATCTGTAAAATAGGGATAATAATGGTGTCTCCATCACAGGTTGGTAGAAGAATCAAGTGGGTCACTATAAGCCAATCCCCTAACGGGCCTGGCATAGCGAAGTGCTCCTTCAGTGCTGGCTGTGGTCATTCCCCTTCCTTCCCCGGGGCTGAGGCAGCCCAGCGGAGTGGGTAATGGGGGGCTCCGGAAGGGCCCCCTTAGGTACCCTCTCCCTCTCGTTGTGTGCTGGCTCTGTGACCTGGAGTGATTTATGTAACCTTCCTGTACCGAAAATTCCTCATCTGTGAAAAGTGGAGGTGATAATAATAGGACCTCCCTCAGAGGACTGTTGTTGGGACTAAATGTGCTAACACATGTGAAGGGTTTGGAAAAGTGTCTGGCTCATATTAAGCACTCAGTAAATGTCAGCTGTTATTATTCCCTGGCTATAAGGAACCCTGTATGCAATATGGCCCCTATTTGCTTAAAGAGACATTGAATCTAAAACATTTTCTTTCCTCTCCTCTGTTTTGAGGGTATTTACTCCTGAATTTTAGAAAGGAAGATGTGCTAGCCAAAGGGAGTTCTTTGTCTCTCCCTTGAAGACGAAACAAACAAACATTTCCTTACCTTTTTGACATTGTCCGCAAGTCCCTTCCTCCTACTAATACCACAATGGAAAAGGGCCCCAGGGACCATGTAGCCCACAAGGAGTCCTCTTCACGTGGCTACACTCACCACAACAGTTCTAACAGAGGAAGGCGAAGCAGTTTCCCAGTGTGAGGGACAAAGAGCCGGACACAGACACATTTCCCACTGCCATTTTGGCAATCAGCTGGAGGCAGGATTGCCTGCCTTAAACTTTAACTTACTTTTGGAATTGTAGGAAAAACTTTAAAAGCTGTCCTCTAAGCGAAACAGAAATTTTCAGGCTTGGGGCAAGGGACTTCTTTTTCCATCCTTCCATGCTGTTTCCCTGAAGACAGACTGCAAATTGAAGAACAAGGCGAGAGTTGTCCTATTGTAATTAAGTGAGTTTTGCTACCACTGGAGGACAATAGCTATGTTGACACGAGATGAGATGAGCGTTCCAGAGGCTGATTGCTCTTTTTGTTATCTTTTGCAGTCCCGTTACTCTCCTGGAGCAGAAGGAATGGTACATTAGAACACATGCTGAACCAAACTTCCAATAAATAATGTTTTGAGGAGGAAAGACTCAATGTACTAGACAAAGAACTTCTAAATACTGACCCTTAATTCTTATAAAGCAAAGATAACCAGAGAAGATGGAGAGTGGGATGGGGATGGGAGCAGAGGACATAAATCATCAAGAAGGAGAAGCAGAAGAAAAGAAGGAAGAGACATGAAGGAAAAACATCAGAAACACTAAACAGAAAGGAACCAACTCTGAGCCCAGGACTCAGCCTGATGAGATGGGTCATCATGAGTTATACCCTCACAGCTCACACGAGAGCCACGGTGCCCGGGCCCAGGGACCTCCCTGTCTAACACAAGCTCCAAATTCCAGAATCATAGACTCTTAGAGCTAGAACACTCCTCTGAGTTCACCTCTCACCCCCAGGGCAGTGGTTCCTCTGCACTACCCCTAAATCTTTCCGTGTAACTTTGTCCTGTGGCAGGACACTCATTCATTACCAGTGGGAGTGTTCCTTCACTGGGCCACTCTAAACATCCCAAATCCTTCCTAATGATCTAGCTTTATCATTTAGAAGACTAAAATCTGCTTCCCTGTGATAGCAACCAGTTCTGTCCTCCACCATTTGGAGTTCAAATGATATTTCCTGGTGGTTTGCCGAGGTACATGCTATTTTTCCCACATACAGACTCTGGAGCCTGCCTGCCTTAGTTCTCACCCAGGTTCAGCATCCTACAAGCTCTGTGGCCATTGGCAAGTGACTTAATCTCTCTGTGCCTCAGTTTCTCATCACAAGATGCAGATAGTAGTTGTAGCGACCACTCCAGCACTACTATTATGAGCATTAAGGGAGATAATCCGTGGAGAATTGTATGTGGCATGAACAAGTGATATATTAAGCGCTCAGTAAATTCCTGCTGCTGAACTGTGCAATAGATTGGAGGATCTTCTAAGACAAAGACTAGATTTTATTCATCTCCGTAACGTTTTTGCCTAGCGCGGGGTCTGGGTGAGTATTTGGTACAAAATCAATGTTTACCAGTTGAATAACCAAATGTTTAATTGGCAGTAACTCTATTCTGGTGTAAATCCCTATACGTGCTCTCGTGTCTGCGACAACCTTCTTATAAAAACCCATCCCCCAACTTTTCCGCTGTCCCTAATTTAGCCACTCTTTATTACTACTTAATCCTGAAATACCAACTTCTCTTCCCAAGGTGGGCTGGAGGGCTTTGCCTTGAGGCAAAGGTCACGAGTCACATTCCAGGTACCAAGACCGACCCTGTGGAGGAAGTTGCTGGGAAATGTCCTTCACTGTTTCCCCATAACCAGAGTCACACTGTGATTGAGGTACTAAGGCTAATATGGTAAGGATTTGTGGAGCGGGCTGCAGGCCTTCGGGAGCGCTGGGGCGTGAGAAACAGACTGAAGTGAAGAGGAATAGGAAAGTTCTTCTGGACAAACTAGATCAGAAAGCAGAAGAAGATGGTGTGGGATGGAGGTGGGGTGGAGGCAGCCCAGGCTGGGCAGGAAGAAGATGGGTGGCTAACTTGGGTTGGGAGTTTAGCTGGATAGAAAAAGCCCTCAGGGCTGGTAGCAACCAGTTGGAAGCACAGCAGAACTAGGGTAAAATTTCCAGCCACCAAACAGAAGTAGCACTACCTGGGGAATGAAGAGAGGCGCTAAGGGAAAAACTGTACTAGAGCTGGGATCAGAAGCAAAATGCTCTACTAGGAAATTAAGTATCATGGACCTGCTTGTTAAAAGTTCAGAGCACGTTCCCACGCAGCAGCTCATGCCCACTCCAGTCTCTCGCAAAGCCAGTAGCTCACACCCTGCCAGTGCTGGGCCCAGGACTCAATCAAGGTACTCCAGGTCGCTTTGCTGAAGCCCAACATTTCTTGGACTATAAATGACCAACGAAGTGGCTTCTCTCTTTAAGATACACAAATGGAAGCAGAAAAGAAGGTGGGCAAATTGTGACTTAAAATGTTTTTTGGTGGGGATATGCCTGGGTGGCTCAGTTGGTTAAGCATCTGACCCTTGATTTCAGCTCAGGTCATGATCTCATGGTTCCTGAGATGAAGTCCCTGCATTGGTTTCTGTGCTGACAGTGCTGGAGCCTGCTTGGGATTCTCTCTCTGCCTCTTCCCAGAGTGCGCTCTCTCAAAATAAATAAATAAACATGAAAATAAATTAAAAAAATTTTTTTCTAAAAAACCACACTGCATTCCTCATGAATGTTGGGGGGGGGGGGGGGCGGAAGCCCCACAGTTGGCTACCCTGGGACCTCCTTCACTAGGGCTTTCTCCTAACTTGATGTCTTTCCTCCCTATTCACTGGGTGAATGGTGGTAGGGCACCCCAGCATCCTGGAGGAGCGCAGAGCTGCCCCCAGCCTTCACAGAAGTGGGTAGCAAGGGCAGAGAGGGGAGAGGATTGCTTATTTATGTGTTTCCTGGAACACCCTGTTAAGAATCTCAGCAATTGCAGTTAGTGCCCGATCGTTTGGCAAGCGGAGTAGCTTCTCGTCGTTCCCAGCTGCACGGGATCTAATTCGCAAATGCACCATCTTGCATTCAACACTTAAATGGAAAACAAGCAGCCCCGGAAGGGAGGCAGGCGGTCGAACTCTGCAGGCCCGTTTCGGAGGGATTTATGTTTCTAGGTCGGGTGCTGCCGTCCCCGGAGAGGATTTCTTTGAGCGCCGACCCTCTCTCATCTCGTCTGGGCTCCAGAACTCACTCTGGCGGAGGTTGTAAACTGCAATTAAACATGGGGAGAAAACGGAATTTAGTTGGGCCTTAGGCCTTGCCAGTATAAAATAGTACCTAAAATCTATTTGAGAGCTCAGATTTTAAAGGGAGATACTGCTTATTCTTCCTCACTGGAAACCTGGTTAAAGGAAATTAAGGCCTCTCTTAAAGGTAGCTAAGATTAGAGGGCTCGGTTTCCGTTTTCTGTGTTTCTGTGGGCCGAACGCCCAGGTCGGTCAGCGAGTTTCTCTCTGGGTGGAATGACGAATTCCTCTCGCCTGAATTCTAAAATGATAACTTTGCTTGGTGCTGCAGCTGCGAACGTCTGGCGCCCAGCGACCCATCCAGGCGGTGGCGTTGCGGGGGGTGGGGGTTGGGGGGGTGGAGAAGTAGGGGTAAATGGGGACGGGGAAGAGCCATCCCTCGGTGAAAAGTTGGGAGAGCTGATAGGAGGAAAGTAAACGTGACTCTTATTGGCTTCGGCCCCTTTAAGTGCTTCACTGACTCAGCTAAGCTTCCCCCTCAGGTCGCGTTTTTTATGAATGAAAAACGTCCTTACATTCATTATATAAACAAGCCTGTGCTGATTGGCCAATGGCCCCCGGTGCATAAATTATGTAAAACAGACCCCTGAGGGGGTGGGAAGGGAGGCAATATTAACCAATGGGAACTGGAGTTGATGGGGCGGCTTGGCTGGATTTGCCCGCAGACAGGGTAAACAAGACGTGATGGACAGGCGCTGGGGCGGCCTCGGACCAATGAGAACCAGGCTGAGCTAGGAGTGCGGGCCAATGGTGACGGGCGGAGCAGCAGGCCCCAGGGGGCCGGGCCAGCGCTCCAGCCTGGTTGGCAGCTGCGGCGCAGAGTCCAGCCGCTGGTGCGCGGAGCGGTTCAGCGTCCCCGGAGCGGTTCGGCCCAGCCATTCGCCCAGGCGGCCAGGCCCGGTGCGCGCGTGCGTGAGCGCGCCTGCGCCCCGGGGCCGCTGCAACGGGAGGAAAGCGGCTGCCTCAGGTGAGGGGGCGTCGAGGAGGCAGGGGGGCATCGGGGTGTCCTGGAACAGGTCCGAAGGGCCCAGCCGGCGAGAGTTCACTGGCTGATTCAGAATCCTCAAAGTCGGGGTGCACTTTCTATCTCAACTGAGCCACCCCCCGAGCCGGGCGCCCCCTCCTCTCGTGGCCCGGTCCGGTTCGGTTTCTGGGAGGAGGTGAGGGGGCTAACGGTTCCGGAGCGCGCAGAGAGCGGGTTTCCGCACGTCGCCCCGAGGCGCGTCCGGGTGCAAGATGCGGGGGCTCCTGGGTGCGGATTGGGGGGGGGCGGTGCAGAGTTGCGGGGCTTTACCATCTCTGGAGGTCTGAGAACCCGGGGGAGACTTGGAGGCTCGCGAGAAGAGACGCCCGGCGGAGCTTTGCAGTGGAGAGGAGGGGGCGGGAAGCAGCTTGAAGGTGGAATATTTGAGAGGTGATGTCCCCCAAAGCACCGGGAGGGGTTAAGTGACACAGGCATGTGCAGCCTGAGGGGTTGGGGGTTGGCCAGGAACTTAGGCAGGCCTTGCAAGTTTCAAATTGTGGAAAGTGGACACTCAATCCCCCAACTCCCACCCCCAGCAGCTTGAGGGCGTCAGGCTGCACCGCGGTTCTCGAGAAATCGGGGAGCATCGGAGCAGCGGCCTGGGAATAGTGGGGAAAACGGGTGCGGAGGGGGGGGGATGGAGAGATGCTGGAGCCTCGCACTGGATTAGGGATCTGTCCGCATTTTCAGAGAGGAGACCTCTGGGGGGAACCGAACTCCTATTGAGGAGCAGTGCCAAGGAGAGATGTTTGGAGGTTTGGAGGGCTGGGGGCATTGGAAGAGGTTGGTAGCGCCCCGCGCCTCAGCTCGGTTTTATGAATGTGGATGACTTTATGAATGAAGCGGGTTTCTTTCGTTGGCTCGTTGCTCCCTGCGGCTTTTTTTTTTTTTTTTTTCTATCCCTTTTTGTGAATGAAGCATTGAGCTTTCTTCCTAAATCGCTGGGGTGAGGGGCCTGCGTCGGAGGCTGGGCGTGCGTTGGGAGTGGGGGCGGGGGTGCATCTGAAGGAGTTTTCATGAATGGGGAAGGCTGGGAATTGGGTGGAAGTGTGTCTTGTTTTGTGAATGGGGCCCAGCGCGAAGGATCCAGTTACAGCCTTTACCTGATGTGGCGGCCGCGGCTCGCTCTCCCATTCATAAAACCAGGCCCGCTGCGCGCCGCGGGGGAGGGGCCTCGATCGCGCCGCTGCGCCGCGTTAAAGTTTTCCTGGGGGCACTGGGAAGGGGGGACCACAAAGGAAGTGGCTTAAACTCTCTTCAGGTTTTTTAAAAAATTATACTTTGAACACGATTTTCCTAGCCCTTGAACTCTGAGAGCTGCTTTAAACATCCTCGATGCCTCTTTTGGATTCGCTTATGGTAGCTTCTGTCTTTTACTTGATTTTTGAAAAGGTATTTTTGCTCTTCCTGGTGAAGTATTTTGCAATTGATTTCATCGTGAGTCTCTGAAAACATGCCCCCCTTCCGATCTTTTCCCCGTTGTCCCCTTTCCCCATAGACATTTAAGAATTTCTAAGGTCACGATTTAATCTGACAGATTTTGAAAGCTACAGAGGACTCATTTTCATGGCCCTGAACTCACTGCCGATGTTTCTCAGATTTTCTCTACGGGTTGGTGACATTTGAGAAAGAGGCTTTATTCTGAACGTTTAGCGCTGTTTGGAAGGCACGCAGGCAGGCTAACGAGTGTTTTTCTAGGAAATTATGGACTGTGTGCAGTTTTCCTCCTCTCCTTCTTTCTCTTTGACTTTGAAAATACCTGATTACTTGGGCCCCAGTGCTGAGAGGACGTTGGCCATGAAGGGTTTTCTTGTACCCTGCTCACTTAAAAAAATTGATGTTGTCCACAAAGTGAAAAACACACTGGACGGAATTGCCCACGGAGAGAAAGTTCCCTTTTAAAAATTTGTATACAAGGCAAACAAAAGAATTATCCTTAAGCATTTTGCATTATTTAGAGATGGGGTAAATGAAATTCCTGTTTTCTCCATTTTTTTGATTTAACTGCATCTCTGTTTGGAGAATGAAACAAAGTGTTTGGGAAGATGGTACCTTCCTAAAATTGTTACTTGATTCCTCCCAAATTAGAAAATAGTTCCCTCCTTTCCATTTTGACCTTCAACCTGTTTTCCTAGCTGCAAGACTGGACAGTGCTGAAACAAGTTTAAAATTTTTTTTTTTTTTGGCAAGTTTGAGGAAAATTGACTTCACGATAAGAAACAAACTGAATTTTCTTTACATGGATCTTTTGCTTTTAATGTTTGTTTTTAAAGACCTGTGGTAAAGATGCATTTAAAATATGTGTGGTGGAATTTAGTTTCCTTTATCCCTTAGTTTTCGTAGCTATCTTATTTATTTTAGAAATTGGTGGTATCATAGATATTTCTGTAAGTTGCCATAGGAGTATTTGTGACATGACAGACACTATATCTGTTTGCATAGAAGATTTAGGTTTTAAAAGAGTGTTGTGTGAAGATTAAGTATACTTCTGATCGATATATCCCTGGAACTATATGCGGTGTTTTACCACTGACCTACAAACTACTTTTAGAAACACTATGTATGTCAGATTCTTAATTGCCAATAATTTGGAATGCTTAAACCCATTTTCTCTACTTCCTGTCACTGTACTGTCAAGAATGAACTTATTTAAAAAAAAAAAAAAAAAAAAAAAAGACCTAACATTACCAATGCCCAGGAGAATCTTCTATTGGAGAGAATCTTGAAATCACCCTTTTATAATGAAAATAAGGGGTTTGGGGCTTTGTTTATATAGGGAGCAGTTAGTAGCAGGTAACTTACCATGTTAATGATAACAGAGAGAGGGAACAATAGCTAGGTAAATCGATGTGACTCGAAGTACGTGAAGAACCTTTGATGCCCTTAACCAAGAGAACTTTTAGTCTGTAAAGCTCACACCTTGAGCAGGCTTTAAGTACCTCAGAGAAAGGTAGTGATTTTGCACAATCCCTAAAGAAAGCAATAGTAATTACTTCATTTCTCTTCCCATCCCCCCTCTCAGTTAAAATCTCCCAAATTCATATTACAGGAGGACCCCTTTCCTCCCAGAAATTACTCAATGCTGAAACCTTTCAAAGTGATATTAGAGGCGTTGGAAGCACCATGGATGGGTTTTATGATCAGCAAGTCCCTTTTATGGTCCCAGGGGTAAGTTTATGTGGCTTTGGTTTGTTTTGTTCCCCCTCTTGGAATATGAATCTTCTCCTTATTGGTTTAGTGGCACAACCCCCTTTTTTGACCCCTTTCTTACCCTTGAGCCTTCACTGTCTTTTGGCCTCTTTCAGAAATCTCGGTCAGAGGAATGTAGAGGGCGGCCTGTGATTGACAGAAAGAGGAAGTTTTTGGACACAGATCTGGCCCATGATTCTGAAGGTAGTGAAGCTTTCCCTTGGGGCTGTGGCTTCCTCCAAAGGCCCTCTATGAACAGCTCTCTGTGAATGGAGCGCTGACTCGCCCTCAGTCTTCTGCCCCCACCCCCACCCCCACCCCCAGGAGTTCTCATGCTGGTGTCTTCTGTTTTCAATTCCAGAGTTGTTTCAGGATCTCAGTCAACTTCAAGAGGCTTGGTTAGCTGAAGGCAAGTTTCTTGGCTGTCTGAGTTTCCATAGAAAACATTTTCCTGTGCTTTTTAATAAAACTTCAAGGTCTAAAATAAAAAATCTCTTTTCCAGCACAAGTTCCTGATGATGAACAGTTTGTCCCAGATTTCCAGTCTGATAACTGTAAGTACCTTTCTGGTGGCGGCACATTTGTTCTGAAAATGTTTGGTCTTGGAACATCCATGCGTGGAAAACTCTTTTCGGCCGTCGCCAGCATATTCGGACAGTGGAATGCATTTAGTTTCTTTTAGTAATTCAAAGTTAACCCCCAAAACTTTTGTTTCATTCTTTGTTGGAGTTATTTCTAAACTGCTTTTATTCTATTGCAGGTGAGATTTACTGAACACAGTTTCATCCTAAATTTCTTTTTGCCTAAGAATATTGCAAGGCTTCAAACTCAAAATTATAAATCGATTGACATTATATATATAAGATGTTGGCCTTAGCATCCATTAACCAGACATTATCATATGGCGTTTTTTGTTTGTTTTATAAATTGAGTCCTTGATGCAGATCATGAACCTGACATTCTTTCTCTTTTAAAAGGTGCAGAAAATAGTTAATGGAAGATTCCAGTTAATTGTAGCTTCCCCACATGTTGTCAATTTTGTTTCTACTTCTGGGTTGACAGAGGGTGGTCACGGCGTGACCTGATTTACCCTTATTTTTCATACAGTTGTCAGGACTTTATCTTTCAGAGGGGAGTGAAAACTTTTTCTTCAAATGGTCATTAAGTGCTCCTATCATTGAGATACCAAATGCAGCAGGAAGCTCAAAAGATGACTCTGGGCGCTGGTAAGGACATGGTTAGCTTTGCACTGATCTTTCAGGGCTGTCCTCAACAGGTTTGGGAGCTTTTATGGTCTAGGCAGAGCTATCAAGGACAAAGCCGGCTGATGAAATGTGAGTGGCACAGGGCAGCTCTAGAGAGCATTAGTCACTGGCGAGTGAGCAGGTTTAAGAGAGGCCTGGAGAAAACGTTGCCTCTCTTGAGAGTTGCATCATAGAGAAATTCATGTCTCTTAGTCATAGTTTATAATAGCAAACACCTGAGCCAGGCAAGGATTCGATTTCTCATTTTGCACCAACAAATTTCTTCCTGGCTTTGTTTTTTTGTTTTATCGTGTGTGTGTGTGTGTGCGCGCGTGTGTGCGTGTGTGTGCATAAATGCCACTGGAAAGAGGGGGTATCTTTGTATCGAAGTAAAAGCTGGGTGTTCTGAGTCATTAGATGAAAGACCAGATGGACCATCTAAACATTCTTTAATGATAGACCTCCTTTTCAAGGCACAGTGCCATGAAACTTTTAAAGGGGATAAACTATAACCCACAGATGCATAGTTACCTTAGCGTTGTCACAGCTTGCTATAGTTGTTTTCTATAGGAAAGTAAGTGCATGTTAATTATTGCCCTTTGATTGCTTTCAAGTGATTGGGAAGCTTGCCACTAAAAGGCTAAAGATAACCCAGATGTGTGTGTGTGTGTGTGTGTGTGTGTGTGTGTGTGTGTGTGTGTTGCAAGATAAAAGACAGGATTTGTAATCCCACTTTGTTCTGTGTTGACAATTTGGCCCAGCCTTTCCCGTTTCTGCTCAGAGCAGCAGAAACTGCAGCCTGGGAGCTTTCTTGGCAGAAGTTCTTTGAAATGCTTTTATGACACTTCTGTTTGTTTCTCCGTAACCCAAAGAGTTAAAAGGGAGATGAGGTGACTGCATTCAAATTTATTTTATGTAACTGAAGCAAAGGTAGACTCTTGAGAGAAAGATGTCCATAAACAAGATTTATATTTGGAGAGATGTTAGGCTAAAGAGAAGGAATCAATAAATGTGTTTTGTTTGGCTCCTTAGAAGTAATTCCTGCTCAACGAATAGAATGTGCTAAACTCTAATTAAATTGCCATACCTACCTAAAATGGACATGCTTTGGGAGATATTTCTGCTTACCAAGTGTGATGTGTTTTTTACTTTGTTTGCATTTTGCTTTAACTTCTTCAGGTTGAGCTTTTCTGGACTTTAAGGATAAAACAGATGGTTGAGAAGCCTCAAAAAGTCTGTTAATAATTCTTTCCCCCTCTCTGACTCTTATTTTGGGAGATAGAGCCTTAAGAAGGATAGCTTCAAATAGATCACCTGGCCTTAGAGGTTAGGTAAAAATACAAGTGTGGGGTGGGATGTCTTTGAGCTGTTCCTCCTTACTGTTAAGTGTGACTGGTTTGCCTTCAGTTGTGGGATGGCCAGTGTAGATGCATGGGAGCTGGCAGAGCCTTGGGCTGGGCTTACTCCCGGTAGCACATGTCACAGCCTTGGATTGTGGATTAACTTTCACTGTAGTCACCTTCTGGAAGAGCCCATGACTATGCCAGGGGAGGGGGGAGAAACTCACTCAAATTTAATAAAATCTTATGAGTTGATTTGAATCAGCCAATCAATGAACTATAAACCAAACTTGCACTTGCCCAGTAAAACAAACGTTTTCCCTGTAGTTGCAAAAGCATTTGTAACAAGTATGTTTCTGTGGCCTGCCACTGATTATAGTCTACCTTTCCTTTTAACGATCATTTGATTACTGTGTGTGTGTGTGTGTGTGTGTGTGTGTGTGTGTGTGTGTGTAAGAGAGAGAGAGAGGCAGTGAGAGTCTGTGTGTATGTATGTATGAGAGAAAAAGAAATACTAAGTAATCTGGGTAATTGTTTTTATTTCAGAATGTCAATTTTGAAGATTATAGCTTACTTTTTTCAGTAAGTGCTATGAGCTCAGCTTCTAAAGAGATTATATTTTGTAAGTTTTCCAGATTTGGGTTCCTACCCATAGGCATCCATCCATAAGTGTTATTTGAATAAATGAAACCATTGTTGTCTTCTAGAAATGTTCAGCTTACTTCTAGCTGTATAGATTTCACTTTACATCACAAATACAGACATTAGTAAAGCATCCCCCACTGGAAACTCTTAAAGGTCAAATTCAAGGGAACAGAAAGGACAGCCTGTAGACCATAGGAGTTCTACCAGTGTCCCCCATTGTTCCTTGGTCCTGAGAAGTAACCTTGAAGATTATGGATTGTTTGTGCTGCAAGTCCCTTGTAGAGATAGTCTTGCCCAACTCCTTCATTTTACAGAGGGGCTAATATAAGGTCCAGGTAACTGGAGAGACTGACTGGTGGTTTGAGGCAAATGGAGAGGTTAGGTGAAATGAAGAGGAAAAAGTTACACAATAAGATCCTTAAAGAAACTGTCACAAAGCTGCAGACCCAGGGGGTACTGGCATGTACAGGTGAGTTCTGGGCTCTCCCTCATTATTTCAAAGACCTAGAGCCAGCACTCAGGAAAGACTTAGGGAGACTGCCGGCTACCCAGTCTGACACCTCAGATTTCTTCATTCCATGATGCTGAGAGACAGATTAAATATCTTGGTGCTCTGAGTATTTCTATCTAGGATTTGGAAGAAAGAGACCTATAAAACAGAAAAATTACAAAACTGACATCTTTTCTACAAGACACCTTAATGTGCATACAGATAAAGCTGTGTGTATATATCTTATATAATATAAATAAGTGTGTGAATGCATGTATATCTATATAAATGTGTGTGTAGCTAGATACGTATATTAACACACAGAGTTACAAACCAGGAAATCTGGGTCAGCAGTTAGATGTGTGTACATTTTTACCACACACTTTCATAGAATTAACTATAAATCAAAGCCATGGATAAGATTGGAACTCAAAGAGCTTAGATTTGTGGGGGGCTTACATTAATTTTTCTGGGCTAAATGCTTGGGCATTTAAGGATATTACTAGATTTTAGCATATATTCATAGTAGTATTTTTTAAATGCAGATTTCAGTTCTAATTTTATTTTTAATCTCATGCATTTGTTTCAATTGTGATATTGTGAATATTTAACTGTCAGCATCTTGAACAACAAAAATATTTTACACTGGGGAAAAAGCATGATAAAAATCTTATTTTAAAACCATGGCCTCTGGGGGCACCTGGGTGGCTCAGTCAGTTGAGAAACCGACTTCGGCTCAGGTCATGATCTCACAGCTCGTGAGTTCAAGCCCCACGTCGGTCTCTGTGCTGACAGCTCAGAGCCTGGAGCCTGCTTCAGATTCTGTGTCTCCCTCTCTCTCCGCCCCTAACCCACTCACATTCTGTCTCTGCCTCTCTCAAAAATAAATAAACATTAAAAAAAAGTTTTTTAAATAAATAAAATAAAACCATGGCTTCCATAGCAAATATAATTAGAGAATTGTTGGAAAATCTAAATGACCTTATTTTCCCCTTGAAGTGTTCTTTTTTAGATCTGTGTTTCAAAAAGAATTTGGACCGACTGAAGGAAGTACTAGTAATTTCCTAAGGACTGGCTAATTAACTGATAAAATCGACTTTTCATAAATACATTGTAATAGGTGGCTGGGAAAATAGAATGAACTGTTATGGCAGCCCTTGATCCTAAAACACATTGATCTTAATCTTGTTTCAATATGAGATTATTCAACTGGATTTTTTTTTTTTTTTTTTTTTACTACATATGAAATTGACATAGTAGAGGCAGTGCCTTCCTTTTGTAAAGGGCACATCATTTTGGACCCAGTTTGTAACAAAACTCTGGGTTTACTTTCTGTGTGGCCTTGGGCCATTTTTATTTGAAAAGATCATCCCAAATTCTTTTTGTTATGGAAAGTAAGAAAACAACAGTAGGCACTTTGAAAATAAGAGATTTGAAGGAGTCAAGGCTATCAGTTTGTCTTTTTCAAGAGCTCTGGAGAGTTCTGAAGGTAGAAGACAGAAGAGGGCTACATCCAGGAAGCCAGAGGGATATGTGGGGGGGAGAGGTTATTTGACTCCAGGCTACAGTGTAACTTTCAAAGTCTTTGTTAGCTAGCCCACTACCTTACCACTGAGAGGGTGCTAAGTGACTTGAAATCCTTCCTGTTTTGATAGCCAGCCTCCAAGATCCTTAGACCAGGACTCTTAAGGATCCAAGACCTAGAGTTCCCAGTTACCTAAGAGAGCCATATGTTCACACAGAATCCATTTTATCTCATTTAATTTAGTCAGGCGTACTGAAACCAGTGAATTTTTCTCTTCCTCTTCGATGTCTTACAGCTCTTAGGCCTCTAATAAGACCCAGTAACCTTCCCAGACCTTTGTGCTTGGCAAGAAAGACTTGGGATGGGGAATTACATGTGTGTCTGCCCCAGGCAGATCGCTTATGTAGATTCCAGAGGTAACAAAATCCTGGTAGCAATTGAGAAATTACCATCTATCCCCAGTTTTCAGCATTCTTTACTTTTATAAGATTAAGACGTAGATAGCATGATACAGCTGAGAATTTGTATTATCTGCCATTTCTCCCATCTTAGAGTATCATTGTTTTAATTTCAGTCCCAGGAAAAAACGGTGGTGGTGGTGGGGTTGGGTGGGGTGTGTGATTCTCTACCCAGAGACTGTACCCTCCACATGTTTCTCCAGTTTCAGTGGTGGTAAAGTACCTCCAGGCTCAGAGGCTGACAGCCCCCTCTCAGGCACATGGCTGCCCTTGAGGCAGCTTGGGCCCCATCTGTGCCCTGGCACACAGTGCTTCTCCTCTTGGAATCCAAGGAGCTCAGAGTCTTGTCATGTTGCAGCTCCCAGCTCTTGGACAAGTGCCAGGCATGCTGATGCCAGTACCGGATTAGGTTGCTTTTTTAAAAATTCATTTTGTGAACTCATCAAGCTCATTTAACAGAGGCTTTGGTCGACGGTTTCTGTCATTGTCCCAGCCTTCTGAGAGGCTCAGCTTAAAGGAGGGGCCGTAGTGTAGATGCTGGCCCCTAGTGTAGATACTGGTGGGCGCGTGTGAATGTGTGTGTGCGTGTGCGTGTGTGTGTGTGTGTGTGTGTGTAACCACAATATAAGAACACTTTAGGCTTGGCAGGTAGATGACAATGGAGTAGCAGCTCCTCTCAAGGAGAAGAGCCCCTCTATAGCAAATAAAGGGGGCTCCCCTGCCCAGGAAGAGGAAGCGTCTGGGGGAAAGCGACAGTGTAGGGTGCAAAGACTCCAGGGAGAAAGAAAAGATCTAGCTATCAGGAGGCCAGGAGTTTGCCACTGGTCTGCAGAGCAGCCAAGGAACCAAATGGGGATTCTGTGGTCAGAAAAACTATAGAGGAATGCTTCCCATGTCCCCATCTGGGTTCACTAGTGTTGGTAATGGGGGCAGGCAATGAGAAGAGGTAAACAGAAGGTATTTGAAAATAGCCAAATGTGTTATGGAAAAAAGGAAACAACCCATGAGCTAATTTATGGATTTGATTTTCATAAAGTAGTATGCTTTTCTTGCAATAAACTCTGGCTGTCAGACTGGCTTTATCAGATCTCCTTCAGGGTAATTATTGAAAAGTTGGGAAAAAATCTCGAAGAAACCTAACCAGTTTTTAGCCTTGTACTTTGTGTTGTCCTTGGAGTAGTTTCCACCCGCCAACCCCAGATACTCATGCTCTTCCCTTTTGATGTCTCTTGGGCATGGTGTGTGTGTGTGTGTGTGTGTGAGCACGCACAGATTATAAACCTTCCAAGCCCAATGTGAAACCAGTAAAAGAACTGTGAAGCTGTTCTTAATAGGTGGCTTGCACCCTCCCCCCTCTGCAGCCAGAGAATCTAGTAATGTCTCCAGAGACCCTCTCCCTTGGGGAGGATGCCAGGTGGCTCCTGATGTAGCTATTGGCAGTGAATGGAAAAGCAGGGAGTCTGGAAAGGCTGAGTTCCATAGAGAGCTGTCCTCTAATACAAACCAGCTTGCCCCCGGGAGGCAGGAGAAATACCTGTGAAGTCTGTTTCTCTCAGCTGGTAGCTATAGTCAGATTCTGAACAGGGCAGCACTGGATAGTTTTCTTTTGCCAGAGGGCACTTGCTGACCTTACAGCTGACTTGCACATCCTTGCAGATTTCAGATTTCAGCCAGGGTCTTGGCCATCTGAATCTTAGGGAGGGTGCAGAGCAGGCAGGCGCCTGCAGTGTCTGAATTTCTTACATAAACACAGCGCACTGGGTGAGCAAGCGTCCCTGTGGCGACAGCTGGGCTCTGTTCCGTCTGCCCCAGCGAGCTGAGCTGCTGAGTCCCCCTCTTGCCTGAATGGAGCATTCCAAATTGGTTGTGAATGGAGGGCGGGGCTCCCTTGCAGACTTTTTCAATGAATAACCAGACCCTATTGTGCAGCCTGTGGAAAAACAACCAACTCAAACAACACTGGGACTGTTAGAAATATGCTTGTGATTGGCAGCTTGGAGAACCTCCAAAATTAGTTTCCTTTGGCTTCCCCGCTGCTCCCTGTTCTCCGAGCCTGGGCTTAATGAGCCCGGGCTTAATGGGGTTCCAGTTTTCTTTTAAGTGCTGGCTTTAACCCCGCCACTGCCAGGCTGCCGGCCTGGGCTTCTGGGGTAGGGCTGCTACTGCCCAATGAGGCCGCCCGCCTCTCTTTGTCTCTGTTTGTCTCTGTAGCTGTCTAAAGGGGGTGCTAATAGGAGAGGGTGGTTTAGCTTCCCTGGAGAGAGAGGTGTTGAGACTTGATCCAAGGATATTACCCTTTTATCTCCCGCTTGCCGTGGGGCTGTGGCTTTAGCTCCCAGTGAAGATTGCTGCCTGCTCTTCCCCTCCAAGCTCCAGCCTCGCCTTCGGGCCTCCGGGACTGAAGCTCGGGTGTTTGCCTGCCACAGCGCAGCAGAGGTCTCCTGCTCAGGCTTACATTTGGACTTGGGAATGACAAAGCTGTAATTTCCCTACTCCTTGGCCTTCTCTGTCCTGTTTCATTTGCCACTGTGGTCGGATACATGTCATTTTAAAATGATACTTCCCAGACTGTTACTCAGCTACGGGGGAGCTTCACTCCGGCTGTGACCCTTCCGCTGGGCACTCATCAAATGCCTTGTCTCCTCAAATGAACATCACAGGAAGTACCAGAAAGAACCCAGCCTCTGTGCAACCTCAAAACCCGAGAGGCCTCCTCCCCTGAAGTGAGGCCAGGTTCTAGGGGTCTGCTTGCCTCAGCTGCACCCACCTGAGACATCCTCCACCATCTTGGCCAACAGCTCACAGACACGTGCGGTCAGGACAAGGGCCGTGCGGGCTAAACCAGGGCCACCGGATAAGCATGAAAAGGACAATCCGTGAAAAAGCAACCCAAAACTTAGTAGTAACGATTCAGTGCAGCTGCTTCAGGGTTTTAAAGAGCTCTTCTGAGTTCCTATCCCTCATCCTCACCACTGAGATGAGACTGTTGCATTTGTGTTTTGCTATAACGTGGTGTTTTTTTTTTCCCTGAAATATTTCCCTCACTATAAATTGGGCCTGCAGGAATGTCTTCCTTTCCCCATTAAAAAAAGAACAGGCCTGGGCAGATTGTTCTTTTGTGAGAGACTTTGAAACCTCTCAGGAGGTAACCCTAGATATCAGCTGTGTAAGAGGATGCTGATATCTGTGCTTCTCCGGAGGGGCTGAGGAGGACTTCAGCTTACATAAACACTTTTCAGCTGAGTGCCTGGAAATGCTTTGTGACTGCCTGAAAGGGCACTTAATGAGGGTCCTTTATACTTTTCCCATAGAAAAGGTAGAATAGACGAGGAGGCTGTGTCTTCTACGTGGCTGCAGGCCCACAGTAAAGACCAGATCCTGGAGTGCCTACCCCAAGTGTTGAAATCTGAATCTTAATAGAGAATAATTTAGTGGTGATGACATCACAGTGACGAGGGCTACTCAAGTCAGAAGATTTCTGCCCCTCAATTCCTTTCCCTCTCCAAGGAATCTTTCTTGAGGAATAAGGAAAAAGCAGCATAGGGTTTTAATGTCTTCTGTATTTTGATGAATATTAAACTTAGTCCCTGCTTCCCGACTCACATTCTTGTTGAAACAGGAAACAATTTCTCTTAGGCTCTAAGTGTCTCCAAAAGCAGAGAATCCCTGTGTTACGTTTCTTTATAACTGCTGGAGCCATAGCACTGAGCACTGCACACAGCCACTACTTGGTGAATGCATTTTGCACACCAGCCCGCTCTCTGTTATGAACCCTTCCCACTCCCCTCTTTCAACAGCCCCCAACACCAGCCTCTAACCGCTTAGAGCAGTAGAGGATCTCAAAACCCCAGTTCTGAGAGTCCTTGGGATGACCTCAGAGATAAATAGGAAAAAAACTAGTTAGGACTAGTTCTCATTTTCTGATTCCTCCTTCAAACACATCCTCAAGCCAACTCTTCCCAGGCTGCATTTAGACTTTGTGCAGCTAATGCTATGTTTCCCAGTAAAACTGCATGTGCTAGAGAACAAGTCACAGTGTAGGCACCCTTGACGCACTTGCCCAGTTTCTGCTTTTAGGAGGAGGGCCATAGATAGAACAGTTCTCGGAGAAGCTGATTTCCTAATTTCTCTAGAGTTGGGATTTTCTCCTGTCAGATTTTAAGTTTGAAGTCAAAGATGAAATTGTCCACAGTGCCTAGGTCCCACTTAAAAGACTTTTTAATGATAATAAAAGTATTATCAGCACTTTTCTTTAATGCCGGCTTAGAGAAGAATCGTGTAAACTGGGAATAAATTATAAGAGGGATGTTGAAGAAGGTTTAGTTTTGCATTTTTTTCACCATTCAGGAAAAATGCCCTGTTTCCCCTTTTCTTGCTGGTGTGTTGCCCGATGAGCAGCTCTCCGTGGTAAAATCTGCTGTGGTTGACGTAAGGCCCACAGTAGAGGAAGCCATCCTGTCATCTCTGCTGCAAAGGCTCTCAGTATTTATTTACTTAAAAAAATTTTTTAAGTATTTTCATTTATTTATTTAAGTAGGTTCCACACCCAGTGTGGAGCCCAATATGGGGCTTGAACTCACGACCTGGAGATTGGGACCTGATCTCATATCAAGAGTAGGATGCGTAACCAACTGAGCCACCCGGGCATCCCACCAAGGCTCTCTTTAGACCTATTTCTCACAAATGAAAAGTAAATAAATAAGTTGTCTGTCATATTGGCAAAAGTCGAATATTAAAATTCTTTGAACAGCTGCCCCAGGAAAGGAATTAATAAGAACAATGTTCAAATTTTCCTTTTGGGGCAAGGAGGCCAGTCAGCTACCTTTTTATCCTACTACTCTCTGTGTTTTGTTTTTTGTTCTTTAATTTGAGAAAGAGAGAGCTTGAGTGGAAGAGAGGGACTGAGGGAGGGAGGAAGAGAATCTTAAGCAGGCTCTACACTCAGCACGGAGCCCCAATGCAGGGCTCGCTCCCACGACTCTGGGATCATGACCTGAGCTGAAATCAAGAGTTAGATGCCCAACCGACTGAGCCACCCAGGTGCTCCTTCCTGCTGGTCTCTTAAGCTTGAAAGTAACCAAATGCCCCAGGTGGAAGCCAGTTCTCCAGGCTGTGGGTCTAAAAAAGCCCCACCCCGTGGTAGTTGTAACAGGGTGGTGCATTTAAAGCCAGAAGAACCGCTTATTTTTATCCTGACTCTCCTCTGAGTCAGCTCTGTACACTCGCATAAGCCTTTTACTTGACTGTCAGATGCTTTGGTTTCTCCACGGCCCACAAATTTGGGGATGTGACACATTTATGCAATTAGATATATTCGTTCTGTGAAAGAGCCTCATATCTGTTAATACACAAGCCCTCCTTCAAAGTTGGGCCAGTTCTTTTCGAATCTCCTTGTCGTCTAATTTCTAACTCTTCTATTCAAGGCCTCTGGGTTTCCATTTTCAAATTCTAAAGTAACAATTCTAAATTGTTAGGATAAATGTGTCCTTTGAAGAGAAGGAACTACCCAGATCCAGGCTGTTACAAAAATAATACTGTGGTATGGAGAATGTGACCCTGAAGTAAACCTGCAACTAATTCATCTGTGTCAAAACAACAACAACAACTCTGCTACCGTTGGCATTAAATTATCTTCCTTCTTTGATAGCAGGTTTTCTGTTTGGAAATGACTATTTGGAAGATTTGCAATTTTGTGCTGAGGACAAGAGGGAGCTGTTCCGTGATAGACACTTGTTCTTACCCACAGTTTCCCATCTGTGAATCAGGACGTTCCTGATTCAGTACCTACCTCCAAAGTGAGTTCCTCCTCCTAACACCACTACTTCTTTTAAGGAGGATTCATATACGGAATCGATTTCCTTGTGTTTCAGCCAGATTTAGAATAGAAACCTTTAAAAATCACCTGTGTCGTTATGGTTATACTGACAGAGGTAAAGAAAGGACAAGATCAGTATCCCAAATTCCGTTTAGCAACTGGTCCTCCTAGATGACCAAAGAAAGACATGACAAGCCAACTTTTTACCCTGGCAAACTCTCCTCAGGACCACAGGTCAGCCGTGAGGACTCTTGCTCCTAAGGCCTATAACAGGCCATTATCGACCTGAGCTCTTCCCGGGGCCCACTCAGCCTTTGCCGGTGGAGAGTAGCTTCCAGCCCCTTGCAAGAGAAGACAGAAATAGCTCTGAGGATCACTTCTGCTCTTCTGAGCGAAAGCTGTCCCCCTCGCTGTCTCTCCTATAGAACTTGGGTGTCATCCTTGACTTGGATCACATTTTCTCCTCTCTGGAGGGGGAGTAAAGAGGCAGGGGAAGCCTTGAGCCCCGCCTGGAGGCTAGGGTGCCTCCCGCCCCCATATTCTGAGTGGTCGGCCTGAGAGGTAATACAGTTGTACATTACACAGTGACCTCCCAAACTGACTTTCATGGGCGAAATTTAGTTTTTCATCTTATGGCAAGTAGTATTTCGGTTGGTGATTTGATTCTGAGATACCATGTGCTAGTTCTGCCAGCCAGCTGCTGCCATTGCTGGAAGAGACCGTGGAAGAAGGGGGAGGGGAGGGAGGCCATTTATTTGCGGGATGTTGTAATTGTTGAGCTGAGCCTAGCAGAGGCAAACCTCCAAACCACCCCCTTCCCCTCCCTATTATATGAAGTCACTAGATGATATAAACATTATAGTTCAAATAATATGATCCCAACAGTAGAAAACACCCCAGTAAAGCCCTTTCCTGTGAAGCATAATCCCTGTCAAGTCAATCCCCCTTCCTACAGAGAAACTTAAAACCTCTTGTAAGTGTAAAACCACCGTGGTTTTTTTTCTCTTCTTTTTTTTCTTTTGTCTTTTCCTGCTTTTACCCTAGCCAGAAGGGCTTTGTGTGAGGGTCTAACAGAAGCTACAGGCTGGGGGGCCCCTTGAGCTGGAACTGCAGATGTGGTTCAGCATCCTTGGAACTAGATTTCTCTGTAGTTGAATCTGTCTCGTATCATACGTTCCACATTCCAGGGAGTAGTGAGGGCATAAAATGCCATAACGCCGGCCCTATACAAAACAAAATTTAGAAACCCTTCGCTTTCCAGAGCCAGTGTGAGCACTGCAGCATCCTGTCACTGATCCGATGCCAATCCTGTGTACAGCCAGCCTTTCCCCAGAGAAAGCAATGTTCTGCAAGCTCCACGTGTATCCATGGCACGGCCTAGACCCATGTTGCCGTCAGCTCCAGTCCCTAGAGATTTAGGGATATCCAAGGTAAACAGAAAATGGAAGAGGAGCTTACACAGCCTGGCTTCGTGGTTTTAACTGCCTCGTGGTATCAATTCTGTTGTCTGATTTGAAACCCAGGTGGAAGAAGTTCTATCAATAACTCTAATTCCTGTACCCTGGGAGGAATTCTACTGCCTTTGCAGGTGGCCACTTAGAGATATTTCAGATACCACTCTCCACTAAAGCTATTTATACATTTTCAAAGTTGGGCCAGTTCTTTTCTAAGCTCCTTTCCTCCCTTTAATTTCTAACTCTTGTATGCAAGGCCTCTGGGTTTCCATTTTCAGAATTCTGAAGTAATCTTTTGATGTCCCCGCTAACCCTGTTTTTCTGCCACCCCATTTGTGAATTGGGAGTGAGTTCTCCAGAGACCAAATCTCCACCCTGTCTTTCAAGTAAGTACCTATCATCTTTAATAAGAGCTCACCAATGGGATTCCTAAGCTTGCATCCCCAAAAAGTTTCCAGGTCTTGAATTTCCAAATATTTGATATAACTTCATCCACTCTTATGGGCAAAGAAAGGTATCTTCTTCCCTCACCCTTTTCCTTGAGCAAGACCTGGCTCCAGGGTTTTTTTTTTGTTTGTTTGTTTGGGGTTTTGTTTTGTTTTGTCATTTTTGGGTTTTGTTGTTGTTGTTGTTGTTGTTGTTATTTCACTCTAGTGTTCCCCAGCCATGTTCATGCAGGGTCATAAGACTTGAATCTCACTCTTAGGTTAGCCCTTTTCAAATAGCAGTGTAACCCTAACCCTACTTTTTGGATCTGCCTTTTCCATAATTCATGTCATGATAGTAAGGTCAAAGTCTTTTTTTTTTTTCCTTCGGCTTATTGTGTTACCCCAAGTTTTTAGCTCTAAATCATGAAAATATAGAGTGGGTTTTTTGTTTGTTTGTTGTCCACACACCCAATTCCTGAAGCCTCTCTTTTGCTGACTGTACGTTTTCCCCACTGCATAGAAGAAATCTGATTCCTGAAGCCAGATGTTCCAGGAACTAGCTTTATCAGATCCTAATTTGGCTCTTGCGTTATTTATCGTACAGAAGATAATATTGGTCATATAAGAAGGGCTTCTATAATTGCTAATTGATGAATTCTGCTACCTCATGGTTGGTTCTATACCTTGGGGCCCAGAAATAGACCACCAGGGTGATGATACTCAGTCCTTTGGTCCCCAACAAGCAACTTGACAAGTAGGAAAATATAACCTGGAGTAATCAACACCGTAACCACCACCATGATTAATCACCAATCTAAAACCCTGAATACTGCCACTGTGCTAATCCTGAAGAGAACTTTCCCTGTACCTACTGATACCACATTCAATCCCAGAGAGGCAGCCTTGCTTTCTCGATGTGGGATTTTGCTGAGGACAAATGCAGCCATTCTTACAGTTTGGGACTGCAGAATGAGTCTGTCCTGAAATCTTAGTCCGTGCATGTGTATGCTGACCTAGATGCTGGCTGTACCAGATGTTTGTCATATTTCCCATGAGTTATATAGAGAGCTTTGATTCCACAGCAGAGTCCTACTGCCATCCTTGATTCCCAAAACGTAAATGCACAGGGGATTCTCCAAGCCAACATACTTTTAAAATACAACTTGGGTCTTTAGTCCACATACCTTTCTGATCTAGCCTGGTAGGCTAAGTTAGACCAGTTGGAGCCTCCAGAAACTCTTGTGCCTTTTTTCTCTAAGGCTCAGAGCACCAAAGGCCAAGGCTGCCCATTTCAAGCCTCTTCTCCTGGCCCTGCCCACCCTTTATGGACAGAAGGAGCCAAATTAGCTGCTTAGAAGGGAAGAGAATGAAGGAACCTCAAGGAAGAGAACTTTAATTCTTTTTCATTCTCCCAATCTTCACAGATTGGTGATGACTACATTGTGTCCTCTTGAGGACTCTAGGGATAAAATCTAAGGAGTTGTCCACCTGTTCTGGTAATGTTCTAAACCTGTTGTGCATATGTATTTACATGTGTTTACAAGGAGTAAGAATGCTTTGTGGTCTTGAGTTGGGCATATGTTTTAGTTCCCATTATGTATGTATTAATGTGTATGTGGAATTACTGATAGATTTCATTTTTGTTAATATTTTGTACTTGTGTAATTACTGTCTTTTTACGCAGGCAATGGTAGAGGTGGCCATGGACCATAGTCATGATGATAGCAGTGGCACTTTTCATTTTACCCTCTCTTGGGTGTTCTCTTCTCCTGAGTAGACCAAGGCCAAAAAAAGTATTTGAGAACTACTGGCTTAGATGTTAGAATGTAACCAGCATTTGTCTTTGTGTAATTTTAGATTCCCTGGGCTGCATCACCCAAACATGGTCAGGGATAAACAGGATAGTATCCTTCCAATTTGGTAATGGGCCCAGGGTAGCTTTCTTCGTGTGTGAATGCATGGTTTTGAAGTTCTTAGCACATCTACTTTTGACCTGTTAGTCAACCATAAGAAAGGCGTTTTTTTCCTCTGAGTATCTCAGAGGAGATGGGGTATAATATCTGTCTTATTGATTGATTTTTAAAACATATTCCTGTATTTGCTTCATTTCTCTGTGTATAGATTTTTTTTTCTTTCTGAACCATTCAAAAGCAAGTTGTAGACTTGCTTTTCACCCCCAAATACTTTAGTGTACATCTTCAAAGATTAAGGATATTCTACATAACCTAAGAAAATTAACTTTTATTCAATAATATTCAGAATTCCCCAGTTGTCCCTTAAATGTCTTTTCTAGCTGATACTATCATTGACTTTGTTCTCAGATTCAAGTAAGAATCATCTATTGTATTTACTGTTATGTCTTTTTTATCTTCTTTACAACAATCTATCCCTTTTGCCCCCATAACATTGACCTTTTTTTGAAGGGCCCTAGACAGTTGTTTTTAGCTGTTGACTTTTGGGGGTGCATTTAAAGGGTATGTAGAAATGCAAACATATAGAAATGCTGGCCTGAGGCACAGAAATGTCCTATAGGGTGCTGATTCTCTCACTCTTACATCCATGTTATTGTGTTGACTTTAAAATACTGGTAAAAGAACAGAGCAAGTCAGATGGAGATATTTGGGTCAGAGATAGTTTGTGCGTGTTTGAGGAGAGGGCTTTTGAGGGAATCATTGAAATTTTTTAGCACAGCTTACTAAATAGTTGACTTTACTATTTATGGATGATTTTTCACTATATTCAGTTTTTAAATTTATGCTTACCAAGGTTAGCTGTGTTAGATATTAAAGAAAACAGCACATTCTCCCATACCTCCTCCAATTCTGCTTTTGGATCTTGTGCCCCCTAACTGCATTTGATAACATTTCAAATTTTTATTTTTGGAAACTGTTGCTGGGCAAAATTAACGTTAACTATTACAATGGGTTTGAGTATGTTTCTTATTTGGTTTGGAAATCCAAAAGGCATCTCCTTTTCCAGATGCTCTTTTGAAGTGCCAGAACTTATCCACTTACTTTATCTGCCTTAAACCTTCTCGGTTCCCAGAACAGGGTATTATCTCCTGTCCTTGTCATTCACCAGGACTGCGATAGCAATTACAAAGAATATTGAGACATTAGGAATATATTTTATTCTTGAAATGAATTTTTAATCTACTCAGCCTTAAAATAAAGACCTCTTTCTGACCTCTTCTGGTAATATGGTAGGATATAAAAACTAAGCCTAATTGTATCTAATCTTTTTTTCTTAGAACTAGCTATTTGCGCTTTGTCTCAAAATTTATCCAGAAAAGGCGAGAGCTAAGGAAAGGCAGCGGTATATTGGAAAGTAGGCCTGTTGGCTTTGTTGTGCTGTTCAAACCACAGGTCCCAAGGGACACTACATCTGGCGACTTAAAGCCCTCCAGTCCTTGCCAGTAGGGTACTCTGACAAGTAGAGGGTAAATGAGAAGAGAAGAGATCACACTTGCTCTTTCTGGGTGGCTTCTTTGGTTCTATTTGACCAGTGTCCTTTTCATACTCACACGTCCTTCTGCTTGATGGTCCTTCCCTCTGCCTTCTTTCCTCATGCTCCACTCACTGCCGTAACCGAAGAACAGTATGGGCAGACGTCTTGGGCTCTCTCCACCCCCCGCCCCCATTCTTGAACTAAACAGTACATATTTCCTTTCTGTGGAGGGAAGTGAAGTGGGATGGTAGTGGTCTAAGTGAGGAACAGTGACCTAAAGCCAGCGGCAAAGAGAGTAGTAAGCTTAAGAATAGACCTTCACTTTAGGATTACGACTCTGGAATCTCGAGAAGTCTCTGACCACGACTGTATTCCACATCACGTTTGTTCAGAAGGGCTCTGAGAGGCTCGAGAGACATAGGCTAGCCACCCCAGACACAGCCTCGTGGACATGCCATTTGGAGGCAGGTGTTGGTATTCTGGTCAACTTCCGTCATGAGACACAACTTTCCATGTGAAGTAAGAAGATCGTGGCTGTCGAGTGTGACCAAATAAGGTCCTCCCCCAAGGGCAGGCCTGCACAGCTGATTTGGGAAAGATTAGTCTGCCCCAGATGAAGGTATTGAAACTGAAGAAGGGAGGAGGAAAACCCCAAAGCAAAACCTGAATGACGATTACCAGGGGAAGGTGGGCAAAGCCTGTGTGTGAAGCAGGAGAAACAACTAGTCTTCGCCCCACCCCACCCAGACTGCAGTGTAACTGATTGGCAATTTCTTTAACACTCAGCAACTACCTAAATGTTACATGTATTCACAACAAAGTCAGTGGCAAATTGAAACTTGGATGATTATGAAACACTAGAGGAAAGGCTTATTAGACGAGGTGGGTTTTGTCTTTCTTAAAAAAAGAAATTCATTTTGAATCAAACTGTCGTTCATCATAACATTCAACAAAAGTGTTTTCCTTTGTTTTGATCGTATGTGCTGTAATAGTGAAGTTCACTGCCAGCACTGGCATGGGGTAGCTCCCTTGGACAGAGTCCACAAGCCTGTACTTGTGGGCAGGAAACAGATTTTGTCAGCAGAGGGAATTATTATTTCTCTTGAATGGGCCAGTTTGTCTATTTTTTTCTATTTTAAAACAATTGGGCTATTTCTTTGGAAGACTGCTTCTCTACCCTCACAGAATAAAGATTTTTTAAAATTTGAGAAATCTTCATAAGTATTAACTCAATGATGCTGTTTAACAGGGCTGCTCTCTTTAAAAACGAGGAATTTGGTCTCACTTCAACACACATACTAAACTTGGAACGATACGGAAAAGATCAGCACAGCCCCTGCGCAAGGATGACACACAAACTCATGAAGCGTTCCATATTTTTCCTAAAATAACACTGTATGTGAACAATCCTGGTATTAAAATTCTAATACTTAATTAAAAAAAAGAAACTGACTTGAAATAATGTAGAGCAATCATAAGAGTACAGTTTGACAAGCTGTACAAGCATTTGGATCAGGACCCAGAAAGCTTCTCAGAATATAAGACCCCTTGTGGCCCCTGAACAGGCACTATCCTCAGAGTAACCTCGATCCTGATTTTAAACACCGTATATTGGTTCCATCTCCTTTTGAATGGTGCCTAAATTTTTTGTGTCTGGCTCTCACTCAACATATTTGTGAGATTCCATGTTGTCCATGTAGTTGTAATTTCTTTATTCTCATTTCTGGGTGGTGCTGAGGTTTAGTTTGGGGTTACATTGAGCCTATAGATAAATTTGGGAAGAATTGATATCTCTATAATATTATGCTTCCCAACCCATGAACATGATATAGTCCTCCATTTATTGAGAATTCTGTGATTTTCTTGGGTTTTGTAGTTTTCAGCTGAGGCATCCTACATGTCTTTTATTAGTTGTGTTCCCAGGTATTTGATGTTATTTGTTGCTATTATAAATTTACTTTTTAGATTTCATAGGTCTACAGAAATAGTTCTTTTTCATATTAGCCTTGTTGCCAATCATCTTCATAAATTAGCCTATTGATTCTTCTATTTTGTGGATACTTTTATATTTTCTACATACCCAATTAGGCCATCTGTGAATAATGACAGTTATATTTTTCCTTTCTAATCCTTTTGCCTTTTATTTATTTTTCTTGACTTATTGCATTGGCTAGGATCAGGCCAGATTTTTTTTTTTTTTTAATTTTTAATGTTTGTTTATGTTTGACAGAGAGAGAGAAAGAATGGGGGAGGGGAAGAGAGAGAGGGAGACACAGAAACCAAAGCAAGCTCCATCCAGGCTCTGAGCTCTCAGCACAGAGCCCGATGTGGGGCAGGAACTCATGAACTCCAAGATCATGACCTGAGCTGAAGTCAGATGCTTAATCGACTGAGCCACTCAGGTGCCCCAGGATCAGGCCTGATTTTTGATCACTGTGTCAGATAGAAAAATCTCCCAAGGAGTTTTCTAATAAGTTAAGTTGATTGATCTGTGAACTATAATATCTAAATTTAAAATGGTGTTATGCTGGTCTACAAAGCAATACATTGTACTTTATGGTGCATATCCACAGATGTGGGCTTAAATCTAATCAGATAGCTGTCCTTGTCTTTCCTACCCCTGACAAGCAGAGGTATAAATCGCATATTTATATGGGATATATAAATATTCCATATATATTTGTGCATGGATCCTTAACAGAGTTCTTGTACTCCAGTAGGAGTACAGATAGTTCAAAGTGTTCTTGCCTCACACGTGGCATTGAGAGGGCATTGTCTAGAGTCAGTTTCAGGAGGGACAAGACATTTGGGGAGAGAAATGGTATCCATGGTAGCAATGTGTTATCTGGCCAGTCAGTGACTGACTGTGGAGGATACCAGGTCTCCAAAGTTCCTGCAGTTGTCTAAATAAGCAGAAGATATTGGCCAACTGGAATATAGAAGGGAGAATGAGATCTTTTAGGTAGAGTGGGAGGCAAGGACTGATAATAAGTAAAGGCTACTGGAGTCAGGAAATGTTGGTTGCCAGTAGGAGTGGGGGAGGGATTCTGGGCATTTTAGTGGCCTAGGGAGAGGGAAGGTGTGAGTCGAGTGGATGCAGGTGTATCAGCTGTATTCTCCAGCTGAAGAATGCAGAGTAAACATGAGGATACAGACCCTGAGAGTTGGCAGAAAGTATTCTTCCACTCTCTTCTCTGATGTTGTCTTTCTTCTCCATCTCTTTCCCTATTCCTTTTAAGTCCTTTTTGATTTAGTCTTTTTCTCTCAGATTCCCTCTAGGAGGCAATGTGATAGAACACTAAGCAGTGTTTAGGTAGGAATCCTGACCACTTACAGCTACGAGACTGTGACAGATTACTTACCCTTTTGAGTCTGGGTTTTCTCATCTATAAAGAGGGGACACTGGAAGTAACTTTCTCACTGGGTTGGGAAGATCGAATAAAATAATGTATGTAGGAGCAGTTCGGTGCAAAGTAAATCCTAAGGAGTCTATGTGGCTGCCTCTGTCTTGATCTGTCTACCTTGTTCTTTTCCAGAGGTTCGTTCTTATTCATTTTTTCCTTTGTTCTAGAATACTTTCTCTCAACCAGGTGTAATGTGATATTTTTGTTTTTGTTGAAAAAAGGTTTATGTACTCTATTTTTAATGTACAAAGTGGAGGAGTGAAATGTCTCCCATTTCTGTCAGTGCAGTAGATTACTGAAATGACAGAAGCTCTTGCTTCCTCTCTTCTCTAATAGCAGAAGCTCCAAGACCTTGAACAATTACTGTAATTCCTTTGGGTCTCAGTGTCCTTATAAATGTAGGGGCCTGAATGAAGTGAACTGTGAGGCCCTGTGAGGTCTAACTATACACGCATCTATGAGATGATGCTAAAAGTCAGATTCCTCACAAAATTGTACATGCCATGAAGAAAGGGCCATGTTTGCTGGGCATACCGTCCTGTCCTCAGCATCTCCAGGATGCTTGACCCATAGAATATGCTCAGTGAATGGATGAATGGATGAATGGATGAATGAATGAATAATGAAATATTTACAACAATGAATGGTTCCATACTCACCAGGAATATTTGTCAGGGCACCATTGGCTTTATGGGCCCATCTTCTATAACTCTGAGCTTAAACTCGGGGTTTTTAATTGTAGAAAATGTTTATCAATTTACATACTCAATTTTTTTGGCGTTTCTTTTCCAATTTCCTCAGGAGTTCATGATCTTTTTAAATTCCAGTTCATTACCATGCTTTGTAGTCCTGGGTCTCTGTCATCGTTTAGTAAGTTGCCTGTGCGAAGTTAAATACTCTATTTTTGAAAGCACAGTGTATTAATACACAACATCATTGCACCATCTGTAAGGTGCTGTGCCATTTTATTTCTCAAGGCAGCATCACATATCTCATTTTACAAAGGAGGGAACAGACTGAAAGCAAGGAGCATTGCTTGGGCTTCTAAGTTCCTGCTTTAAATACACCACTATCTCTGACTAATGCATGCCATAATTAGGTTCCTTCACACATCCCCTGGTCCCTGTAGAGAGCTGAGCCTTCTTCCTTACCATTCCAACGGCCCCTAATGATTTTCTTGTCAGGGATCTGAGAAACTTTAAATCTCACTCTGGCCGTGTTCCACATTCTTTTCTCTCTTTCAAATGGTTCATTCCTGGGGAAAAAGTATTTATGACTAACACTGCTTTGCCTTGTAGGGGAAATGGAGTCCCAGCCTTCAAGGTTAAGAATTCATTGGAAACATAATCCATTCAGTCACTCAATGTCTTAGTCCATTCAGGCCGCTGTAATGAAACACCACGGACAGGGTAACATCAACAACATAAATTTATTTCTCAAGTTCTGGAGGCAGGAAGTTTGAGATCAGGGTGCCGGCATGGTGGGGTGAAGGCTCTCTTCTCGTTTTGTCCTCACATGGCTCTACCCTCATGACCAAATCATCTCCCCAAAGCTCTCTTCCTAATACCACCACATTGGGGATTAGGATTTCAACATGGGAACTCGGGGCGGGGGGGGGGGGTGGGACACAAACATTCAGACCAGAGCACTCATCAAATATTTCTTGAACTCCGCCTTTGTGTAGAGAACATAAGATTTCAGGTAGAAGACAATTTGAGGGTAGTAAAAAGTATCATATATTTTGCAGGCAAAATGATATGATACACACTGGATTTGAAGAAATCAAGACATTAGACCTAGCTGGCAGTTTAGATTCTCTTTTAAAATGGGTATATATGGTTTCTGAAGCCATTATAAAATTTTTCTTTCTGGACAACTCTGGTTTATCCTCTGGTGTTAGTCTTGTCAGCAGAACTGGTAACTTTTTAAATAACATTGTGAAAATGTCAAGACATTTCCAAAAGCTTAAATAGGAAAATTGAGTGATACCATAATTGCTTACTTTCTAAACGTAGGTAAAATAGTGATTATAAATGATTTTCTTTAGATAAAGAAAAGTAGACTTTTCAAGGACATGTAACTTTTGTTTACACTGGGGTATCAACACCTTTCTTTATTACTTTTCCAAAACTTTATGAGAGGAAAGGTGACGAATGACAAAGGGACAGTGCTGAGAACCACCGGAATACGCACTGCATTAGAGAAGTGCTTTGTTGTTTTTTTTAACATAGTCTTTTCTCTTTTTTTTAATGTTTATTTATTTTGAGAGAGAGAGTGTGCAGGTGGGAGGGCCAATGAGAAAGCAAGAGAGAGAATCCCAAGCAGGCTCCGTGCTGTCAGTGTGGAGCTTAACACAGGGCTCAAACTCATGAACCAGATCATAACCTAAGCTGAAATCAAGAGACACTTAACCGACTGAGCCACCCAGGCGCCCGGAAGAAGTGCTTTCTATGTCAAGTTGTCTGACTCTCCCTTTTCATTTACTAACAACATTCTGCCAACAATAAGCTTAGTCATTTTCTGTCTAAAATGTCCAAAAACATTTGATAACAATTGAGGGGTAGCTGCCATGATGTCACCATCAAAAAGTCATGAGACTCTTACGACTTCTAAATATAATCTTACGGTTCCGAGCTTATTTCATGTATTTAGGAAAAGCAGTTGGCATTATGTAGGAAAGGAAAGATAAAAACCTATCCTTTCCAGTCAGTCATTGGCAGGACTTTGCTTTATAAATTTATCATCTGTGATAGTCATCTGTCTCATTTGCTTACTTCTGAGACCCAAATTTGGGGTTGGAGAAGGCACCTGAGAAATCAGTTGGCCAGAAGATTGTTCAGTCTTAGCAGAAGAAAACAGATGATCACTACGCTCATTCTGCCTAATATAATCACTAAGAATTAACCAAACACCTGAAAGTATATTAGGAGTAAGCACTGAGTCATACAGAAATTTAAGTGGGTCACCAGGGCACTGACTGTGGTTAGCTATCTAATGAGACCTTTGATACACTGGAGAGTAGCCGGCACAAAACTTAACTCCTCCCCCACCCTTCAAGATAGCTGGACAGAGAACAGCAATTCTAACTCCTCGGTAGAAGAAGGCATCCCCCATGGTGTAGCGTCTTTTAGAGTTTGTCCTTCTACCTTGGGTAAAATGCCCTCTGTAAAATGACTTCGCTCCTAGATAAGACAGAAAGAGAAAACCTGGTTTTATTTTGTTTCATTTTGCTACCATGTAAGTCATCTTGATTTTAAAAAATTTGTCCTCTCAGAATCACATATGGAACATGCCCTTGACTTCCAAACATTACGCAAGAGCTCTGTGTATTATTTCATCAGTTTTGGAAAAGTAATTGGCACTTATCTCAAAGGATTGGTTATGAAACCTGCCCTTCCTGGTTGGTCGGTAGGAAAGGCACAGAGCAGACATGAGCACAAAGCATGAAGGTTTCCAGGACTTGTCCTTATGCAGTTAGCCTTTCTTAGATCATGGTTTAGTCCATTGTTGTCTTCCTTTGCTTTTGAATTTTTTGAAATGCCCTTAAAGTTGAGTATTTCTTACTCAGAGCTGATATTTAAAGCTGCTCTAGGAAGGACTTTTAAAAAGTCATATATTTAATTTATATGCCTCTGAGTAAGAAATGTGTTTGCCAGGGCAGTCTCAAGCCTCTGATAAGCTAATGTGGAATGTCCACCGATGTATTTTTGGCTCTTTTGCCCTTTTTGGAAACAAAATTCTTCCTGTCTGCAACTCTTGGTATTCTCTCACACCTGCATTTTTCTTGACGAACCATCACCTGCACGAATTTTTAAGGATTTCAAAGCCTCTGGGAAGCAGACCTAACACCAAAGAAATTGGGGGGAAAGACATGGCTATTCAAAATGATGTTGAATTGTGACTTTACAGAACTTCTCATTGGTTTTAGATGGAAGGCTCTGTGTTTAAGTGTTTGGCTTTCTCTGGCATGAGACTTGACCTGACTCCCAAGAACAATCAGCTAGTTCCAGGGTTTGCAGAAGGAAGCATTGTGCTCCCTGTTAATCGGCTGTCCTCTCTCCGTTCCCCCCTCGTCCCTCTTCTGATTGCAGTGGTGCTTCATGCCCCACCTCCAACCAAGATCAAACGGGAGCTGCACAGCCCCTCCTGTGAGCTGTCGTCCTGTAGCCATGAGCAGGCTCTCGGTGCTAACTATGGAGAAAAGTGCCTCTACAGCTATTGGTAAGTGGAGCCAGAGCGAGGCTGGCCAGAAAGGAGCCGTCGGGCCGACTGTTTCAAGTACTATTCAGCAGACACTCAGCGTAGCGTTCCTGGTCTTTCATGGCAACGTAATCCCCTAGTGTAGGCCAGTCCAAATGGGGCCTTTGTGCTGCACATAAAAAGCAAAACTGCTAAACTGGCTCCATGGGGGAACTGAGTTCATGGGGTACTGAGCCCTCCTAAGGGAAAGAACCTTGAATACTGGGATATTTGATCTGTGGCTTCTAGGGAGGGAATATATACTTCTTCATGTCTATCATATGTTAATGTGAACTTTAAGCACCAAAGAAGTAATCTTCAAATCAGAATATATGAAAAAGTCCCAAGGCTTGTGCCCTTTACTTAGGAATATCCAGGCCCCAGGAATGAGGCTTTAATTTTAAATCATTCTTTGCTCTAGAAGATAAACATAGATCTGCCTGAAAGGGGGAGAAGAGTCGTTAATTCAAGTGATGTTACAGCAGAAATTTATCTGCAACAGAGATTCTGACTAGTTCCTGGGAACCCTGGAATACTTGGGAGAGTGGGCCAGAAACCTCCCAGAGCATAAACTCTCCCCTCTCCCACCCATCCATCCCTACACACGCATACATGGAGAATTCTGTTAGAAGGGGGAAAAAGGAAACCGGAAACAGAGGCTAAAATTATCTTTGGGAAGAATCACTACAAGTGTTAAACAAGTCCCTGTGACGCAGTGTGTTTGTCACTTTTCAGAGGTACAAATATTCCCTCGGGGCTGCCAGCAATTTAACTATGTTAATGCTGTCATTTCCTGGCAACATGGACTGCAACCTAGCCTAGCTGTTCTGCTGGATCTGGTGACCATGCTAATGGCTTCATTGCAGCTTAACGGTTCCTTCTCTTTTTCTGTTTACAGTGCCTATGATAGGAAGCCTCCCTCTGGGTTCAAGCCATTAACCCCTCCCACCACACCCCTGTCACCCACCCATCAGAACTCCCTATTTCCCCCACCTCAGGCAACTCTGCCCACCTCTGCACATGCCCCTGCAGCTGGCCCGGTACAAGGTGTGGGCCCCGCCCCCGCCCCTCATTCGCTTCCTGAACCTGGACCACAGCAGCAAACCTTTGCGGTCCCCCGGCCACCCCATCAGCCCCTGCAGATGCCAAAGATGATGCCTGAAAACCAGTATCCGTCGGAACAGAGGTGGGTACTGATCTGAGCTTCTTTCACTGCCTCCATCGCCTCCCCTTTGCCCTGTGGGGAAGAGAGGAAGCAGATAGTCCTATTTACCAGGTCCCTATAAAGATCTCAGTGCATCGAAGCCCCTTGTGAGGTAAGATGAATGATGATATGAATATGACCTGTTCTTGAGGCACTCCGAATGATTTATGAAGTAGATAAGGGAGAGATCATTAGTACTATCCCCCTATTATGCAGGTAGAAACAGAGTGGCTTGACCAGGATACACAACCTGCTGACCCTCCCTGAGGGCAAGTCTCCTGGCTCCTCATTGGATCCTGCCTACTAGAATTGAGCCTTGGTTTATGCTACCCATAAATACTTTATTAACATTTTACTTGTGTATTACAGAAGGTTGCTGAATTATAAAAGGTATTATCACTCATCTGATTTTAACACATTTTAACAGGGAATTAGCTAAAGACCTTATCTGTAATTACCTACTTTTGAGATAGAAATCTCCTGGTTTCATTCCAGGTAGGTAGTTCTACATTCCTAATAAGAAAATTGAGGCATCAGAGTCATTCATTTGTCGAACAAACTCCAGTAGGAAGGTAACCTACCTACAAACATCAAACTTAATGTTTTAGGTCCCAGCCTTGTAAGTCCTTTATTGGGGTATTTTAGAATTTTGTGGATGCGTGCGGCCCTCCTTTACATAGGGTGTTCCGGGACCTGTCTTTTTCTTTCAAGTCTCTCTGGGATGTATATAGGTGAAGAGTCGTCAGTGAGGATGTTACCAGGGGTTGCAAGGTGGTGACCATTGCCTTTCCTTTCTGTCTTTCTTGTTCTGCCTCGTGTGGGTGTGGAGGTGAGGGGCAGGAGAGGGAGGAGGGAAGAGTATACCTTCCCCAGGCCTGGTCCAACCCAAATGCCTCCCAAAATTTGTTTGAGGGTCACTTTATTTCTAGATGAAATACAGAAAAAAAGCAAGCGTTCTTGTTTGGTTTTGATCCCCTTCCCCGCCCCTGCTGTGAAAGTCACCCTAAAGAACTACATAATTTGCCTGGTTAGTCTTTAGTCCCCTCGTGAGGCCAAGAGCCGTGAACGCTGATGATACATAGGGCCCCAGGGGGCGAGCGCTGACTGGGGGACTGGCTCAGCAGAGGGCCCTGGTTTCAGTAGAGAGCCCATCTGAAGGAGACAGCCACCACGAAGTGTTGCCAGTTTATTACCTTGTTAACAGCCTTGCACTTCTTCAGGAGAATTTGGAAATGTGGATTTTTGTGTAAAAACCCCAGGTTGTGTGGTTTTTCTTTTTAGGTTGGCAACTAACTCAAATTAAAAACAACAGCAACTCTCTGCAGACTAAACAAAACCTCCCTGTGGGCAGAATCACTCTGCAGGCCTGCCAGTTGGTAAACTCAGGCCTGGACACCATTTTTATTTCAATAGTTTTTTTTTGGTGTTGTGTTTTTAAACAGTATCTTCCTGGTGTGTCTGCAGGGATTATTAAGTAAGGAGGAGGGATGAGGTGGAGCATTAGATTTGGTATTTGAAATACTTAAACAAACGTTCTACCACGTGTAAGGGAAAATTATTTCATGTTAAATCTCTTTGATTCATAGTCCCCCCTCAATCCCTGTTTCTTATCCAGGGGGCTTGTGTAAAGACAATGTTTGTCCTCCCACAGCCCCAGCAGACAGGTTTGTCACCAGGCTACCCGGCCCCCTCCCAAAAGGGGGAGGTTTGATCCCTGAGATGTAGGAGTGTCTTCCCTCAAGGGTCCAAAGAAACAGAGGCAGGGACCAGAAACCAGGTGTTTCTTTTTAGGGGGGATTCCTCCCTGAACTTTGCCTGTCCGTCTTGGATTTACCTCCCCTACACGCTGCCATTGGGAATATGGGTCTAGAATAAAAGACCTTGCACACACTGGGCGGGTACAGAGATCCTTGAGAGAACTGGGGTGAAGGGCAAAGTCCTAAATCGATGAAGTAAAAGCACCACTGAGGCAGTTAGTCTTCTACCCCAGGGCACTGTAGTTGCAAAGTTGCAAGGGTACAGGAGTTCCCGTGGAATTACTCAAGATGCAAATTCCTTACTCCACCCTTGATTTTGAGTTTGGTGTGTCTGGGGCATAGCCTGGATACTTCACTGTCCCACTTGGAGAAATCACTATCCGGCTGTCTCTTCTGCCCCCATCCTTACTCCACCCCACCTTTTCCTTAAGCATCAAGTACCCAGTACTCTGAATTTTGTTCTCTTGCCCTTGTCTGTTATTAACGGGGGTGTCCACGTGATATTTGTGTGATGCAAAATACATCAGAAACGTGGCAAATGATTTTGCTTGTAGGTAGTGGAGAGCACACAGAAAATGAGGCAAACTAAAATCTCTGGTCTGATTTTGTAAAAGTAACAATAATTGCGTGTGTGTGAGAACAAGCTTAATAATCCCACCTCTAATAATTGTTACGCCTGCCTGAAATGGGGTAGATTACGTTTTTTTGTAGTTTGCTCTTTGCTAGCTTTTTATTTAAGCAATATTACTTCAAAAGTAACCCCCTAACAAAAATATATGGCATTTTGCAGGATAGAAGGAACTACAGTCTTATTTGAGCTTTTTATTAACAGTCCTGTAACAGAGCAGAGTGAAATACACTATTTCATAGATAAGAATATTAGGCCTCAGAGCAGCTAAGGGACTTCCTAATGGTCACATAGCCAAATACAAGGGCCTACATTTAGAAACCAAAACATTAATTCATAATTGCACCATTTGTTTTGGTTATGATGGCTGGGCGGGGGGGTGGGGGGGGGGGAGCGTTGCTAACTGCCAGAACCTTATCCATGTCTTAAATTACAAAATCCTACTAAATTCCTACTTCACTTATCTAAACTCATGTTGTGACAGGTATCTTTTTTGTTTTGCTCACAGTATGCCTTATCTCTGCAGTTGAATAAACTTTTTGAGGTTTAAAAACCATGCTTTAGACCCTTCTTGGCCTGGTATCTTACTTGTCCTCAGTGTATGTTTATTGATAGTGATAGCAGTTTGCTAGGATTATACTTTAAACAACATAATCTAGGCAAAGGTATATTCTTAATTTTCTGAATGATCTTAGTATATAATTCTTCACAACTCATAAGTTATTTTTAGAAGATAAATACTGTGTTTGGAAGCCATGATTTATATTTGTGATTTCCTCCCCCACAAGGAGGGGAAAAAAAAAACAAACCATGTAATTTGGCATGTTGAAACATGTTCCATTTATCCTTAAAGACCAGCCGCTCCTTAAAGAGTGGGTGTGTTTTTCGTTCAGCCATCCTGATCTCAAAAGTTTTTTCATCATACTGTTTATGATGTTTACATGGGCTAGGTGGAAGAATTTAGAAAACGTTCCTACCTTATATACCCATTGTACTGGTCAGGTATGATTTTGTCCTTCGTTATATACCATTTCTCATTACAACTCAAGGTGAAGGAGTCCCCACAATTCCATTGAAAGGGCTCCACTAGGAAATTTATCATCGAAGAATTTTGGGATACCCTGCTCTCTCACCCAGCATCAAGAAGCACAACATTTAAGAGAGTACTGCTAGTGGAAGAATCTCCTACTTCTTGATGTTCCCCAGAGGCATCAGCGTTGTAATAGGCTATCCTGCTGAAATTGATAGAGTGCTCCCAAGTCCTCAAGAAAGGGTCAGTTAGGCACAGCATCTTCTAGAAGAGCAAATCGCCTAACCCGTTTGAGAAAGTTCTCTCCCTCAGTGGTTCTGATCAAGGTTTCAAAGCTTAAAGGAATGAGCTTAAGTTTTCTGGAATTGTGATTCGATAGATAGCTACTCATTCCCTGAAGATGCTATGTTTAATATACTCAAGTCTTTCTGCTGTTTGTACTTCCTCTCTTAAAGTCCATCCCCAATAAATTGCCATTCATTTTTGTCCTTTAGATTTTGTAGTTTTTAGAGAGGGAGGAACTTGACTGTGAGTCATATTTGTAGCCTGGCCTGGAATGAAGTGAATGTGTCTGACGCATCTCCTCTCCACGCACGGCTGTTAATAGCATGTTACGTATGGCAGCACACATTCACTTGGGGATCCGAAACTGAGTCTCTGAGATGCTTAATGGAACCTTCTTTGACAGGCTGAATAATGTACTTCTGATGGTTACAGTGTGGGGTGTTTGTAGTTCTGAATCTTAAGAGGGCTTGTTTGTGGCATTTCACCGTGTTTACTAGAGGTTTTGTTGTTGTTGTTGTTGTTACCTTTTGTCAAGCTAAAGGAAATTTCCTTGTATTCTTTGTTTACTCAGAGTTTTTAATATGAATGGATATTGAATTTGATCATTTTTTCTGCCTCTGTTGACCTGATCAAATGAATTTTCTCCTTCCATTTCTTAATGTGGTGAGTTACATTGGTTTATATGCAACCAGCATTGTATTCGTGTGATTAAACCCAACTTACTGGTTATGGGTTACCTTTTTTAACATCACTGGACTTTGTATTCCAGTATGGTATTTAGGATTTCTTAAAAATTTTTTAATGTTTTATCTATTTTTGATAGAGACAGAGTGTAAGTCGGAGAGGGACAGAGAGTAAGGGAGACACAGAATCCAAGGCAGGTTCCAGGCTCCTGCCAGCACAGAGCCTGACACGAGGCTTAACCTCGCGAACCATGAGATCATGACCTGAGCTGAAGTCAGACGCTCAACCGACTGAGCTAGGTGCCCCTGTATTTAGGACTTGTGCATCGCTATCTATGATTGAGGATAATGTATAATTTTCTTTTCTTGTATTATCCTTGTTGGGTTTTAACATTAAAGTAATTTTCATCAGATAAATAGAGGGTGTCCTCCTTTTAATGTATACTAGAATAGCGCATGTGAAATTGGAATTTCTTATTCCTTGAATTTTTGGAAGAATTTACCAGTAAACCATTTGGGCCTGGTATTTTCTTTGTGGGAAGATTTTTAATTACTGGTTAAGCGTCTTCACTTTTCTAGTCCTGCTCTGAATTTCTATTTAGTTGAGTGAATTTAATAAATTACTTTTTCTGGGAAATTTTCCATTTGGTGTGAGTTTTAAAATTAATTGCCGTGAAATCTCTAGTTAGTCCTTGGCAGACAATATCATTTGTCTTTTCAACAAATCAGCTTCAGTTTTGCTCATCCTCTCTATTAGATGTTTTCTATTTCATTGATTTCTCTTGGCTCTTATGAAAATAATTTTATTATTTCTACTTTCTTTCAGTTTACTGTTTTTCTTTTCCTAACTGCTTTGGTTGGATGATTCACTCGTTAATTTTTTAGCTTTTTGTCTTTATAGTATAAACACATAACCAAATAAAACTTCTCCTAAGGCTGGGGTGACCATACATTCAGTTTTTCCCAGGTCAATATGGTTTATGCCTTATCTGGAAGTCACTACTCATACCTTTCCTTTTTACTCCCTGAAATGTCCTGATTTGGATAACCAGTTATTTGATTTCCCTACCCAAGTCCTGCTTCAGCTGCATACCACAAGTCCTGACTTAAATTAATTCTGATTTGATTTAAAAGCTCAGTTCTAAGTGTTTTCTATTTCAATAGAAATATTCTCTCTCAATCCTATTGTTCTCTCAATCCTGTAGTTCTTTAAAAATATATTTCTTAATTTCCAAACATGGGAGTTTTCTAGCTGTCTGGACTATATGATTTTTGTTTAAATACCATCAAGGGAGTATTTAAAAGCAGTTATAGAAACAGTATGGGCTCTGGAGTTAGGCCTGGGATTGAGTCCCAGGAGCTCTGCTGTCTCCTATCCGTATGACCTCAGGCAGGCACTTAAATTGTCTAAGCTTGGGTTTCTTCATGTGAAAATGGAAGAAGAGTAGATAACTTCCCACATAGAAACATTGGGTGGGTTAAATGAAATCATACTGGCACAGAGAAGGTACTCAATAAATGCTAGCTTCTATGACACTTTTACTTTTTAAAGATTGCTTTTATAATCCATAAAGAAAGCTATTAAAGGAATCTTCCTAAAATGATACAGATACCACAACTTAGGAACTTCTGATGCTTCATCAGTCGATGCTAGGTTTTTAACGGGTGAAACTCCCTTTATCTATAATCTTTTCTTCGTCAGACTTATTAGTGTTGTACATATAAAACTAATACTTTCGGCAGCTGATACTCTGGGGACATCTTGTATTTCCATCACCTTCCTTCTTGCATGTTTGATGTTGGGAAACCAGACAAACATCCAGGCCTTTAAAGGACATATTTTGTTCCTCCTCTATCAATGTTTTATCACAGTTTAGATGGTCCAGTTTGCATGTACACAGTGCTGACAGACCTCACAGAGCCCTGAGAGCTTTTGCAGAGTTCTGTGCTGTGCTTTTAGGGAGTGTTTGAGTTTTGTTTTGCAACAGTGTCTGGCTCTTGGTTTATGGCAGGAAAATAAACATTAGTGTGAAATAAATGTGAATGAAAATCAGCACTTTCATTGTGAGAAAGGAGAATGGATTTTGGGTAGGCAGCTAGTGGACTCTGTTATGTGCATGTGATAGTTTTCTCCCAGTTCCTTAAGATCTCCCCTTACATTTGTATAGCTTCTGAATTTAGTTTATTGGGGGTTGGGGGATGAGATGGGGCAGTTGATGGTGGTGTTTGAAGGTAGTGTATATTGAGAACTTAACAGTGTGCCAGGGGTGGTTTCATGCATTGGTTTATGTAATCTTTACAACAGACCTTTGGAGAGGTATCCGGGTTGTCCTTACTTTATTGACAAGGAAAATGAGGCTCAGAGCGGTTATATAACTCACCCAAGGTCACACAGCCAATAAGTGGTAAAGATTGGATTTCAGCCCAGGATCTTCTGCCTTCACAGCCACAGCCTCTTACCCAGCTATGCTGCTTTCCTGTTGTATCTTCTCTTAGCCTAAATGGAAACGTTAAGTACATGGTATTGGTTTCTTGGCCGATTTTATGTATCCTCTCCCAGCTGGCCTCTGAACCATGGCTACTTTACCTGGCACCCATAGCCACTGTGTAGCCTTCATCAGATCCACACTTTTCTCCTTTCTTCCTCTAAGCATTGTGTTTACTCTGTGTGTTGGCAGCAGAAACCGAAAAGGAAATGCAGAAAAAGCATCTAACGGTTTTCATAACGTAAACCAAATGTTGGTAGCGTGGGTGAGCTCTTGGGAGGAAAGGCGCTATATAAATCTGACAAATAAATAAATAACTGTTTCTTTAAATAAACTGGCACTGAAAAAGCCTTAATCCGTAACCTATTGAATTTAAGCTCACCCAATAGTCAGAAATCTCCTTTTGCTCACCAACTGTGAGTTCACCACAGCCTGGGGAGTTCTCTTGGGATGACGGGTTGGGGGAGGAAGGGGGGAGAGGGGGGTGAGCAGGAGAAGGGGTTTGTTAGGAACCAAGCTGCCTCTCCATTGAAAATGATTGCCTGCCTCAGTAAACAAGAGGCATCTTTGTCATTGCTGTATTATATATACAACACATTCTTAGATACTTCAAAAGGATTGCGGAAAGGGGAAGGGGTTCAAATGAAGGGCAGTGAGTAAAGTTCACGGAATGTATTTTAAGGACAAGAACGGAATTACTTTACTCATCTCTGCAAATAAAAGCCATTATCAACAGCAAGCTCTGAGAGAATCTTTCTCCAAGTATGTTGGTTCTGTGACCTACCCTTAAGATCCCCTTTGCCACTGCCACTCCCTCAAAACAAACCCGGCCTGAACCATCCCAATTATAGACTCTGTTCTGCAGATCCCGGGCCCTTAAGCACCGTGCACCATTCAAGTGCAGCTTGGGGGAGGGACAGGGGCTGCTGGCTGGTGCCCATATGGAAGTACCTTTTCCTGAAGGGACCACACCAGGCCAACTCTAAAGTTTCATTCTGGAAGCTGAGAAGATAGGCGCTGAGAGGAAGGGAAGGGCTTGGGCCTGCCAGCAGAGGCTCTGGTTACAGAACTGAGCGGTTCTGTGCCCTCTCGGCGCCATCAAAGGAAGTGACTTGTGGAGGTCACCTTTGAAGGTGCGAAGATGGTGGCAGAGAGGAGAGAATGTGGAAGACGTGCCCCTGTTACTGTTCCTTCCTGCTAACAGTAGGTTTGGTACCTGATAAAAATAAGGCCTTGAGAGTATCTTCATCTTTCTCTTCTGCCCACTTCTTCAGAATTTGCTTCAGAAATTTCAGGTTTGCAGTGTGCTGCTGGGGCCTGTGTTCTAAATGTCAAGCCTAAACCCGGGTTTCAAATTTGCACTTCTTCAAAGACCATGGAAGGTTTCCTTAAATAACAGCAACCTTGAAAATCCGCATTCCTGATGAAGTTGCACCGCAATGCAGTCGGCATCGGCATCCCGGTGAAAGGCTCTCAGCCCGCCGAAGCTTCCGTAGTTTGTAAAGCTTGCTTCATATATTGGCCAGACAAATCCTGATGCCTTTGGTGTCTGGGGTGAAAGGATAGGTATTTGTAAAATTGTTTGGTGGTCTTCATGTTGTGACATGATCTTCCGGTGCTGCTTTTGGTAAGGTAGTAAGGAGTCACACAGAGTGAGTGCCATGCTAAACCCCGATCTAAACGATGTTTTATATGCATCCTGATCTCTTCAGTTAAGGATTTCAAATCTTGATGTTCTACAAATCTGTTGGCCACCTGTTGCCACAGATTGATTCAAATCAAGTTTAAATTATCTCAGGAAAACTATTAATAGGGTTCAAGCTAAATTTGGAGGGAGGCCTTAATATGACAGGATTCTATTGTTGATTTTTAAAATACCAGTGAAATTAGTGCTCAGTTTTTTATTTTTCCCTGAACCTTGGCTCCTGCTTTCTACCTGAGGGCATATATTCAGAAATGCTTTTCCTTAAACACATGGATGAGTGCCTTATACATATTTCATGGACTGACATCTCTCTTCGAGGGTTACACTCTCTGACTTCTACACCGGCACCGCTGAAGTCTACACCAGTGTGTCAGTGCGTATGGCTGTGGCAGAAACCAGGCTCTGTAGACATGATTTTATTTCATCGTTCCAGCAGCATTTTGGTGGCTGATACACCCCCATGTTACAGAGGAGGAAACTGAAGCCAAGAAAATCTGCCCTCTGTCACTTTCCTTTTTACTGCACTGCCTTTCCAACAAAGAAAGGCCAGTTGGCACAGTTTCAGACTTTTCTGACAGCTAAAGGGTATTTTCTTAATAATTTTTCTAATTTTTGAATGTTTGTTTATTTTTGAGAGAGAGAGCACAAGCGGGGCAGGGGCAGAGAGAGAGGGAGACACAGAATCTGAAGCAGGCTCTGCACTGTGAGCACAGAGCCAGACGCAGGGCTCCGACCCACAAACGGTGAGGTCATGACCTGGACCAAAGTCAGACGCTTAACCGACCTGAGCCACCCAGGCGTCCCTCCGACAGCTAAAGGATGTTATGATATTCAGTTAAGAATAAAAGCGTTTTATGGTTCTGTCTTATTATAAAATAATATTTATTAAATTGTAGATGAACAAAAAAAAAATCACCTAAAATAATAATCAACCAAAGATAAGCAGTATTCACACATTTAGGTGCAGCTCTTCCCAGGATTTTGTATGACACCACAAATGCTTTTTTTTTCATAAGTACTTTTTATATTTGCAAAAACTTGATGTTCTTCGTACTTTTTCACAATATATCAAAAATACCTTTCCAGGTTCTTACATATTTGTATATTACATCATATTTGTTGCTTTCAACTGAGTAGCCATATCATAATGTACTGAGCCACATTGGTGCCCATCCTTGTAGCTACAGCGCTTTTTATGTGCCAGGCACAGATTTATTAGCTGCCTGTTCATCCTCCAAGTAACCAGGACAAACCTGTTCTCTCTTAGTACTTTTTCAATTACTAATGAACTTGAACCTTTTGTTTGTTTATGATCATTAGTGTCTCTTCTTTACTGATTTTCCTATTTGTATTCTTAACCCATTTTTTTCTACCAGGATATTCATAATTTTTTTTTAATGTTCATTTATATTTGAGATAGAAAGAGACAGAGCGTGAGCGGGGAAGGGGCAGAAACAGAGAGGGAGACACAGAATCTGAAGCAGGCTCCAGACTCTGAGCTGTCAGCACAGAGCCCGACACAGGGCTCGGGCTCAAACTCATCAACCACGAGATCATGACCTGGGCTGAAGCCAGACACTCAGCCGACTGAGCCACCCAGGCGCCATAGGATATTCATTCTTTACTGATTTTTAAAGGCTGCTTCTGTCAACAAATTTAACAGTGCTGTATCTGTTAGAGACTTTTCCCCAGCTTGTTTTAGTTTTGGTTTTGTTTATTTTTTCTGATATTTTCTGACTGTTACAGATGTTTTCTTCAGTTTGTTTTCTTTTTATTTTGTTTCTGGTGTTTTTTGAACTATAGAGATTTATACAATGAGGAATATCCATATTTATCTTGATGATTTCTGCTGTTGGTATGATGTGTAGAAAGGTTTTCCCTCACTCCAAGATCATATATTTTCATATATATATTTACTCTACCACTAAGGTTTCACATTGAAATCTTGAATCCATATGAAATTGGTTTTGACATATGGTATAAAACAGGATCTAACTTTTCCACCATTAATTTGAAATGCTAAAACTTTAGCAAGTACTAGATTTTAGAATACACTCGACATTTTATAACTTCACATTCAGTTCCTTTGATATGCCTATCTTTCATTCCTTGTATTACTGTTTTAATTATTGCAATTTTACAAAAGTTGTGAATATCTAATAGAAATAGAAAATCATTATTTCTTTTCAACAATTATTGAATATTTTAAATAAAGTTTAGAATCGTTTTGTCAGGTTGATTGTGGGAAGGCATTGCTTTAACAGAATAATTTTCAGGGAACCAATAGCTTCAAAATCCTAAATATTTCCTCTTCAATTAAATTTTCTTTCTTTTCCTCCAAAAATAGTTTTAAGGGTTTTTTTAAAGGTTTTTATTATTTATTTTTGAGAGAGAGAGAGAGAGAGAGAGAACATGCAAGCAGGGGAGGGGCAGAGAATCAGAAGCAGGGTTCAAAATCATGAACTGTGAGATCCTGACCTGAGCCAAAGGTAGATGTTTAACTGATTGAGCCACCCAGGTACCCCCAGGTTTAAGGTTTTTATTCTTATATGGCTTACACATTTCCTGATTATCCCTGAGGTTTTATGTTTTTGATTGCTATTATGAATGGGATTTTTAAATTACATTTTCTAAGTGGTGAATTTGTACTCTTTGGTCTTTAAAATTGAGTTCTGTCTACAGGGGAAAGAATGAATGAACTAGTAAACATATGTATATGTTAGTACTATTTGCAGATAAGTGGTCTGATATATTTAGGTACATAATCTGGCCCAACTGTACAGATAGACTGTGCATGAAATAAACATGCATGGGAGATAAGAGGCTACCATGTCATTGCTTTGATTGCTTTTTTGCCACTCCCTTACTCAAGAAGTCTGAAATATGCCGTATAATTTTGGGAAGAGGGTGTCTGAACTTCTAATTCCCAGTGCTAAATCATAGTAGGTATTTATCGTGTTCTTAGTTAAAAACTGTAACTACTTTCTTCTTACAGATTTCAAAGACAACTGTCTGAACCCTGCCACCCCTTCCCTCCTCAGTCAGGAGTTCCTGGAGATAATCGCCCCAATTACCACCGGCAAATGTCCGAACCTATTGTCCCTGCAGCTCCCCCACCCCCTCAGGGATTCAAACAAGAATACCATGATCCACTCTATGAACATGGGGTCCCAGGCATGCCAGGCCCCCCAACACATGGGTTCCAGTCACCAATGGGCATCAAGCAGGAACCCCGGGATTACTGCGTTGATTCAGGTTAGCATAAAATCATGCCACTCCTTTCTTCATTCTCTCATTTATCTGTCTGGTCGGTATTGTCTTCTGTGTGCAGGGCCGTAGGGAATCATTTTATAAAAATCACCTTTAAGAACTTAGGAGCTAGTGAAACAGACTTGTTGATGCATAACCAAATACAGAACAAAACAGAAAAGCCATCGGTTGGTAGGAAGTGCAGGAGGCATTCAAAAGTGGTAGGGAGTACTCGTCCGAGTCCAAGACTGAAGCTCCAGTCTTGGCAATGCCCTTTTTAAGACCCCTTATCTTAGGGTCACTGGACAAAGGAAATACCATTTCTGCATTTTAGTCCTGCCCCTAGTTTCATGGATTTCTTTTTGAATACAGTAGACTCATAAACTCCCAGTGTGAGCATAAGGAAAAGGGTCCACATGGAGGGTGGGATTCTTTCTGTTCTTGGAATGAATGGTACTCTGAGAACACACCTGGGGTGACATAGCAGTACAGAGTGCTGGGCGCACCATGGAAAAGGTGGTCTTGATTGCTTTGCGGGATTCACTGCCCTGTTGCAATGCTTTCATTGGGGGAAGTTCCTGGTAACCTTCAGAGGCTGCTGGTGTACATGGGGAGAGGTAACATGTTAGGGCACTTAGGGCACCTGTTGTCTGGTTATGGGACCTCTCGTCTAGAAATGGAAGCATATCAGGAAGTTTAAGCTGTACTTGGGAGCTTTCCCCCTGCCACCCCCCACACTACTCACTAACTACATACCTTATAGGCCAGACACATTAAATGAGGTCATTAGGGGAGAGGAGGGTGGGAATTCTACAGTTTGCACATTTAGAAACTGTTTCCTCCTCTTCTTTTCCTCTTCTTTCAGAAATTGCTTAAACTTTTTCACTCTTTTCTTGCAGTTGGTGCTAAGGGAATTTGAGGGTGGTGTGTGGGTTTTCAGCCTTTTCCATGGGTGTTTTTCTTGAAGGCTCTGGGGAGGGGTGGGGCAGTATGTATTTGAATGGTTTTTGCAAATGGAATGGGATATAGAATTTGCTCTTGGCCTTCTGGGAGATTATATGTAGATTGATTAATTCAGGCAGAAATGGGTTATGAGAAAGCCTGGGGAGGTAGACAGAAGGCAGACATCTGTTGCTTTATGATAAAAAAAAATCAAGTGTATAGGTATTGATAGCTTATAAAATTCCCACTGGGCTTTCCTTCTGAAGGCTTTGATGTATTTTTCTCAGGAGCAGGCATGACCAGCAACATTTTTCCTTTGGGATTGACATTTTAATCTGTCCTGGCAAGTTTTTCACCCCAGACTATCCCTGAATTCAAGACATTCAGCAGATGTTACCATATCTGTAATTTGTGTGTCCCAACTGGGCACAACTCAGCTCACCAGCTTTCCTTTCCATAGACACCTTGATAATGTAATGCTTGAAGAAGAGTTCACTTGAGCATGGGTTTGATTCTACCAGCTCCAACATGGGGAAATGTACTTGCAAACAACAATCCCCTCCCTCCTGCCAGCTCTTGTCCTAGCTTCCTAACCTCAAATCCCCTCATCTCTTGGGCCTAAAAAGCACCTTCACCCGTTAGAGTAGAATTGAATGTGACCATCCGCTGTAAAGGGGGGCAAATTGGGGAAGATCTAAAGCACCCCTCCTCCCTCTCCAAACCCCAAAGCTCCCAAGTCAGTTAGAAACAGAAGGCCAAGCTTGGCCTTTTGAAAGCCAGTTTCTTTTTCTACCATTAACTGTGTTAGCAAATTTCCAAAATGTTATGAGAATGAAGCATCGTTTTTCCCTCCTAGTTCTCTTGATTAGGAGTCAAGAGTCCTACTTTCAAATGGTGGGTGACAGTGTTCCCCATGTTACTTATTAGGGTGGTACCTCTTTCCTAGGACAGGACCAGAAAGACATGACCTTGGGGTAGGGGAAGCTTTAGGGGGCCTTACTGGAGAGCTGCAGTTCAACCCATATGCTGATTCACCTGCAGAAACTATTGACAAAGTGTGTGTCTGTTTCTCTTTCAGAAGTGCCTAACTGCCAGTCGTCCTATATCAGAGGGGGGTATTTCTCCAGCAACCATGAAGGCAAGTAATGCTTTTTAAAATAATATTCAAGGAAGCTTAACATGCTCAGCTTCCAGGCTCAGATGTGAGATCCGAGGTTAAGCCTTTCTTAAGTCATGAAAATGAGAGCTAATTGATGGTAATCTTCAGTTATCTTGGGGCACACTCCTGAACACAGTGAGCGCCACCATCAGTTTCAATAGTAATGACTCTAACTTGTAAGAGTTTATGGAATAACATGAAGAAAAAGTAAACCAAGCTGGTTTCCACATTTCCATTCAAGGAGGTTTTATATGGCTGTATATAACATTATTGGCCTAAACTGGAACTGGGGAACTATGTCACAACTTGAGATGATGGGTTTAGGACTTCTTCTCTGGGCACTTAAACAGGAAATGGGTATTTTTCTTAGAACATTTTCCACAGAAGTTTGTCTTGTTTTTTGTCATATATATCTGTCTTCAAATACCTAGAGCAGTGTGATTCCCCAAACCCATAGCATGAGCTTCACCTGGGATTTGTTAGAAATGCAGGTTCTCAGGACCTGCTCCCCACCCCCGCCCCCGCCCCCGCCCCGCCCCACCCCATGGAATCAGAGGCTTCAGGGCTGGAGTCCAGGAGTCTGTGTTGTGACAGGCCCTCCTGGTGATCCTGATGGGCTCTCAAGTTTTAGAACTACTATAGTGTCATGAGTTGCAGCTTTGGCTGCATGTTAGAATCAGCTAGGGAGCTTTTAAATTTTTTTTAATGTTTATTTACTTTTGAGAAAGAGAGAGAGCACACACACACACACACACACACACACACACACACGCGCGCGCGCCTGGAGGAGGGGCAGAGATCCAGGGAGACACAGAATCCAAATCGGGCTCTGAGCTGTCAGCACAGAGCCCAACACGGGGCTCGAACCCACGAACTGAAAGATCATGACCTGAGCCAAAAATCAGACGTTTAACCAACTGAGCCACCCAGGTGCCCCCCAGCTAGGGAGCTTTTAAAACTTTTGGTGTTCAGGCTTCACCCAGAACAAGTAACTCAGAAATTCCGGGGTGGAGCTTAGGCATTAGTTTTTAAAGTTCTCCAGGTGACTCCAATGTGTATCCAAGGCTGACAACCACTGTTCTCTAGAGGTTTTGAGGAGGTTGAAAAAGCTAATAAAACAGCACTAGGAAGCATCTGCTCATTTTTGTAAGCTACCGGTTTACAAGCATGATTTCTATGGGTAGCTGCTTCCCACTGTCCTGGTGAGAGAGAAGACCCAGTGGGGTTGCATTGGGTGCCTGAGAATATTCTGAGTGCGTGTCCAGCCCTGGGAAGGAAGGGCTGTCTACCGGACCTCTGACTGCGACCGGCACAGCTGTGCGGGGCTCTCTTCCAGGTTCCCGAATGTTTCTGCGGCAGCAATTGATGTCTGCAGCAGGCAGACTGGGAGGGAGTGGGGGAAGAGAGGGAGGAAAACATTTTGCATAATTACAACATTTAGGAAGGAGCATGCTCTTAAAGGAAATATTTTTAGTAAAGCTTTGGGCTGCTTACTACACACAGAATATCTGGCGAGTTTATGTGTTTTCCCCCTCCTCTTTCCCATTCCTTTCCCTGACCCCACACACATCGGGGAAGCTACTTGCAAAGAGACCTGCATTCTTAATTGCCCTAAATTACCGTGGCGTGGGTTTTTTTCTCCTTCTTATTTATATGTGCTTGACCACAGGCGCCAGTTAGTGGAACAAGTGTTTCTGATTGGCATCTGTGATTACTAAGATAGCCGGCCCGCCTTAGCGTTCACCTGGAATCTCTGCAGAGCGCGTGAATCTTTCGTTTCCACTTGGCTCTTCACACAGGTCCTTCCTTCCTGCCACCTTCAGTGGAGTGGTTGGTGGTTGTGGCCACAACTGATGTAACTGCTGGTGCAAATTTAACTGACTTAAATTTCACTTAAATCAAGAGCATCTTGCAGATGTTTTAGAGAACCTCGTGTGGCAGGGACTAGTGACCACAGAGACACCAAAACGACTCTCACCGGCAGACCTTCATCTGATTGGTTTGAAAGCCAAACCTAGGATTTCATCTAGGTGTACATTTTTTTTTTCCTGTTTGCTGTGAATGTAGTATCCTTACCTAGAGGAAGAACGGTGCCAAAAATAGCATGGCAAGTTTGACAGATGTGTAAACATTGAAGGAGTTTATTCATGATGACTTGACAAGGCCATTAAGACATCACTGGAGTGTTAAAATCCATGTGGAAAGTCAGGAAATATATAGCTTCCTAGCAGCCAAGGCCAAAAAAAAAAAAAAAAAAAGAAGAAAGAAACATGAGGGGTTATGTAATTCTTGTTGCTAATATAAAGTATAACCGTTTGTCATAAAGTCAGTTTCCTAGTACCAGATTGGAAAATAAATATATCATAGGAGTCACTGAATCCCTGACTTAAAAGTTAACATTGTAGGGGCGCCTGGGTGGCTCAGGTTGTTGAGCGTCCGACTGTTGATTTGAGCTCAGGTCATGATCCCGGGGTTGTTGGATCGAGCCCTGCATGGAGGGCTGAGCATCGAGCCTGCTTAATATGCTGCCCCTCTCCCTCTGCCCCTTTCCCACTGTCACGAGCATGTGTGCGCTCTTTCTCACTCTCAGAAAAGTTAGTATTGTATTTTTAAATCTTTTTGTAATGGATTCTTTCATACTTATTCAAAGATTTGTTGAGCACTTATGTACAAGGTGATATGAGGATACTAAGATATTCAGGACATGGTCCTTATCCTCAAGGAATTTAGAATCCATGACAGAGAATTCTAAAAGAAAGCTCTCACATTATCCAATTAATTTCTTAATAGTACTTATCACAATGTACAACTACTCTCTTCATTTTTTTAAACTATCACTTATTGTACATTTATGTGCCAGGAACTACTCTTGGCACCCTGGCATAAAGATAAAACAGATCAATGTAACAGAATATATATTGACTCATTGTATTCTCACACAACACTGTAGGAATGGCTATCTTCCCCTGTCAGCAGATAAGGAAACAAGCACAGAGAGGTCACGCAGCTAATCTAGGTGCATCAGTCTGGCTCCAGGGCCCACACTCCTTAATGCTCCACACTACCCTGTGTCTCACTTTTCCCCCCGCCTTTTTGGTGTGTGTCCCCCAGTCGAGATACAAGCTCCATGAGAGCAAGCACCAAGTCTGTATTCTTCTTATCTACCCCCTTCTAGCACAGTGCCTGGCATAAATATTTATTGGATTAAATAATAAATAAATGCTAATAAAATATGCTTCCTTTGATGTTGTTAAATAAACAGAAATAGCGCTTGGGGCTGAGAATAATACAAACCTCAAAATAATCTGTTTCCGGGGCGCCTGGGTGGCGCAGTCGGTTAAGCGTCCGACTTCAGCCAGGTCACGATCTCGCGGTCCGTGAGTTCGAGCCCCGCGTCAGGCTCTGGGCTGATGGCTCGGAGCCTGGAGCCTGTTTCCGATTCTGTGTCTCCCTCTCTCTCTGCCCCTCCCCCGTTCATGCTCTGTCTCTCTCTGTCCCAAAAATAAATAAAAAACGTTGAAAAAAAAATTTTAAAAAAAAAAATAATAATAATCTGTTTCCTCCAAGCTGGGCAGTGCTTTCCCGTCCCAGGCCTCTTAAAAATGGTGCTGGTCCTGCCGAGAACTTGATCTTAAAGAACAGCAGATTATTTCTTGGCATCTTTCCCCGCGGGTTTTTCAAGTCCTAGCAAATCCCTCTCAGCATCTAATGCCAGTCCTTCACTGCAGAGCAGCTCCCCTGGCCTCTCCCCATGACATACCCTACACACATAGCCTGTACCCTGCAGCCAGATGAATGGAACGGGCGCATGGCTTAGCACACAGGAGCTGCTAGGGCTCTCTCCTGAGGGCGCGCTGGCATGCTCACACGTCAGACCCAGGCTAGGCCACAGAGAAGGATGTGGTCCTCATCAAGCCTGTCTATTAACTGGCTTTGAACTGAACACTGATCTTGTCAGGGTGCCTGGTGACGTGACGTGGTGGTCAGCATCGAATGCCTATTAAGGGTTTGTGGACTGAGAATGCTGGCCATCCTTCCTTCTCCTTGACCCCTTTCATTTTTTGCCCTACCTTCCTTTCATTTCCATTTCCATGTGTTGAGCCCATCAGCTCCCCTTTTTTGACCTCTGTTTTATTGTCTAGACAATGAATAAGTTTTCTTGCTAGAAGAAATCTCTTCAGATTTCCTCCATTATGTCTGGTGATAATACCGCCAACTTGCTTTTAAACTTATTGCTGGTCACAGTCCTCCCCAGGCCCATGTCTTTACTCATTTTGGCAACATTGTCTACCCTGTAAGCTCCTTCATAATTGAATGGCGTACAGTGGAAGTCTTGACGATTCGTAGGAAAGGTTGAAATTAATATTTGCTAGAAGGAAAATGGCAAGACTACGTGCAGATCAACCAAATCCTCCCAGCTAGGCCAATGGAAATAGATGAGATGCCTTTTCAGATATAAAAGCTTAGCCACAGCAACAATGACCCACACAGACCTCATAACAAGATGTGAAGGAACTCACCCGTGACTCAGCGCTTCCCTGCAGTCTTAGCTCAAATAGCAGGAATCGATGCCTCTCTGACTAAGACATCAGAACACAAATGCCTAAGTCCTTTTGAAGCCCCCCAAATTCAGACTGGCACGCATACTGCAATTAATACAGCTTCGGACCTGAAATAGTAGAATTCCATTTTAGTCCTTAAATCCAGAGTGTTAGTAGAATACAGATAGAGTTTGTCAAGCAACATGGTTTTTCTTTTTAACTTTTCCTTCAGGCTTTTCATATGAAAAAGATCCCCGGTTGTACTTTGACGACACTTGTGTTGTTCCTGAGAGACTGGAAGGTAAGTAGCCTCTCCAGTTTGTTGCTAAGCCAGAGTGTTGGAGATGTCAGAGCGCCTCAGTGTTGTTAACACCGAGTCGGTGAGAATAACTCCTTCATGCCTGAGACACCTGAGAAACTTAAGACTAAAGTATTGCATGTATATCCTTGTCCCAAATAGGCAAAGTCAAACAAGAGCCCACCATGTATCGGGAGGGGCCCCCTTATCAGAGACGAGGTTCCCTTCAGCTGTGGCAGTTCCTGGTTACCCTGCTTGATGACCCAGCAAATGCCCACTTCATTGCCTGGACGGGTCGTGGCATGGAGTTTAAGCTGATCGAACCTGAGGAGGTAAGCACTGGCTAGACTTGGATGATACTTGACCCACTGATGATGATGATGAAGATGATGATGATGGTGATGGTGACGGGTGCTCGTTTAGTTCTCCCTTGAGGCTTTTCACTATGTGAAATACACTCTTCCTTCTCATTCACGCTCTGACCTGGCCAATGGGCTTGGCAGTTCTTTTCCTATCGATAGGACAATTTACAGTTCAGGGACACGCAGGGGTCTCCACTGGAGAAAACACAAAAAGTATTAGTTAAACATCTGTATAATCTATAGAGTGAGGCCACAAAGACTTGCATTTAGATAACGTCTGTTTTCCATCTTGGAAAGTCTTTCTCAAGTGTTGTTTCGTGATACCAGCTTGTTTTGGTGTTGGTCCTTGCATGAGTCAGGCTACATTTGAGGCTACACGGACACACTGTATGACATTTTGGTAACATAAGATGCAACTTCCCCACAGCATATTTCAAATGGCTCTAACCTAGACAAATAAAGTGATCAGAAATGGGTCAGTCTTATGAGCTTAGTTTTTTTTTTTTAAGCTTATCACATGGCATCACAATAGTTGAGAGGTGACCCCAACCCTTCATTATTTTAATAGACAAAGAAACATTATTACTGTCCTTTGCCCAGAACTGTTGACAGATAGGCCTACAGATAATACCAATACCATTTCTTCAATGGAGAAAATACACAAAATGCCTTTCCTGAATATCACATAACAAAGTGAACTAAATCATGGTTTCAGTTTGGCATATTCCAAAAGCGCTGATTTTAAATTTCTATTTGATTTAAAATCTAAAGAGATCATAAATGGGGGGGGGGGGGGAAACCCTGCCCTGAAGATCTTGACATATGCTTCTTTTGGTAGCATATACCTAGGCATTATATATTAAACCAGCAGAGCAGAAGTTGTCTTTGGGTTGGATTTAATCGAAATGGGAACAGTCCTATTGGAAGGCATTTGAGCAAGAACTACAGTTTTAGATGTTGTTTGATTAACACCAAGGCTCACTCAGCACACCAAGGGGATAGTTGGTCTGGGAGTTAACAGCAGGAAGTAACCACTTGGCACTTGGTTTAGAAAAAGAAGATGATCTGAAAGTTAAGATGAGAAAAGGAGACTATGTGGATTGGGAATTTATAAAGAATCCTGACTGATAGGACTGATAAGAAAGGCTTCATTGAAGGCAGTTATAAAAAGAAGCTGTATGGCGTTCCCTGTCTTGTATCATTTATGAAAATGGAAATGTGTCAACATCTATCGTAAACAGTTTCTGTTAAGACTCAGTCTCCCTTCAAAGCCAGAGTTTAGTACTACTGTGTTTTTCTAAGGTTTCTTCTGGGCTAAGTCATGTACAAATGGAGCCCTACTGGAGAGCCCCCCCACCCCACATCCTTTTCCTGATATCACAGCCAGGTTTATATGACGCTTGAGGAAAGCATGTTGCCTAGACTCACTGAGGCTTTTCAAAAGCAAATCTGTCATGTGGGCAGCCCTTATTGATTTATCTCATTTCACAAGCAGGAGCTTTTATTACTTTATTGCCACTGCCTCAGGCCTAAGCACAGGCTGTGCAGCTGCAGGTAAACCTGGTTATGACCCTTTATAAAGCTGTTATTGAATCTTCTGCTCTCCTACCAGTGGTAAAGACAACGATGAACAGATGGTAAAGGGCCCCTGCTTTCGTACTTAATAGGGAAACTAATATTAATCCAAAATGCTCATAAATGTCAAGTAGCCAGGTCGCACCAGAGGCCTGTGGTGGCCTTGCGCCTCCCTCGGCTGACTGGACAGCTTTGTTTCTTCAGGAAGTACTTCCTTCCACTCCACCTTGAAATCCCCCAGCATTCCCTGAACTCTGAATGTTCTATTCTCTGATGTTCTAGGACCGATTCTGTTCTGTGTGTGCACTGGGCCTCAGGACACACAGCCTGCAGCCTTGGTTTTCTTAACCTACTGGTTGTATAACTTTGGCCATCCCTACTCTTTGTTAAAGTCAGGAAGATACCAACTCCTCGAAAAGGCTGTAAGACGTTGTCATGGGGGGAGCTTGAAGGGTGAAGCGGAGGAGGAAGCTGTTTGGGACGTAATTGTAGGCAGCTGTGTGGCTGAGTAGTGCACTCTGGGTAATTATCCATAATATCCATTACACTGTGCATGGAAATTGTGGTTTTAGAACTGCGTTTTGGCAGGCCCCCTAATCAAATGTCTTTTGATAGTCATCCAGCTTAGCACCCTCTCAATTATGACTGACTCGGCTTTAATCTGGAGCCATTTTAACTGTGAATCTGCATTAATGAATATTTTGGGGGGTAGGGTTGTTTGTTGAACATGTGGCAGATAACTGATGCCATGGGGAGGTTTAAAAGGATGGGCTGCTAGAAAGAGCCGCTCCTTGTGCTGTGGCTTGCTCTCTCTTGAAAAGGGAGGAAAAGAAATGTGAGTCTTTTAACTCTTTCAGCCTCCGTCCTCAAGAGGCACGTTATCGAAGTAATGAATGGAAAAAATGAAAGAAAGAGCTGCTGACAAGCTATTACCTGCTCCCATTCCCCCAGAAATGGGGCAGCCCTCATTTCCAGCAGCCTTCAGTGTGCCGTATCATGCCTTACTGTGGAAGGAGCAGCCCTGGGGAGGGCTATTGAATCACAGGGCCCTGGCCCAAGAGGATGAGTCAGTAACTATGGCTACCAGAGCTGCTTCAAAGTCAGTGCATATGCACAACCTCTCTCCAGTAAGCTATTGCATATGCAAGTGACAGCAAGGAGAGGCCAAGGCTGAAGTTGGAGAATGTTCAAGAGTTGGTTTCCACCACTGAATACAGTAAGACGTTGAGGCTGGGCTTCTTTTGTAAGGCCCCCTGTGTCACTTGACGGCTCATAGTACTTCAAGGACAGCTTTATGGTGTCATTGCTTTTGAACAGGGTAGAAAGACCTGAATTGGTTTAGTAGGTTTCCCTTTTACCACTATTTCTTCCGGCTTAAAATGTTGTATCTTCTCTAACCAAGGGATGGATTTTTGCTTAATTGTGCCTTTTTGGCTATTTCAAAGATGGAGTTGAATGGGTGCAGTATGGGGAAAGGAGAGCCAGGGACATCGTGTTTGCCATAGGGGCGTGAGGCAAACAAATGGAAAGTTAACTTTCACATGGTCTGTTGCAAGGCAGAGAGGAATCATGGCTATTGAATTATTCTAATGTAATTAGGACAGACGCATTCTTCCTTGCTTATCAGATCATTTCTGATATTTTTTTAAAGGTCAGCTTAGAATCCTGACTTCAGAAGATGTTGCTTTCATTCTGCCCAAATACTTAAAGGAAATAACTTTAAGTGAAATGCGTTTTTTATGACCCACTTTCCCGTTTGCAGTCTTCCTACTTCCCATTTTGTGTGTAACATCTGGTTTTTTAAAGATCAAAGGAATACAGTTATTCTGTTTGTTTGTTTTTTTAAGTTTCCAAAAGCGATCTCAGATTTTCAAAACATGAACCCCTGGTTTACATACACTTAAAGACCTCTGAGGAGACTCATGTTTCTGGAGTTATTCTTCTCCTTGACCAGTCATCCTTACAGGTAGGGTTTGGATGTTGAGATACTTGAGAACAGAAGTTGCTTGGCTGTCCTGATGATTGGGAAAGTCTACTAGGAAGTTTTCTTGCTGTAAGGCTTCTTCGCCCCAAGCTCCGGTTACATCCCCATCACTGCACCTCAGGTGGCCTGGGTTGGGTATAATGCACTTCATAACTGTTTGGGAAGCCCTGTTAATTTTTCATTAAGTGGATAATGGTGCCGCATGTCTTAATGTCCATTCTGTAAGTCTGCTGGGAGCAGGGGATTGGATGGCAGTGGGCTGGAATGATCCGGTTCCCCCTTACTCCATGAGCTGCAGTAAGTAAACAGCTCCCAGCCCCTCGCCAATCTTATTAGAATTGAACTTTTGCTCTGCTGGCCCATTAGCAACTCACTAGTGTGTTTCTAATGTTTCAAGAATGACCACTCTAATTATTCCTTATTGACTGCTACAGAAGCCATAGCACTTAATGGCAACATGTTAATGGTCTATGGGTATTGGTCAATAATTCATATGTGGAGAAACACTAGAGAGCCTGCTTCCTCTGGGACCTTAGCCAAGCCCTCTGCAATCTTAAAGTGCTAGGATTCTTCCACCTCTAGATCTCACCTCTTAGCAGTTGTGACTAAATCATCACCTTTGTTGAACATCTGGTCTTGAGGGAATTAAGTGATTTTGCTTCCAGGTCAGGGAAATGGATCATTGACCAAAGCAGTCAAATTACAGAACTGGCTCTCCTGGGATTGGGAGAAAACCACCAGGCCCAGGGAATGAGTTTCCATTGCTCTCTGTCTTCCTGTCTCTTTAGGTTGCTCGGCGTTGGGGCATCCAGAAGAACCGGCCAGCCATGAACTATGACAAGCTCAGCCGTTCTCTACGCTATTACTACGAAAAGGGCATCATGCAGAAGGTGAGCAATGATGAGAGACACCTAGACCGCTCTGACCACTTTCAAAGAAAATGCCAAGGGCTTCCATAATAAGACTGTTTATAATGGCTGGGAGAAAATGTCAGCCTCATAAATGATTCTGCTGTAGGAAAAACAAACTTAAGATAAGAGTCAAATGAGATATAAAGAGCACTCTTAATGCTCTTGGGTACACAGAAACCAGAGGTTGCATGTGGAGCACACTATGGGAAAATTAGGCTCCTCTGCTTTATTTAAACTGCCTCTAATTACAAAAATGTCCAGAAACTTAGGCCAACTATTACATCCATAGTACATGAGTACATCAGGGAATCAACTTGAAGGTCTTTACTCCCATAAGTGCTGAGTTGAAATCTTTAGTTGTCAAAACACCTAGACCTCTAAATATCTTGATTTAATTCTTTTTTTAATATAATTTATTGTCAAATTGGCTTACATACAACACCCAGTGCTCATCCCAACAAGTGCCCTCCTCAATGCCCATCACTCATTTTCCTCTCTCCCCCACTCCCCCATTGACCTTCAGTTTGTTCTCTGTATTTAAGAGTCTCTTGTGATTTGCCTCCCTCCCTCCCTCTCTGTTTGTAACTATCTTTTTCCCCTTCCCCTTCCCCTCCCCCATGGTCTTCTGTTAAGTTTCTCAAGATCCACATATGAATGAAAACATATGGTATCTGTCTTTCTCTGACTGACTTATTTCACTCAGCATACTACCTTCCAGTTCCATCCACATTGCTGCCAATGGCATGATTTCATTTTTTCTCATTGCCAAGTAGTATTCTGTTGTAATATAAACCACATCTTCTTTATCCATTCATCAATTGATGGACATTTAGGCTCTTTCCACAATTTGGATATTGTTGAAAGCGCTGCTGTAAACATTGGGGTACATGTGCCCCTATGCATCAGCACTCCTGTATCCCTTGGGTAAATTCCTAGCATTGCTATTGCTGGATCATAGGGTAGTTCTATTTTTAATTTTTTGAGGAACCTCCACACTGTTTTCCAGAGCAGCTGCAGGTTTAATATTCTCAATAGTGTTAGAGGAATAAGGAAATCCTGTTTCTCTCTCCGAACCTATAGAAACTGGAACTCGAGTTAAAGACCCAAGGTTTATAAAATGGCAACAGAATCACCTGGTAGCAGGTTGTTTGCAGAATAAAGGATGAAGTGTATTTTGAGGAAGCCAGCACAAAATACTTATTGGGGTGGCCGGTGAGAGGACCACATTCTGAAAATCCTATGGATAGGCAGAAGATGGCAATGGCAGATCACTGGTTCATCATTCGTAGCCACCATATTTTATGCTGTGCTATAACCCAGACTCTAACATTTACACATCGCGGCAGTCTGGTGGTAGCCGATAAGATGCACTTGGCAGAAGCATATGGCCATTGCTGTTGAGAACCTGGCTATGCTGAAGCCAGGTTTATCTTTCTCGTGGGCAGGTGGTAATGTGACCCCATATTCCTCTCACCAGCTTAACAAATATTAAACAGCTTTTCATTGTCTTCTGGATAAAGACGTAAGGTAAAGATAAAAATAAAGTCTTACGGTATTTTAGTGCTTCATATAGACTATAAGGCTATTCCCAGTCTGGGCACCATCACCTAACATCTGTTTCCTTACCTGCATTTGACCTCTGTCACTTGCACAGCCATCTTCTTTTAATTAATGTAGTATTTGTTTACCAAAGAATACAGATCACATGCATGTAAGTCATCAAACATATTAAAAAATGAAAAAAAAAAACACATTAAACTATCATCCTATTTAAGAATTAGAACATTCCTAGTCCCTTCATTGCCTGGCCAGCCAATAATCACCTTAATACTCTAAGAATCTGAAGTCCTCGGGTTGGGTCCCTTTCCTGCTTCCAGTGGCACCTACATGTATCTCTATCATGGCCCTTGTCTCTTTTTTCTAAGTTACTCACTACTTGTCAGTATCCCTCACAGGAGTGCAAGCTCCTTTGGGACAGGGCTGAGGGTTTCACTTCAGTGCTTGGCACAGCGTTGATAGAGACTCTAGGATGGGCAATCACTCTATTCTACTTCCCCTTTTTGTAAAGTGTGCAATTCAGTGGTTTTTTAATATATTCACAGTTGTGCAACCATCACCACAATCAATTTTAGAACATTTTATCACCCCAGAAAGAAACCCTAAACCCATTAGCAATCACTTTCCGCTTTCCCCCAAACTTTACACATACACATACTCCTCTCCCCCGCCACCATTTTAATGTTAATACTATCAGGTGGAATCCTAAATTCAGGAAGAAGAGCTGTTATTCCTTTGCTGTTTCCAACTCCAGATCCAATCTGGAACTTGAACTAGTTGTCCCTATGACTAGGTCCTTGTTTTTTAAGGAAGTAGAAGAGAACTTCATTTCTGAGAATAAAACAGGCAAAGAGTAAAGGAAGGCACAGGAATGAACTTGGATGGGTTCAGATCCTAACACTCCCATTTATTAGTTGTATGCTTTGTATTAACCTCCCAAAGACTCTATTCCCAATAAAAATGGAGATGAAAAATGTTGCAGCAATTTCACAGGGTAATTTATGGGAAAATGTTCCAGAGATGGTAATGCACTATCCAGTCAGTGTAAGGGATTTTTGTTGTATTGGTCACATGACCCATGAGTAAATGAGAACTAATTAAAGATGAATGATAGCATGCCCATGTGGGGAGAAATTTTAAAAAGCTATAGTCCCATACCCTCAATTTTTGAAAGGGAAAATTGAGGTTCACAGAGGTTAAGACTCATTAGTAACTGAACCAGGATAGGAAGCTATCAAGTCCTGGCCCCTGATCTTATGTTTCCACTATGCCCTCCTGCCTCACTCTTCTATATACATGTACTGGCTTTTGAGGGAGGGAATCCAAGATTTAGTGTAAATCTATAGCTTAAAAAATCTAAATAGGGATGATTAATTGTGTACATCTGCCACCCTTAAGTCTTGCTTTGGTGAAGATCCTAACTGTCCAGTTTCATACATAGCCCCTAACTCCTAGTGTTTAAGTTCCAAAGAGCGTTGGTGCAGACAGCCATGTTCTGGTGACTAGACAGAAGTATCACCATAAAATAAGTTTTTAGGCCTTATTAGGATAATTCTTTTTTTTTTAGTTTTATTTATTTATTTTCAGTAAGAAAGAGAGACAGCGTGAGTGTGGGAGAGGCAGAAAGGGAAAGAGAGAATCTTAGGCAGGTTCCATGCCCAGCGTTGAACCCAACGTGTGGCTCAATGCAGGGCTCGATCTCACGAGCTCATGACCTAAGCCAGAATCAAGAGTCGGACACTTTGCTGCCTGAGCCACCCAGGCACCTGAGACCTATTAGGATAATTCTGTTACCTCTACAACCTGCCTCTGTAGCCACAGATTTGTTAAGCCCAAGATTTGGAAGCAAAGGCATATCTCTGCAATTAAAAAGAGATTTTATGTGGCGCCTGGTGGCTTAGTTGGTTAAGCGTCCGACTTCGGCTCAGGTCACGATCTCACAGTTCATGGGTTCCAGCCCCACACTGGGCTCTGTGCTGACAGGTTAAAGCCTAATGCCTGCTTTAGATTCTGTGTCTCCCATCTCTCTGCCCTTCCTCCACTCTCTCTCTCAAAAATAAATAAAGATTTTTAAAAATTCAAAAAAAGATTTTACAATCACAACAGAATGACTGAAGGGCAGGGTTAAACTCAATCTTCTGAATTTTTGAGCCTAAAATGTTTATTTTATCAGTAATTTTAGCTGCCTTCCCTTGCCCCTTTGCATTACCCAAGTGAAGCGCATTATCAGGTTTGATTTTGAGTGGTGTGTGTCTTCTTGTGCTGATGCTAAACAACCAGCAGAGAACAGGTGATCCCATTGACCTAGATGGCTCCTCGAACTGCATTGTGAGGCCTTTGAATCAAGACCTTTTGGTTCTAATAATCTTATCATGCATAAAATTCATTAAAAGGTAGTTAGCAGTTCTTCAGTGTAGCAGAACCATGGAATGCATAATGTAAAACCACAGGTAAGCCAAAAAGCAACTCTACTTGGCTTTAGGACAAATTTAAGTTCCCACGTAGGGTCTCTGATCAAATTCCTAGCCCTTCAGAATAACAAAGCTGTACTGTGAAGACTGTGAGCCTTGGAGGTAACGGAAAACGTGATCCCTGTGCTGCATTTAACCTTTCAATCCCCCTTGTAACACTAAGCACCAGCCTCATCGTAAGCTTTCTTCCTAGGTAAATGAGTATAACACAGTGAGAATTCTCTAAAAGAACTTATCTAGGGGAGCCTAGGTGGCTGCGTCAGTTAAGCGTCCGACTCTTGATTTTGGCTCAGGTCTCCATCTCATGGTTCCTGATTTAGAGCCTCATGTCCGGCTCTGCACAACAGCGTGGAGCCCACTTGGGATTCTCTCTCTGTCCCTTCCCAACTCACGCACACTCAGTCTCTCCCTCTCTCTCAAAATAAATAAATAAACTTAAAAAAAATTTTTTTTTTAATTTTTTAACGTTTATTTATTTTTGAGACAGAGAGAGACAGAGCATGAATGGGGGAGGGGCAGAGAGAGAGGGAGACACAGAATCGGAAGCAGGCTCCAGGCTCTGAGCCATCAGCCCAGAGCCCTATGCGGGGCTCGAACCCACGGACCGCGAGATTGTGACCTGAGCCGAAGTCAGACGCTCAACCGACTGAGCCACCCAGGCGCCCCTTAAAAAATTGTTTAAATAAAAGCCTTGGGGTTCCTGGGTGGCTCAGTCAGTTAAGCATCCGACTCTGGATTTTGGCTCAGGTCATGATCTCACAGGTTCATGGGATCCAGCCTCACGCCAGGCTCTGCAGCGCAGAGCCTGCTTGGGATTCTCTCTCTCCCTCTCCCTCTCTCAAAAACAAATTAAAAAGCATTTAAAAAATTAAAATAAAAGAGCCTATCAAATAAATAAAATAGCCTATCTAGTGTGATCTTGAAATTCGGGTATCTTCTTTTTCAAGTGCCGAGCTGTGGTGTCAACACAACGCTTGGCAGCTAACAGGTCCCCAAGATTGATCAAAGTAAATCTGAATGATTTGGACAATCAACTACTAATGAGCCTCCTTTGGTCCCTGGCTCCTTGAGAACTTGATGACGTTCAGTTATCTCATTATCTTACCCTTGGTTCCCATCCTCCCTGCCCCCCCCATGCCCTGTTCCGGCTGGGCCTTATAAAGCATGTTTTCTCTCTCAGGTGGCTGGGGAGCGATACGTCTATAAATTTGTCTGTGACCCGGATGCCCTTTTCTCCATGGCCTTCCCTGACAACCAGCGTCCATTCCTGAAGGCAGAGTCTGAGTGTCACCTCAACGAGGAGGATACCCTGCCACTGACCCACTTTGAAGACAACCCGGCTTACCTCCTGGACGTGGATCGCTGCAGCAGCCTCCCCTATGCCGAGGGCTTTGCTTACTAAGTTTCTGAGCGGCTAAGCGGCCAAACCCTAGAGCTAGCAGTTCCCATTCAGGCAAATGAGGGCAGTGGTTTTGTTTGTGTTTTTGGCTGTTCCTAAAGCTTGCCCTTTGAGTATTATCTGGAGAACTCAAGCTGTCTCTGGATTGGCACCCTTAAAGACCGATACCTTGGCTGGGGAGTGGGGACAGGGAGGGGCAGAGAAACCACCAAAAGGCTGGTGCCTCAGCTCTGACCCTGACAAGGTTTCTGGGAAGAGATTGAAACGGAGCCTCCTTCCCATGGACAATATATGCAAAGCAATACCTTGTTCAGGTTAGTGCCCACAAACCAGGATGGAGTGTGTGACAATCTGCATTGATCACGGACTACTAATTGCCTTTACGTAGAAGGGCTCTGATTTGCACAATTTATTGAACAAGAAATGACAAACCTGTAGAAGAGTAGGTAGGCTACGAAGTCGGGGAGGCTCAAACCATGAAGGGTTAAAAATAGATCTTAAAATCTGGAGAGTTCTTCTAGCTCAATCTGAAATGTTTCCCCCTTGGTCTAGAAAGAAGGATGGGGGCGGGGGGGAAGTCAGAACAGCTGTTACCCACTCCATGGTTCTCAAATAATAAACCATTGCTACTCTTGGGAACCTTCTAGCCATGTGGTCACCAAGTAGAACAAGCCCCCTTTCTCTTCCCAGTCACACGGCCGTGTGTGGATGGCTTTCATTTCAGAAGGGTGATTTACATTTTTGACAGTATTTTGTTTTGCTTTGATTCGGGGGATTGTTTTGTTTTGGTGGTTGTTTTGGAAAAACAGTTTATAAACTGATTTTTGTAGTTTTGGTATTTAAAGCAAAAAAAAAAACAAACCTTTTGGTAACTGCGCACTGCGTCCTTTAGCAGGGCGGTGCCGACCGATGAAGACGCTGCAGCTTGAAAGGGGCTTTGCTGGGGGCTTGCCCTTAGCAGTGTCCAAGCCCACTTTATTGCCTGCTTTGTGCTTTCTGCACCAGACAGCCTGACAGAACATTTGCACCTGAGTTGTACATTTTTGAGGTGTGCAGGGCAGCCTGGACACCCCGCTGAGATTCTATGTGTATAGTTCCCCGCGTTCTCTAACACGCCCTCTCTGGAAAGCATATGTACATAATACATATCATGTCCATTTGAAACCTGGCCACCTGGTGGGAACCCTGGGGGTTTCTCCCTGGGCGTGACTGATGACAATTTCCATTTCATTCGTCTGTTTTGTTTCTTTTTTTTTTTTTTTCCTTTAATCCTTGGACTTTAAACCCTGCATATGATTCGATAGGGTTTCAGATGTACGTGTGACACTGACAGGTAAAAACAGTGCTAGCGTTTTAGTTTCTTGCCACCTTCAAAAAAAAAAAGCTATTCGGATTGCTGTATTATATTGGAAAAGTTTTAAACAACCCAGCTAAAGCTATGTGAAAGTTGGCCTCGAAGTAGAGGAAAAGTTCTTAGGAGGTGGTGGTACCTTGCTACCTGCCCTGCTGGTAGGATTCCGTGCTCCCCGCGGCACTCAGCACGTCAGGAACGACTGCTGTTCTTCACACGGGGAAGACCGTGCCGACACGGTGAGCGGAAGAAACAGGCTTTGATTTGTTTTCCTACGAATGGGGTGCGCTACCGTCTCAAACAGTCCCCCTTAAGACCAGCAGCATGTCTGTGAAGAGGGTCCTAGGGATAAGGGGGTGCGTTTTACAGCTCTGAAAACAGGAGGTTTTCCTCTATTGGAAGCTAATTAGCCCACAAAGGTATTGAACCTCTAGCTTGGGCCTTAATTAGCATTGTACTCTAATCAAAGGACTCTTTCCAAACCATATTTATAGCTCTCTAACCTCCACATAGTCTATATATAGATGCATATTTTACCCCCAGCTGGCTAGAGATTTATTTGTTGTAAATGCTGTATAGGATTTGTTTTTTCTTTCTTTACTTATCCTGGTTTGGGTTTTCTTTTTTTGATGAATTTACGCTGTCTTAGCAAGTATGAAAATAACCCTCTGTAGCCCGAGCTCCCCTCTCCCCGGCTGTAACTGCGTGGCCTGTGCTATCACGGGACCTAGGATGGCGGCATCACCGTTGCATTCCCATCGGACTCATGCACCTCCCGGATGGTTTTGGTTTTTTTATTTGTTTTCTTGTTTTATTTTTGCTTCTTTTCCAGAGTGTGGAAAGTCTACAGTGCAGAAAGGCTTTAACCTGCCAGTTGATTTGAAATACTTTCCCCTGCGCAGGGCCGTATGCATCCTGCCAAGCTGCGTTATATTCTGTACTGTGTACAATAAAGAAGTTTGCTTTCAGTTTACCGAGTGCCTGAAACCTGCCTCTTTCTTGCCCTCGGTGGTCTAATTTTTTTTTTTTTTAATTCATTTATCTATTTTGAGAGAGTTCGGTGAAGGGGTAGAGAGAAAGGGAGAGAGAGAATCCCAAGCAGGCTCCACACCAGCAGCACTGAGCCGGACACAGGACTCAAACACGAGAACTGGGAGATCGTGACCTGAGCCAAAACCAAGAGTTGGATTCTTAACCGACTGGGCCACCCAGGTGCCCCTCAGTGTTCTAACCACCTGGCTTCCTCTCTCTCTTTTTCTCTCTCCCCCCTCCCTCCTCTCTCTCTCTTCCATCCATTACCCCCCCCTCTCTCAGACATTTAGGGAGGAATTAAAGGAACTGTCACCTGGAACTAGTGCACAGTGCTCTTTGGCCTCACCTCCCCTCTTAAACTGTGGCTAAAAATTCGAGCTGAAGGAGTAGGAGGTAGAGAAGTCCTCTTCCCAGCCAGTGGTGAGCTGAGACCACCCCACCCCCTCAAGCCCACCTACCTGCCAACTCTTAGTAACAATTTTTTTTAATGTTTATTTACTTTTGAGAGAGAGACAGACAGAGTGTGACCGGGAGAGGGGCAGAGAGAGAGGGAGACACAGAATCCGAAGCAGGCTCCAGGCTCCGAGCTGTCAGCGCAGAGCCTGGACGAGGCTTGAACCCACAAACCATGAGATCATGACCTGAGCCCAAGTCAGATGCTTAACTGACTGAGCCACCCAGGCACCCCTCTTAGTAACAATTTTTTAAAGTGTAGCTCATGTTTGGACCCTGGGTTGTGTGAAAGGTTACTAACTAGGCTAGGACTAGGGGTTCCAGAGTGATTCTAGCTCAGCCCCTTGGATACATACTTGAGAAAACAGTAAGAACCTAAGAAGTTCTTACATACTAATTTTCCCCCAACAAGCTTTGATCTTAAGAAGTGAAATTGTTCCTAATTTTAAAATCAGGCTGTTCCCCTGAAAATTACAACAAAAGCTTAGGAAGTTTTTTTCTAGCCTGTTTTTTTGTTTTTTTTTTTTTCTGTTATTGTTTGTTTTTAGCCGTGCAGCAGTAAGAATTTTTCTTACAAGTTTGTCTCCTTCTTGTGGGCATATATCGCTTGGGGAAAGTGTGGAAGAAAAATACAGTCTGCAGACTGCGTGCAGTGCTAGGCCCCGTGGTGTTCTTGTTTCACTCTCTTTTCTGTACCTTCATGTGGGCTTTTCAAGACTCCTGTTACTGTAGAGGAGTAAGTAGAGCCTTTTTCCAGGCCTATAACAGAAGCCTTTCTGTAAGTTTATCTACTATCTTTCTTCCACTGTTTTACAAGCCGTTAAGTGGAGAAACATCTGAGACTGAATCGGTGCACAGCCGCTTGAATCGGAGCTTGTGAGGAATGAATGCCTGCCACATAAACCCATTAGCTTCGACAGATTAAGAAAAGATGCTTGGGGAGAAGGCAGGGGAGCCCAGGACAAAGGGAGCTCTGCCTCTCCGCTTCACCAAGATAAGGCTCTGACAATCAGCTCCCCGTTATTCACGGGCTCATTATCCAGCCTGGGCCCAGACCCAGATCGTTAACCTAATGCGGGAGGTCACCAAACACTGGGCCGCCCTTCCAGTGTCGGGCGCGAGGATAAGGAAGCCCAGAAAATGTGAAGTTTACTCTTCGTCGAGGTCCCCTTTCATGAGCCAAGCCAGGCAAACAATGCTCACTCAGTCGTTAGATGACAAAGAGGTAGTGTGAGGGCAAAAGAATGTGGTTATGGGAGCCAGAGTATGTGCAGAATCTAAATTCTAATGCAGCTGGGACAAATGTAAACTAATGTGGAGGAAAAACACTCATGTACCCAGACGGTTGGAAACCTTAGACAATCCGTTGCCCAGTGGTGCAGGTGGCTGGAGCTCAGTGTGCAGCCTCTGAAACACAAGCAAAAGGGAAAAAAAAGCCATAAAAATCATCAGTTTTAATAATACATATATATGGAAGCATTGGTTTTATTTAGCCTAAGCGCACTGGTACTTAAAATAGGCGGTGGGGGTGGGCGTGGCATACAGACAAGCCACTGTGTCCCCGTCCCAGCAGATACACTCCTGTCCCATACACTGGTCAGTGAGCGACCGACCAGCCTTTCTTTAGCTCCTCCAGTTTAAAACCTGGCTCTACACCCAGGCCTTGGTTTATTGACCTTGGCAGTGAACCTCAGATAGCTAACCTTTGAATGGCACTTTACAGTTTACAGAGCACTCTTTCATCCCCATTATCTTTTTGGCAGGCTTTCTTAAATGGTAACACTTTGTTGAAATTGAATCTGAAAATACGGCTGTTAGCCTCCCCAAGTACTTTCTTGGATTGTCCACAGTGGCCACTGTGGGAAGAGGGCTAGACACAGGGGTTCTGGCCCCAGCTCTGGGATTGACTGGATTAACCAGATAATCTCAGGGGCATCCTGGCCTAACCTCCCAGGTCAGGGAGGGCACTGATGAGCTGCTACTTCCAGAGCTCTTAGGAGATAAGGGAGAAGGAGTTCCTTTGGGAATTCAAAGCCAAAGGATGCCTGGGAAACACAGGTGCACAGGTTTAACAGTTAAAGACATTCTCCAGTCATTAAGGAAGCTCTGAAGACTGCTGAGTCCCACCATTAAAGGTATATGTTTGTTCATTTCCCAGGCATCCACTGAATACCTACTAGATGCCAGGCACTGCTGGATACTGAAAATAAATGACTGAAGGTGGCATTTTTATATAAAGCCCTGTTCTTGACACGATGATACATGCAATGACTCCTTAAATGCCCTACTCACCAGCTCACAGCTGCTCATACTTAAACACAACTGACACCATCTTATTCTGACCACATTGACCAGAGGCTGAGGTTGGGCATTTATCTACTGCCACTGCTGGTGGAGGGTTGTTCCCAGGGATGTTAAGTCCTTGGTGTACTTCCTACCAGGAAGAGAAGAGGGTAAGCCCAGATGTCCCTGAGCTGGGAGCTGTTTGCAGATGCAGTAATGCAGGTGGGCTGCGGGGACCTGAAGCAGGTGTCGTGATGGTTGCTATACCTATCTTCCACATCAGCAGGGCTCTCCTGGATGACCTTGTTTCTTTGTCTCCATACTGAAGGTGAGTGATTCTTTGCTTCCATCATTCCGTTAACAAGCATATATCAAGCATCTTTTTTGTATACTGCAATAGACGCTTTGAGGTGGGGGGGGGGGTCCCACAGTGAAACCCACCCTCCCCTTAAACGGCTCACAGGCAAATGGGGAAAACATTTTTCTACATGAAACTAGAATACAAGTTATAAGTTACTATTACTCATCCAATAAATAGTGCCTATTCTGTGCCAGGCATCACTCTAGGACTAGTGGAAGGAAAAAAAATAGGGACAAGTCTCTGCTCTCAGGGATCTTACATGTGGGGAAGAGGGTAAAAACAAATGAAGCAAGTAAGTGATGACATGCATTAGACAGTGGTAAGTACTATGGAAAAAAATAAAGCATGAGAGGGAAATAGTGAATGGTAAGGTGCATGGGTTGCGCTTATAGAGATATCAGGGAAGACCTCACAGTTGAACAAAGACTTGAGAAAATTAAAGTAGCCAGATGCACATCTGAAGCAAAAGCTTGTAGACAGAGGGAAGAGCAAGTGAAAGGGCTTGAAACTTGAATATACGTGGAATATTTATGGAAAATAGCAAGGCCTGTGACTCCAGATCAGAGTCACAGTGATGGGGTGTGTAGTAAGAAACAAAGGCAGCAAGGGGCGCCTGGGTGGCTCAGTTGGTTAAGCGGCCAACTTGGACTCAGGTCATGATCTCGCGGTCCGTGAGTTCAAGCCCCGCGTCGGGCTCTGTGCTGACAGCTCAGAGCCTGGAGCCTGTTTCAGATTCTGTGTCTGCCTCTCTCTGACCCTCCCCCGTTCATGCTCTGTCTCTCTCTGTCTCAAAAATAAATAAACGTTAAAAAAAAAAGAAACAAAGGCAGCAAGAATAAATTGTGGTTATATTATCAAGGGCCATGTAGGCTTTTTAAGGACTCTGACATTTGCTCTATTCGTGTTTAGCTGTTAGAGGTTTTGAGCAGAGCCTTGACATAATCGGACTTCTGTTTTAAAGGCTCGCTCTGGCTGCTGAGTTGAAAATAGATGGTAGGAGAACAGGGGAGGAAGAACAGCCAGGTAGTAGGCTAGACAGTAATCCAGATGAGGTGACATGGTGATTTGGTCCAGGGCACAAAGAGGCCATAGTCTAGATATATTTTTCACATAGAGCCAATAGGTTTTAGATGTATAGAGTGGGAGAAAAAGAGGAGTTGGTTATGGCTTCAAAGTTTCTTGGTCCGAGCATTAAGGAAGTGTGAGGTTGCCATTTACAGCTATTTATTGAGATAGAGGAGGAGAAATCTGGGGTGGGAGTGGGGGGAAGAACAGGTATCCTGTTTTGAACATATTAACTTTGAGGTGCCTATTAGAAATCCAGATGGGAGCATTGGTTTGGATATACGAGTCTAAAGTTCAGAAGAGAGATCCAAACTAGAGAAAGAAGTCATCAGTGTGTAAGAGAGTATATAAAGCTGAGCTGATGAGATCACTAAGGGAATATACCTAGATTAAAAAAAAAAAAAGAAAAATTCACAAGAAAAGTTCAGGATGAAGAGGCTGAGGCGATGAAAAAGAACCATCAGAGGAGAAGGGAAAAAAGTGACTAGTCAAATAGTGATGATCAGAACGGTATTTCCAGGAGAAAAAAGAAATTAACATAGCTGATGCTTCTGATGTGTCAGTAGGGTGAGGACGGGGACTGAATTGGCAACCTGGAGGTCATAGGTTACTTGTGCCTTTCCGCAGAGTGAAAGAAAGAGACAGAACTGAATAATACAATAATACAAAGGGGGTTAAGTTTATTCTCAGTTGGAGGCAGAGATCAGATAAGTCTCCATGGATTCAGAATCCTGGGCTTGAGTTCAGCTCAGCCTCTCTCCCTAGCCTTTCTTTCCATTCCTTGACTCTCAAAGTCTGAAAGAGCCCTGGGTGGGCATCCCTCTCAGGTGTCTTGACCAGAAGGTACTGGGTAAGCCATTCAAGGATAAAGGTGGAAAGATTACTATGCTGTTACCACCATTTTTGCCATCCCTATGGGACCCTATTCTTGTTTTGTGCTCTTAAATTTCTTTTTTTGAAATGTTAACTGTTTTTAAATAACCTTTTTTTCATATTACACAATTAGCATATGTTCTTTGTAGAAAAACAGAAAAAAAAAAGACCTTAGCCCAAATTTAAAACTATTCTGAGAACTCCACCTAGAAATCACAGTTAAAACTTTATTGTACATCTTTCCACATGGCTTTTCTCAGTACTGTTATTTAATTATAAAAATAAGGTCATGCTATACAGTGAACACAGTTTTGTTACTTATTTTTCCACACTGTAGTTTGAACATCTTTCCAAACCTGGAAGTATTTAATCATTTTTAATGCCTGCATGGTGTTCCATAGTACATAAGTACTACAGCATTTTTGAGCAGTCCCCTTTGCTGGGAATTAAGGTACCATAAACATACATCCAAAACCAATCCAAGTGTTCTCCATCCTCAAAAATCAAACAAACAAACAAAAAATAAGAATTGGGGCTTTTTCTTGTGTTCCCGATTAATAACTAAGTACTAATTTTACCTTCTAGATATCTCTCAAATCCAGCTCTGTCACCTGTCATAACTCATCCGCAATCACCACTCACAGACTATTACCATCACCAACTAACATATCTCACCACATCCATGCTTACCTCCTCCGACCCTTCTCCTTACTCTAGTCAGAGTGATGATTTTTAAGCCCAAGCCATTCCTTCACTTAAGCCTTTCAATGACACCTACTAGAACACCTAAAATGTAAAAAGACTACCACCACCAAATGTTGGCAAGAACACACTGCGGAGCGTGTGTAAAATGGTATGACTCCTTCGGAAAACTGGTGGTTTCTTATAAAGGTAAACATACATCCACTTTGTGATCTAGCAATTTTAGTCTTAAGTATTTACTCAAGAGAGATATAGACATGTATTCATAAAAAGACCTCTGTGAGAACATTTAGAGAAGCTTTATTCGCAACAGCCACCAAAAGCAACACAAATGTCCATGAAGAGAAGATGGGAAAAACAGGTTGTGTGGACTTTTCCAAAGAAGACATCCAGGTGGCCAACAGACGCATGAAGAGAAGCTCAACATGACTCGTTATCAGGGAAATACAAATCAAAACCACAATGAGATACCACCTCACACTGATTAGAATGGCTAAAATTAATAACTCATTTAATACTTTCTATTATATTATGAAAGGTTGAAAAGGATATAATCTCTAATTTATTGTAAATTCTTACATTTTATAATATTCTTATTCCAATTTAACAATGGATTCTATATATGCTAGCAATTTAATTACCACCATCACTAAATTTTCATCATTATCACCAAATTACACAATCTCTTCTTTCACAGACTTTTATGTCATTCTTTTATTTGTTTCTTTATTTATTTACTCATATAAATTTTTTAATGTTTACTTATTTTTGAGAGAGATAGAAAGACAGAGCGTGAGCAGGGGAGGGGCAGAGAGAGGGAGACACAGAATCCAAAGTAGGCTCCAGGCTCTGAGCTGTCAGCACAGAGCCCTATGTGGGCTCGAACCACAAAATCATGACCTGAGCTGAAGTCAGAGGCTTAACCAACTAAGCCACCCAGGCATCCCATGTCATTCTTTTTTATCCTTAAATCCATATTTCCATGTACACCCCCCAAAAGAATTTTATCCTGATACAATATATTTTTATGTTTGGAAGTTGTTGTTGTTTTTTTTTAATGTTTATTTATTTTTTGAGAGAGAGACAGAGTGTGAGTGGGGGAGGGGCAGAGAGAGGGAGAGGAAGACACAGAATCTGAAGCAGGCTCCAGGCTCTGAGCTGTCAGCACAGGGCCCGACGTGGGGCTCGAACCCACAAGCTGTGAGATCATGACCTGAACCGAAGTCAGACACTTAACTGACTGAGTCACCCAGGCGCCCCTATGCTTGGAAGTTTTTATCCGCCTTTTAATCTTACTCTATCCTACCTATTACAACAAATTGTTTTAAATAATTTCCTTTGGCAATAAGGCTTTAGATGTTAAAAATTATTCTGTATTGAGTGATTACTAAATTAATAGTTCACAATTTATCAAAACAACATAAATATATGTCCAAATCTGACAAATAGATTTAAAGATGATTCAAACATAATCAAAGTTTCTTTTTTTTTAGATTTTATTTATTTATTAATTTATTAAAAAATTTTTAAAGCATTTATTTATTTTTGAGAGAGAGAGAGAGAGAGAGAGAGAGACGAAGCACAAGCAGGGGAGGGACAGAGAAAGAGAGGGAGGCACAGAATCCGAAGCAGGCTCCAGGCTCTGAGCTGTCAGCACAGAGCCCAATGCGGGGCTCAGACCCACAAACCATGAGATCGTGACCTAAGCCAAAGTCAGACGCCTAACTGACTGAGCCACTTAGGTGTCCCAAAGCTTTAGGGGACTTTTAAAACTTGTCTAAACTCACACTGGTTATGTTTGAACCATGTTTAAATCTATTTGTAACAGCAGCTTAACTTACCCTAACTAATATGCCTTGTTCATTTAAACAAGTACTTAGGAATGGAATAAGCTGAGAATGCTTTTGTTTCTTTGTTTTTAATGTTTATTTATTTATATTGAAGGGCACCTGGGTGGCTCAGTCACTTAAGCATCTGACTTTGGCTTAAGTCATGATCTCACGGGTTCGTGGGTTCAAGCCCCACATCCAGGCGCATGCTGACAGCTCAGAGCCTGGAGCCTGCTTTGGATTCTGTGTCTCCCTCTCTCTCTGCCCCTCCCCCTCGCATGCTCTGTCTGTCTGTCTCTCTCTTTCTCTCTCAAAAATAAAATATTTAAAAATTTTTATTTATTGTGAGAGTGAGAGAGATCGTGCACATGCAAGCATGAGTGGGGGACGGGTGGGGCGCAGAGAGATCAGGAGAGAGAGAATCCCAAGCAGGTTCCACACTGTCAGCGCAGAGCCTGATGTGGGTCTCAATCCCATGAACTATGAGACCACGACCTGAGCCAAACTGAAGAGTCAGATGCTTAAGTGACTGAGCCACCTAGAAGTCCAAGCTGTGTGTGTTTTTAGTAGAAATATCACTCCATTATTAGAAGTCCTCCCACGTTACATGCCAAAATTTCACATACTGTTATTCGTCAGAAATTATTTTAAATGACCTACCAATAGACAATTCTATTAGGTCCTCCTTCAACTTCATTGAAAACAAAAGATTAGAATCAATTTAACTTATAAAACCAGAAGTTACCAGTCATTAGAATCTAATCATTTCCTCAATTTCTGATAAGTATACCAAAAAAATTCTTAACAAGACTTAGCTACCAAATGCTTCTACATCAATTGTTCTCCAAGTGTGGATTCCAGACAAGTGCATCAGTATCATCTGGCAACTGGTTAGAAATGCATGTTTTTAGGCCCCACCCAGACCTACTGAATCAGAAATTCTGGGGATGAAACCAGTAGTCTGTGTTTTACCAAACAAGCTCTCTCAGCAATTCTGTTACGGAAGTTTAAGAATCCCTACCATATGCTACACCTGTAATTCTTTCTCCTGGACTTGTATGTAATCTGATAGTTTCCAAAAGCATTCAAATATTGAAATATTCATTTTAACATATCTTTGCCACTTGTATTAGTTATCTGTTAGTGCATAACGATGTTACCACAAACTTGGTGGCTTCAAACAACACCTATTTATTGTCTCCCAATTTCTGTAGTTCAGGAGTCCAGGCATGACTTAACTGGGTCCCCTCCTTCAGCGTCTCCTATGGCTGCAAAGTGCCAGCTGGGACAGCAGTCTCATCAGAGGCACAGCTGGGATAGGATCTGCTTCTAAATTCACATCATCGTTGGAGCAGTTCTCTTCTGTCTACCAGCTAGAGACCACCCTCAGCTCCTTGCCACTTTGAGGTCTTCCTAATATGGCCATTTGCCTTACAAAGCCAGCAAGGCAGTCTCTCCTAACAAAATTGGAGTCACACTTTCATGTAACAAAATCATATAAACATCCCATCACCTTTGCCCTATTCTCTTACTTAAAAGCAAATTCTAGATTGCACCCACGCTGAAGGGGAGGATATTACATGGAGGCAAGAATACCAGGAAGTAGGGATCACCTGTCTGCTACATCACTCAGTACTTTTTGTTTAAGTGCCTTTGTTTCATCACATGCTTTAACTCTATTTTACCAAACTTCTGAGGTACCATTTAGGTCATTCAATAATAAACATTCTGAAAATTATTGACTAGAATAATCTTTGCAAAGCTGGGCCTCATGGTCAATCCAATCAGCCAACCCTGACTATGACTTACTTTCTGTCAGAAAAGGTCAGGTGTCATTTTTCAGTTCAAATAAGTGTGTTAATCTGAAATTTAGGAAATAACATAACAACTTGGAATAATACATTCTATAGCACATATGGTAAGATAGATTACTAAAAGCAGTCACGTCAAAATTAAATAGATGCATATCTAATATAATTGATCACATCTAAGTTACCAGAACAAGATGATAAGGGTAGTACTCATTACTTTATAATTATTCAGTATGATATGTGACTAAAGCTACCAGTTATTATTAATGTGATGAGTATTACTGAAGGCAAGGTACTCCTTCAGTAAGTGTATATCCATGTGGGTACTGAACCCTGGTGGACAGCTTCTGGGGATAATGCAATAAAATGATGCATTATAAAGGCCAAAATAGCTCCATTAATTTCATTAGACATTATGATTAAATTTCACATGTATTTAATGAAAAAGAAAGGTATATATTGCTAAAACTAATTGGTCCAGCAGCTAGCATATAATCTTATTTTTTGTTAATAAGAGCTGGAAAATCTCATTATAAGCTGAAATAAGATGAGTATTGGCTATAATTGCAATGCACATTTCATAATATGATTTGACAAAATAGGTTTGAACTATTTTATTGAACGAGGCATGGCAAATTCGAAACACATAAGATTTTTATATAGCACCTATTTTGTGTGCTTGCATGAAGGATACTTTGTTTGCAAATTTCTTTTTTGTATCTCAAACCTATGCAAAGTGGGAAGAATAATACAATAAACACTGGTAAACATTTCAATTAAATTCATCTAACCTTCTACCTTTTCATAAAGGTATATAAAATGAAAGCTCCTGAGCTGCAAGGACTATACCAAGCCTATTGTCTAGGAAAATGTGTCACAAGCTGGATTCGTCTGACATTTTCTCATAATTAGATTCAGGTTAGACATTCTTGGCAGGAATACTACTTAAGTGTTAGTGTACTGCCTATCACATCACCTCGAGAGGCACATGATGTCAGTTTGCCCTGATAATACTGACGCTGAATCTGATCTCTTGATTAAGGTGATGATGCCAGTTCTTTCTATTATAAAATTACTCTTTCCCCTATGTGATTAACAAGTAGCCCATTCCCCAATTAAATTTTGCCTGATGATTTTATCATCCTCTGATGATCTTGCCTGAGTAAATAAATATACACATTGGATGTTGTCCAATGTCAATTTCCTGGTATATCTTGAAAGGTGAGTAGACCTCTTGGCTCATATCACAGAAAAATCCAGGGGTAACACATAGTTGAATCCAGAAGCTCAGATAATTTCTCCAGTACCTAGTCTCTTTCTACCACACAAGGCTCTGCTTTTCATTTTGTTGGTTTCATTCATGGGTTACACATGATGGTGGTCCCTGAAAGCCCAGGCTTACACTTTACAGCTTCAAGTCCAATAGAAAAAGACTACCTCTTCTGAAATAATACCAATAAAAGTCTTAGAGCGAAGTCTTCTTGACTCTGATTGTCGTAGCTTGGGTCATGCCCCATCTCTGAGCCAATGCCTGTGGCCAGGGTGATGACACCATTTGATTTACATACCCAGTCCTGGAGCAGGAGCTAGTGTCTCAGTTCCAAACAGACCATATGGACTGAGAGGTGGTTCCCCAAGGAAAACAGAGGGGCTGTTATTAAAGGGAGAGGCAAAGGGTGCTGGGCAGGAGGCAGAAACAACAGATGTCTCCTATAACTGATTATTCAATAAAGATGTTTAGACATCTGATAACCCATCTGAAAAGACCAACATTGGGGAATAGGGAGTAAAGCAAGGCACCTATTCACTCTTCACATCAAAACAAATTCCAGATGATTTTAAAATTCTTTATGTAAAAAACAAAACCACAAAAGGACTGGAAGAAAGCATGACTGAATAATTTTAAATGTTGGGAATAGAGATAGACTGTTTAGGCATGACACAAAACACAGAAATCAACTTTTATTGATAAAAGTTGAGTACATAAAGCGTTAAAAGCTTTTGTACATCAGAAATACCACACTGAGTGAGGTAAGGAAGATCTGCAATGAAGATATAATAGTTTGAAAATCTATATACCAAGAAATGTAATAATGACCATCATGTAGCATAAGTTAGAAAAGATACAAGAAGAAATAAACACAAATACATTAGAAGGAGACTGTAATTCACCTCTTTTAGTCCATGACAGGTCAAGTGGATAAATGATGATAGATGAGCAATGATAGATAAGACCTTACATATATAATTATTAGTAAAGAAGTTATGATAGATAAAATTTCAACTCTGTACCCTGAAAATAAAAAATACATTCCCCTTCCCCCAAGGGTCCATGAAACATTCATGAAACTTGATCAGGTATTGGACCATCAGAAAGCATTCTCAGACCGATGTAAAAAAATACCAGTAATAATATAGTCATAAGATAAAAAGACTCTTCCACCTTCAGAATTTTTTTTTAAATGTTAAAATTCTGTCTTAACCATTTCTTGGGCTTAAGGGAAAATGACAACTGAAGTTCTAGTCTATCTAGAAGCAGCAATAATGAAAACAACATACCAGAACATATGGGCTAGATTTAAAGCAGTGTTCAGTGAAAATTCCATAACTTTGTTTATACTGATAAAGAAGACAGAAAAAAACAATTGAGGATCTGATTTCAAAATTAGAAAAAGAACAACAGAAACTATAGGAAACTAGAAAGAAAAAGAAATCAATGTTGGAAAAGAGAGAAAATAATAGAAATAAGAATGAATTAAGACATAATGAATAAATTAAGGGGAAAATAATAAAATAGATTAAATTTGCCGATCTATTAAGTAAAAAAGCAGGTATGGTAGGCAGAATAATTGCCCAACCAAAGATGTCTACACTCTAATCTCCAGGACCTATGAATATTTTACTTTACATGGCAAAAGGGACTTTGCAGATGTGATTAAGGTGAAAGACCTTGAGATGGAAAGAGTATCCTGGATTATCCAAGTGGGTTCAACCTAATCCTATGAGCCCTTAAAATCAGAGAACCTTTCCCTGTTGAGATCAGAGAGAGATGTAACAATGGGTGAAGGGTCAGAGAGATGTATGAGAGAATTTGGTATGCTATTGCTGGCTTGAAGATGGAAATAGGAGACCATAAGCAAAGGAATGCAGGTGGCCTATGGAAACTGGAAAAGGCAGAGAAAGGGCTTCTCTCCTAGAGCCTCCAGAAAGGAACAAAGCCCTGTCAACAACCTCATTTTAACCTGGTGATACCCAAGTCAGACTTCCTACTTACTGAAATGTGAGATAATAGGCCACTATGCTTGTGGTAATTTGTTACAGCAACAAAGAAAACTAAAAAACAATGAGGAAGTTCAACTTCACAAACAAAAACTGACAGGGCAGAACTATACCTTAGAATTAGAGGAAATTTAAAAATCAGGAGGCTAATTTGCTAAATCAATGCAAATAACTTTGAAAAACTGGATGAAATTGATAAACTTGTAGGAAAATATAATTCCTTAAAATCAACCCCAGAACAGGTAGAAAGGAAAAGTAGGCCAATTTCCATAAAAGGAGGTGAGAAATGTATCAGAGAGCTACTCCCTCCAAAAGCAGCAAACTCAGAGAATTTCACAGGGAGTCCCCCCCACCGCCCACACACACACCCCCACAGGGAATTTTTTTACCAGACTTCTTGAGAGTTGACAATGCCAATGTTATCTAAACTGTTCCACAGCTTCAGAAAAATTAAAACCTTATAAATGTTTTTATAGTGAGAATTAACACCAATACAGATAAATAACAAAGATTACATACACAAAAGCTACAGGTCAATCAAATTTATAAATATAGATACAAAAATCCTAAGTGAAATATTAACAGACCACAACAGAATTTAAAAAAAAAGACTACATGAGAATAGACTATGAATGCATGGATGGTTCAATACTAGCAAATCAACCAGTATAATTCATATTACCAGATCTAGGAAGAAAAAGAATATGACCATTCCCACAGACACTGAAAAGGCATTTGACAAAATTTAAAGAGCATGCATTTAAATCACTAATAAGTATACAAGGAGTCAAGGAATTAGAAACTCATAATTCAGCAACCATTACAATAATATAATTGATGCAAGCTAAGAACCATCGGTGGATGCTAAAATTAGTAGGTGAAAAGTTTGAGGACTAACAGGATATTTGCATAGTCTCAGAGTATCTCCCCAAAGATATTTATTAATTGCAATGGAAAACATAGTAACCTTACAGAGGAAAACCATCTGTTAACAGATGGTTAACACTGTCAAGCGGTGAAAGTTAATGTCACTAATAACAAGACAAATCAGCACCCCGTGATATGACACAATGAAAAAACACAGCATCCCTTCAGTAGTATTCCTTCACAGCAGTAGAACCTTATCCTAATCATGAGGAAACATCAGACAAACTTAAACTAAGGGACTTTCTACTAAAAAACCAGTCTCTATTCTTTAAAAACGTCAGTATCGTGAAACAGAAAGAAAAAGCTGAGGAAGTATGTTCAGATAAACAACAACAACAACCTAAAAAAACATGACAAATGAATCCAAAACGATCCAAAATTTTCCTTTGCTATAAAGGACATTATTGGGACAATGGATAGATCTGAATAAGGTCTATAGATCAGATAACATATTAATGTTAACTTCCTGATTTTTATCATTGACTTACGTTTATACAAAATATATACTGAAGTATAGAGGGGTAAAGTAGCATCCTGTGTGCAGCGGTTCAGGAAAAAATGTATAAGAATAAATCAATGTGTTAGAAAACAGAAAAATAGTAGAATTAAGAATAAATCAAATAGGGGTGCCTGGGTGGCTCAGTCAGTTAAACATCTGACTCTTGGTTTCAGCTCAGGTCATGATCTCAAGGTTTGTGAGTTCAAGCCCCGCATTGGACTCTGTGCTGACAGCACGGGGCCTGCTTAGGATCGTCTCTCTCTGCCCCTCCACTACTCTCTCTGTCTCTCATTCTTAAAACAAATAAACTTTAAAAAAAAAAGAATAAATCAAAGCATAATGAATAAATTAAGGGAAAATAATAAAAAATATAAATATAAACATATATTTATTTGTTTAAATGAAATTAGATTGAGAGGGAGAAAGCAAAGGTGGTAAGCTGGAAACATTTGGGAAATCTTGGCAAAACCTATGTGGGAATTCTTTGTATTGCTTCTTAAACAGCCTTGATTATGATAAGGAAGGAGAGAGAAGTTGGTCAAACGTTTGGAGGGTTTGGGGTATTCTTGTAAGACTTTTTAAAATTTTAAGTAAGCGCTACACCGAACATGAGCCTTGAACTCACAACCCCGAGATCAAGAGTCATCATGCTCCACAGATTGAGCCAGCCAGGTGCCCCTGGGGTATTTTTAATGAGAGAAACTTAATCATACTTAAATAAAGATAGCAGTAGTGGGAAGCACATGGTAAATGGGGAGAGAGTGTTCATGAGAGAGAGGAAGAGCAAACGAGTGAGAGAACAGATGATGAGGAAATGCTTGAGACTATAAAAAAGAATAAATATTCAAAGCTGAAAATGTGGTAAACATGGAAAGGTATGTATAAAAGAATACAAATCACCCATCATAACAAGACCTAACACGAAGCCTCACTGATGGACTTGTTTTGGCACAGGCAGGCCAGAAGGAGGCACAGGGCTCTCATTTCATAGATGCGGGAACTAAGGCTCAGAGACACAAATTATCTCCTTTAGATTACGGAACTGGTTGAGGGCAAACATCACTTTCTAATTCCCCACCCAGTGCTCTTTCCACTTTAGAGGAAAGCCCCCAGGAGTTGTCAGCCAGGGGAGGCTCTGCCCCCAGAAGCATTGGCAGATGTGGGAGATCCTTTTTTGATCATTGTAAGACGAGGGAATACTACTGCCATTTAGTGGATGGGGACCTGAGATGTTAAACTTGTTACAGTGATCCAAGAAGTCCTACACAATGAAGATGGTACTATCCAAAATACCACTGCACCTTTGGCAGAAAAACTGTGCCTAAAAATCAGTTTTCTGGGGTCTACAGTCAACCAGCCCACCATTACTAAGCCATGTGACTGGGCAAGGCACCAATTCTTCTCATTCATCTTGAAAATGAGCATTTTGTTCCAAATGGGAACTCACATCCTTCAGCCTCTGACATGCCCAGATTCTGTCATCACATTGGGTGGGCCCCTCAGAGGAGACCAACAGCCCCTCAGAGGAGACCAGGCTGATTCCGCCAATGATACACAGGTGTCGGCCGAGTAAATCCCCAAAGCCTCCACTTTGTAACCTCCTTGGGCTGGGCTGGTTCACAGACTTCCTAAGCTACACATCTGGAATTTAGATGATAACTGTGCTTTCTGTAAAACTCTACAGTTACAAAGTATTTGCACCTGGATTATTTCATTCAGTCGTTCCATTAGCCCAGGGAAGAAGTTATTACAGCTCCAATTTTATAAAGGAGAGAAATTAGATTCAGAGTAAAAATGACTTCCTTAGATAACGGGTCAGTAAGTGAAAGATGGAGCAGGGATGAAATCCTGTCTTCTGAGGCCAAGTTCGGACCCCCTCCTTCCCACCCCTACTCCCACCATTGCCCTCGGGACAAATGCCAGTCTTCTGGTCTCTTTGGTCGAGGCTGGGCAATAATCTCCTCTCTCCCCCACCCTCCTGTTTTAGGCCATTCTTTTTGCTAGGATCAGAAATCAACCAAAGAGCAGGAAAGATAACCCCAGACTTGCTCTCAGCTTCCTGAGGAAACAACTTCCTAACACCAACAATAGACGGTCAACTGGTCTGAAAGGTAGTGAGCTCTCTGTCACTAGGGGTGTTTAAGAAGACACTGAATGACTACCTGGCAAAGATGTAGTAGAGGAGATTCCTAATGTGCAAGTTAAAAAGATCTCTGAGGTCCCTTCCAAATTTGAGAGCAGAGGACTCCGTGCTTAGGAAGACAGCATGGTTTGGAAGCCGGCTGGGCAGAGGCCCAGGCTGTGGAAGAGAGACAAGTCTGAAGAAGGAAAGAAAGAAAGAGAAAAAAAATCTGAAAGCAATTGTGAAAACGAAAGCGGACTCTTCTCTTCCAAGAAAGAAACTGGAGCCCCAACAGGGATGGGGAGACAAACTGGGTTGATGCCTAAAGAGAAAGTCAGAGGAAATGTCAGTATTTCTCAAATAGCCTTGCCCAGAAAATGTGTCAACAAACACGCAGCCAAACTTCACCGACTACCACTCAGGCAACACAGACAAGAAAAAGAGGAGCAGTCTCTTGAGAGAGAAGCACTTGAATTGAGTTAAAAATATATTGAATTCACAATCAATCAAAAATGCGAAAGGCCCAGAGAATGCCTCTGGACTAGACTTCTTCCATTTCCCTGAAAGTAAGTGGTGTGAGATTCTTTTTAAAGTATTATCTGAATCAACGTTTGAGGGCGGAGAGTGGGAAGGACTGGCCTGTAGTGGGAAATCTGCATTTCATCTTTTAGCCAGAGCGGGATTTTAAATGCAATTGCAGAGAGAATTCTGGGGACTACTGCTCTTCTTACAATGGAAACCAGGTCCAGAATGTTCCCTGGCAACCTGGCAGCCTGAAGTACTAAAAGCTTCAGGTGAAAGAAGGATCCATGTTTACAGTATCTGACAGAACCACTTTTCCCCAAAATCTGTTAGAAATCTCGTTCAACATCTCTTTCAACCAAGGGTACAAAGACTTTAATAAGTTTAGAAAAAGGGTTTTAAAATAACTCCTTTTCTTACACGTGTAAAACATTGAGACAATGCAGATGCACTAAAAGAAGGAAATAAACACGGCATGTTTCTCCACCACCCAAAATCAGCATTTTGGTATGTCTACTCAATTTTTTTTAACGTGATTTTTAGTTTTTTTGAATGGTTCAAAACAAAGTGGTATTGAAAAGATATTCCTTGAGAGTGTTGTCCCCACCCCACCTCCATCTATCTGTTTCCCACCCACTCCCATCCTGTTAGGTGAAATCTTTTGGGTTGTTTGTGTATCCTTGTAGCACTCCTTAATGCAAATTACAAGTACAAACAAAACTTCGTGTTTGACGCCTTCCTTACCCAACGTGGGGCTCAAACTACAAGAGGCAGCCTACCACATATAGTGCATCTAACATTTTGCTCTTGATAATATAGCATAGTTCAGATTTTTTCCTGTGTTTATGCAAACATTTACTAAAATGGGATCACACTTTTGTAAGTGGCTTCATCACTCAAGAATATTTTACGGACCTGTTTGTATATGATCAAAGAGTCTATGGTATGGTTTTTAATTTTTTTTGTTTATTTTTGAGAGCGAGAGAGACAGAACGTGGGGGGGGGAGGGGCAGAGAGAGAGATCAGGAGACACGGAAGCAGGCTCCAGGTTTTGAGCTGTCAGCACAGAGCCCAAGGGGGGCCTGAACCCACAAATGCGAGATCATGATGTGAGGCTATGTCAGACACTTAACTGACTGAGCCACCAAGGTGCCCGTCTATGGTATGATATGTTTATTCATTTTTGAGAGACAGAGAGAGACAGAGCCTGAGCAGGGAATGAGCAGAGAGAGAGGGAGACACAGAATCCAAAACAGGTTCCAGGCTCTGAGCTGTCAGCACACAGCTGGACGTGGGGCTCAAACTCATGAACCAGGAGATCATGACCTGAGCTGAGGTCGGACGCTCAACCGACCAAGCTACCCAGGCGCCCCTCTGGTATGATTTTTAAAGGCTATTGATGTCAGGAAAAAGCTCTGGGGTACTAATATGCCTAGGTTTTGTCCCTCTCCCAATCAGATAATGTCTGGACAAGGAAAGAAGAATGCTTTGGCCCCTGGCGTCAAAAGGCCTATGAGTGAGTTTCAACTCAGCCAGTTTGTTACCAGCTGTGTGCCCGCAGGCAGGACTTAGGCTGTGAGAGTCAGTTTGAAATATTTACATCTTCTCACCCACAGTAATGCCAACCTGGCCTCTCTAACCCAGGACTGCAGTAAAGATCAAATGAGACAGTGGTTAGGAAAAGACCATTCGTTGTGGGGCAACAAGGTGTTAAAATATTGATACAGCTACAACCATGTGTACAAGCATCCATCCATCCATGCACACACAAGTATTTGCATTTTTTTAATGTTTATTTATTTTTGAGAGAGAGCAAGCGAGCAGGGGAGGGACAGAGACAGAGGGAGACAGAGAACCCAAAGCAGGGTCTGCCCTGAGAGCGGAGAGCCCAGTGCAAGGATCGAACCACGAAACAGGAGGTCGTGACCTGAGCTGAAGTCCCACGCTTAACTGACTAAGCCACGCAGGTGCTTCTCAAGTATTTGCAATTTGACAAGAATTCTTTTTGGTTACTGCTTTAGGGTTTCTCAATAAACACTATTTTCTCAAAATCTGAGTCTTCTGAAAACATTTTTCTTGTTAAATATTTAACATATATGCATTATAGAGAAATTAGGAAGAGTGAATAAACAAAAAGAGGGAAATGGAAATAATCTATAATTTGCAAAACTCCTTGCCCAACTTTCATATTATATACATATATGTGTGTCGACGCACGTGCACACACATATACGCACACATATAATTTACAAAACTGGGTTCATATTGTTTATTTTGTTTTTGTAATCTCCTATTCCCACTCAACAATATAGTATAAATCCTGTTCCATATTCACAAATATTATCTTTATTGTTATTAATGGTTATATAGAATTTTATTGCATTAGTGAATATACCATACTTGGTCTAGCCAATCCACTTTTGTTGGAAATCTGAGTTCTTTTGAGATTTTTAATATTATATATAATGCTATACTGGACATCTTTATAGCCAAATACTCACATACATTAGAGAAGTCAATTTTAAACGAATGCTGTATGTTTTCTTTTATGCATTCAACAACTGCTCTTGAGCACCTACACTTCACCATGAACCATCTAGGTGTTAGAGTTATAAAGATGCATCTAGGGGCACCTGGGTAGCTCAGTCAGTTAAGCGTCTGACTCTTGGATTCAGCTCAGGTCATGATCTCACGGTCCGTGGGTTTGAGCCCTGTGTTGCAGAGCCTGCTTAGGATACTCTCTGTCTCGCTGCCCTCTGTCTCTCAAAAATAAATAAGCATTTTAATTAATTACTTAATTAAATCTTTAAAAAATTATCTAAAAAACCCAACAACAACAAAGATGAATCTGGCACAGGAACTGTCAATCTAGGAAAGGATACTAAAAGAATCATTCATTACCCCTTGGGCGCACTAGACTCCCTAAGGTTCCTAGTGTGCCTGGCAGGCCCTTCCACAGCCCTAAGTCTTATTCGTGCAGCTACCCTACTCCCTAACCTGAAATGACCCTTTCTTTGCCTGGCAAACTTCCATCTATTAGTCAAGACCCAATCCAAATATCCCTTGCTCTATGGAGCCTTCCCTAACCCCTCAAGATAGAGTAAGTCTCTCCTGGAGAATTTCATGGCACCTGTCACACTGCATTTGTAATTTTTCATATTCCTTCCATCTTTTCTCTTTCTCTGCACTGTACATTGGAGTTGGAGACTTTGTCTTATCATTATCTCCAACTAAGTCCAGAAAGATGCCTAACACATAGACGTTCTCACTGAGCACTTACTGAATGAGTCACCGGTACCATGTGCTTAGTAAAATAACAACTGAAGTTACATTACTGGCAAAGAAGTGCTCTTAGCAAAGGCCCATGGTCAACAACCAGTTTAAAGGTGCCTCAGCTGGCCTGGCCCATGGGCTGGGCCAGTTTTTCCCATGTTCATATTCTGTCATTCTCTCTCTTGACCCTGACTATTAAAGAATTAGACTTCATTCCTAAATGTCTTGGCTCACTTGAACAAGCAAGGGGCATAAAGGGCTCACTAGGGCCTAAAACTTTTATAATTGGAGGGACTTTTTAAAGAAAACTCTGGAGCACTGGGGTGGCTCAGTTGGTGAAGCGTCCAACTTGGGCTCAGGTCATGATCTCACAGCTCATGAGTTCGAGTGAGCCCCATGTCAGGCTCTGTGCTGACAGCTTGGAGCCTGGAGCCTGCTTCAGATTCTGTCTCCATCTCTCTCTGCCCCTCCCCCGCTTGCACTATCTCTCTCTCTCTCTCTCTCTGTCTCTCAAATATAAATAAACATTAAAAAAAATTTTTTTTAAAGAAAAACAAAATCATGAATACTGAATTAGGTATAAAAATAATATTAATTTTGACCAAGAAAAGAAATCATAGCAAATTACAAAATTTAAAAGCTGACTAACGTTGTAAAATCCCTCACAGCCTGACATACTTGTCTAATACTTTTTAAATTTTTCAATTCTGATAAAAATATACATTAGTCTCGGGGCGCCTGGGTGGCTCAGTCGGTTGAGCGTCCAACTTCGGCTCAGGTCATGGTCTCGCAGTTGGTGAGTTCAAGTCCCACATCGGGCTCTGTGCTAACAAACAGCTCAGAGCCTGGAGCCCGCTTCGGATTCTGTGTCTCCCTCTCTCTCCCCCTCCTCTGCTCATGCTCTGTGTCTCTCTGTCTTTCAAAAATAAATAAATGCTAAAAAAAAATTTTTCTTTAAGTATACATTTGTCTGAAATTAACGAGTACATAGAACAATATTAATACATTTTTAAATGGCTATATTCTAGGGCAGGATATATGCATGATGAGCCTGTAGCATGTTGTAGAGCCAGAAAGTAAGGAAGTCTTGAAAAAAAAAAAAACAACAACTGATGGTCATATGTCAGAGGGACACTACAGCCAACTGAAAGAGCTCCCAATGGCCAAAGCTGGAACATTTTGAGACACAAAATTTAAAAAGTATTTCATTATAATCCAGAATATAAAGTAAATATCCAGAATCTACACTGACATAGATAAATGATTGAATAAATAAAAAGAAAGGAAGCATGAAAGAAAGAAAAAGAGAAATCTCCCAAGTAGAATTCCAAATAATTTATGTAGATACTGCCTCCTCAAGGAGGGTTATGTAACTCCCCACCCCTCAAGTGTGGGCTGCACAAAATGTTTTCCTTCCAAAGAAAACAGTGGAGAAAGGGCAGGGATAGGAAGAATAATTAAGTGGAGAAGCTGGACAAACACCATGTCAGCCAGGTGATGGAGGTCAACATCAACAGTGATAAGTCATGTTGAGAGTATGTACCCATGATATGATGAAATCAGAATGGCACTCTACCTCTGTGGCCTTCCTCCCCTAAACCTATAATCCCAATGTAACCATGAGGAAAACAGACAAATCCCAATAGAGGGCCACTCTAAAAAACCCGACCAGCATTGGTCCTCAAACTGGTCAGAATCTTCCAAAACTGGAAAATTTGAGAAATTGTCACAGCCGAGACAAAGTGTAAGGAGGCACGATAACTAAGTGCTGGGTGGTATCCTGGATGGGATCCTGAAACAGATAAAGGACGTTGGTAAATACCAAGGAAATCAGAATAAAGTATGAACCTTAGTTAATGATAATGTATCAATGTTTGTTCATTAATTGTAACAAATGTACATTACTAACATAAGATATTAGCAGTAAGGGAAAACTGGGTACAGGGTATATGGGAACTCTGTACTGTCTCCACAACTTTTCTGTAAATCTAAAACTGTTCTAAAACTTAAAGTCTGTTAGGAAAAATGGGTATAAGTTTGTATTGAACTCCACAAATGTGTTCTTAAAGTATTCCTAAATTACGAAACTTGTTAATGAACATGTATTGCAGTTTTATCATGAGAACACTTGTTCTTAGGCCATTTTGTTGCATCAGGAGAAATTTTCCCTGTTCTTTTATCTAGAACAATCAGACTTTATCAGTAAATGAAGGGTTTCCATGTCTTACCTGGAAGTATATACCAAAAAATTAACAGATAAATGTGAGGGGTCCAGTTGAAGTAAGGATGGAGGCCTGGAGCCTAACAGACTGGCCTTCCTCTCCCCAACACTCTGGGACATCCAAGAAACTGCCCACAGCTCTGAGGAATATGTTTCATTCATTCATTCATTCATTCATTCAACAAATATTTGTGCTGGTAGAATGCAAGAGAGACAAGATCTCTGCTTTCAGAAAGAGGTGGTTGGAAAACCCTGGACTGGCTCTCAATCCTGGCTGGACTTTGGAATCACCTGAGAAGCATTTTATTATTGTTTTTTTTAAGATTTTACTTTTAAGTAATCTTTACACCCAAAGTAGGGCTGGAACCCACAATCCCAAGATCAAGAGTCACACGCTCCACCAACAGAGCCAGCCAGGTGCCCAATCATCTGAGAAGCTTTGTAAAAAATACCAGGATCTGGGCTTCTCCTCAGAATCTCTGAGGGTGGGACCCAGGAATCTGTATGCTTTAAAATCTCCACCAAGAGATTCTAAGGAGAAGCCAGGATTGAGAAACAGAGACTACATGATCAAAGAGCAACTTGCTCTAAAATCCCTGTTCCGTGATCTTTGCCATCAAGGGGAAAGAGGAGAAAAGGGCTGAAGTCCAGACCCCGGAGAGTGCCCCCTCTCCCTGAGGGAGTCTGGGGAGAAAGGAGCGGGGGTGGCAGAGGTTCCTCCGCTGAGGGCAAGGCGGGCGTCGCAGAAGTGGGGGCGAGGGGCGGGTGCTGAGGAGCAGTGGTGCGTAGCAACCCACGCACTTGCTAGTTTTAGAACAAATCAGCTCTTCTCCGACATATGTACTGAAGAAGCCTCCTCCTGGAATTTTCCAGACAGAGCTGAGGACTACTCCCAGCATAAAAGCATCAAGCCTAGATTCTGCTTCTCTTGATACCAAGAATCCTAAGACTGGAAGGTCCACCCCCTTCCCCGCCCCCCAACATTTCAATCATGTTAGTGCCACACGCTGTATGTTTCAGAGCAAGTTTTCATGGTGCATCTGAACATTCCATGCAGATATTTGGGCTGCCTTTTGGCATTTTTTGCAAACACAACCAAGAACTCCGTTTAAGGAAAAGCCTAGAAAACATGGAAGAGGCCCAAAGAAAGGGAGAACGGATGACCCGGTGGCGTAGAGTTGAACAACCCCTCACCCCCTTTCAACCTGATAGAGAAGACAGAACCCTGCCAACTTTACAGAGCTTAGGGTCAAATATCTTCTCTAGGCTCATTTAGCTAGCACAGGGCAGAGTGAGAATTTACTTCACCTTCACAACTCGATGAGCTAGCTTTATCGTCCTCGTTCCCCAGTGAGGAAACTGAGGCAAGCGGGAAGATAGTGGGTGGCAGAGTGAGGCTTTCACGGTGGTCTCCTCCACCAAAGTCAGGGCTCTCTCCTAAGTATCACAGCTGCCTATTGTGTCACAGGCACTGTCTGCTGCCCCAACCCCCATCCACACCAGGAAAGTCTCTGGCAAACTCTCTGTACTGTCTTTGCAACTTTTCTGTATGTGTAAAATTATTCCAAGGTAAGTTTATTTAAACATGGCAAATATTCAGTACCATTGCTCTCTTAGACGAAACTCTTTGCAAACAATAAATAAGCTTAAATTATTTTTTAAATGTTAGCTTTTTCATCTTTATACATTTTTCAATATCTGTTTCTGTGTATGTTTTGGAATGTGCATAATATACCAATACAGGAGCCTATGAACAAATTATATTCATTTCTTAGGGCTATAGTGACAAAGTACCACTTACCACATGGCTTAAAAATCACAGAAATCGATTGTCTCACAGTTCTGAAGGTTGGAAGTCTGAGGGCAAGGTGTGGGCAAGATCTCTCTCTACAAAGGCTCTGGGGGAGAATCGGTTCCACCGCCGTTGTCTTGGCTTCTGGTATTAATGGCAGTCCTTGAAGTTACTTTCTCTGCCCCTTGTCATGTGGCCTTCTCCCTGTGTCTCTCTATATGCATATTCCCTTCTTCTCAGGACACCAAACAAAATTGGATTATGGGCCCACCCTGCTCCAACATAACTTGATCTTAACTTACATCTTAACGACATCTGCAATGACCCTATTTCCAAATAAGGTCAGATTCTGTGGTTCCAGGGAAGGACATGAATTCGGGGGGACACTAGCCAACCCAATGTAGTCTGCCCTCTGACCCCCCCAAAATTCACTTCTGTCCCATGCACAAAATATATTCACCTGAGCCCAACATCCCCAAAAGTTTTAAGTTATTCCAGCATCAGGTCTACATCCAAAATCTCATCAACTCCAGGGGCACCTGGTTGGCTCAGTTGGTTGAGTGTCCAACAATTGATTTCAGATCAGATCATGATCCCAAGGCTGTGGAATCAAGCCCCATCTCTGTGCTGTCATCACAGAGCCTACTTGGAATTCTCTCTCTCTCTCTCTCTCTCTCTCTCTCCCCTCCCCTTGTACACATGCTCTCTCTCTCTCTCAAATAAAAAATAAACCACATCTTCTTTATCCATTCACCAGAGAAACTTAACAGAAGACCATGAGGGAGGGGAAGGGGGAAAAAAAGTTACAGAGAGGGAGGGAGGCAAACCATAAGAGACTTGGATACTGAGAATAAACTGAGGGTTGATAGGGGGTGGGGGAGAGGGGAAAGTGGGTGATGGGCATTGAGGGGGCACTTGTTGGGATGAGCACTAGGTGTTGTATGGAAACCAATTTGATAATAATTTATATTTAAAAACTAAAAAAATAATAATGAAATTTAAAATAAATAAATATCATCAACTCCAAAAGCCCCAAATTTCATTATCTAAGTCATTTTATGGGGTGAGATTTGAGATATGGTACATCCTGACACAAAATTCTGCTCTATGTGAGGACCTGTGAAACTGGAAAACAATTTATCTGTTTCCAAAATACAATGGTAGGACATGCATGGGGTAGGTAGTCCCTGTCCAAAAGGGAAAAAGAAGAAGGCAAAAAGGGGCCATGGGTTCCAAGCAAGTCTGAAATCCAGTGCATAAATCTAGGTGATAGTCTAGCTTTATTCATCTAGTCTTGCTGTTTTTATATTTACTTAAGTTTTTCCAAAATTAAAGAAAAAGAAAAATAGCTCCCTTTTCCATAATACAAGAACTGCAGGCTTAATGCAGAAAAAATACAAACAAGCAATAACTATCACTCGTAATTCCATGACACAGAAGTAACCCACTGTTCACATTTGGTGCATATCCACATATGCCTCATTTTATTTTTTTATATTCTATCACTTTTTTACATTTATCTTATAAATATTAAAAAGGAAAATAATGTATATTGTATATAAATATAAATATATATTTATATATAATAATATACTTATATGATTCTAACTACTTTGTCTACTCAGTCTCCCATACCACATACCCATACCCATACCTCCCATACCACATACTAATTGTAAAATCAGCCATATTACAAATAGCTATGTTGGAAGAAGCCATTGCAATTTGAGGTGATAGCCAGCCACCAGCCACCAATTACCACAGAGATCCACTGGAATGGGGAAGTTTTCTTAGAATGAAAAGTTACCTTTTCAGATGAAAGTCCTGGGGTTTTTAGGCTTTCTGTACAGTGACTTGCATTCTTTCTTTTCTTCTTTAGTGGACTAAAGGAGGCTCTAAAGAAATCACACTCTGAAATATATTATCACAATAGATTGTAAAGAAAGATAATCACAAAAATAATTATTTGAGCTAAGATATCTGTAGCTGTCAGAATCTGTAGCATTATTTATTTTTTTAATGTTTATTTATTTTTGAGAGAGAGACAGAGACAGAGACAGAGACAGAGACAGAGTGTGAGCAGGGGAGGGGCAAAAAGAGAAGGAGACACAGAATCCAAAGCAGGTTCCAGGCTCTGAGCTGTCAGCACAGAGCCCAAGGCGGGGCTTAAACTCACGAACCAAGAGATGGTGACCTGAGCCAAAGTTGGAAGTTTAATGGACTGAGCCACCCAGTGCCTCTGTTTATTTTAATTTTTAAATATAGACTAAAATTCCGGAGCTACACATCAATTCTGGAAGGGATATTATTCCAACAAATGAATTAAATGTAAATTTAAAAGAAATATCCCTTCTTATGACTAGAAACAAACTAGGATTGGATTAAAGTGGTTGATCATGCAATGTTGAAAATTATTCAAGATAACTCATAAAATCTCATCTACGTATTTATATCTCCAAACACTTGCTCAGTAAATTCACGTTTTTGAGTTAAGTTTTGGTAACAGTGTTTAAGTTCAACTATTTAATAAAGTGTTTATTTTTTATTTAAAAATAAATAAAATCCCTGTGAAATGCAACAATCCCCGCAACCTAGCATCAATCAGCTTCCCTTCCATCAGACCACGCATCCTTCGCCCACAAGTGTTTTTATTAACTGGGACACCGTCCATCTCTGTGCAACTTTATGAAATGTGTTTTGGCTTGGAGCACAGAAAATCCATTTAGACATTAATAGTCTAGTTGCGAGTTATGTTATTCATTCACAAAAGTAACAACAGTATGCTGTGATTTTTTTTTCCAGCATTTTCCCTTAATTTTACTGGCTAATAAAATCCAAACACTGGAACCTTTTGCCCAGAAAGTGGCACCAAAGGAAAGCAGCTGCCCACCCGGACCCCCCAGGGACTCTCCAAGCAAGACCTGAGTCTTGGGTGAGGCCCCAGGGGAGAGAGGAAGACCTGCTCTCCAACCACTAGCCCTCCCCACAGGGTCAGCCAGCGTTTTCCTTTCATCTTCCTGACCAAAGGAAGAAAACCCGGGTCTCCTTGTAGTTCTAGAAATTCAAAATGGTAGTATCACTGCAAAGCATTCCCCATTTACTTCTTTCAATCAAGTGTTCTTTTTCTTCCAAACCGAACAAGTAATTTTGAGCAACTATTTATTATGTGCCAGATTCTATGTACAGTGGGCATATAGAAAGGAACTTGTGGCTCACTAGGAGAGAGAGAGATGTAAACCAATAATTGTAGCGCAACCTGATGAGACAGAAACAAAGGACATGTAAGCCCTGGATGTATTTGGCACAAAATCAGTCAAACTAAGATTTAAAAAGTATAACTATTTGTAAAAATAATTATCAAAGAGCTATTATTTATCCATATAAAAGCGGGTAAAGGGGAGCCTGGGAAGCTCAGTTGGTTGAGCATCCGACTCTTGATCTCAGCTCAGGTCTTGATCTCAGGGTTGTGAGTTCAGGCCCCAAGCTGGGTTCCACACTGGGCATGAAGCCTACTTTAAAAAAGAGAGAGAGAGAGAGAAAGTGGGAAAAATATATACAAGAACGTCACCTCAATCCCATTAGACAAATGGTGAGGGACATGGAGTATGAGTACAAGAAGAAAGAATAACAAACAAGAGGTTTTCAAAGATCCTCTATTTTACTGGTCTTCAAAGACACAAAAATTAAAACAATGAAAACAAAAATTTATAAAATCAAATCCCCAGGAGTCTACAGAAAAAAAAAAAAACAACCCTCTTAATCCATTAGTAATGTAAATTTATACAAGCCTCTAGGAAGACAATTGGGCAATATGACACAATTCAAAGCAATAGTTATCTTTCTAAACCTAAGATCCCAATTCCACAGAATTTATCCTAAGGAAATAATTATAATGAAGAAAAAACCAAATGTATAAAGATATTTGTCGCTGTTATTTATATTATTATTATATATGACTGTCACTGTTATTTATATTAGTGATAAATTGATTGTGACATACATACCTAATACAAAAGGATGTTTCAGTAGATTACAAAAATAATTAGAAAGTCTGTGTAGCAATATGAGAAATGATTTACTTCTTAATATAAAATTTAATAAGAGGAAAACACAAAACTGTACATAATAATAAATATAACTCTAGTCCCTGGATCCAGGTGGGACTTCAGCATCAGAAACCTTCAGCTAGAGCAGGTTTCAGAGTAATTTGGCAAACGTTAGGCTAGATAATTCCATAGGCAGAGTTAATCAGCTCTTCTCCTTTATGCTTCCTTCTCCCTAGCCACCTCCCAACCTTGCCATCCTTTGCTTTATTTATTCTATCTTAAGATTTTTTTACCTCTTTATCTCCCTTCCTTTGAGGTAGAAATTATGTCCTACTCATTTTTGTAATCACCTACCCTCTTCACCATCCACTCACAAACTCAATAAAGTCATGATTCTTTAATTTACTTGACAATGTACAAGTATGTGATGAGAGGGAATACAGGGAAATGACAATAATCGTAGTAGGCTGCTGAAACTGAGAGTACATTTTTTTTTAAATGTTTTTCTTTTATGTTTTGTTTTACAATTTTTTTTAAGGTTGAATCTTAAATGCCCAGACAGGATTTCACTGTGCTATCTGAAATCAGGCATTGGGTATTTATGTCCCATATGAGTAAGCAAGTTTATCTGGAAAAGTAATTTATAAAAATAAATTTATAGACAAGCCAAGACGTTTTTGGAAAAAAGTAAGAAAGAGGGCCTTATTCTATAGATATTATAACTTCTTTTAAATCTATATGTGAGTGAGAGAGAAGCCAACAACCCACACCCTTAACTGAGTGTGACTGTGTTATTATTACTGGAATAGGTCTGGCTTTAAAACACACAGAGAGCAGGTACTTCCAAGTATTTAATAATGCTGGTCTCCCACACATTTTTCATTGTGAGCCATGATGCATCTGAAGGACCACACTTGGCAGAACAGCATAGGGCCTACCTTGGACATGACTCAAGTTAAGAGTGAGGGATCCTTTATTTCCTTCCTCCTCTTGTCAGTAATTCTCCAAAATGTTCGTTTTATGATATGACTCTTAAAGGAACTAAACTCGAATAGCACAAAATTGTATAATTATGTTATAATTCAGTTGCAATTATTAACAGATCCAAGTCTTCTTCATCATTGTTAGGCAAGAAAAGATGATGATGATAATGATAGCATCCGTTTACCATGTGCCAGTTACAGTGCTAAACAGATAGGAAGATGATCAGGCCCACTACCTACTAGACCGCTACTTCATGTGGGCCAGTTATTTAGCATCAAAAATTCTAAGGATTTCAGGTGGCCACAGTCTGAAGGCAAATGAGTCACATTTTGCTTCCAGGGTGCATATTGGATGCACAGGCCCTAGAGGAGTGTCCACATCACCACTTGGCAACTATGGGCAGGAACTGAATTTCTGAGGTTCTCTTTAGATAAGGCATGCACTTCCTGCTTCCCCGCAATCCTCTCTGCTCCCTATCGGACTTACATCCAGCCTTCTTCATAGCTTGCTTGTCTCCTATACACCTGAATTTTCAACCCCTCCACCTAGAACCATGACTGTAAGTCAGGCATCTGCCACTAAGTGGTACAATGCCAATAGGTAGACCTAAATCTAAAATTGGCAATCATGTAGACAGTTTTTCCCAACTTTTTATGGCAGTGGAGTATTTCTTCTAATGAAATCTTACACAAGCCTGATCTCTAAATACAAAGAGAAGCTGATCTGGCTGAGAGTGGGGAAAACCCCAAGAAGTACTCAATCTTCTACTCTCTATCCTCCTCCCTTACCCCCTCTGTGAGACCCCTCGACACTTCAGGGGTGCTGGCAACAGTCCAATCTTCTTATTCCACAGCAGAAAGCATCTGTCCTCAGTCACACAGCTCAGTGTGACTCTGGGTCACATGAACCACTGGGTTCCCCTCAGTGGTGGGGAACCCAGGTCTCTGATAAATGATAAATGTTTGGCAGCTTCTTCCATTAAAAAGTTGTTGAATTTGTAGAACGGAAAAGAAAAATTTTGAGTAAGAATAATGATTCTCTATCTGTGTCTTTTTTCAAGCTCTCATTATTCCATGTTACATACCTTTATTAGAAAAGTTTTAAATTTTGTTGTACTAAATAGGCAGGCATAGAATTATCAAATCACATGGTCTTAGAGCAGAAAGGAATATCTGAAGTTTTTTCATCCCACCCCTTCATTTTAACAGGCCAGGAAAACTAGGAATTACTTAACCAATTTCTCTTCATAGGTGTTCCCAGTTACTGTCCCATTCAATACATCAAGTACTGTTACATCTTGATGTCAAAAACAAGAGCTTTCTATTTTAACCAGTTTCTCCATGAAAATCATGAGTTTGGGGTGCTTGGGTGGCTCAGTGGGTTAAGCATCCAATTCTTGATTTTGGCTCACGTTATGATCTCACAGTTCTTGAGTTCCAGCCCAGAGTCAGACTCCATGCTGGCAGCATGCTACCAGCAAGCGGGCTTGCTTGGTATTCTCTCCCTCCCTCTCTCTCTGCCCCTTTCCTGCTCAGGCACACACATGTGTTCTCTCTCTCTCTCTCTGTCTCAAAATAAATAAATAAAAATTTTAAAGAAAAGAAACTCATGAAGTTAAGATATAAATTAAAGTTGTGGTTTCTTTCTCTTTGTGATTTTCTTCAATCTTTGAAATACACTTTCCCTGTGGGACATTCAAACATCTCTTTACTCCAGAAAGTGTATTTCCACACTTATGGGAAGATTGTTTCAGACTAAACTTTGCAGGAGAATTCAAGTCAAACCATCTGTGGTCAAGAGCTTTTATTTTAAAATTTCTAACAGGGCGCCTGGGTGGCTCAGTAGGTTAAGCGTCTGACTTCAGCTCAGGTCATGATCTCACAGTTTGTGAGTTTGAGCCCCGCATTGGGTTCTCTGCTGTCAGCACAGAGCCTGCTTGGGATCTTCTGTCCCCCTCTCTCTCGGCCCCTCCCCCACTCTCTCTCTCTCTCAAAAATAAACATTACAAAAAATTAAAATTTCGAACTAATCTTATGAGAGACCAATAATTTGTAAAATACAATAAAATCCAATTGAATTTTTAAAAGACTCACAAAATACAACTATTTTGTTATTATTAGATTCTAAACATAAAATTACTCTATCAAATTGCTATAACAGTTGTTAACTACCTATTTTCTGTTCCTGTCCTCACCCCATTGTGAGCCAGCAACACACTTCATGAACAAATCGTGGAGCTACTTTGAGAAGCTCCAGATAAAGCACAATCCAGGTGGTTGGTCTAGATACAGGGTATGAGAGTGAGTCTGCTCATATGAACCAGGTAATGCTTCCCACCTTTTGTTCCCAGGCCAGCCAGCCATTTTGAGAATGTGGCTGTGGTCCTTAAAGGTCTGGGGCATGGTCTCTGCACAGCTCAGCAGGAAAAAGATGTAGACCACCTTCTAACTGCACCACTTGGAAAAGAGTAGGGCAGGGTCCAGATCATGGAGGCCATGCAAATGAACTAAGAAATATTGGGAAGTAATGGGAAGTCGTTAATCCTGAAAGTAATGGGAAGTCGTTAAACTTGACTTGAGTTGTATTTGGATATGAGAACAATGTGTTTGCCTGCAATGTGGAGTATGGTCGAGAGGGGAAAAAGACTCATTGGGAGGCTTCTTCAATAATTTTGGAAAGAGATGATATGGTCTGAACTCACATAGTAGCAGTAGGGTTTCAGAGAAATTTAGAGCACTTGGTTATTGATCGAATGTATGTGATGAAGAGCAAGGAGAAGTCACCAATGACACCAGGCTTTGGCTAGAATGACTACATGGCTAGTGGTACCAGTTACTAAGATGGGGAGCTCAGAAGGAGGAGGGTGCTGAAAACAATGAGTCCAATTCCTGATAGGCTGTATGTGAACTTCCTGACTCTGCATTATGGCTCATGGTGGTCCCATCCAGCTAAACTGGAATGCCCACCACTCATCAAATCTAAACCATAAAAAAGACATTGCAACCATAAAAGTGCATATTAAGAACACTAAAACAACATGGAAAAATATTTATTAAGTAATGTTAGGTAAAGTAATAAAAATGCAAATTAAAACAAGGTAAAGCTCTTCCCCTGTTAAATTGGCAAAAAAAAATTTTTTAATTAAAATGCCCAAACTGCCAAGGATATGGGAAAACTGGCACTGTCACACGTTGCTGGTGGCAATGTAAATTGGTACAAACCTTTTTGGAAGAAGTTTGGCAAGACACATCAAGAACCATAAAAGAGTTTGTTCCTGTGACCCTGTAATTCCACTTCTGGAAATCTATTCTAAGGAAATAACTCAAAATGTGGAAGGAAGCATTTCATACACAAAGATGTTTATCACAGCAGAAGCTGGAAACAGCCAGAATGTTCAATAGTAGGAGATGGGTTGAATAAGTCATGAGACATTGATTTGCTGGCCTCTTGTGCAGAATGGAGCTGCTCAGTAATGAAGAACGCTTGTGCTGGAGTGTGAAGTGTCTGTGGAGAATACATCTCTGCTTTCATCCCGCTTGGGTAAGCAATGGCCACAGGAGAAAGACAAGAAGGAAATGGTCGTGATGATTGGGTTACAGTGATGAGTCCATAGATCATTTCTAAAGGTTTTTTTTTTTTTTTTTAAGTTCATTTATTTATTTTGAGAGAGAGAAAGAGAGCCAGCTTGAACAGGGGAGGGGCAGAGAGGGAAAGAAAGAATCCCAAGTAGGCTCTGTGCTGTCAGTGCAGAGCTCCATGTGGGGCTCCATCTCATGAACCATGAGATCATGATCTGAGCAGAAATCAAGAGTCGGATGCTTAACCAACTGAGCCACCCAGGTGCCCCCTTCTTTTTTTTTTTATTATTGAAGTATAATTGGCATGAAATGCTATATTAGTTTCAGGCATACAGCATAGTAATTTGGCAATTCTGTACATTACACAGTGCTCACCACAATAAGTATAGGCACCATCTGTCACCATACAATGTTATTACAATATTATTGACCATATCCCCTACACTGTTAACTCTATATTGACTACATTTCCTATTCCTGATTTCATCTCTGTGACTTGTTTATTTTATAAATGGAAATTTGTACCTCTTAATCCCCTTCATCTAAATTGCCCATCCCCCCACCCACTTTCTCTCTGGCAACCACCAGTTTGTTCTCTGTATTTATGAGTCTGTTTCTGCTTTTTTTCTTTTTGCTTGTTTGCTTCTTTTGTTTCTTAGATTCCACATATAAGTGAAATCATATCATACTCTCTTTCTCTGTCTACTATATTTCACTTAGCATAATACCTTCTTGGTTCATCCATGTTGTCACAGATGGTCAGATTTTCTTATTTTCTACGGCTGAGTAATATTCCGTTGTAGATATAAACCACCTCTTCTTTATCCATTTATCTATTGATGGACACTTAGTTTGCTTCCATATCTTGGTCAATGTAACTAATGCTACAATAAACATAGGGGTACATTTATCTTTTTGAATTTGTGTTTTCATTTTCTTTTTTTTTAATGTTTATTTTTGAGAGAGAGAGAGAGAGAGAGAGGGGAAGGGGCAGAGAGGGAGGGAGACACAAAATCTGAGGCAGGCTCCAGGCTCTGAGCTGTCAGCACAGAGCCCAATGCGGGGCTAAAACCCACGAATTGTGAGATCATGACCTGAGCCAAAGTTGGTTGCTTAACCAACTGAGCCACCCAAATGCCCCAAGACACTGCATTCCCACCAATAGTGCACAAGCGTTTCCTTTTCTCCACATTTTCATCAACACTTGTTATTTCTTGAAAGACTTCTTCTCTTAGGGCTTTCCTCATCTTCTGATCAAACATTATTGCTTCTTCTTTGAGCCACCATGGCATTTCTTTTTCATTCTTGTATGAATGTGGCCCAGTAGTTCCCAAACTTCATTGTGCATCAGAACACCTGGTGGTCATTACTGGGTCTCACCCTCAGGGTTTCTGATTCAGGAGATCTGGGGTAGGGTCTAAAAATGTGCATTTCTGGCAATTTTCCTGGGATGCATATACTGCTAGTCTGGGGACCACACTTTGAAAACCATCATAGGAGTAGATGCAGACATAGTAGGATCCCACCCCCACCCCCACCCCCACCCCCAGAGAACGTCTGCCAGTTGGAACACCTCTTCAGAGACAGACACATTCTCAGGGAGCAGTTACCCGTGGTAAACGAGGAGGCATTTACCCAGTGTGCTGCACTTCTCTGGAGATTAGGGAAGGCGGAATCAGTGAGCCCGACCCAGCCAAAAACTCAGTCTACTGCTCTGGCTCCTCCCTAGCATCATGGGAGTTTGTCCCATCAGCTTTCAAAGGTTCAAATAAAGTAACATACTCTGGACAAGGCACCAGGTGGGAATGGGGAAGACAAAATAAAGCTTAGTCCTGTCCCCAACGTCACCAGTGGCACACACAAACAAATGCAGGACACGGTCCCATGGAGCAGAAATGAGGTGGCATCAGCTTTGCCTGGAGGAGGGGAGGAAGTCTTCTCAGAATGAACCATATTTGGACTGGGTCCTCGAGGATAAGGAGGAATCCCACCGGCAAAGTTGGGAACCAGGTGAGAGCAATCCAGGTAGAAGGACCAGCCTGGGCAAAGGCTCACAGACCAGGCATACCGTCCCACCTGTGTGATAGCACGTACCTACCTGGAGGTGTGCGAGGTTAATGGAGAGGAAGGAAGGGAGGAGGTGCAGACAGATGGTAGTTTAGGGTCACCTGAACACTGTACTAAAGGTGAGGCTTTTATCTGATAAGTACTGGGGAGCCTTGGGTGTTTTTAAACAGAGGAATAAAAACTGACAGCAGCTTTTAGGAAGAACAAGAGGGACAGGAAGGCATATCAGAAAGTATTGCTGTCATTGGTGAGGATGACGAGGACCAGGACAGGGGGTTGTACTAGGGAAGGACAGGAAGGGACGGCTTGAGAGATGTTGTGGGGGTGGAATCCCCAGAAGCCAAGCCTGTTCAGCGTTGTGAATCCTTCCAAATCCCTTTTACACACACCTACCCCCACAGCCCCCCAGCTCCCCGGCTCCCTAGCATATCCTTCTTCCCTCCTTGGCTGTTACATTCTAAGGCGAGGAGATTCCAAATGCTGACTACATCTTCCTTGGCCCATCTCAGCTTTTGGCAAATAAATTGGTGCCGTTCCCCAGAAAGCTTTTCTTGAACTTCATAAAGTTAGCAAAGAGAAGAAGTGTTAACAGTATGATCTGTTGAGTCTCAAATTCTAATCCCAGCCCTCACACTAACCCAGCTTTTTCACTCCCTGAAGTTCTGCCAAAATCAAAAGAGAAGGTCTGTGCCAGACGCAAGTAATTCCAGCTGAACAAGCACTCCGAGCGCCACAGAGTGCTGCTGTGCTCACAAAATGTCCTGCCACCGTAGAACAGGCCATGGGCGGCTGGTGGTGGGGTCCATGGTGTCACATGGTCAAAAGGAGCATGAAAAGTACTTTTCTTTGGTAAGTAAATGTTCCACTGTTGATGCCGAGTTACAGCAGAGGCTCTAACAAGACAGGTGTGATTCATTTATTAAAAGAATGGAGGCAGAGAAGGCACGATTCTAGATGACCTTCTCAGGAGAAACAAAAAAGATTCATCCCCGGCCGCTTGAGAAAAAAGTCAAGGTTTGGGAGGCATCCAATGCACATTCTGTGTGTCTATTATGCGCATAATCCTTTAGAAATACTATGACGTTTAATCCCCACAAATCGCTCTACATGGCAGATGGTTTTATGCCCATTTCACAGATGACAGAGCTGAGGTTTAGAAAGATAGAGTTGTGTGCGCAAGGCAGTGTGTAAGCAAACTCCATCATGGTCAAGTATGGACTGTAAAGAAATGTTCTGACTTTGGGAAACAAAAGGGGAAAAATGATGTTGACTCCCTTACCTTTGGGTACCACTCCAGGGCTAGCAGAGTGTACTCACATACATTGTTCTCATGTCACGCTCGGCAAGACCCTGTGAGGAGGACAGTGATATTCCCATTGTAGAGATGGGGGAACTGAGGGTCAGGGAGAAGGTCAGTTGAACAGAGTTGAACACAGAACTGAGTCCAGACCCAGTTCCTCTTCCAAAGAGGGAGGCTCTGTAAAAGACCTAGGGTGTGATAAGAAGGAGAAGAGCATTCCCAAGAGAGAGAGGACGGGGGGGTGGGGGGTGGGGAAGGCCCTCGGGGAGCCTTTATGGTGTTTGATACGGAGTCTAAGGTCCACACAGCCAGGTTACACTGATGTTCACTGGTGTTGTGGTCCTATGTGTCAGGCCTGGAGCCACGCCACCAGGATTTGATCCTGCCATTTAGCCCCCCTGCCTCAGTTTCCTCATCTGTCCGTGCTGACAGTAACAGTCCATCCTTCATAGAGAATGTTGTGAAGAGTGAGCAGGAGAGAAGCACTGAGTAGAGGGCCTGGGGCATGTATAATCTTAATGCAGTTTTGCTATTATTGCCACTGTTATCGTTATTACCACTACTACTACCATGGGTGAGTCCTGGGGATGAGCCTGGCCTGAAGAGAGAAAGGCTGGAATCTCAGGTGGCAAAGTTTGAACCTCGTCTTAGCCTGTTCAGGCAGCTATAACAAGGCAGCACAGACTGAGTGGCTTATAAACAACAGAAATGTACTCCTCACGCTTCTGGAGACTAGAAGTCTGGGATCAGGGTGCTGGCACGGTCGGGTTCTGGTGAGGATCATCTTCTGGGTTGCAGACTGCTGACTTCTCATTGTGTTCTCACATGACAGAAAGAAGGTGAGAGAGCTGTCTGGGGTACCTTCTACAATGGCACTAATCCCATGCCTGAGGGCTCCACCCCCATGACCTCATCACCTCTCAAAAGCTCCCACCACCTAATAACATCACATTAGGGTTTAGGGTTTCAACATACGGCTTTTGGTGGAACACATTCAGCTCATTGCAAACCTGAAGAAGCAAAAGTAATAAATAGGAGGGCAATCTTAGTTAAAACAGGATAAAAGCATTGTTGGATGATGATGCGTCTGGCCCGTGTACGCAGGCGTCCCCTGTCACTTTTCCCCATCTGGACCAGGATCCCACCTGCAGGCTTCCTAAGCTGCCTGTGCTCCTTCCATCACCCCCAGTCACCCCAAGACACTGTAAGTGCCCGATAATTGCCTGCCTCCCCAACTGGACCATGCTGGTCTTCCTCACTGGTGCATCTGGTGCCTAGTACATCGTCTGGCACCTACCGGGTACTCAGTGAATACCCTTTTGATGAACAAATAATAAATGGATGGAGTGGAATGACAGTTTGGAGAGGAAAGAATCTATATGGAGACCAGCCAAGAAGCAGGTGCAAGAGGCAGATGCAAGACTGGGTTAGGATGGGAGAGGGAGTTAGAAAAAAATAAGAAATGCAAGAGGCATGCAAAAGAAAGCACAGATAGGTCTTTGTGAGCGATAGACTATGGGAATTCATGGGAAAAGGAAGATCAAAGGTGACTCCACCCCCAAGGTCCTGGACACTGGCAATGACCCTTCAAAAATGGGAAGGAAGAAGGAGGCGTTGGCTTGTGAGAGAAGATCTGGCCATAACTTTGCCTTTGTTGAGCTTCATAGAAGTTGCTGGTGATGCAAATGGAGTAATATAGGGCAGTGTGGGATAACAGGTACTGGCTGGGGATGGGGGTTGGGAAGAACCTGTTCAGTAATCTTCAATGAGTGACTCTTCTTCTAGGAAAGGGACGGCAGCAGGAGTGGGTAGGGACTGCCCACTCTAAAAAGGCTTAGAGCAGAGAGGAAACAGGCGGATGACAAGGAAAATTGGATGGAACGATAGGACCATCATTTGCAGCCTGTATTGCCTCATTTTTGCCTCAGACACCCCAATCCACCTGGTGGAGCTGGCTTTTAAAGCCAACCCTTGGCCCTGCCCAGACATCCTATTTCACTCCACCTCCTCACCCTGGCCTTCTCCACTCTTCCCTTCCCTCCAGCAGTCACCCCATCTTTTCTCTGATTTGCTAAGAAAAAACATAAAATACAGGCAAGAGGAAGGCACATTCACCAAGTGTCCTAAATAAAGGCAGTGCTTAGCTCTTGCGGCCACTTACTCCCCTCTTTCTTTTCTCCTCCATCCACACTTGCCCAAGACCCTGCCGATGGAAGAACTGAATCAGAAAGGAAAGCCATCTATATCAGAAAACCAATTTAGCTTCAAGTACGTACAGAAAGAATTTCACTTTTGTTCTGTTTTCTTGAAACATTGTATTCTAACCGTGGCTGCTGTGAACCCACAACTTCTCATTTCTTCATTTCTGCAGGAAAACTGCAGCTGCTGTGGCTTCAGGAGAGAGAAAGCACAGAGCCATTTCTGCACGTTTCTGCCTCCCCGTGGTAGGTGGAAAATCCAAGTAAAGAAAGCTAATGCTTGTCCGCACTATGGGACAATTGGGGAAAAAACAGACTCTGGAATCAAATATTCTCGGGTATGCTCTGTCACTCGTGGGCTGACTCGTCTTTCAAACTGCCGGTTCCTCACTGATCAAGCACAGCACAGCAAGAATGACTCTGCCCTCTGGAGAGGATATGATCGTGGCACAACGTGGTCAGGTCTTTTCCCGGCACAGGGGCTCCCGGAACACTGGCCCCGCGGTCCCTGCTGCTTCTCACACGAACCTCCTAGGCTCTGCTATCTGCCAGCTGCCCGTGGAGCCACACAGGAGGCTTAGGGGCACACTCTTCTACCTGGTGGTTTCCAAGAATTGTCACTTTATGACACATTTTTTTCAGACTTCATCCTAATTTGACTAAAATATAAAGAGACCTCACAAATTTGGGGTAGCTAGAGCAGCACGCTTCCTAAGCTTCTCGCGCTCTGCGGGCCCAAGTTTGACACCACCTCCAAAGAAAACATCTATTTCTGGCCAAAAGAAGGCCCTAGAAAGCCTGAACTATCTACTTCATCGAGTGGTGCATTTGCTTGGAAGGGGTCCAAATGTGTTGGAGTCCTGGCCAGCCAAAAGCACCCAAGCCACTTTTGGACAGGGCAGGCGGAAGTGAGGGCTCTGATTTTCATGTTAAATCCCCATTTGGCCTTGGAAATGTTAAAAATAAACTTTCACCTGCATCTGATTTTCCTCTTTGTGATTGCAACCATTGTCTGTTTGAACAAAGAGGTAGCAAGAGCCTCTTTGAGCAGTTCACAGAGTTCAAGCGAGAGCCCAAATTGGAGGGACACAGATGTTAATGAACAAGGGGACCAAGCAAGAGTGCCACTGGGAATCAAAAACCTTCCCCAGGATTATCAGGCCACACTCTGCACCATCAGCGGCCCCTCCCGGCTCTCAGGAGAAAGACGTGGGAGCTGCCTGTGCACTTCCCCCTCTGCAACTACATAATAGAGGGAGGTGGAGATTCAGCCGTCCCCCAGCCCCTGTTTTGCTTCCCACTTGCTTGCATTTTGGAGGCACCCATCAAATTTGGGGGTGGGTGGGTGGGTTAAAACAGAATGAGAAATCACAAATTAGGCACTACAGAATTTACCGGTTACCTTGGAAGCAGTATGATTGTTATAGAAAGAGCCTGGGCTTGGGAGCTGGATAAACCTGGGTTCAAATTCATTTAGTTTCAGTTGTGTGACCTTGGGAAAATTACTTGACCTCTCTGAGCCTCAGTTTGCCTCTCAATAACATGGGTCTAAAAATACCATACTGGTTAAAGCAATGCTAGCTGCTGTAATAAACACACACCAAAAAAAGTTAATTGGCTCTAACGTTGTGGAAGTTCATTTCTGATTTGCATAAAGTCCAGAACAGGTGTCTCTAATCTGCCGGCTGCCCTCCTCCAAGAGGGGAGTTACATGCTGGGTCCTTTCTCTGTCTGGCTTCGCCATTTTCTAAACATGGCTCCCAAGGTCATCAGGCTTATAGATGTCAATCCAACAGTAGGAGGAAGGTGATGGAGGACTGTGGCAAGTGGAAAAGTTTTCTACTAAGCCTAGAAATATCACACAGCACTTCCACTCACGGGCTAGGGTCTGTATCACAGGCGTGAGGCTGCAATTAATTGCAAAGAACACTTAGAACTAAGGTCCAGGTGTGTGCCCAGGAAGATGAGGAAACAGATGTTTGGTAAACATCTACCTAGTCTTTGCCACATACACCAACTTTTCAGGGCAATAACAGGGTTAAGTGAAATAATGACTATGAAACAGTGCAGCTTTCAAGACATGTTGTTTCCTTCCCTCTTTCTCTTTCCCCACGGCCAAACTTTTGCTAGAAGCAATGAGAGAATGCTTCATTTGTAATGACGCACAAATAGGAGCAGCTGCTGTCAACAGGCTCAGGACCCCCACCGCCCCCGTCCGATATTCCCCATTGCCAAAGCAGGGGACCATGAAATCTTGTTCTTGCTCCTTCCCCTCATTTTCAAGCCCAGTCCTTACAGCTTCAGCAGGTCCCTACCCTTCCACAAAATGTGAAATTTCGGCAGTTAAACTCAGGGTCAGAAAGCCATCTCTTAAGGAACAGTTGAGGTAAGTTACGTTTAGTGTTACTGGGTTTCTGTTAAATTTTATTAATGCCTGTGGGTAGGTTACACAGTCTCTCCTTGCCGTGGTCCCCACTATTTCCTGTGGATCACAACTGGCCGGCTTCATGCATTTACCTGTGTGGTTCTTGGAAACGTTTGGATTTGATACCCTCCCCCCAAAACCTCCTGGGGGCTCCCTAGGTCTCCTTGCGGGGCTTCCACTCTCAACCCCAGCACCCTTTTCTTGGAAGCATTGCCAGTCAGCCATTCAGACCTCATGGGTTTTGCCTGTACCCTGAGTCACTCCTTGGCTCTGCTTTCTCTTTCTGTACCCATAGGTGGCTTCGGGGATGCCCTCCTTTTGACCTCCCCAAGTACTGCCTTGTCCTCCTTAGCATTGGTTTCATTATTTTCCTGGGTGTGCATCTGGGCGAAAGCGTTAGGAGATAGTCTTGTTTAGAGTGTTGGTACAAACATTTAATGAAAATATGTATACATAGCTCAGAGCATAGTGACAATACCAAGTAAACACTCATAAATAGCAATTTATTACAGTTTGCCATAACGTAAGGAAGAATTAGGTTGATTAATGCTGTTCATTACATTTAATCGTTTACTCATTTTTTATTAAAGTATAATTGACATACAATGTTCTTTTAGTTTTAGGTGTGCAACATAGTGATTTGACATTTCTATGTATTACAAAATGATCCCCCATGATAAGTGTAATTACCATCTGTCACCGTACGTAGTCATTATGACGCCATTGACTGTGATCCCTGTGCTGCACTTTGCATCCCTGTGACTTATTTAGTTTATAACTAGAAGTTTGAACCTCTTGATCCCTTTCACCTATTTCACCAATTCCCACCCCCACCCCCCACCCCACCCCAGCAACCACCAATTCTGTGTATTTATGAGTCTGTTTCTGTTTTGTTTTGCTTGCGCGTTTGTTTTGTTTTTTAGATTGTTAAAATTTTATTTTTTTTAATTTTTCTTAACATTTATTTATTTTTGAGACAGAGAGACACAGAGCATGAACGGGGGGAGGGGCAGAGAGAGAGGGAGACACAGAATCGGAAGCAGGCTCCAGGCTCTGAGCCATCAGCCCAGAGCCCGACGTGGGGCTCGAACTCGCGGACCGTAAGATCGTGACCCGGGCTGAAGTCGGACGCTTAACCGACTGAGCCACCCAGGAGCCCCTAGATTGTTAAAATTTTAAAGTAAACTTTTTTTTTACATAAAATCTCAACATATAATTAACATATTTTTACCATGGAAAACTAGGGGAAAGGAGAAACTTAAAGAGGAGAAAATAGAAATCAACCAAAATTGCACTATTCAGTGAAAACCACTATTATACCATCTTGGTGATTTTTCCTCTCAGTATTTTACTATGTCCATGTATACTTTATACCGTTGGAATTCAGCTAACTATAATGTGATTTCACATCCAACATTTTCCAGTTAACACATAATAAGCTTTTTGTCAGTAAAAGTTCTTCACGAATGCCAGTTTTAAAGAATTTTAAATTCAAGGACATTTTTTCACGATTCAATAATTTATTTATCCATTCCTTCCGTGCTGAACATTCAGATGATTTCCACTTTTTTTTTTACTGTCATGAACAACACCTCCCTATAAAATCCTGCAAACTTTATTTTTGTCTATATTGGTGTTTATTTACTTAAAACAGCTTCCTAGCAATAATACTGCCAAGTCAAAGGATTGCACATTTCTAATCCTCTTGCAAGAGCCAGCTGAGCATTTCCTTCAGAAATTCTATTACAACTTATTCTCTGGAGTGTTTTAAAATTCATGCTGTTGCTGTTCTATTCACTTCTGCACCGAGCCCAGGAGTTGACTCTATTGCCAGGGGACAGTTACTTTGGAGAGTACATGGTGTTTGTTTGGGGTCTGCCTGGCAAGCACTTCCTTTTCCTAACAATGCCCTGAATTCCACTGGGGGAAGTGTCTCTGCCCCTTGTACGGTTTTGGTAGGACTTCAGAGCTGGAAGTGTCCTGTGGGCAGGAGACAGAATAACACTGAGGCCAGCTCCAGGAGCACCCATACCCAGGCTCTGCCCCCTCACTACTGGGCTGGAGAGCAGTGCTCCATGCTCCTGGGGCAGGGGCCTCAGGGCCCTCTATCCATGGTAGGTTCCTCCTCCACCCAAGAGCCTCTCTCCGTGGCGGGTCGGGCCAGTGCGGGAGCCTTCAGATAATACCCTGGCTCTTCCTTTCCTTAATCCTAAACTAGGCACAGAGAAGGCACTTAATCCCACAGTGCCAGGTGCAGAGACAGTATCCAGCACATGTTTGTTGAAATGACCTTGGAGGGGGACTGAGAGAGCCTAACAGAGAGAGGCCGAAGGGCTGTCATACACACCATATTAACTGTCCACTGGAGCCTTGTCCTCAAAGAAAGCCCCTGAAGGAATTCATGTGGGGCAAGGCTGGTGTCACCCTTTCTAAACAGAGGACTCATCCTGCCATCTAGTGGTGGGCAAAGGGAGCTGGGCAGGGACAAGACCCCCGTAGACAGACGGCAATTGGGTACAATAAACCTGCAATCTGGGAGCAGCTCACCAGTGGGTGGGGAGACCCAGAGCACCCCGTGGGCACCAACAGAACTCAGGGTGCCATAGGAAGGAGGCAAGGGCAGGAATTATTCCCAAAAATATTTACAGCTACTGTTTATTGAGCACTTACTGTCTGCCAAAGACTGTCCAAGTGCTCTTCGTGCTTTCAATCTTTTGGTCTTCCCAGTGGGCCCTTGTGAGGATGGGAACTAAAGCCCAGAGAAGTCAAGTGACTTGCCCAACTTCCCACACTAGTCAGTGCCACAGGCAGGAATTAAATACACCATCATCTGACTTGATAGTTCGGGTTTCTAGGGACCTTTCTAAAATCACAGAGAGATCTCCTGCCCGCCTTCTGTTTCATAACCCCCAGCCCCACCCTCATCCAACCCACTCCCTGGACAACCGAGGATGGTTTTGTTCACTGTGGTACATAGCCCCGCTTCCACCTTCCATGCCTTTCTTGGTTCCCCATGTCTCTACTCTGAGCAGCTCCTCTCCCTAAGCCTGGAGATTGTTGAGGGGGAGGACAAGGTGGTAGTGGACTCCCGTGTCTACTGTCAACAAATATTAAAATATTGTAGACTTTCTGTCACAATCCTTTTCCCTTACTGGTTATGGGAGACGAAGACGCAAACTAGCCCTTAAAGGAACAGTCCCATTTCAGATGAGCCTCTGTAAAGTTTGCTTCAAAGCCCAAAAAGGGCTTCATGTGCCTTCTAAGAACAATGGTGGGGCTGGCCCAGGGCTACCTTTGTCCCACGGCCTGAAAGGACCCACCTGCCACCCCAGTGAATACATAAGGCGGCCAGGGAATACACCAGCCTGCAGACACTCCCCATGTAGGGGATGTTGAGGTTTATTTAGGAAAGAACAGCCATTTTTCCTGCCCGGCCCACCCAGATGAGTAATAAACTGCCTATTTTTAGTTTAAGGTTTTGTTTTTCTTTTCCCTTTTTAGAAATTTATCCAGACCCATTTCCCAGGGTTGAGAGTTTGAGCTGCATTGAGTTTATTGCTCAGGGGATAAGGAAAGTGCCCTTTGAAAAGGAGAGTGGTCCTCAGATGCACTGTGACTTCCTCCCAAGAGCCAAAAGTGTCTGCAGTAACTTCAGTATCATTCATTCATTGCAATAACTCCTGCATCATAATAAATACTTGCCACTTGATGCCTTAAGAGACAAAAACGGCTGCTGTTCAGCACTGCCCTGGCTCTTTCGCCTCTGGGTCAGATCCTAGGCCACTGCAGGCTCTCACACAGGCACATGCCATCCTGCCTCACCTCTCCCAGAAGTGGACAACTTCTCATCCACTAAACACCACTTGCTGGTTCTTACCACTCTCCAAACTATGCACATGTTTATTTCCCTTTTCTTATAATGATGTCATCAATTACCTTTATTCACTCATTTAGTCAATCACTACTTATTGATCACCTAATATGTGTCAGACGCCGGGATAAAGGTGAGTGCAAGTCTCTCACAGCCAAGAGGAAACTAGTAAGTAAGACAATTACAGCATGGCATAGGATATGCTAAGCCAGAAATATACAAAGATATTATGGAGTCCCTTCCCTCATCTTCTCTTTCCACTTTCCTACCTTTGCCCAGGCCCCACCTCAAGCTCCTTGCTTTCACCTACTACAGAGCTTCTGGAGCTCACTTTAGTTAAATGGTTAGATGGCACCCATTGCCCTGGCATGACACAAACCCAACCACAAAGAGGAAAGGAGCAATGGCAGCGTTTGGAGTGTGCACCACCCCAATAGGAAAACACATAGGAGATGAGAGAAGTCCACAAATGTTTCATCAGTGCTGGTGCTAAAAATAAAGCTTGTGGACGCATAAATAAAGGGTAGATGAGTGAAGAGATGAATAATTGAATGATGATTCAATAGATGATTTGATGAATGAATCAGAGAATGCACTTCCATCCTTGAAGCAAAACTGAACTTTAGAGTTTCCAACATTTGTATTTGCTCTTTGAACACCATGTTCCTGAGAAAATCCTGTACAAAGATTTTTAATTTAAGAAATTAAGATTACTGGGGTACCTGGGTGGCTCAGTCAGTTAAGCGTCCGACTTCAGCTCAGGTCATGATCTTGCAGTTCACAAGTTTGAGCCCCACATCAGGCTCTGTGCTGACAGCTCAGAGCCTAGAACCTGCGTTGGATTCTGTGTCTCCCTCGCTCTCTCTCTCTCTACCCCTCCTCCGCTCAGGCTCTGTCTCTCTCTTCCAAAAATAAACAAACATTAAAAACATTTTTTAAAAGAAATTAAAATTACTTAAAAGTCCATTGGGAATGTGACAATGCACTTGGAAACACTGGAGCTGCATGGAGGAGTTTCAAAACCAGGGTTCAGGGTCACTTATGCAGGCAAACAAGAATGCTGAATGGCCCCCAACTCATGTTAGGGAAGAAGTTTCAAATTCCTCAGGCTAGAGCCTTTTGAGGCAAATTTGACTACGAGGGAGGGAGAGCTACAAAGGGTGTAGGTTTGGGGCTTCTTGCTTAACCAAACAGGGGTACCACCCTGAATGCTAGCTGGAAGGTTGTGTGTGAGTCAAATTACTATGTCAGAGAACCACTGCAGTGTTCTAGTGAGAAGAGAGCATCAGGGGAACCTTTGGCCTTCCAACAATTGGTTCTAACACATCTGTTCTGTAAATGTGGATGTTGTGTGGTAAAGAGAACCAGGATCCAGAAGAAAGGGGGTTGTGTGGTCTGGGGCCTGTCTGAACAGTTTAAATGCCTCTCAAGACTCCCTGGTTCTCCGAGATAAACTGGCTGAAACTTTGGACTTATTTAATCGGTCAGTCAGCTTGACATCACAATCTGGCTTCATTTGATAGAAACGACACATGTTGGCCATTTCCTCAGATTCAGGAAACCCCAGCTTCCCTCAAGCTTCTGGGGTGATCTTTTAAGAACAAGTTAAAAGACGGGGAATGCCATAGCCCACATTTAAAATAGTTTGAAAAGAAAGTATTCACCTTAGTGATGATGTAGGTCCACAACTCTTTAGCCTAACTTGAAAACTCAAGAAAGTCTGAACATTTTTTTATAAGCAACTTTGCAGCCCACTGACTTCTCTGAGCTAATTTGGTGGCAAAACCTGATCTGAACTTATGTGAAGCTATTTATGGTGTTCAGTTATCCCATTTAATAGAAATAGTCACCTATTTTTCTGCGGAGATGTTGACGTGTTGATTACAGGTTCCTGCCCCAGTCCCTGCTGATGATGTTACATAATACGTGTAGACCATAACCTATCTAAAAGCAGGAAGACTCTGAAAGCTAAATCTTTTCTGGCCCCAGAGAAGGGGGGGGGCCAAGGGGGACCAAGGTACTGGATAAGGTACTGTGGATCTGTACCCACCTGCCTTCACCTCCTCACCTTCCAGCTACATTTCCTCATGGCCTTCATCAGGCCGCCCTCTGCGGTATTCTACCAATTCATCTCTCCATGCAGCATCTAGGCTCTCTCACTCTGCCACTGGGCTCTCTATCCTTCCTTTCTGGCCGATGTTTCTTCCATTATCACTCCCCTTCTTGGTTATAAATGGGCATTTTGACCATCCCAGCCTCTGCCAAGACCAGGCCCAAACAAATTCTGCTGATCACACACTAACTGTCACCTTCCACAAAATCCATTCCCTGAGTCCCTTCTGACACTAACTAGACCAATAGTTGCCCCATCTAAGTCACCAAAGACCATTTCTAGCTATTGGATCCAGTGTAATCTGTCTTTAGTCCCCAAAGATAAACTCTAACCTTGCAATTCCACTTGGCTTTAAAAAATGTAACCAACACAAGCAACTTCTTTGAAACAGTGATTGTCAAGTGCCATTTATAATAATGAAAAATCAAACACAAATTACGTGTCCAAAAACAAAGGAATGGTAAAATAAATTTTGATATATTTACTCTAAGAATATTGTGCAACTATTACAATTAATGTTTTTGAAGAAATGTAACAAAACAGAAAGATGCATACTTTTAGTGAAAAAGCCAGATACAGAATGGTACATATAGTGTTATTTTAATTTCATTACATAAATACCCTAAAAACATTAGAAGAAAATGTGCCAAATCTTAACAGTTACTATCTCTGAAAAATTGCATTACGTGATCGTTATTTTCTTTCTTATAATTTTCTGAGTTGTCTGCAGTAAAGCATTTGTTATTTTTGAAATCAGAAAAAAATTAAATTTTTAGTGAGTTTGGAAATAGAACACTACAAGAGAGGCATGAAAGATGACTTCTGTCTTCTCGGGTCATCCTCCCATCCTGCAATTTTGATTAACATCCTTCAGTCACATAAAAGATTCTTTTCTGTAGATTTTTGAAGGAAAGAGATTTGTTCTATTGTGTCTCACTTTCTGAGAGAACAATGTTTCTTTTGGGATTAGACCGTTTCAGCCAGACTAGAGTTGCTGACGGGAGTTTACTTTGGAGCGTGCATTCACTGAAATTATGAAGCAAACAGCCTCCTTCCGACCCAACTGGGGGAAAGGCAGACTTCCAGGGCTGGAGCTCCACCTTGTGGCCACACGCGTCCTTTCCCAGAGTAGCGTGGTGCAGAAGGGCTTCCCCACTCTAGCCAGACAGTGGAGAGCATCTTCAAGTCCGACGAATAACTAAGAACGGCATTAACCACGCTGTAGAACTCCCAGCCTCTAATACCCTCAAACTTTTGGTACCAGGGAAGTTTCTGCTGCATTCTAAAACAACCTGATGTACTAAGAATAGTCAGGGACCAGGTATACAATGGAAAGATGCTTGGAAGGTCCTGAGCCATCCAAAATAATGTCTAGCCAGTCCTCTGAGAATGAACACACACACACACACACACACACACACATGCTCACACTCCTTCACTTTTCTCCCCTTCTCCCTTGGGGAATTCAAACCCCACAAGACAAAATGAGTATAATACCCAAATGCAAATACCCTGGGAATGGGGTCAGTCACTGAGAAGCAAATTTGTACCCAGGTACAAATAAGTGACTTGGCAGATCTTCTCAGAAGTCCTTTTTTTTTTTTTTTTTTTTTTTTTTTTTTTTTTTTTTTGCATGGGTCAGGGAGTAACATATTTTCTCCACGAAACTGTGTGTGGTTTTTAGTGAGATTCCCAGATGCGGTTTTGTAGCTGGATTGACAGCTGTAATAGCTCCCCACCTCAAAAAAAAAAAAAATGTCTTGGTCTCCTTATATTTCCAGTACCTGAGGCAGAATTGGGAATATTGATACCCCCTCAAGACTCACTTGGACCAAGAGTTACAGATAAAAACAAAACCAACCTTCTATCCCCAACTCTAGGCAACATTCTACCACAGGGATCAGCAAGCTTTTTCTTAAAGGGCTAGATATAAATATTTTGGTCTTTGTGGGCCATATGGTCTCTAAATATTCAGCTCTGGCATTGTATCATGAACACAGCCACAGGCAATACATAAACAATGGTGTGTCTGTGTTCCAATAAATCAGTATTTACAAAAGCAGCCCTGAACTCTGTAAGGAAGAAGGGACCCCCTACTCTGGAGAGACCTTGGTGCTGGATAGGACCTTAGAAATCATGAGAAAACACTCTCTTTTCACAGCTGGGAGAACTGCAGCCAAGAGAGGCAAAGAGCGCATTAGTTAACACCTGCCAGCTTGAGAGAAGTCATGGGCCCTCCTTTCAGCTCTGACAGACTCTGTGTGAGGCACACACAAACACACACTTCCTTCTGAGAAACTCTGTTCTCTTTCCCTTTCCTTGGAGAAATGGCTGGTGGTGCTTAATGTTATCAGCTCCTCTTGCTGGTCTGTAAAAGCTCTGTGCTAGCCACACCCTCGTCCAGGCCATTCCAGCCTGATCAGCTACTGAGGGCTCACTAAATGCCAGACCCAGTGCCAGGCACCTCCCATGCGTAACTCATTTCATCCGTGCAACAGTCTCAGGAGAGGGATGTGACAACCTTTTTAAACATATGAATAAACTGAGGCTGGAGAGGTTACATAACTTGCCAAAATTCCACGGATAGATGAGGGGAGAACCAGGATTTCCTTACTTCCCCCAAAGAGCCTCTGGTTCATTCATGCTGATTCTAGATTTTAGCCAGACCAGCATGTCACTCCCTCCACCCATACACAGTCTTGCCCACCCTCAAGGACCACCTCAAGGCCACTTCTCCATGAAGCCTTCTCCTACCCTTCTTTGGTCACCTGTAGCACAGATAGTGTGGCCAACACAACCGATGGCATCCTGTTTTGTATTGATCATGGTGACTTCATCTGCATTAGGATTTTTACCCCACCTCTGCTGTAAATTGCTCAAAGATACCCCCAGGACATAATAGGGACATGATATATATTTATTGCATGCCAGACACTTTTCACCTTCTTCATTGCTACCACCCTGGTCCAAGCCACCCTTCTCTCTGACTTGAATTATTACAAAGTTGGTCTCCTTGTTTTCACTCTTGCCTTCCATAGTCTCTTTCCCACACAAAAGTCAGAATGATTCTGTAAAAACCGAAGTCAGCTCATGTCATGTCTGTCCATACTGGCAATGGTTCCCTGTGTCTCTCAGAAGAAAAACCAGTGGCTTACAGGACCAGACCCTCTGTTAGCTCTGTCCTCACCTCCTACTTCCCCCCACACTTGCTCTGTTCCAACGACACTGACTGTTCTCCTTGCCCTGAATATTCACAGAGCTCATTATTTACCTCCATCGGAAGGTGCTTAGATGCCACCTTCTTTTTTTTTAATGTTTTTTAATGTTTATTTATTTTTGAGAGAGAGAGACAGAGACAGAGACAGAGTGTGAGTGGGGGAGGGGCAGAGAGAGAGAGGGAGACACAGAATCCGAAGCAGGCTCCAGGCTCTGAGCTGTCAGCACAGAGCCCATTGCAGGGCTCGAACCCGCAAACTGTGAGATCATGACCTGAGCTGAAGTCGGACGCTTAACCAACTGAGCCACCCAGGCACCCCTTAGATGTCACCTTCTTGAGGAGGCTTGCCAGTCATCTTTAAATCTCATATCCCATCCTTACTGCTCTCTCTCCACAGATACTTTCCCCACCCTGGTTTTTCTATAGCACTATCACCTTCTAATGTACAATATATTTTACTTACATGTTTTATGTTTATTATCTGTCTCCTGCACCAGAATATGAGCTTCATGAGGGCAGCGCTTTGTCTGTTTTAAACTCTTTATTGCTGATTCCCCAATGAGTGATTAGCAAATCAGCCCTCAGATATTTATTGAATGAATGAATGAACGAACGAACAGACAAACATATTGGCTGTTTTAATCCTCAAGACAACCTTGAAACACAGGAATATTAGGTACTTACCTGAGGTTACTCAGCCAGCAAGCAGCAGAAGGAGATTCACACCCTCATCTGTCACTCCAAAGCCTGTGCCTGCTTCTGGGGTGATATGGTTTTTTATAGATTCCCAGAATCCCAGGCCAGAACCCAGCGTAGACATGACCTAACGCCAGTGTGCTTATTTTTTTAAATGAAGAAACTAAATCTATTAACTTGCCCAATGCCTCACAGCCAGAAGGCAGCCAGCTCAGGCAAGAATCAAGGCCTCCGAATGTCATTCCAGCGTAAAAGTGACTTCAGGCTTAGCGGCCAGGGACTAAATACCATATTTTGTCTTTTGTAACAAAATTAGCTTCCTGACTGAATATCTTATAGGCAAAATGTCTGCTTATTCCTTAGATTAAATTAAATTTTCTATTTGTAAAGCCTCTATTTGAGGCACTCAGAGTCAAGTCTGTTCTGACTTTGAGGTTTGTTTTTACTTCAGAGTTGAAGTTCTTGGGCTGAGTTTAAAAGCAGCTGTGGGACAGTGGTAAAGAATATGGCTCTGGCCTGGATGGCTCAGTTCATTAAGCATCTGACTCTTGATTTCCACTTATGTCATGATCTCATGGTTCCTGAGTTCAAGCCCCAGGTGGGGCTCTGCAATGACAGCACAGAGCCTGCTTGGGATTCTCTCTCTCCCTCTTTCTCTGCCTCTCTCTCTCTCTGCCCTTCCCCCACTTTCTCTCTCTCACTTGCTCTCTCTCTCTCAAAAATAAATAAACTTTAATAAAAATAAAAGCAGCTATATTTACAGTGGTAAAGAATATGGCTCTGGAGCCAAAGTGCCTGGGTTCAAGTCCTGGTTCTGCCTTAGTCCTGGTTCTTAGGGAAGTTACTTAGTGTATCTGTCCCTCAGTTTCCTCATCTGTAAAATGGAGGCAATTAGCACAGCGTCAGGCACCTAGTAAGAGTCATTACATTTACATTAGTAAATGTCAGTTATTCCTATAGTGGAAGATGAGATTTGGGGATACCTGAGGCTGTGTTTTACAGACTTTGGGGCCCCTAATGGAACTGGGTACCATCAGAAGTTAAAGGCATCATCTTTTCACCGAGGGTCGATCTGGGAAGTGTTGCATAAGCTGGGTTCTGAAAGCTGGTAGAGGAGGCATGGGAAGAAACGGAGGTGAAGGGATGGGCCACATTTACACATTTATCTAGTCATTTGTTGAACTATCACCTGAGTTGTCTATGGTTCAGGGAGGTGCTCCTGGCTCTAGCTCCAGTCTACTTTGCCTGCTGCTAGTTATGCCTCTGAAGTGTCCCCAGTATGTGACAAGAAAGAAGACTGCGTTGCTGCACTGATACTACAGTGTGGTATTCTCTCTGTGCCAGAGCCACTTAGGACGGTGGAGAAAGAAAATGTCTCCCAAAGGGTAGGGGGATGCTGGTCAGTGACTGGCAGCACCGGAATTACCAGGAGTCCTCATTACACTACAGTCTTTGGGGCCCCAGCCCAGATGGATTGAATCAGGCTCTGGAGGCAGGACTGGGAACCTGTCCCTGAGGAGTCAGCATCCCTTGAGGGATTCTGACCATGGGACCCAGGTCAAGAGGAGAATGTGTTCCCTGCTGCCACAGAAGGTCAGGTGGATGAGCTAGGAGGAGAAGTCATCTTGTCCAACTTTCCCATTAGACATGAAAGATCTAAGGCTTGAGGTCACAAAGTTGACTACTTATATAAGAAGCATCAATAAGAAGTGTAACCCCTTGTGTTTCCAGTCCAAGATCCCGTTCTCTGTGAAGTCCAGGACAACCTGGTGTCCCTCTGAAATTCACGTAGAGCTAAGCACATGGAAGGCATTCAAATGACATGTGTCCACTGAAGAGAGGAAGCCGGGGAAAGAGGGAGGAGAGAAGGGGTAACTTACACTACAACCTTCCATTTGCCCAAGGTGTAGTAATCATGGGCTTCCACGTGGTGAGATAGTTTTCAAAGAGGCTGCATGTAGATGCTGGTCGTGGGGACCAGTGTCATGGGGACACCAATGGACCAGAAATACTCCTCTACCTTTCCCTTCCCATCAATGTGTGGTATCTCCAACCTGCCACATACTCAGGCAGTTGACAATCTCCAGGCCACCGTATCACATGCTTCAGACCCAGGCATTTGTCAGCCTCTGCCATCAGCTTTCCCTAAGGGACAAAGGTAAATTTTTTATATAGAGTTGCATAGAGACAAGAGGATGGGTGCTGGGTCCTCTCCACCCCCTCTTTTTCTTACTGTTCTCCTTGGACAGGGTGCTCTCCCAGCATCAAAATATATTTAAGGTGTCATGTGAGAGGCCACCAATATTAGCAAGCAGAAGCTCCACCATGTCAAAATACCGAAGCCCTCAGCCTGCTCTTACTAGGGCCATAGACTTTGGGACACTGGGAAGTGGCGGGGAGTAGAAGAGGAAAGAAGGGAAGGGGCAGAGAAGAAAGCATTCCAGGGACCCATGAGAAGCTGAGAGGCAACCTGGTGGGAATAGTCAGGAAAAACTGGCCCCTCCCCCTGGGCTTTCAGTGTCTTTGTGGTACTGCCACATTTGCATATACACTGGGGTGCCTGGGTGGCTCAGCTGGTTGAGTGGTTGAGCGTCCAACTTCGGCTCAGGTCATGATCTCACAGTTCGTGGGTTTGAGCCCCACCTCAGGCTCTGTGCTGACAGCTCGGGGCCTGGAGCCTGCTTCGGAGCCCTCTCTCTCTCTGCCCCTTCCCCACTCATGCTCTGTCTCTCAGAAATAAATAAACATTTAAAAAGAGAGAGAGAAAAGGAATGCCTAGCATATGATTCAGTTTATATAAAATGCAAAATAAAAAACTAATCTATGGTGATAGGCATCAGAATAGTGGTTGCTTTTGGGGATAGTGATTGAAAGAAGGTTAAAAGGGGCTTCTGCAGGGCTGATAATGTTCATTGTGTGAAAATTTATCAAGCTGTACACTTAAGATTTGTGTACCATGTACCTTTCTGTATATATCTTATACTTCATTAGAAAGTTTACTTTAAAAATATGTTTTAAGGAAAAATAAGTTTAGAGTGACTGAACAGGAAAAGCTAAAATGGGCAGATACCAGCCTATAAACATTTATGCTGGCTGGAAACAAAAACCTGTGGCTTTGTAACTAAGCTAATCCCCGCCAGGGCAAGTAGTGACCCATTAAGAAGACTATGTGTGGGGTACCCGGGTGGCTCAGTTGGTTAAGCATTCGACTCTTGGTTTTGGCTCAGGTCATGACCTCACATCTTCCAAGGTTTGGGCCCTGCATTAGGCTCTGCGATGGCAGCTTGGAGCCTGCTTGGGATTTTCTCTCTCTCTCTCTCTCTCTCTCTCTCTCTCTCTGCCCCGCCCCTGCTCGCTCTCTCTCTCTCAAAATAAAACTTAAAAAAGAAAAGACTATGTTCTCATGGAGAGTAGTCAATGATGCCTTTTTCTTGTGGTTTGAAGGCATCCTGAGCTGATGTCAAAGCATTTATTTAGGGTTCCCTTGATGAAAGGAGCGTGGGTTTGGTTTTTTTTTTTTTTGGTCCACCCAGTGAAGAGAATGGGCAGAGTTCTCTGTTCCTAATGTTCAGCTCTACACTCTCTTGCCTATGTTTGTCTCTTACTTGCAAGTGTAATTAACTGAACCCAGTCAACTGTCAGCTAGAAGGTTCCATAACGTGATTAAAGCTGTGGACTATGACTAGGTTTAACACCCAATTCTTTTTTTTTTCTGTTTTTTTTTTTAGGCTAGATGGAATATGTAATGAGTACTGGATGCTCATCCACATCCCCTCTTTATTTTATTTTTATTTTTTATTTTTTTTCAATATATGAAATTTATTGTCAAATTGGTTTCCATACAACACCCAGTGCTCATCCCAAAAGGTGCCCTCCTCAATACCCATCCCCCACCCTCCCCTCCCTCCCACCCCCCATCAACCTTCAGTTTGTTCCCAGTTTTTAAGAGTCTCTTATGCTTTGGCTCTCTCCCACTCTAACCTCTTTTTTTTTCCTCCCTTCCCCTCCCCCATGGGTTTCTGTTAAGTTTCTCAGGATCCACATAAGAGTGAAAACATATGGTATCTGTCTTTCTCTGTATGGTTTATTTCACTTAGCATCACACTCTCCAGTTCCATCCACTTTGCTACAAAGGGCCATATTTCATTCTTTCTCATTGCCACGTAGTACTCCATTGGTTTAACACCCAATTCTACCCCTTCCTAACTGTGTGAGCTTAGACAAGTTTCAAAATTCCTCTGTGCATTGGGGTACCTACATGGCTCAGTCAGTTAAGATCCAACTTTAACTCAGGTCATGATATCACAGGTTCGTGGGTTTGAGCCCCACATCAGGCTCTGTGCTGACAGCTCAGAGCCTGGAGCCTGCTTTGGATTCTTTTTTTTTTTTTTTTTAAGTATCTTGATCCTTTATTTGTAAACTGTATGACTTTAGGCAAGTTGTTTAATTTTTCTGAGCTTTGAAGTCCTCATTTGTAAAGTGGGATTCTGTGTCTCCTTCTCTCTCTGCTCCTCCCCTGCTTGCTCTCTCTCTGTCTCTCTCTTTCTCTCTAAAAATAAAAAAAATGATAAATATCTTCATCCTGGAGTTTTGGCAATCCCTTAAATTTTGTACCGAGGTGAGTACCTCACTTGCCTCACCCTGGTCAAGACACCCTCTCCAGAACCCCAAGCTTCTGTTTCCTTGGATGGTGTTATTAAGACTTGAGGAAAAGGGTAGAGTCCAGTCTGCCACTCAGACTTCCAGAGAAACTGCGGTAGGGAGTGGGGAAATGGAGCCCCCAGACTGGGCTAACCGCTCAATCTTTTCCATTGGGATTGGGATGTGCTTTATACCTTTCCACCCCCAGGCAGATGTATTTCCATACTTTCCTTTTTGATAAGCCAACTGCTGTTCTTTGAGCGCATATCCGTTTAGTGCAGTGGGGAAGGTGAACTGCAGTAGGGAGCAGGTTGTGGGGAAGCAACTATCCTGATGGTGAGACACCAGTTGAGAGATAAACACAGTTAATTTCTTCTGACTGTACTGCATAGATTAAGCAGCTTGATTTCATTTAATCCTCACGACACCTATATATGGCAGACACTATTATAACCCCCATTTGATAAAGGAGGACATTGAAGCTTAGGGGAATTTAAAAATTTTTTTTCTAATTAAAAAACTTTTTTTTTATGTTTAAAATGCACAAGTGGGGAAAGGGGCAGACAGAGAGGGAAAGAGAGCATCTTAGGCAGGCTCCATGCTCAGTGTGGAGCCCAACATGGGGCTCGATCCCATGAACCATGAGATTACAACCTGAGCTGAAATCAAGAGTTGGACACTCAACAGACTGAGCCATCTACATGCCCCAAAGATAGATACTTTTAAAAATAAAAAAAAATCCCCCAAATCCATGATGAAAATATATCAAAACATTCAATAAAGACAGGATCCAATAAGGCCAGGATTAGGGTGAGGCAAGTGAGGCCAAGTCTCCTTAGCAAGTATAGGACGCCAGAGCATCTTAAATTCTCACATTTTACACAAGGCAGCCACTCACTGCTCTCTAGTAAAAAACACATTTGTGTCATTTTCTTTTAAATTAGTTGACTCCCTTTGTGTAGGAGCCTGGCCTAGGATCCTTCATTCTGCAGGTTCCCTTTGGAGCAGACTAGCCTCGGTGTCCTGCATTTCCCAGACCGGCCTCAAGTGTGTGTGTGCGTGTGTATGTGTGTGTGTGTGTGTGTGTGTGTGTGTGTGTGTGTCCTCACCCCTGACAATGGGGACAAATTCTCAGGGGAGTCAATCTGATTGGCCTAACTTGGGTAAGTATCTACTTACAGTCTACACAGCTGAGACATCTTTATTCAGTGCTGTCACAGATTGTATACCTACTCCATCTCAGTCACTATGTTAGGTATTAACAAAATATCTGCCCCTTACATTAGCCCTGTCATTTAGGTATTACTGCCTTCACTTTTCAGATGAGGAAAGTGCGTTTACAAAGACATTCCAGGGATTCGTCTAAATCCACAGAACTAGTAATTGGCAGAGCCAAGATTAAAATTCAGTTCTTCTTTCTGTCTAGCTGCAAAGCCCGCGCTCTTTTCAATAAATACACTGCCTCCCTTTCTATATATGAAGGACATGATAGGGGCACCTGGGTGGCTCAGTTGGTTAAACATCCAACTTCGGCTCAGGTCATAATCTCGCGGTCCGTGAGTTTGAGCCCCGCGTCGGGCTCTGTGCTGATGGCTCAGAGCCTGGAGCCTGCTTCAGATTCTGTATCTCCCTCTCTCTCTGCCCCTCCCCTGCTCTTTCTCTCTCTCTCTCTCAAAAGTAAATAAAATATATGTTTTTTAAAAGCAGGACATGATAACTGTTCAAGAATTTCTCAATATTACAGTAAATTTAAGCTAAATTGCTGGACTTTTCAAAAGGGAAAAAATTACTTATCACTTGGAGAGAAGCTGATTAAGGGGAAAAAACAAGGGAAATACTTATGAAAGGCATGGTATGCTAGTTTAGATAGGAATTAGGACTGCAGAACTGGCTACGAAAGATACTCCTGCTAAAAGAAAAAGCTTTACAAGCCCATGACTACTTTAAGCATGAAAAAGTTTAGATGAAGCTCTTTGCTTTTGTTTTTGTTTCTCAGATTTTAATGTTTTTTTTTTCCTGTTTATCAAATAATGCATTCCCCTGAAGAGGATTTGGATAATTCTAGTAAGTATAAATTAGGAACACTTTCCCCCAACTATCACTACCTTCCTTGAGGGAGCCACATTTGACATATTTGGCCCCATATCTTTTATTCATTTTCTTCTCTATATAGTTGAGATAATTCTTTTTTTTTTTTAACGTTTATTTATTTTTGGGACAGAGAGAGACAGAGCATGAACGGGGGAGGGTCAGAGAGAGGGAGACACAGAATCTGAAACAGGCTCCAGGCTCCGAGCTGTCAGCACAGAGCCCGACGCGGGGCTCGAACTCACGGACCGCGAGATCATGACCTAAGCCGAAGTCGGCCACTTAACCGACTGAGCCACCCAGGCGCCCCGAGATAATTCTTTACATACAGTTTGACAGCTATTAAGGAGTAAAATAAAGATGAACAAAAATAAAGATGAATAAAATCTAATAAAAACATGTTAGTATATTCAGGATTTTATTTGTCAGGACTCTCATTTGCAAACCATAGACACTGATTATGGAAATTATTCAAAAGATATCAGTCATGGGCATTGAGGAGGGCACCTGTTGGGATGAGCACTGGGTGTTGTATGGAAACAAATTTGACAATAAATTATATTTTAATAAAAAATAAAAATAAAAGATATCAGTGAATTTTAGACTCTTCAGAAACTCTGAGAACAAACTCAGAAGCTGAATGGTCAGAACATGCCTCAAAATGATGCTATAGAACTGGTGTGGCAAAGATACAAGGGCTACTGTCCCTGAGCACAGCCACCATAGCTTAGAGCCACCCATACTGCTGACCCTGGATGGGGGACAATGGCAGCTCCAAGATAAAACTGTATACAAATGGGAACTTAATTTACAATGGAAGCAGTACCACATAGGAAAGAACACATTATTTAATGTGCTTCCCCCAGTATTGGGGAAGCAGGAGGTACCTATATGGGCAAAAGTAAAATGATCTATGTCTCACACCATACACAAAAGTAGACTCTACATGGAATTTAACCTAAATGTGATAAATGAAAACAGTAAACAGAACAAAGTATAGAATATCTTTATAATTTATGATCAAGGAAAGGCTTCATAAATAAAATTTCTCAGTACACTGGTAGCCAGTTTAAGACCATAACAGGGATCATATCAAATGAAAGAGCTATAGCACCAGAATCTCCATCAGATGCTGAGGGACAAGCCATGCAGCCTAAATCAGAGCCCTGAATACCCTTGGTCCTGGATAGGAGTGGTAGAGAAATGCCACAAGGAGGAAGCAAGTGACAGACACCCTCTTAGGGCCTTCTTGGACTAAATCAGGAGTGACTGGGGATGGAAGGGAAGTTTCCAGAGATTTAGCTGGAGATTTTTACTGTGTTGTAACTGATCATTCGACCTCTCACCATGCCATGCTGATGTGGTCTGGGAAGATTTGTGTTAAATTTTTTAAAAAACTCTATCTGCTCAATTTTAATGGTATTGGCCCTATGATATTCTGATGAGGGTGTTATTAACATTAAGACACTCATCTTCTCCATAGCAAATCAGCAAAAGAGAATCTCTCATATCAGATTTGTCTAATAGACAAACATCAGAAGACAAAGAGAGTTTTAACCCTCTCTCTCACTTCAGTCCTGTTCAGAAAATTTTTCCTGCGTGCCACGCCCTGTTTTCTATATTTCATCATGTGTTTTCATTTTTTTAAGGTTTATTTATTTATTTTTAGAGAGGCGGGAAGGGGCAGAGAAAGAGAATGCCAAGCAGGCTCTGTTCTGTCAGCACAAAGGATAAGATTATGACCTGAGCCAAAATCAAGATCAAACGCTTAATGGACTGAGCCATCCAGGTGCCCCTCCTCCTGTGTTTTCATAAGAAAACTACAACTGCTGTCAAATGTTTAACAGAAACCATGAGAAGAAAAACCTAGAGGGACATGTAAGGGTACATTCATCTTAGGGTGAGAAAGAATTTTCTCAGCTTAAATATAATTTAAAAAAATTCCTAACAAAGAAAATGTGTAGCTCTGATTACATGAAAATTTAGAATTTCTTGTGGTCCACGCACATGGAGATAGCTGCCGAGCTAACAGTGATTTCCTATTGACCATGTTTGTTCCATTATTTCTTTTTCCAGTAAAAGAGCTGCACCCCGGGAAAGGGACAGGCACATGACCCAAGCTAGCCAATCATAGCACCTCTCTCCTCTCACTTCCTATTCATTTTTTTCTCCATTCATTACATAACTATTTATTGAGTGGGGATTCAGTAATGAGCAAAATATTCCTGTCTTCTTGAAGCTTAGCATTTTAGTCAACGCATTGATAAACTGCCTCCACTAATATATAATTACAAACAGAAATAAGTTCTCTGAAGGAGAGGAACTTGATTCTGAGAACATATTTCAAAGAAAATAGACATATATTAGCAGCAAGAAGGAGGAGGAGGTCAGTCACTGGGAGGCGTGGTAGGGTGGAGGGAAGAACTGGGTAGGAATTAGCCAGGTGAAAGGGGCGGTGGGGGCAGAGAAAGCACTGTAGGCCAGGAGAACCACAGCCATCAGTCAGTGGTAAAAGCAACAGATTAGGGGCACCTGGGTGGCCCAGTGGGTTGAGCGTCCTACTTTGGTAATGATCTCGCAGTTCATTAATTCAAGCCCCACACGGGGCTCTCTGCTGTCAGTACAGAGCCTGCTTTAGATCCTCTGTCCCCCCACTCTCTGCCCCTCCCCCACTTGCACTCGCTCAAAAATAAAACGTGGAAAAAAAAAAAGCAACAGATTAGCAGAGATAATCTCTATCACTGGTTGTTAAAGAAATGCAAATTAAATTAAATGGCTTCCAGACGTCCTGTTTCACTTATTAGATTAACAGAGCTCTTCATTGGGGTTGCAATGGTATGAACATTTGTAGATTGGAACTAGGAATGTAAAGTAATTCAACTCTGGAAAGCAAGTTGACATTATGTTTCAAAAGTCCTGGAAAAGGGATCTAATGTAGAGTAAATGAATACAGACAATGACACTGTACTATTCAAAAAAAAAAAGTCCTAAAAAAGATCGTACTTGTTGACAAAGTATTTCTCCTCCTAGGACTCTATCTTAAGCAAGCAAAAGAAAAAAAATTTAAATTCAGATGTAGATTTATTAACAAAACTATTCACTGAAGAATTATTTGAAATGTTGAAAAATTAGGGAAAAAAACATAGAAAGTTGTTCAAAAAATTATATACAGTACAGCCATATGGTAGAATATTATACAGCCAGTAGGTATACATGCAAGCTGTAACATCACTTTTATAATCAGAGAAAAGAATCCAATTAAAATGTTCCAACTGCCAACAAGATATTTTAGTATTCAGTGCATAATTTGTTGTTTACTTACAACTTGCTGAATAAAAATTCCTGATTGAAAACAAATATGATTTATAAATACCAGATGTATTGTAAGATTTTAATGTGTGTCCAATTTGTACTATATGCAACTGCCTACTTGACAGCTTCCACTCTGTTTCATAGCATCTCTAACATACTCAGTTCAAAATTCAACCCTTATCCCTTCTCTTCACCCCCTTTAAATTCCTTGTCTCCCAGGTTTCCTCCTATGTCTGGAGGACCACCACCCTTCTTGAGTCCTTCTTGACATCCCTATCCCCATACCCTCCAAGGCAACTCAATTCTGTCTCCAAAATAGATCTAAAATCTGTCCATTTCTCCCATCTCCTTTGTTACCACCCTATTACAATGGTCTCTCTCCTGGACCAGCGTGACAGCTCCCTAACTGGTCTAGTTTTCCCCCCCTTCTATCCCATTCTCCACCCAACGGGGAATGGGATCTTATAAAAATAAAAATTGAGTCAAGCCATTCCCCTGCAGGGTTCCACACTGCATATAAATAACATCTGACATCCTTTCTATGACCTACATAATACTTGCTAACTTACGGACTAGACAGTTGTTCTAAATGTTTTATATTTACTAACTCATGGAATCCTAACAACAAATCTGTGAGGTAGGTATCCTTATAACTCCTAATTTATAGATGAAGCAAATGAAGTACAGAGGTTAAACTTGTCCAGGGTCTCTCAGTCAGTCGTGAAGGAGACAGGATTCTACTTTATGTGGTAGATCTGCTCTGGGCACCAAGCCCTCTTCGTACTCTGACGTACTCACTGATATCCCATGGTCTGGTCTCTAGGCTCCTAGAACCTGCCAAACATTCTCACCTCAATGCCTCTGTGCCCTGGCTGATTCCTTCCTAGGAACACTGCTTTCTTGCCCCCCCCCACCTTTTTCTTAACATTTATTTATTTATTTTGAGAGAAAGGCAGAGACAGAGGGAGAGCGAGAATCCCAAGTATGATCTGTGCTGCCAGCGCAGAGCCTGATGTGGATGTGGGGCTCAGTCTCACTGATGTGAGATCACAACCTGAGCTGAAATAAAAAATTGGATGCATAACCAAGTTTCTTGCTCTTTAAAACAGCTGGCTTCTTGGGATCCCATGGTGGCTCAGTTGGTTAAGCATCCATCCAGCCCTTGATTTCTCCCCAGGTCATGATCTCGTGGCTATGGAACTGAGCCCTGCATCTGGCTCCATGCTGAGTGTGAAGTCTACTTAAGATTCTCTCTCTCTCCCTCTGTCTCTCTTCCCTATGTGCTCTCTTTCTCTCTCTCTAAAATAAAAAAAATAAAAACTAAAAATAAATAAACAGCTGGCTTCTCATCTTTATAAAAAGAGCATGGTATAAAGATCATGGCATATATTTACAATGGAATACCATGCAACTGTTTTTAAAATATGAGCTAAATCTATATTTACCAATATGGAAAAATATTCAGTGTATTTTAGATTGCTAAGTGAAAAAAAAGCAAGTTGCAGAATATCATGTTAAAAGAATATGGATAGCATGATTCCATGCATTTTGTAAAAAAAAAAATCTATCAAAGGTCTAAATGTTTATATGCTAAATTTTTAAGTGGGAGAGAATGAGGGGTGAAACTGGGAAAGAAAGGGGTAGGGGAAACCGGAATTTTCACTTTTTACATTGCACACTTATGATTTGAGGGTTGTTTTTTTTTTAATCTTCAGCCTGTATTGTTTATATAATAAGAATTCTAAGACAGAGGCGCCTGCATGGTTCAGTCAGTTAAGCATCCAACTTCCACTCAGGTCATGATCTCATGGTTCATGAGTTCGAGCTTGGGATTCTCTCTCTCCCTCTCCTTCTGTCCCTCCACTACTCACACACGTGTGCTCTCTTACTCTCTCTCAAAAATAAAAAATACACATAAAAAAAAGAATTCTAATACAAACATTTTCTTTGTATGTTAAATGTCTGAGTTCTAAATTTTGTTATTTTGGTATTCTAATTTTTGCTACCTTTATTTCTTTCCCAGATTTCTCTAGATAGCTGGAGAAGGTCTCTAATTATTTTATTTTTTAAGCTGACTTTTTGTTTAGTGCTCAGGACACTCCAAAGTGATTGGTTACTTCACCACAGTTATTTATATTATACAGCCATAGTCATCACAGTAAGTGTTTCGTAATTTCCTCTCAGTTCTAAACTGGTTCATGAAAATCTGCCTTAACTAAGTCTCCAAGTTTTGACTTGCACATTCATGTTTCTAAGCAACAGACAGGCATTGAGTCATTTAATCTACTATTAGTTCTCTGAGGACATCCCCACATCACTCCTTTAAGGATCTTGCTTATTCAATGTAAGGTTTCTGTGATCATCGCTATACTGGTAATTCCAGGTCTGTATATTCTACCCAGATCTCCTCTGAGTCCCAGGTTGCTATAACCAGTACTCACTGGGCATCTTTGTTTGGATGTCCCAGCAATACCTCATTTTCTACATGTCTCAAACTGAACTCATCATTCTGCCCACTTGACCTTATTTTCCTTCCTAATGACACCATTGTCCTTCCACCTTGTCACCCACGCTAAACCTAAAAGTTGGTGTAGCTTTTCTCTTGCCTTCACTTCCACGCCCCAGCAGAATTTTAGGGGACCACTCCTGGGAGCACTTCTGAATCAGTCAGGGTCTAATGAGGAGATATAAACCACATGGTAACATGAACAGGGAATTTTTTGTTTGTGTGTGGTTCTCAAACAACTTTTAATGACCAGAGTCACTCTCTAGTAGGTGTTCATTTCCTAGAAGGACAGTCTTTGTCCAGCAATACGGCCATGATATCCATCTGGCTACATCTGACCTTCTTCCTGATACAAGAATAAGGCAATTTCAAACATTTCCCATGGAATTGTATGCTGTGTTTTTCTTCTTTATAGGGAATTTATCTTTTCTGATTATAAAAGCTTTTGGGTTTTGTAAACTTCCCAGTTTCAGATACATGCAAGTGAGACCAGTAAGAATTCCTGAGTCACACTCCAGGGCAGACTTTCCACAGTTTGTGCCCCTGAGTCACGCCGAGCCCTGAAACCATGGGGTTTGAGGTAGGAAAGCAGCAAGCCTTACTTGCTGACTTCCTGTCTGTTCGAGAAGATTCTTTTCCAGTTCTAGAGGCCACTCATGTTCCTTGGCTTATGGCCCCTTCCTCCATCTACAAAGCCAGCAGGATGACATCTTCTGACACCATTTCACTCTGATCTCAAACTTTTAATATAAATAATTATTAACTATAACTGGGGATAGAGGCAATGAGAAAATAACTAGTAAGAAGTGAAGGGATCTCTGAAGAACATAGGAACAGCAGATATAAGGAGAAGCCTTACCCCTAGGTCTGTCAGAGTCCCCTCAAAAGACCATCTTCTCCTCAAGAGCTGAAGTCCAGACTGTTTCACAGAGAGCACAGCTGTGGCTCACTGGATGTCAGAGAAGTTGCTGAGGTGCCATCCTGGCAGAACTTAACAGAAATTTGCCCTCTAGAATTTTTCAGAAATTGGCTCTCTAATGCCAGGGAAAGCTGTTCAGGGGACAGTGTCTCACCCACAAAACCACCTGATGGCGGTGCCAGGGCAAGCCACCAGCTTCTGGAAGCCTCTGGGTGCTGCTGTGTGCTATGTACTATGGAGGCAGGGCACTGGAGAAGCTGCAAATGCTGCAGGAGCCAGAGGCCTCTGCTACAAGACCTGCTTAGGGGTGGGAGTGGGTGCTTGAAAGGAAGCTGCTGGCTGCTACGAGCTGCTTAAAGCCATGCACTGCAGGAGCTGGGATCTGGAGACGCTGCCAACACACTGCAGAAATTCAGGGCTGAAGAGAGCTGAATGTCTGTAGGAGCTGGTCACCAGGGAAGCTTCATGTGCTGCAGGAGCCTGCGGAACACTCTAGAACATAGTAAACCCTTTCCTCCTATAACACCTGCATAATGCCTTATACTGACAAAGCTTCAGTGCCAGCTGGCAAAAAGAATATATATATTTAAAGGGCCCATATCTATTTTCACGGGAGCAGGCAAGAAGGATGAATTTGGGGCAACTAGTACAGGAAGGCATGTCCATTCTTTCTTCTCTAACACCATTGCCACCGCTTTGGTTCAGGTTTACTCACTTGCTCACTCTTTTTATTCCTCGTCTGGAACATTGGAAGAGTCTAGAAACTGGTCTCCTGGCTTGGCTGCCCCTGGCCAAAATGATGATGTTGTGTGAATTTGCAAAAGTAGGGCCTTCCTTTGGGTGTACAAAGCACACTGCCTGGGTCTCAGCTTTCACAGACCCTTGCTAGGTATGCCCTGCACAGCTGACAGCAGAGATCTTGTTCCTCATCTGTCCCTAGACTCCAGTCTTTCTTGGCCACATCACTCCTCAAATCCATGCTCCAAACTGCCAACATTTTTCTAGAACCTAAACATGACAATATAACTCACCTCTTAACACTTCAATACTTCCCTATTCCCTACTAAATAAAATCTAAACTCCTTAAAATGGCATACAAGGTCCTGTGTGATCTGCCCCTTGCTTTCTTCTCTAGTTTACTGAATGACTAAACGAATAAAAACAAAACAATAAATCAAAGAAAGAATGAATGCATGAATTCCAGGACAGAAGTTGAATATCAACAACAACAAAAAAATATGTTGAGGAAGAGGGTCTAGTCTCTAAGGAGAAACAATAATCAAATTTGGGGGCAGCTTCTTGCTTTTCTCTATGCTATGAGATTAAGCCTCAGTTAAGAGGGCACCCCCAAGCAGGCACATTATTTCCTCTTGCATGTACTTCCCCTACCGAGACAAAGTTTTTATGGTCATTTTCCCCATCTCTTTGTCTTTTCTCCACATATTCCCATCATCAAGACCAGTCAGGTCTACCGTCTCAGTCTACTCACTTACTGTTTCCTCTCTGTTCTTTCTGTCACTGGAGTCCAGTCCTTTCCACCTTGTATTTGCAGTACAGGAACCACATCCCACAGGGCCCCTCATTCAACAGCCTGGCCCTTTACTAGATGCTGGAGATATAGACATGAATGGCACATAAGCCCTCCATTGACTGACCTCAATGTCTTTGCCAGGACAATATTCCCCCCTTTCAGTAAGTCAGTCCCATGCTCAGGGACCTAAAAAGATACTCGTTGCCTTCCCAATCATTTCTAAATTCACACTTTGCTGTCTTTCATTCACTCAACAAGGGTTACTAAAGGCTTACTACATGCCAAGTGCTGGTACTAGGTATAAAGCAGGGGATAATATAGGCATAGGCCTTGTCCTCAAGGAATCTAGTCTAATGAAGAAGAGATATAAAAGCCAAAATCACAAAAGTAATTATATAATTATTGTTTAATTGCAACTGCTATGAATGATATGAGGGGTGCTTATAAGCGTATGTAAACAAGAGATCTAATCTAATCTAAACCAGGAAGCAAGGCAAGGTCTGAGATCTGAGTAGGAGCCCAGCTTTAGGGGAGTGTTGGGAGAAAGAGCTGTTGTTGAATGTCCCAGGAAGGACATTCAAAGGTCTAAGATTGAGAATACAAAGAGTGTGAGAAACTGTGTCTACAGCATAGCAAACAAGGGGGAGAGTGGCAGATAAGGAACAGATCTTGAGAGAATTGCAACTTGTATTAAGGTTTTTGGAAGTTAAGAGAATCCATTGATAGTTCCAGAACATGTGGTTACCATGACCTGACTTACTTTTTTTCCCTCAACATTTTATTATGAAAATGTTCAAACATAGTGAAGAGAATTGTACAATGAACACTTATAACATTTTGCTCCTGACCTAATTTTTAAGTTACATCACAGTGACAAGTATCTAGGTGTTAAAAAAGGGAGAAAGAAATTTAACCTCTTCCTCCCAGGGAGAATACAGGAAGTTTAGAAATGGTATAGGCTAGCCAATAAAATGACTAGAAATTAATAACTGCACAAAAACACAAGGGCTATCTGCAAAATTTGAAATAATTATTGGGGGGAAATGTACTAGAATTTTTTTCTCAGGTACACCCTATATCATTTCAAATTGGTGAACTATGACTCCAGCTCCAAGGTAATGGTTGGAATCTTTTTGTAACTCTTTTCTCTTATTAGAATTAGAAATAAAGGGTTTAAAGCTGTGAAAACGCCCAAACACCAACTCACTTTTAAGATAATTAGAAATTCTCTGGGCACTTGAGTGGCTCAGTTGGTTGGGCGTCCGACTTCAGCTCAAGTCATGATCTCACGGTCTGTGAGTTTGAGCCCCGCGTTGGGCTCTGTGCTGACAGCTCAGAGCCTGGAGCCTGTTTCAGATTCTGTGTCTCCCTCTCTCTCTACCCCTCCCCTACTCACGCTCTGTCTCTGTCTCTCTTAAAAATAAATAAACATTTTAAAAAATTAAAAAAAAAACAAACTCTCTAGCTAACTGAGTTGATGAGGCCCTGATAAATGGTGGCAAGGGACCTGGAGAAGAAAAGAAAATTTTTTAAATTATACAGGAAGTAGAATTGACAAACTATGTTAACTAAATAAGGAGGGGAAGAGAGAAGAAAGTTTTAGCAGGGACATTTAGATGGCAGAGGAGGAACAGATTATTAAAATGATTAGTTTTGGGCATGGTAATTTTTATAAGCTTCTGAAATATCCAGGTAAAAATTCAAGCAGGCAACAAGAATTTAAGCACAAGACTGAGGAGGGAGTTCAAAGGTGTAAATTTAAAATCGGAAACCATCAGCATGTAGGTCGCCAATTGAAACTATGAAAGCAGATGAGGGTGACCCTGGAGACTATGTAAAAAGAGGACAATTGTCACCTTGAGTCATCACCAAACCCCTGGGTCTCAGGTGCCTTAAATACTGATGCTGTACCAAGCAAGAATCAAATTGCCAATTCTTACAACTCAATAACAAAAATATTAATAATCCAACTAAAAAAACGGGCAAGGTATATGAATAGACACTTCTCCAGAGACAATCTACACATGATTGATAAACACATGAAAAGATGCTTAACGTCATAATTAGGGAAATGCGAATCAAAACCATAAAGAGATACCATTTCACACTCATTAGAGTGGCTAGAATTAAATGGCATCTTCCTCTCCACCCTCCTCCTGCATCCCTCCCAGCTCTAAGGAATCTGAAATCTACTTTGTCTCTATACTTTTGCTTATTCTGGACACTTCATATAAATAGAACCATATAATATGAAGTCTTTTGTGACTGGCTTCCTTAACTTAGTGTAATGTTTTCAAGGTTCATCCATGTTGTAGCTCAAAAAGTTAAACATAGAGTTACCATACAACCTAGCAATTCCACCCCTAGGTGTATTCCCCAAATAATTGAAAATTATGTTCGGACAAAACTTGTACATGAATATTCATAGCAGCAGCTATTACTATTCACAATGGCTAAAAAGTGGAAAAGTGCACTTTTGGGTGCAAAAGTCTATCAAATGATGAATGGATAAAAAAACATGATTATGTCTATACAATTAAATATTATTCACTAATAAAAAGGAATGAAATACTGATATGCTACAACATGGATGAACCTTGAAAACATTACACTAAGTTAAGGAAGCCAGTCACAAAGGACTTCATATTATATGGTTCTATTTATATGAAATGTCCAGAATAAACAAATGTATAGAGGCAAAATAGATTTCAGATTCCTTAGAGCTGGGAGGGATGCAGGAGGATGGAGAGGAAGATGTGCAATGACTATTAGTGAGTACAGGTTTTTTTTCCAGGGGTGATGAAACTGTTCTAAAATTGTGGTGATGATTGCACAGTTCTGTAAATACAATAAAAAACATTTGAATTGTGCACAGGTCTTACAGGTATCAAAATGCATCACCAGCCAGGTACCATACTTCTTTTTTAATGGGTGGGGAAATGACAGGTGCAGTGAGTAAGGTCTGAACAGTACAGTACTGTTTATATTTATATTTATACTTACTTATATTTATATGCACTTGGGTGGCTCAGTTAGTTAAGCGTTGGACCATAGCTCAGGTGATGATCTCATGGTTCATGGGTTCCAGCCCTGCTTAGGGCTCTGTGCTGACAGCTCAGAGCCTGGAGCCTGCTCTGGATTCTGTCTCTCTCTCTCTCTCTCTCTCTGCCCCTCCCCTGTTCATGCTCTGTCTCTCTCTCTCTCTCTCTCTCTCTCTCAAAAAAGAATATTTAAAAAAATTAAAAAACAAAATCCCAGTTAGGAGTGCACCCGAGCAGTTCAAACCCATGTTGTTCAAGAATTAACTGTAGGAATTAGCTGAGCACCGGGTGGCTCAGTCAGTTAATTGTCAGTCCCTTGGTCTCAGCTCAGGTCATGGTCTCATGGTTTGAGAATTCAAGGCCCACATCTGACTCTTCACTAGCATCACAGAGCCTGCTTGGGATTCTCTGTCTCTCTCTCTGCCCCTCCTCTGCTCCCTCTCTCTCAAAACAAATAAACGTAGGGTTGTTTTTTTTTTTTTAAGTTTATTCATTTTGAGACAGAGAGAGCAAGTGGGGGAGGGGCAGAGAGAGAATCCCAAGCAGGCTCCGCACTGTCAGCATGGAGCTCAATGCCTGCTGGAACTCATGAAACATGAGCTCATGACCTGAGCTGAAACCAAGAGTCACTTAAACCATTGAGCCACCCAGGCACCCTAAGACGAATAAACTTAAAAAAAAAAAAAAAAAAAAAAGAATCAACTGTAGATCATGCTGTTGGGGGGTAGCAGAATTAATCTTCCCTCCTGTTACATCATTATAGCAGTACATGCTTCTAGCACTTAAAATCATAGTTTACAAACGTGTTTAACGGTTCTCCCTCACTAGACCACTAACTTCTGCAGAATAGAGAGATTGTGCCTGATTTCATCACATCAAGATGTGATAAAGTCCTTTGGCATTTAATAGGTGCTCAAATGAAAGTTTACTCAGGAAGAAAACACCTACAATTGAAGCTAAATAAATGCAAAGTAATGCAAGGAACCTAGCATACGGATATCCACCCTCTCCAACCAAAGGAAGGCAGAATAAAAGACAAAAACTCATAAAACAGAAGAAAGGACTCAAGGATGGGCGAAAAGGAGGGCATCTCCTCCCTCCCACCGCCACGACAGTTTCCCTGGTAGGTTCCAGAACATTCAGGCGTGGCTGGTGTCACTGCGCCCCTTGGCGACCACCTCTTGGTCAGACCATCCAGCGCGCTCACTTTCCCGCCTCATTGAGACCCAAAGATAGGGGTAGGGCCGCGCGAGGTGCGGGACTTACGTCACGTCCGGTTCCGGACGCGGCACGCTAGAAAGAGGAGGCAGAGCGCGGAGGGGCGGAGCCAAGAAAGCGCGCGTTCTGAAAGGGGGAGGGGCCGGGTTAAGGAGCGCCGCGTCACGTCCGGCAGACTTAGAGCCCGTGCGGAGGCGGTGCGGAGCGCTTCGATACTCAGCGGCTCGGAAACTTGTGCGTTCTACGAGGCTGCGGCGGAGCCTCTATATAGAAGGCGCAAGAGGTTGGCAGCTTCGATTGAAGCACGTCGAGCGGCGATAGCAGCTAGGAGTCATGAGCGACAGCGGCGAGCAGAATTACGGCGAGCGGGTACGTAGAGATGGTGCAGGGGGCGGCTGTGTGGTCCCAGCTTGCTTCTCTTCCAGGCCCGTCGGCCTCAGACCTGGAGACAGAGGCGATTTAGGCTCCGAAGTCTGAGGCTGGGGAGGAAGGGAGTTGGGTCTAAAAAACCCTTGCGGGGAGTGTCTTTAGTCGTGAAGGAGGCCGCCGTGGGGGGTTATGTAGCTCCTTACCCAAGACGGCGGTTTTTTTTCCGTTACGAGAGGGGGAAAGCTTAAAAATGGCCGCTGCGTCCCCTCGGTGTTGGGGGAGGGGAGCGGTATCTCATTTCGCCGTTGCTCTCCTGCGAAGCCTCGCTGCCGCCATCTTGGGCTGGCGGGCCGGGCGGGCTGCCAGAGGCACAAAATGGCGGAGAAGCCGCGCGTCCAAGGCGGGCCCGCGCCTCACTGGGCCGTGTGGGGCGGGGAGAAAGAGGGGCAACCTACTCAGAGGGTTTTCGCCCGGCGTTTAGGTTAAGAAAGGATCGTCTGTGGACCCCGAAGTGATGGAATCTAGGAAGTTCTTGGGACCTCTCTTACGGTGGGGGAAACTAATCCGAGGTAGTCAAGTTCTGGGCCCGATAGAGGTGGTTTCGCGCGCGCTTTGTGTTCGGCCTAAATGGAGTGTTTCTCTTTGATACCGAAAGTGCTTTCAAACGAAAAGTCATTATCGGAGTATCCGAATAGACTAGACCCCGAGGCCGCTGAGATTTTCTTCTTAAATGGAGTAGGTATTTTTCACGGGATTGTGTAGGAGAAACTGGCGGGCAACTTGCGGCGCCGTTATTTCCTTTTGTTTTGAGGCATTCTAAATCTGTGAACCACTACTCTGTTGGTACACTTTTTTTTTCTTTTTCTTTTTTTTTTTTTTAAAGCCTCCACCTCTCATGTGGAGTTGGGTGAATGTTAACTGGAGGAGTAAGACCGTTTCCGGGCTTAAAAAACGTTATGTAAAGCTGGTTGCGAGGCTGTGGGTACTAACAATGATGCAAAAATAGAAAACTTGCCAGAATCTTAACATTCGAGGTTGTGGAGAACTTTATTGAAGAAGGAAGTTGATTTTTTACTTGGTAGGAATACGTGGGGGTGCTTTTATAGTTTGGTAGGTTTTCTTTTTCTTCTAGGGCCATCGTAAGACCTCTGTAACAGTCGTCAGGTAAATCTATTCAAGTATCTTAGCAAACTCTTGTAAAAAGATTTGGGGCCTTTCATTAGAAAGGCATTTCTAGAAACCTCTATCATAGCTCCTGGAACGTTGTCGAAATTACTGTTTAACTTGGGAGCTAAATCTGATTGATTTTGGTCTGAGATAATCAGGCTTGACCCCCTATTCAGAGGAATATTAGCTTTTTTCATTTTTCCCTAAGGCTTTTGATCCCAACATTACCAAAACGTGTACGATTATTTTTATACCTTTGCTTTCTTATGGTTAGAAAGTTTGGAGTGAGCGCACAAAGGGTTAAAGCTGTGATTTCTGATTTCTGCCGGTTGACTACACTGTTGAACTGTATTTGGACTGGAAAGCAAATGATGACTTTAAGTCTTTTGTTTTCTGAACAATTATTGGGTACTATTTGCACTATTGAGAGGATGCAAAATGGCCGGTTTCTGAGAAAAGCTCTCAGTTGAACATAGCTTAATGTTACTTGTAATCATGTGCTTGTGAAGACGAAACTTGCCCCCAAAATAATATTTGAGCATATTTTACATATGGGAGGAAACAATTGTTGGAAGTAGGTTCCTGGCTTGAGACCGTTCAAGAGAGGTTGTCATCCAAATAATTTGACATTTTTGAACATCTGTTTTCTTCCATAATCTTATTTATGTAGATTTATTCACCAAAATCTTATGGAAGGAAAGTTACAAAATAATTTCAAGCTGTATGTTAGAAATTGATGTATTTCTTACGTAAGAGTCTTGGATCCTGGAAAGGTTTCTAAACTTTCAAGTTGTGGCATACTTCTATGTTGTTTTGTTTGGCATTTGTTTTGTGTGTAGATTGCTTTGCAATTGGTGAATTGGAAACTGAAGAGGTTAGAATAGGCCTAAAAAAAAAGTTTGGATTCGTAGAGTGCCTGGCAAAAACCCTGAAGCTTAATGGAACAGATTAGATATAATGCTGTAAAAATGATGATGTATATAGTAGGTCTGACTGGCTATAAAAAAAAAAACAAAAACCCTTCTTTTGACAGTGCCTGAAAGCAGTGAAAAAGTTGCATTCAGGGTAATAATCTTGGACATGTTTGGTATGAATAGCTTCTCTGAAGCCTGAAAAATTAATTCAGTTCTAGGCCCTCAAACATTTCAAACTGTTAATGTAAATCATTAAAACAAGCCTAATCTGTATTGTTAATGTAATCGCTTAAAATACAAATCTCTTTAGTTTGGCTGGAACCCCACCCATCCCCAGCCTGTCCCTTCATTTAGCTATCCAGAATCCAGACACTCCCATATCCCCAGCATAATTCTGGAAGTTTTTTTTCCCCCAGTCCTTTAGACTTCAGAAGTTTCTTTCCTAAACAGACTATAGGCATGTGATAAATTGTCCTCCATCTGGTCACCCATAGGGTTTTACTTCTTGGGTGAATGAATATACGAACAGAACTGTTGTTCAGTGTGTCCTTTTATCTTCTTTTAAATGCATAGTTAGGGTACGTTGCAGAATTTTTGTGGTTCATGTCACACTATTATAGCAGAGTGGCTTTTACCTTTATTGTGAGATTTTTTTCATGTGATCGATTTAACTCAAAGTCTTTCTATCTAGAGTTAACTTATTTGATGTAGGCAAACCCGTGCAAAATACTTTTCATCTCCAAATTCACTTCTCCCAGTACTTTCCAAAAGTTGCAAATATTTTTGGGAAAAGGGTTGACCAGTCAGCCCCTTTGCAAAAAGTCCTAGCAGTTATGTCATAATATGGACAAATAACATAAAAAGAGTTGTTGGTGGCTAGTTTGTAGGTGCATAGCAATATTGAGGCGGGTAATCTTTAAGGCCTGGTAATGGTCATAGTATTCTATTTAGAGTATGCGATGTTTGTGTGTTTGGTCTTGACACTGGTTTAATGCTCTGCCTTCCTAATGAATGTAATTTCTTTAGTTTCTACAAATAAGTCTATACTTAGAGAATCCAGAAACTAAATAAGGAAACACTATTATATGAACAGGTGGTTTTAATTTCTGCCTTGCTGTCAAGATTACAATAGCAAGCAGTTCAAGATATTGGCTATAGTTACTGTAGAAATAATGTTTGCACTGTAGGTACATTGTCTAGTCTTACTCTTTATGGAGATGAGTAGTATCCAGATACCATCCCATCAAACTGCCTTTCAGCTTTCTGCAGTTTTTCTCTTCTGCTTAATCTTGGGTTGTCTTTCTGTAGTCTTTGTTTTTGGCCCCTAACTCTGAATTCTGATTTCCAAAAACTGAACCATCTGAATCTATTCCTTTCTAAAGAATTGCAGCCATTGCACCACATTCCTTTAATAAAGGATTGAATTAATGTCAAGTGAAAGGAAATAGTTTGCATTGTTTCACTGTGAGTCTGGTTAGGTATGAGTCTCTTGAAAAAACCAGGTTGAAGAATATTTTTCTTGGTTTTAACTAAGAATGTTTTTAATGTTTGGAACTAGAAGGTGGCATTTTCAAACTGAAATTACAAGTGATAACAAGGTAAGTACTACGGTTTTTTTAAAGAGGAATTCAGATGGTGAGATGTTAATTAATAGCATTCACCTTTCCCCTTTATCTCTAACAAAGCCCAAAACCTAATTGATAAATATTAACATTTTCATAGTTAACATTTTGCCCAAGAGAAGTATTTTTAGAGCCTTAGCATTCTGTGTTATGTTCAGTTTTCATACATAATTGTATTTCATTATTTTTTCTAGAAGGGATAGTGATTAGTGTTTAGGAATTTTAAGTGTTTTATCCAGTTTAGTTTTTTGGGGTATGGATTACATCGAATTTTAGATCTTGTTTTCATTTAGTCTTGTTTTTAAGCAAGCCAAAAAAAGTTGTTCACTATAGCAAATTTGAGTTTCTAAATTCTCAAAAATCTTTTTGGATTGGGTGTGGGGGTTATTTTCAGATTTCTACTTTGATTAATATAGACTGCCCAATACTGCAGAATGCATGAGCCCCTTCTTAGAGTCAATATTATTGATGCAAGAGATGGGCTTAAAACTGATATAGGTAAGTCAGATTTTTTTTTCCCCCTTCCAGAAAATATTCTGTCTTTGGAGTATTTTTCTCCACCCAACCTTCTGGTAGAGTTTACAGAAAAATAAAAACAGTCCATTAGTATGAGCATTAACCTTTATATAGCAGGATCAACCAATTTTTCTTTGTCTCATCCCAATTTTTTAAATATTACCTTGTTAGCAACCTACTGAATTTGTACATGTTTTTAATGTTATTTGAATTCAGTTGTAGTCCCTAGAGTCGTTCTAACAAAAAATTATGTTGATGATGTAAGTTTCTGCTTATTTCTTCACCAAATGGGCAATAACATTAGCCCAGTAGTTGGTTGTCTGGTTTTATTAAAGTGGCCACTTGAGCTCAGTAGTTGAGTTAAAATAAACCTAATATTTACATTATCTAGCAACATGTTTTTTGGTCTTTGAATATAAAAGGAGGAAGATGGTTTGGAAGAGGTAATAAAATATAAAAGCAGGAAGGCATCCATATTGAAAAGTTCCAATACATAGAGCTTTGGCCTCCATTCCAGTATTTCGTGCATCTAAAGCCCTGTTTCTGTATGTTATCTTTAGGAGGCCCCAAGAGGAAACCTGCTTGGGCATTCTGATTCCACGATTACATTTGTGCTGCCAGCAAACATATCCCATTACATTTTAGTGATGGATATTAAAAGGAAATCAATTACTGTGATTCCCTTAAAAAGCTATTTAAAATTTTTCCTGGGTTAAACAATAATTGACTTTCAGCGACAAAAAAACAAGACTGAAAATTGCGCTTACTTTCTCAGGAAAGGCATCACAACACTTGCCACTATAGCCATGGTTGTCTTCATGCCCACATAAGTTATAAAGACTTTGTTTTCTCTCCCTCTCCCTCCCTCCCTCCGTCTCTCTCTCTCTCTCTCTCTCTCTCTTTTTAAAGGAAGCTTTAGCCCCAATCACCCCCAAAGAAAATAAACTAGTAAATTGTTGACAAGTGAGGTACAGGTGAGGTACAGGATAACAGGGAGAAGTAGAATGTTTTGTGAGGCAGTATTTATTTTGTTTAGGGTGTTGAACAGACACTATTACATTTTATTGATCTGTTAAGTGATGATTGAGTTTTTTGGTTTTTGGGTTTGGTTTTTTTTTTTTTTTTTTTAATAATTTTAGGAGGTGAGCTATAATTTTTTCCCAATATTGCCACCTTAAAAAGTAGGATTTCTCCTTTGGACTGCATAAGATTTTAATACGTTTGTTCATTGAGGGGGAATTCACAAAAAAATTCTTTGAAAACCTCACTGTTGGATTCAAGTTCGTTTGCTTTCTTTCATAACTACTTGGATACAGTAGTTGGTTGATCTGATTTTGTCTTTTTATGGTTCTAGTGCTAAATTTAGTAGTCGGACCATTCATATTTAAAATTTCACTAGAGCAGCTTTCTAGGGGTGGGTTTTGAGCACTTTAGTCCAAATTTTCTGATTCCCTGACATTGTCTTCTACAGAGCTCTTTATGCAGTACAAAAATGTGTGACATTACATATCTTTACCTTATCTATTATCTAGACAAGTCACAATTTGTAAACCTGTCCAGCCCTGAGCTTTGTCATCATTGTACAAATGAATTGTCCGTGCTTTCCTTTCTTGCACTTTCGTATTAATGTGTCACTTTTTGACTAGAGTTGTGCTTTTGACACTTAACATTCTCTTGATGAATACAATAAGTAAGAAGTGTGAAATGTAATTAAAGTTCTTAAATGTTAGATGAACAGCAAATGTTCAGTTGCGCACTTCGCATTCAACTTAAGCATGATAAATCTATCTGAAGTAGACAATGAGAATGAGGTTGGTTACCTAGTATATTTTAGAACCAACAGGAAGCTAGTTCCAGTTTTTTGAGCTGCATATTCTAGGGTTTTTTTGTTTTTGTTTTTTTTTTAATCCAAAAAGAGGGATTTTTTTTTTCTAGTTTCAGTTTTGGCACTGGATTTTATCCTGGAGTTTTAAAATATTCTTCATCCTGTTCTTTTTCTATTAAGGTTAATGTTGAAGAAGGAAAATGCGGAAGTCGTCATTTGACAAGTTTTATAAATGAGTATTTGAAGCTCAGGAATAAGTGAAGCTGAAATTTGAAAAAATAAAAGAAAGAATGCATGCTAATTATCAGACCAGAAGTCCCACTTGTAGAATATTGAGCAATTTGTGTGAAGTGGGGAAGATGAAAGAAGTCAGAATTTGAAACGGAAGAATGAAGAAAAGAAATAAAAATGAAGTTAAGATAAGAAGTAATCTGGAATCAGAAAGCACTACGCTAAGTAATTACTAGTCTGTTTATGTGTCCCTGTATATTTTGCTAAACATGCATGCATTATTTGTTTAATAGAAGAAAATATATACAGGGCAAAGAAGTGCCTTCCAGGGGAAACGTTTAAATTAGGTAATTCTAATTTTAACTTCTTAGTCAAATGATTGAAATGCAATTTTAAAAAATAACCCTTTGTAGTCAAATATGAGGCAGGAATGAGCTCTCCAGCATGGGTAACAGTTGGCTTCATGTTGTCTCTCTAGATTTTTTTGTATAATGCTGCTGGTCCTGGGCCATGAGTGAGTACCTCCAGAGTTGGGATTGGTGGTCTGTGCCACCTCCATGGACTCTTAAAATTCATTGACCCCTATCTTTTAGTACTGAGCAATATATAGTAGAATGTTTTCTAAGTTTGTCGTAGTTTTCCCAAAGAATGTCACCAGGATGGTTATAGAAGCAAACCAGTGAAGAGGATAGTTCCTTTTGGCATTTATGAAAATTCTTTCTAGATGGCATAGGGGAAACCTATGACCAATTAGGCCCTAACTTTAAGATGCAGGTTCTAAATTCACAAGGATGATTCTTTTCTTCTGTTTAATGCCTGTTCCAGTTGAATGACTAGGATTACTGCTAAAAATATATTAGCTTCCCTTACAATGAGGTGGGTCACATAAGTGAACAGGATCTCTAACTCAAAGTGGCAATAGTGGTAGTTCAGAAAACTGCTCTATTCCCTTTTTCTCATTTGCTGCTGTTAAAGTTTAACTGTTACAATGACGTGAGAGGTATAGATTATAAAGTAACTTAGTTTTGGTTCCTCACTCCCACCACTTACTTTGAAAAATAAACCCTAAAGGTCTGTCCTTTCCCCTTCTGTGTGTTTTGTTTTAGTTGAATAAAAGAATACGATGGTTAGCGAAATGTTACTTTCTATTGGATAGGACAAGTGAACTGTCAAAATAATACCCAGTGGTAGCTAACCAGTAGTTGTTTTCTGTTGGGAAAGCCAAGGGTATCACTTCTTCCTGAAATGAAGACAACCTAAAAAAACAGAGTTGTCAGGTCTTCTAGCTCTTGGAAAAAGTGGTTTAAATTACATATCTAAAAGGATCTATCTTCTAGGATTTTAGGGCCAGTTGTCAATATGAAATTTGTGCTTTTTATAATTATTTCTGCCTTGCAAGGAGAAGAAAATTATTCTCAATTCATAGTAGTTTCCAGCATTTGCTTTACTGGTTTGTAAATTTTGCCACGTATAAACTAATAACGTTAATTTTGCGCTCTGAATTACAGATTAGGCAGAGAGCTGAGGTAAAAAAGAGGTGAATTGATACTTTCTGTTCAAGTCCATGAATTCCTGAAAGGCCCTTGGGGTCTAAAAGAGGAAAAACCTATTAATCCTCTAAATGGAAAGAAAGCACTTTGGAATTTGATTATATGGCCTAAGCTTGGATAGATGTATGGCAAAAATAAACGCTGATGCCCATAGACCATTGCATCCATTCAGGGTTTTCTTCTCTTCCCACCCCACCCTTCCCCCCCCACCCTTGACCAAGGCATCTTTGAGTCTGACAGTGCCTCCTCTCAGCCCTGCTCTGCCTATTGGGGAAGTAAGAGGGAGACAGGCCTCTTGTCCTGGGGCAGGTGGAGCAGAGAAAACGAGAGAAACAAGGTTCCACGAAGATAATTTCACCAAGAGAAATCAGTAGGTAGGAAGCCTAAAATTTCTGAAATTGAGTAAATCAATGAGACTTAGCATTAAAAACATGTATGGTGCTTTTAACAAATGTAGAAGATGAACTCCAAAGTTATTAGAATAAGCTCTAGTTTAGGGACTTGTATTTTTAAATGCTGTGTAGGTTTACTGTATACCTCTAAGAGACACTGTTCAAAATCTAATTTACTGCATCCAGTTTCTAATACAGGAGAAACCTAATGATTTGATGGTTCCAGATCTTCTGGTTTCCTTCATCTCTTTCAAAAGGTTTTTCTAAGATACGGTCATGCTCAGAATAGGAAGATGCAGAAAAAGGTATTTTGTTGAAAGGCTGAGTTAGTTTTTGTGACATGTTCCCTTTAAGTTGTATATTAGAATATGACTAAGATCCAGTCTACAGAAATGATTCCCTGAGCAGAAATTCAGGGAATTTTTTGGCTTTGTTATTTATGCTAATTGTAAGTTCATGATCCTTTTTCTTGAGGTATTGATGTCCAGAGAAGTGTTTTTGGTACGGTTTAAATGTGCTGACACTTAAAACTTTTTAGCCCTAAGAGTGGACTTCAAGTTTTCCTTGTGTGGAGGTTTTCCCAGCTGGGTTTGCAGATTTGCCTGTGGATTAAGGTTTAAAGTTAACTTTGTTTTTAGATTTGGCTAATAATTTTAGGTCTCATTTTTTTTTCTCGAGCTAAATTTCCTTGAATATGTATTTCCAAAATAGCTAATGGCTAACATAACCGTAAAGGGGTTTAAATTCTTTAAGAAATATTCCTGACCAGAAAGGGAGGAGGAGGCATTATTTAGGTGTTAGCCTAACCAAATGTTAGTGTAGAAGGGGAAATCTTTGGATTCTGGCTGGTGTTTCCCCTATTCCTGGTCTAAGAAATGATTGCTTACAAAATATGTCTGCAGATAGTTAATTTTAGAGGTTGAGAGAAAAAGCTCATAATTTCGTAGATACTGTATCTTTGACCCTAGAGATTACTAGAAATTCATGAGAAGCTTCATAAGGCTTATGACCTAGGCTAAAAGTGCTGTCTCTTCTCTCAGTGGACCGACTGGTAACGCAGGTTAGAATAAGGCTTTTCTGCTTAATGAAGCCAGAGGCTTAAAAAGAGATCCTGACTTTCCACTCTTTTTTCCTTTGTATTTTGATTCCTAGGCTGATGGATTTAACTACTTGATTGATAATCTTTTAACTGTTACTGTGAGCTATTTGAGCACTCTGCTCTCCTTTCCAGGGTAAATTGTTTTCTTTTGGTTTCCACTAAAAGCTATATAATCATTCCATGAAGTAATTTTTCTAGCATTGAGATAAACAAAGACAGTTAATTTAGGGGGTCTCAATTTATCTCTTTGCTTCTAGATTAGTTTTTGCCTGTGGTAAAGATGTCAGAAACCACACCACTATTTTTGAGAACTTTGTCCAAGAAGAGGAGGGAGGTGGAGTGTGCTTTTAAATGTCTCTGTGCAGAGTATTAAATGTCTCTCTGCCAGAGAACCCCAAGAGATTAATTGGGGTCGCCTAAGATGCAGTGCACCCTTTAACCATTCCTTGTTAAAGGCAGCTGTTCTCATTAATAACAGTATCCTCTTTTTCCTTGAATTTCTTTATAGTCACTCCAGGGGAAGGAGAGGACGCTGTCACATTCCATGTCCCTTCCATGTTTTATATTGACTAAAGTCTTAACTAGGGAAGTTTCTAGAGTTGTCAGGCCTAATGACCAGAACTCCTTTTACTGGCAAGTTACTCTCTTTCCTGTTCTAAACTTCAAACTCAGTTTCTTCTGTATTGCATATAAATTTTTTCCCATTATGCTGTAGACCACAGAACATATTCCAAAAAGGTTTGATGAACTGTAATTTAAAATAATCCTATTCTATCCTTTCAAGAATGGCCAGAATATTCTGAAAGTCTACCACACAGGGAGGTCTCTGTGATCATTTTTATCCAGTAGCTTCGACATAGATTATTACCCCTATAGTAATGTTGGGTCCTCTTGAATCTGGCCATTTCTGCTCTGTCTTGGGTGGAAAGACTCACCAGACTTTATGCCTTTTAATTTGCATTAAATTGGATAACCTAAAATGAGGGTTGTCTTGCTAGCTGCTGATACCTTAGTTAGCTATCAGACTGAGTGGCTTTGTTCTCTCTCCTCTGAATCCACTGGGTTTTTTTGTCTGTTTCGGTGCGTTGGCAGAACATCTCCTTGGTTCAGTTACTTTAAATGTATGCTTTTTATACTGATAAGTTGGCTGTGCTTTTGCTCATTGATGAGCTAGTCAACCCTTTTTATCCATTCTCTTTGCTGCTTTCTTTAGAGATCTTCCTTACTGTGTCACTTAACTATCAGCTAGTCTAGTTTTGATTGGGAACACTATGGCTATACAGTATATACTTACTTAGACTTTGGTTTTTTCACATACAATTCTGAACTCTCCCTTCCTTAGCCTAGATAGGAGCCCCTGATTTAATATGTTAACTTTCCTAGCTACTTACTCCCTAATCCCCATCAGTTTGCCATGGTTCACCTCCATTTAGCTGAGGAGGCTCTAGATCTCTGGCACTATCTACTCTTCCTTCTGCACAGTTCACTGCCTTTTCTGCTGTGGCTCCATCTGGTTGCTTTATTTGAGCTTCTTAAGGGCCTCCTACCATGGTTAGGTGGAATTAGGGTCTAGTATCTTTCAAGCTGGTCCTTTCTACTAGGTTTCTACCTTTTGCTAGGACTTGAAACTGATCGTCCCTGCCTCTTTTCCCACTCAATAAATATAACTTGAGAAGTGAGGTCTTCTGAAAAAAATCAAAAGCATTTTAAAGTAAGTTTTATGATTTTCATAGGGTTTTGTTTTATTGATGGCAACTTGATTGAAAATAGGTATAAGATATAGGTGTCATAGTTAATAAGATTCTTTCTTACCCTAGTCTTTATGGAGTAACAATCCCAAAACACAATCCTTGGACAGTTCCCTTAACTGCTTGGCTTTGGCACCCCTTTCTGAGGAGAGTGGGGTCAGTTAATTCTTATCCCTGCTCCAGGAAAGGTGGAAGTTCAAGTAAATTGGCTTATGTCAGTTGGAGCAATGTAAATATATGAGGTATATTCAGTTCCTGCCCTTACCTATGTTTTCTTATCTTGGAAGGGGATTGCTTTCCCTCACCATTTATCTCACAGCAGCTTATTTGTTTTTAAAGTTGCCCAGAAAGTATACAAATTAAACTTTTGACATCTACGTGTAGGAATCCCGTTCTGCTTCCAGAAGTGGAAGTGCTCATGGATCTGGGAAATCTGCAAGGCATACCCCTGCAAGGTCTCGCTCCAAGGAAGATTCCAGGCGTTCCAGATCAAAGTCCAGGTCCAGATCTGAATCTAGGTAAGAAAGACTGTCTTGGGATTTTCTTCTGTTACTCTTAGCTTTGAAATTGGTGTGTGCTTTGTAAATTAGGAAGATAGAGAGGGTTGGATCATTTGTTGGCTTATTTAATATTGGTACTAGTAATGAACTTAATCATAAGTTCTGGGATAGAAGACTAAGTGGTTAAGAACCTGGGCTTTTGGCGTTAGGGTTCAAATCTTACCTCTATTTTTTCTGGCTTGGGCAGATTACTTAACCTTTTTCCACCTTAGCTTCCTTATCTTTAAAAGGCAAGTTAGTAATACTAGTTCTTGAGAATTGTGAGGATTCACTAGGAGTTTAAGTATGACAGACTGCAGGACATTGGCTTTCATAACTAATTCTTGATAAGTAGGTGTAGTCTAATATTATATACATGTGTATAAAACAAAAATAATACCTTAACACAGCGCACTTTTTTTTTTTTTTTTTTTTTTTTTTTAATGTTGGTCAAGAGTAGGCTACACATCCTTGTTTGCCCAGGACAGCCCCAGTTTATGCCTATTGTCAGGCATAATTAACTGCACCTCTTTTCTCTCTTACAATGTGTCCTGTCTGGTTTAGATGACAGTTCATATGATCACTCCAGTTAGGAGCAATTGATTGGTTTTAAAACACTGCTGGAGAAAACTTACGGTGATGGTGATTTTATCTTAAGTGAATGGTGGGCATAAGTGGGAGAAGCCGGAAAAAAAACAGGGTGGTATTCTGAGGGGGAAGGTGGGCACAAATTAAGCTAGTGTGAAGTGCTGCATGTTTTATGATTATCAAGGTTTTTTTTTTGAGTATGTTAATTGATCTTGAGTATGTAATTTTGATCTCCTTTATCTTAATTATCTTAAGAAATGGAAGAGAGCAAGTAGTGGTTTTGGAGCTCTTCCTAGTAGAGTTGAGATGACTGTAGATACAGCAGAAAAGCCTTGATCCCATGTCTGGATTATGTTTCGCCTTTTGGACTTTAACCCTAGAATAGATTATTAGAAGAATTGGAAACTGTCTTATTGTCAGCTAATTAGTTATACTCTTGAAACCTTTGTCTTAACAGGTCTAGATCCAGAAGAAGTTCACGAAGGCATTACACAAGATCAAGATCTCGGTCCCGCTCCCATAGACGATCCCGTAGCAGGTCTTATAGTCGAGATTATCGAAGACGGCATAGCCACAGTCATTCTCCCATGTCTACTCGCAGGCGTCATGTTGGGAATCGGGTAAGATGACAAAATTGTTGTTAAAGCAATGGACTTTGTCTCTTCTGTTTTGAAATTAGAACTGATTATATTTGACACTGGACTTTCAGCAGTGAACACATGAGTTCCTTAGAGTCTCCTTGTGTTCTGAGTAATGTCTCTTTAAAAGGTATTTTCTGGGGCGCCTGGGTGGCTCAGTCGGTTAAGCATCCGACTTCAGCTCAGGTCACGATCTCACAGTTCGTGAGTTCGAGCCCCGCATTGGGCTCTGTGCTGACAGTTCAGAGCCTGGAGCCTGTTTCAGATTCTGTGTCTCCCTCTCTCTGACCCTCCCCCGTTCATGCTCTGTCTCTCTCTGTCTCAAAAATAAATAAACGTTTAAAAAAAAATTTTTTTTTTTTTTAAAAACAAAAGGTATTTTCTATGTTAGGGCTGTCAGTCACATGTAAGCAAAATATTGGGACGGTGTAACTCATCAAAACACTCTCTTGGTTATTCCATTTAATTTTAAGTGAGTTTATTTTGGGTACTAAGGCTTTTCCCTGACTTTTTTTTTCCTCTGGCTTATAGAGATAATGCTATTCTAATTATTCTTATGTGTAGAATAAATCTTAGGTGACTCCCTTGGGCTACTTGCCCTTTAATATCCCCTCACAAAACTGCCAGTTTGGTATTCACAAATAGAAGTCACTGTTCCCGCCCCCCTTGTTTAATTCTGAGATTGAAGTTGTTTTTGGAGTCTTTTCTGCCCATTCTTAATGCTTGTGGCTATTGCTATAATATACTAGTTATTAATTTTAATTACTTATTCCCTACTTTCACTGTTAGTGACATTTCTTAGCTTCGGTTTATAAGTTTTAAAGTGTAAAATTCATCTTTCCATTTCTAGGCAAATCCTGATCCCAACTGTTGTCTTGGAGTGTTTGGATTGAGCTTGTACACTACAGAAAGAGATCTAAGAGAAGTGTTCTCGAAATATGGCCCCATTGCAGATGTGTCTATTGTATATGACCAGCAGTCTAGACGGTCAAGAGGATTTGCCTTTGTGTATTTTGAAAATGTAGATGATGCCAAGGAAGTAAGTAAAAATTTACCTGTATCCTTGTAAAATAAGTCCTGTTGTTAACTTCCAACTACTAATGAACTTGAATAAGGATAATTTTTGCTTTTACATTGTAAATAGGGTATATTTATAGTTCTTTATAAATCTTATTTCTAAGTATTCATAAAAGTATATCTTACTGTTATTGGACAGTTTGTGGCTTTGTCCAGGGTGTATATAATAACTTTCAATACATCTTTCGAAGGCAAAGGAGCGTGCCAATGGAATGGAGCTTGATGGACGTAGGATCAGAGTTGATTTCTCTATAACAAAAAGACCACATACCCCAACACCGGGAATTTACATGGGAAGACCTACCTAGTAAGTTTAAGATTGATAGCTGAGTTCGTTTCCTCTAACAACTACGTGTACTAGGGGGAATCTTTGGCATTTCATCCAGTCCTGACACAGTATAAATCATTTTCCCTGTGTTTTTAAGTTTATATCTTGAGAGAGTGGGGAGAGAGAGAATCCCAAGCAGCCTCCATGCTGTCAGCACAGAGCCTACCCCACAAATGGTGAAATCATGACCTGAGCCAAAATCAGCATACACTTAACTGAGTCACCCAGGCACCCCATCTTGTGTGTTTTGTTTTGTTTTAACTAGCTAAAACTGTATTAAATAGACATATTCAGTGGGAACATTGTGTTTGTGCTGCAGACTGAGAGAGGACATCCCACCATATCATACAGAAATGCCATATATCTGGCTTTGCTTGGTAATTAATGTTCTTGATTAGACCATTTTTCCCATAAGGAAATCTTAAGTATTCTATGTAAAGTCAGGTATGGAACAAATCCTACTCAAGTGCATTTTTTAGCTTTGTTAAACAGTGGAAAACAGTAGACTTCAGTTTATGCATTGGACTATGATAGGCTGCTTCTCTCTTGTCCTCCTCGGTGTTTAAATTGACAAAAATCTGTGTTGGTCTCCCCTTTTTATTTTCCCCCTCAAATCACATTCTCCAAATAATGATTTTACTTTCTCTTCCTCTAGGGAAATATATGGGCTTTATTAGCAAATGACTTTTAGTTGGAAGCAAGTTAGCAGAATGTGTATTCCAAAAGATTTTTAAAATACATTTATGTATATTGTAAGGGCAGAGAAAGGACAGTGTTTATCCGATATCCGTGAAAATTTAAACCAGAATAATGCTACTTGCCTAGTTAACGTCTCTGTTAGAAAAGGCCTGTCTGTGAATTAATAATTAGGGAATTAGTAGATACCTTCATTTTTGCCCAATAGACGAGAGTAAAGAGGTTATAACTCGAAGCAGTTGCCCAGTTATGTCCTTAGAGCTCAGCTGTGTGGCTCACAAGACCCAAATAAGCCATGCTGCTGCTATTGTCTGAACAGTTTAAACAGTAAAAGTCATATGTACGAAGATAAGACCACATGGTATTTTATGAAGCTATATCATTTATTCATAGTGGAAGTTCACGCCGTCGGGATTACTATGACCGAGGATATGATCGAGGCTATGATGACCGAGACTACTATAGCAGATCATACAGGTAAGTTTACCACAATATGAGGTTTAAGTTGTTAAAATTTTGAAGGAAATACGTATTCTCTCCTCTCCTGAATCAATTGCAACATAATTTAAGGCAGTGCTATATGTAAATTTTAGTCTTTGATAAAATCACTTTTTATACTAAGAAATCTAGGACTAGAGTTTAAACTAGATTTTAAGGTTATGTGTCTTGTTAATTTAACTTAACATGTATATTTCTTTTTAAACGTCAAGTTGTAAACCAACTGAAATCCCTGGTTTGAACATGACAATAGAATCAAAATTTTAGACCATAGTTTAGATTTTCCACTTTTTTGTGCTTGTTTTGTTTTTAAGACAAGTTCCATATGCTACATTTTTAAAGTTACTGCTTTAGCAAGTGGTTTTTTTCTTTGGGTTTTTGTTTTTGTTTTTTGTTTTTTTTGTGTGTCTATAATGTGTGATGCACTAGGGAGACAGGGAAAACTAAGTCTTAGAAGAATCCAAAGAAGTAACTACTGAAGGACGATAATTTAGTGTAACAATGGTTGGTGTGTGTGTGTGTGTATTGTAAGTTTTATTTATTTTGAGAGAGCCTGCACAAACTGGGGAGAGGTAGAGGAGGGATTCTCTGATAGTGTGGAGCCTGACGCAGAGCTCAAACTCAAAAACTGTGAGATCATGATGACCTTAGTGGAAACCAAGATGCTTAACTGACTGAGCCACCCAGGCACCCCTAGATAGGTGGTGGTGGGTTTTGTTTTTAAGTTTGAGAGTGAGTGAGCACAAGCAGAGGAGAGGCAGAAAGAAAATCCCAAGCAGGCTCTGCACTGTCAGCCCAGAGTCCAGTGTGGGGCTTGATCCCAGGAATGGTGAGATCACAACCTGAGCTAAGATCAGGGAATCAGATGCATAACTGACTGAGCCACACAGGAACCCCCCCTGGAGTTTATTATTAAATATTGGTGACTTTTTTTAGGGGGTTAGGGAAATACCTATCATACTGAGAATACTTTTGAGGGTAAAAATGAAGTAAAATTCTTCAGTTCAGCAGCACCAGGTAATTTAGACCCTGTATTGCTTGTGAAAATGGAAATTGTGCAATAAGTATTGACCACAACAGCTAACCATGATTCCTTAACCTTATTTTGGGGTGTGGTATTGAGATGTAAATGTCTTTTTTTTTTTTTTTTTTTTTTGTATGCTGTTTGGAATATTTAAAGAAGTTGAATGTGGAAGTGAGTCCTAAAGCGTGCAATTGTCCAGGATTTTATCCCTGGCAAAATCTCTCTTGGAGAGAACATATTTTTAGTTTATTTTGAGAGTGCAAGGCAAGGAGGGGCAGAGAGAGTCTCAAGCATGCTCCACATTGTCAGTGCAGTGCCAGACACGGGGGCTTGAACCCACAAAATGAGGTTATCACCTGAGCCAAAGTCCAATGCTTAACTGACTCAGCCACCTAGGTGCCCAATTATATGGGACTTTAAGAGATTGATTGCAGAGGATGGGAAGATTAAGGTCTTAGGTTTGATTTTTATTCAGATGAGCATTTACTTTAGAAATGTTTGTTCTGATACTCAGTTTAGCCACCAGAGAGAGCTCTATGTCAGTTTGTTAAAAGGGTGGCAAATGTAGCCCCTTATTTACTACCAGAAAACTACCTTTCACTTCTCTGTGGGAGTTCTAACTTTACTACATTAGTAATACATTGTTTTTAAAACTTAAAAAATGAGTATGTGTTACTTTTCTGCCTTCACAGAGGAGGAGGTGGAGGAGGAGGAGGATGGAGAGCTGCTCAAGACAGGGATCAGATTTACAGGTATGGCAGGAGAGGATTTTAAATCTACACAACAGTAAGATGGCTCACATAAAAGATTTAGTTACAAGTATTTTGATGGTTAATTACAAGTTGCGTCACACAAATTAGATTGTATGAAATACAAAAATTCTGTAACTGAAACCAGGGACTGTATACGACTCCATGTGTGTGTTTACAGACGTGAATTAGGCTTACACTAGGGTATCTTCTTGTACTGTTGAGGTTTTGTTAGCTTTTAATGATCATCTCAGGATAAGCAAGTGAATATTCAAGTCACTCTGTCTTTGACAAAACAAAACCACTTTGAAGTACTAGTAAAATTTGTTCGGGTGTTGGTTCATGATGGTGTGGTTAGGAATAGTGGTTTTATTATCAGGACTAAAACGGACTTTGAAATACCATGACTGTTGAAAGTTGTATATGTCATCTAGTCTAACTTTGTGGAGTGAGTCTTAGATGGTCTTGACATTTGTTTACAGAAGGCGGTCACCTTCTCCTTACTATAGTCGTGGAGGATACAGATCACGTTCTAGGTCTCGATCATACTCACCTCGTAAGTTTTTAACTTGATTGTTTTGTTTATCAAACCACAGCAGATAATGGGTTAATTCAAGTAGTTTTATCTGTATTTATAGTCTCTCCTGTCCCTCAGTTGTGTGAGGGTTCAAGAAAGTATATGCAAACAATTTCTTGGAATCTCTCATTCTTGTTACTAATTGAAATATAAACATATTCTGGTCACCATTTGTAGCTTTTCTTTCTAGGAGTGCTTGCAAGTTTTGTATAGCAAGGAAAATTTGAGTGACTTTAAAACCTTAGCTCTTGAGTTAGACTTCCCAGCTATTTCTATTGTTTAACATTTGTTCTTTGATTTCTAATGTAACTCTTGTGTGAAAGGGGTCTTTCTCTAGTTTCCCTGTAGAGAATCTGGTGCATAGAATTTTCTAATGGTAGAATAGTTTAAAAGTCTCAACATTAAAATATGTTTGATAAATGTACTTCATTACTGAAACACTATTATTTCTTCCTAGGTCGCTATTAAAGCATGAAGTTGAAGACTTTCTGAAATTTACCCTAGAGTTGGGATATTGTTTGTGGACAATATTTTTATTGTCTCCTGTTTAAAAAGTGAACAGTGCCTAGTGAAGTTAGGTGACTTTTACACCTTTTATGATGACTACTTTTGGTGGAGTTGAAATGCTGTTTTCATTCTGCATTTGTGTAGTTCGGTGCTTTGTTCAAAGTTAAGTGTTTTCAGAAAAGTATGTTTTGCATGTATTTTTTTACAGTCTAAATTTTGACTGCTGAGAAGTTTCTATTGTACAAAACTTCATTTAAAAGGTTTTTCTACTGAATCCAGGGTATTCTGAAGATCGAAGCCTGTGTGTAAAATGCTACCATATGGTAAAAAGCAACAATAAAGTTTGGTTTTTACTTTTCTTTCTAACATTAATGCTTAGCAGAACTGTTCAGATTAGGTTGTCAGTAGCAAATTTCAAGACAAAAATACCCATTTTCCTCCAATCCATGAAACATACTATACTTAATATACCTGCAACTAAGTGTTAAAAATTATGCTCTGTAACCCTGTACTGCTAGTATTAGAACTAAGGAACTTTCAATACAGCAAATGCTTAATGCTTATATAAATGTGGATTTGTCAGCCTTTATGTAATCTGTATTATATAAAGCAGGGAATAAGAAAAGAGGTACATAATGTATGCCTTTAAAAGGCTATTTCTTAAAGCTGTTACAAGGGGATAATGGTATTTCAACTAGTTATCAGCAAGTGACAATACATTCCACCACAAATGTACTCTTGTTCTTCTAGCTTTTAGACTATGGAAAAAACTGAGTGCTTCAGAGTTCTGGAAAAGAGAAGGGAACACTACACCTGTGTTGTGGATGAACTGAAGACTGCCTGTTCATTTTTTAAATATTATTTTCAGGTCCTTTGCTTACCAAAGGAAGTCCAATTTCACTCAAATGTTTTGAGAACTGTGTTTAAATAAATGCAAATGAAAAGAGTAAAAGGCTGGTACAACTCAGTTTACAGAAAAGATTTTATTTTAACCTTGTTACTTATAGTGGGTTTTTTTAAAAAATAATTTTTAGTCCCTTGTACAGTATCCCTTGGGCTAAAATGTATTCTTCTTTACTGTTTTTTGATTTTTTGGTTTTTTTTTTTTTTAATAGCTGTACATTTCCTGGGAAACCTATTTAAGAGGGGAGTAGGTACATGAGTGGTCGTCTTCATTTGGATGGTGTTTACATTAAATAAGTCTAGTCTCCATACTTACCCTGAGGGTGACAAATTCAAGGGAAATTGTTACAGGTAATTTATTGAAATTAGTATGTCCCAGGTACTTTGTAAAGCACTTTACATATATCAGTTCCTTTAGTCTGTAGCAGTCATCAGATAGAACTTAACAGCTATTAAAATGGCAATGCCAAGAACTGAATGTGGGCAGATCGCAATCCTCATTCTGTACTCAGTCATGATGCCATTCTGCTGCCAGTTTGGGTAACCAGATGATTCAAGATATTGGTAATGGTGATAAGGGTGCCTGGCTGGCTCAGTTGGTAGAACATGTGACTCAATCTCAGGGTTGTAAGTTCAAGCTCCATGTTGGGCATGGAGCCTGCTTAAAAACTATAGCTAATGTGCACAGGCAGTATTTGCAGGCCTTAATTTGTTACACAGGGTGCTGTCACACTTGCATGCCTCTCTCATACTTTGGAAACTGTCAAATGCATAGAATATTACTCCTGCATGTTTGTGGGGTTTTTGTCAGTGGGTTTGTTTTTTTTTTTTTTTTGAGAGGACCGTGTGTGTGAGCAGGGAAGGGGCAGAGAGAGGGAGACACAAAATCTGAAGCAAGCTCCAGCCTCCGAGCTGACAGCACAGAGCCCAGTGTGGGGCTTAAACTCACGAACCCCACAAGATCATGACCCTGAGCTGAAGTCGGATGCTACCAACTGAGCCACCAAAGTGCCCTTCATGCTTGTGTTTCTCATAAGCATCTGGCACTGACTTTGTACCTCCTACATTGTTTCAAATCTATTCTCAACCAGTTTTAGACTAACAGTTGGTCCCTAAGATGTAGAATGTGGTCCAGAAAGGGTTGGATTGTATAGTTTTGTAGTGATAGAATGTATATGAAGGAACATGCATGGTACCACTTCCAGCTGTCTTCCTAGGTGGAAGGGTAGGTAGGCCAGCACCAAAACGGTGTGAGAATAGTGGGTATCTAGTGCAGGGCTCACTGACTGAGCTGCCCTACTCAAACTCTTAAGTCTTGTACTCGTACCTCTTGTTACAGAATGTGGGGTAAGAAATACAAAGATTTCCCAGCTCTCTAGCCCCAGGTCTAGAGCAACTTTGGAATGCAACCAGGCCTAATTGATGCATCCCAAAAGGTGTTGGCTTGCAATTAATTCATCTAAACCACCTATTATCCTGCCAGTAAGGTGTTTTTTTAAACCTAGTGATCAGTTGGACCTTTGGATCTGGAAGCATTTTGACTATAATAAATTGCTACCAGCAGGCAGAACTTGAAAATTTAGAACTCACCAGGTTTGATGGGCTAAAGAGTGGAGACTCCTTTCGTATTCTGGGATACAAAACACATCTGTTCATCATGTGCTGTGATGGTGGTCATCTGGTCAGTCCTTTGGGTTAACTGTTGCCATACAACAATTTCAAGACCAAATCTAGAACCATAGGAGAGACCTTGGATAATTTAGGGATAGGATAAGTCAATGTCTTAAAATTCTTGCCTTAAGCAAAAATAACCCAGGCTTTTATATGCCAGTACTAATAATATATTGTTTACAGCTGTAGGCCTGAGATGATTGAAACCAAATGTAAAGTCAATTTGGAGGACTGCTGAATTAAAACAGTTAAAGTTCATAATCCTGCTAGGGTCTTGTGAAAGCAAACATTACTCAGGAAATAAGTCAGATCCCAACAATTGGCATAAGTTTTTGGGTTTTGTTGTGTTTATTTGGAGGCCTTTGAGAACCTCCAAGCCCTCCAAAATGTTAAGATGATTCCCTTACATAAGGAAAGTATGCCTCAGGGGGTGCCTGGGCTTCTCAATTAAGCCTCCCAACTTTGGCCCAGGTCAGGATCTTGCCATTTGTGAGTTCAAGCCCTGCATCAGGCAGGCTCTGTGCTGACATTTCTAAGCCTGGAGCCTGCTTTGGATTCTGTGTCTCCCTCACTGTCTCTGCCCTCCCCCCGCTCACGTTCTCTCTCTCTCTCAAAATAAACATTAAACTTTTTTGAGTATGCTTCAGGATTAAACTAACAATTCTCAACCTTCATTTCCTGCTGAGTATTTCAACTCTGCAAAGGCTCAAGGGGAGAAACAGTGAATTAGACTAGGGGAAAAATTTTCACCCAGGATTTCATTTACAGTATCAGAATTTGATAAATTTTATGGAGATTGTTTGCTATAAGAGTGTGCACACTAGCAGTTTTGCTTCAGACAGCAGACTGAGGTCTTAGGTAAGACACTAAACTCTTTGAAGAACAGGCCAGAAATCTGAAATAACCACCTGTGCATATGAACCTTCTCAGTTTGGCCAAGGGGTTGTACAATCTTTTGTACACTGTACTGGAAAAAAACCAAACTTACCAGAAATACTGCATACTGGTTTGCAGTTAAACTACTTGGGAACCAAGGATAGACACTTGTGATCAAAAGTCAAAACTGGGGCTTGCAACTAGGTGAGGAATAGGATTCTGTTTGAATTACTCCTGTTAAGGCTAGGAAAACCTCAGTTTGTTTTTGTGGGGATTTACTAGGAGGGATCCTCTTTGGGATAAAGGCCAAATGGAAGCCATTTAGGACTGCATAATAAAAGTCATACCTGTCTCAGGATTGCAGAGGAGTAGTTGCTCTGGAAATAGAGAATGCAGACATGATTTTCTGTCACTTACTCAATTCTGCCAGTGTGGAGACCTGAGCATGTTAAGTGGTGGTTTTAAACACGCATGCTAATTAGACACTTTGTACCTGAAATTTAAAAAGGTTTTATTATTATTACAGTGAACATTTTTGAAGCAATCTTCCTATGTGTGCATCTTAACAGTTTTTGAATTCCTAAAGGTAGGCAAGCTACACCACCTCTGGACTAAATCCGGCCAGTGTCCTATTTCTAGTTTTTACAGCCTTGACCATTCGTTTCCGCATTGTATAGGACTGCCTTCCTATTTTAATGGCAGCATCAAGTATTTGTGACAGACTACATGACCCACAAAATTTACAAATAATTAACTGAGCTCTTCTAAGAAAAGCTTGCTGATAACTAATTTTAGCCCACAGGTACCCATCACCTCCCCATCCTACTGAGCCTGGTTTGTAGAGGTGGCTCCCTCAATTCTATACCAGAATCAGACTAATATTCAAGACCCACTCAGGTGACTGATGAACAGCAGTTTTCCCAGTGAGAACTAAGAGTAGTGTTTATCTCGACTGTGTTGGTCTAAAACAGTTTGTGGGTGACTGCTTGGCAGTAGCGGAATAGCAAGGTTAGTAATACAGCAAATGCTTTATCAAATTATCAAATTTGAGTATCTATTCATGTAGGCTAAACATCACTTCACTTCCAAGAGCCTGTCTTGCTGGTAATAATGACCCAACTCAGCTCCAATGTGAACTAATAACTTGGAGAGGAAAAGAGTCCTTTGTGCCTTTTTAATTCTTTCACTGCCTCCAAGGACAAGTGACATTGGGAATAGAGCACAAGGGTCTTCCATTATTCATTCCGTTCGTTGCTGCTTAATTCCCCACTATGAGATGTGATGATGGAATTACACCCTAAATCTTGGCATTTTGTAGGAAAACGATTATTGGGCTAGAATGAGTTTAGAGCCCTAAGCAATGATCACAGGTGCCATCTTTTTTAACCTTATATTCAGTTTATGCGTTCAATTTTATAAAGGTCAGGGAAGACCACATTTAATATGACATTTGAGTAGAGAGATGAAAGTGAGTCATGGATGTTTGGGGAAGGAATATTGGTGGACTAGTAAGTTCCTTGGCTTGTTCAAATCTAACACCAGGGAGGCCAGTGTGGATAAAAAAAGGAATAAGATCACGTGGATAAGCAAAGAACCATATCAATTCATGATTTTTGTAGACAATGAGGAAAATTTGGCTTTTACTTGTGATGGCATGGGGAAACATTAGGTGTTCACTGGAAGAGTGAGATGTTCACAAAAGCTCAACTATGGAGTGCCAAGCAATGTGTAATGAATAAAATGAGCTCTCCATTTGGAAGGACCAGCATATGTAGAGGTGATTTTCATTATAAAATGGAAGAACTGTTAGATAGAACTTGGGGTGCTATTGAAATCCTAGTGGAGGGGCCCTGGGCAAGACGTGGGTCAAATGACCACAGTACTCGGGGGTTAATGATCATGTTTGCAAAAGTGCTTTATAAGCCATAAAACCATATAAATGAAGAGAATGTTGAAAACCATCCATACATATGGAGGCTGAGTGGTCACTCAGCAGACTTTAGTACAGACAGGTCTCTTAACTAACCCACAATCTCTAACATTTCTTGTTCCCATAATTAAAGTGTTTTTATTTGCCAACTTTTTCAACCTTGTAGAGCTCCTCCAGATACTTCCAAGGGAAATTGGTCAACTATTGCTGTGTAATAAACCATAAAAACTCAGAGGCATACAGTAAGTATTTAGCTGCTGATGTCAACTAGGCTCCCCATCTGCAGGACAGGTGGTGTCTTAACCTAGACTGCACTGGCAGAGACCAGTTGACTTCACACTGCAGGTGTGTGGGTCTGCTCTCCATGTCTCAGCCTCCTTGGAAGAGTGGTCAGGCCAGCACATGTTCCTTTTATCATGGTGGCAGAAACAATTGCCCAAGTACATTTCAAGCTTCTGCTTGTCTATTAACATTCCATAGGTAAAAGCAAGTCACGTGGCCAAGGGGAAAAAAAGAAACAGGGTGAGGAAATACACTACCTGTAATTAGTTGGGGAGATCACAGATCACATGGCAAAGAGCATAGACACAGAGAAGGATCAGTAAAATCTACCAGGTTTCCCACTTGCTGGTATTGAATGTCATTTTCTCACCTTCCTAGTGTGCAGACCTGTCAGATATTCCCCAGTGAGTTTTGCTGGAGGCCTGCCTAACACCAAAGGTGGAGAAAATCCTAGATACTCTTTACCCCAGCCTCCTGATTCTAAAGCCTGTGTGTGTGACCTAGGCTTGGTCAATCAGATGTATCCAAATTTCAAATCAGTAACCAACAGCCCCAAGAAGTAGGGACACTAGAAATAATCTATTCAAGTGGGTAGTTCCTCACAGAGGTAGGGAGGAAGAGGAGGAGTGAAGCTGGGGGTGCGGTGCTTCTAGGTTTAATAGCCAGACTGCTTGTCCTGCTTGTCTGTCAGCAGTGGGGCAAGCTGTAGTGACCAGGGTTTTGCAGTGGTGATGACCACACTGAACTAAATGGTCTAACTGGCTGTTAAACTTCCTTCCACGACTGGTTCTCCCCTCTCCCTGCAGAGTCCACAAACTACCAAATGGTCTTATTAAAAAAAAAAAAAAAAAATATATATATATATATATGTATATTTTATGAATATATGTATATTTTATAAATATGTATATATAATCTTTTCTGCTTAATTCAACTGGCATCATTTTCTAATTTTTACAGCCAAGAATTTTCACTGATAATACTCCATTGTGACACCTAATTGGTAGCCATCTCTAGTCTTAATTCCTAGCCCTTCTAATCTAATCCATTCTTCACTTAGCAGTGAAGATCTTAAGATATAAATGTAAATCAGATCATAACACTCCTTTACTTTGAAACATGCTCCTCTCTCAAACCTTGTTACAAACTCAGTACATTGCCTGTCTGATGTAAAAAGAAAAAAAATAAAGAAAATCCTTTAATGGCTTCCTGTTGCATTTAGACATAAATCCAAACTCCTAGAAGCCTGCAAGAACATTATTTAGCCAACCCCCTAACCAACCAGGTCTCCAACCTCATCTTGCAACTGTCTTTTGAATACTAGAAGCTGAAACTTCCTCAGTTCTAGTAACATGGAGCCAAGCCACTTGGGAAGAGGAGAGAAAAATAAGATAAGATGGAGACCTTTTGGAACTGGGTGCCTCACAATGGTACTTTGGCTTGAAACTATTACTTCCCTAATGCTTATTTTGCTTACCACCTGCTTGGCCTTAGCAATTAATTTTCCCAACCAGTAAAGGCCTATGGTCTTGATTATGTTTACTTGTTTTTTAGAACACTAGCAGGGGAGATGGGCAGAGTGACAGAGAATCTTAAAAGCAGGCACCATGCTCCCTGCAGAGAGCCCCATGCAGGGCTCAATCCCAGGACCTTGGGAGCATGGCCTGAGCCAAAATCAAGAATTGGCTGCTCAACTGACTCAGCCACCAAGGCACCCCAAGGATTATCTTGTTTAAATTATTATCTCAATGTAGTGGGTATATTTTCTATTAAATCCAAAATGTTAATGGACTCATAATCACATACTATCTTCTCCCTCCACCAAAGAACATTATCTCATTAAATATAAAGAGAATTGCAACAGTGTTTGTATTATTATGAAAATTCTCTGCTTTAGTCTGTGTGTTATTTGAATGAAAAGTTATCAAATGACTTAGGGCTTCCAGACCAGGTGTACAGGAGCTTGGAAGCCACCACTCCATCCTAACAAGTAAAAAGCTGAACAAACTGAAAAATTAGCCTATTTTAGATCCCTTAAGAGGTAAGGTCACAGGGCAAATCACTGCTCCCAAAATTGGGAACAGGCAAGCAGATACAGAGAATCACAACTTAGATGGAGAAGCCCACAAGTAGAAATCTCCAAAAGAGCCAGTGTCAGGGTAAGAAACCCTGGACTGTAAGTGCTGGATTGCTGGAGGCTCGATGCAAACAAAGTCTAAGATTCAAAAACTCTTAAGGGGACCGGGCCAAAGGGGAATCCTCACACTTCTGTTGACTTTTGCCTCCAAAGGCTCAACTAGTTTTTTCACAGTGAAGTCGCTTTGTGCTTCTGTCGGTGGGGAGGGGAAAAGAAACCACTATGATGTTTGCCAGAGCATTCGGTACTTCTTAACAAGGTTTGCCCCCAGGAAAAACTAACCAGACCTTAACCTGCTAGGGTTTTATCAGAGACTAATGATCTGGGTAAGGGAAATAACCCAATCCCAGCCCCCTCTAACCATCCTAGCCCACCCTAAAGGGTCTCAGGTAGTGGGGGAGAGGCTTGTGGGGAATGGGGACACAAGCATTTGTGAAACTTACGGTGCAGAGGCACAGACATGCTAAAAGACTGAAACCTGGTCACAGGACTAGAGACCACTTTTCCTCCACCCGCATCTTACCACCATATTACTAAAGGCCTGCAGCAATCCTTTTACCCAGTACATCATGTCTATCAAGAAAAAATTACAAGGCCAAATGCACAGTTTAAAGAGATAATAAGCATTAGAACCAGATTCAGATATGGCAGGTATGTAGGATGAACAGATTGAACTAAAACAATTATGATTAATATACTAAGCTATAATGGACAAAATAGATCGCATATAGGAAGAGATAGGCAATGTGAAGAGAGACAGAACTTCTAAGAATCAAAAAGAAATGCTAGATTCTTCACAGAGCCAGAACAAACAGTCCTAAAATCTGTATGGAACCAGGAAAGACCCCAAAGAGCTAAAGCAAGCCTGAAAAAGAAAACCAGCTGGAGGCATCACAATCCTGGACTTCAAGCTGTAATAATCAAGACAGTATGGTACTGGCACAAAAACAGACACTTAGATCGATGGAACAGAATAGAGAACCCAGAACTGGACCAACAGACATATGGCCAGCTAATCTTTGACAAAGCAGAAAAGAATATGTAATGGAATACAGACAGTCTTTTCAGCAAATGGTGTTGGGAAAACTGGACAGCGACATGCAGAAGATCGAACCTGGAGCACTTTCTTATACCATACACAAAAATAAACTCAAAATGGATGAAAGACCTAAACACAAGATAGGCAAGGCAAAGGAAACAAAAGCAAAACAACTATTGCAACCTCATCAAGACTCAAAGCTTCTGAACAGCAAAGGAAACAACAAAACTAAAAGGCAAGTGACAGAATGGGAGAAGATATTTGCAAATGACGTATCAGATAAAGGGCTAGTATCCAAAAATAAAGAACTTAGCAAACTCAACATCCAAAACAACATAATCCAGTAAAGAAATGGGCATAGGACATGAATAGACACTTTTCCAAAGAAAACATCCAGTTGGCTAACAGACACATAAAAGATGCTCAACATCACTAATCAGGGAAATACAAATCAAAATCACAGTGATGGTGATGCAAGTTGGTGCAGCCACTCTGGAAAACAGTATGGAGGTTCCTCAAAAAACTAAAAATAGAACTACCCTACGACCCAGCAGTTGCACTACTAGGCATTTATCCTAGGGATACAGGTGTGCTGTTTCGAAGGGACACATGCACCCCCACGTTTATAGCCGCACTATCAAGAATAGCCAAAGTATGGAAAGAGCCCAAATGTCCATCAATGGATGAATGGATAAAGAGGATGTGGTATATATATAATGCAGTATTACTCGGCAATCAAAAAGAATGAAATCTTGCCATTTGCAACTACGTGGATGGAACTGGCGGGTATTATGCTAAGTGAAATTAGAGAAAGACAAAAATCATGTGACTTCACTCACATGAGGACTTTAAGAAACAAAACAGATGAACATAAGGGAAGGGAAACAAAAATAATATAAAAACAGGGAGGGGGACAAAACAGAAGAGACTCATAAATATGGAGAACAAACAGGGTTAAGAGAGGGGGATGGGCTGAATGGGTAAGGGACACAAAGGAATCTACTCCTGAAACCATTGTTGCACTTTATGCTAATTTAGATGTAAATTTAAAAAAATAAAAAATTAGAAGTTAAAATTATTTTAAAAAACAGTGAGATACAACCTCACCAGTCAGAATGGCTAAAATTAACTCAGGCAACAACAGAAGTTAACAAGGATGCAGAGAAAGAGGAACCCCTTTGCACTGCTGGTGGGAATGCAAACTGGTGCAGTCACTCTGGAAAACAGTATGGAGGTTCCTCAAAAAACAACTGCCCTATTACCCAGCAATTGCACTACTAGGTATTAATCCAAAGGATATAGCTGTGCTGTTTCAGAGGTGCACATGCACCCCAATGTTTATAACAGCGTTATTGGCATTAAATAGCCAAATTATGGAAAAGACCGAAATGTCCATTTACAGATGAATGAATAAAGATGTGGTATATATACACAATGGAGTATTACTCGGCAATCAAAAGGAATGAAATCTTGCCATTTGTAACAACATGGATGGAACTAGAGTATTCTGCTAAGTGAAATTAGTCAGGAAAAGACAAATATATGACTTCACTCATGTGGAGTTTAAGATAAAAAACATACATAAGGGAAAGCAAGCAAAAATAATATAAAAACAGGAAGTGGGACAAAACATGAGACTCTTAAATATAGACAACAAAGTGAAGGTTGCTGGAGGGGTTGTGGGTGGGGGATGGGGTAAATGGGCAAGGGGCATTAAGGGAGACACTTGTTGGGATGAGCACTGGGTGTTATATGTAGGGGCTGAGTCACTGGATTCTACTCCTGAAGTCATTTTTGCACTTGGATGTAAATTTTTAAAAATTAAAAATTTTTTTAAGGAAAAAATGCTAGAGATCAAAAACACCAACAGAAATGAATTTCTTTAATGAACTTATTCATAGGACATAGCTGAGGAAACTGAGCTTAAGAAATGCTCAAGTCGGAGATAAAAGAAGTAAAAACTAGTCAGGATGAAATAAAAATGCTATAACTGAGCTGCAATCACAAATGGATGCTGCAACGGCAAGGATGGATGAGGCAGAACAGAGAATCAGCGATATAGTGGACAAACTTATAGAGAATAATGAAGCAGAAAAAAAAGAGGAAGATGAAGGCAAAAGAGCACGATTTAAGAATTAGAGAAATCAGTGACTCACTAAAAAGGAACAACATCAGAATCTTAGGGGTCCCAGGAGAGGAAAAGAGAGAAATAGGGGTAGAAGGGTTATGTAAGCAAATCATAGCAGAAAAGTTTCCTAACCTGGGGAAAGACACAGACATCAAAATCCAGGAAGCACAGAGGACTCCCACTAGATTCAACAAAACCCGACCATCAACAAGGCATATTGTAGTCAAATTCACAAAATACTCAGGCAAGGAGAGAATCATGAAGGCAACAGGGAAAAAAGTCCTTAGCCTACAAGGGAAGACAGATCAGATTTGCAGCAGACCTATCCACAGAAACTTGGCAGGACAGAAATGAGTGGCAGGATATATTCAATGTGCTGAATCAGAAAAATATGCAGCCAAGAATTCTCTATCCAGCAAGGCTGTCATTCAAAATGGAGAGATAAAAAAAGTTTTCCAGACAAACAAAACTTAAAGGAGTTTGTGACCACTAAACCAGGCCTGCAAGAAATTTTAAGGGAGACTCTCTGAGGGGAGAAAATATGAAAACATACATACATACATACATACATACATACATACCAAAAGCAACAAAGACTAGAAAGGACCAGAAAACACCACCAGAAACTTCAACTCTACAAGCAACATAATGGCAATAAATTCATATCTTTCAGTACTCACTCTAAACGTCAATGGACTCAATGCTCCAATCAAAAGACATAGGGTAACAGAATGGATAAGAAAATAAGATCTATCTATATGCTGTTTACAAAAGACCCACTTTAGACCTAAAGACACTTTCAGATTGGAAGTAAGGGGATGGAGAACCATCTATCATGCTAATGGTCAACAAAAGAAAGCCGGAGTAGCCATACTTATATCAGACAATCTAGACTTTAATAAAGACTGTATTAAGAGATGCAGAAGGGCATTCTATCACAATTAAGGGGTCTATCCACCAAGAAAACTTAACAATTGTAAATATTTATGCTCGAATTGTGGAAGCACCCAAAGTAGGGGACTTCAACACCCCACTTACAGCAATGGACAGATCATCTAAACAGAAAATCAATAAGGAAATAATGACTTTGGATGACACACTGGACCAGACGGACCTAACAGATATATTCAGAACATTTCATCCTAAAGCAGTGGATTATACATTCTTCTCCAGTGCACATGGAATGTTCTTCAGAAAAGATCACATACTGGGACACAAATCATCCCTCAACAAATACAAAAAGATCGAGATCATACCATGCATATTTTCAGACCACAACACTATGAAACTCGAAATCAACCACACGAAAAAATTTGGAAAGGTAACAAATACTTGGAGACTGAAGAACATCCTACTAAAGAATGGGCTAACCAAGAAGTTAAAGAGGAAATTAAAAAGTATATGGAAGCCAATGAAAATTATAACACCATAATCCAAAACCTCTGGGACGCAGCAAAGGCGCTCATAAGAGGAAATTATATAGCAATCCAGGCCTTCCTAAAGAAGGAAGAAAGATCTCAGATACACAACCTAACCTTACGCCTTAAAGAGCTGGAAAAAGAACAGCAAATAAAACCCCAAACCAGCAGAAGACAGGAAATAACAAAGATTAGAGCAGAAATTAATGCTATTGAAACCAAAAAAACAGTAGAACAGATCAATGAAACCAGAAGCTGGTTCTTTGAAAGAATTAACAAAATTGATAAACCACTAGCCAGTACGATCAAAAAGAAAAAGGAAAGGACCCAAATAAATTAAAATCAAGAATGGAAGAGAGATCACAACCAACACAGCACAAATAAAAACAATAATAAGAGAATATTATGAGCAATTATATGCCAATAAAATGGGCAATCTGGAAGAAATGGACAAATTCCTAGAAACATACACTACCAAAACTGAAACAGGAAGAAATAGAAGATTTGAACAGACGCATAACCACTAAGGAAATCGAATTAGTAATAAAAAATCTCCCAAAAAACAAGAATCCAGGGTCAGATGACTTTCCAGGGGAATTCTACCAAACATTTAAGGAAGAGTTAACACCTAGTCTCTTGAAGCTGTTCCAAAGAATAGAAATGGAAGGAAAACTTCCAAACTCTTTCTATGAAGCCAGCATTACCTTGATTCCAAAACCAGACAGAGACCCCACTAAAAAAGAGAACTATAGACAAATTTCCCTGATGAACATGGATGCAAAAATCCTCAACAAGATATTAGCCAACAATACATTAAAAAAATTATTCACCACGACCAAGAGGGATTTATACCTGAGACGCAAGGCTGGTTCAATATCCACAAAACAATCTATGTGATTCATCACATCAATAAAAGGACAAGAACCAAATGATCCTCTCAATAGTTGCAGAGAAAGCATTTGACAAAATACAGCATCCTTTCTTGATAAAAACACTCAAGAACATAGGGATAGACGGATCATACCTTGAGATCATAAAAACCATATACGAAAGACCCAACACCAGTATCATCCTCAATAGGGAAAAACTGAGAGCTTTCCCCCTAAGGTCAGGAACAAGACAGGGATGTCCACTCTCGCCACTGTTATTCAACATAGTATTGGAAGTCTTAGCCTCAGCAATCAGACAACACAAAGAAATAAAAGGCATCCAAATAGTCCAGGAGGATGTCAAACTTTCACTCTTCACAGATGACATGATACTCTATATGGAAAACCCTAATGATTCCACCAAAAACTGCTAGAACTGATTCATGAATTCAACAAAGTTGTAGGATATAAAATCAACGCACAGAAATCGGTTGCATTCCTATACACCAACAATGAAGCAACAGAAAGAGAAATCAAAGAATCGATGCCATTTACAATTGCACCAAAAACCATAAAACACCTGGGAATTAATCTAACCAAAGACGTGAAAAATCTATACACTGAAAACTACAGAAAGCTTATGAAAGAAATTGAAGAAGACACCAAAAAATGGAAAAAGATTCCATGCTCCTGGATAAGAACAAATATTGTTAAAATGTCGATACTACCCAAAGCAATCAACATATTCAATGCAATCCCTATCAAAATAACACCAGCATTCTTCAAAGAGCTAGAACAAATAATCCTAAAATTTGTATGGAACCAGAAAAGATCCGGAATAGCCTAAGCAATCCTGAAAAAGAAAACCAAAGCAGGAGGCATCACAATCCCAGACTTCAAGCTATACTACAAAGCTGTAATCATTAAGACAGTATGATACTGGCACAAGAACAGACACTCAGAACAATGGAACAGAATAGAGAACCCAGAAATGGACCCACAAACATATGGCCAACTAATCTTTGACAAAGCAGGAAAGAATATCCAATGGAATAAGACAGTCTCTTCAGCAAGTGGTGCTGGGAAAACTGGACAGCGACATGCAGAAGAATGAACCTGGATCTCTTTCTTACACCATACACAAAAATTAACTCAAAATGGATGAAAGACCTAAATATAAGACAGGAAGCCATCAAAATCCTTGAGGAGAAAGCAGGCAAAAACCTCTTTGACCTTGGCCGCAGCAACTTCTTACTCAACATGTCTCCAGAGGCAAGGGAAACAAAAGCAAAAATGAACTATTGGAACCTCATCAAAATAAAAATCTTCTGCACAGTGAAGGAAACAATCAGCAAAATTAAAAGGCAACCGACAGAATGGGAGAAGATTTTTGCAAATGACGTATCAGATAAAGGGTTAGTATCCAAAATCTATAAAGAACTTATCAAACAACACCCAAAAAACAAATAATCCAGTGAAGAAATGGGCAAAAGACATGAATAGACACTTCTCCAAAGAAGAAATTCAGATGGCCAACCAACACATGAAAAAATGCTCAACATCACTCATCATCGGAAACACAAATCAAAACCACAATGAGATACCACCTCACACCTGCCAGAATGGCTAACATTAACAACTCAGACAGCAACAGATGTTGGCGAGGATGCGGAGAAAGAGGATCTCTTTAGCATTGTTGGTGGGAATGCAAGCTGGTGCAGCCACTCTGGAAAACAGTATGGAGTTTCCTCAAAAAATTAAAAATAGATCTACCCTACAACCCAGCAATTGCACTACTACTTATTTACCCAAGGGATACAGGTATGCTGTTTCGAAGGGACACATGCACCCCAATGTTTATAGCAGCACTATCAACAACAGCCAAAATATAGAAAGAGCCCAAATGTCCATCGATGGATGAATGGATAAAATATTTAAATACACATATATATCCATATATATAGATACATAGATATAGATATATATATAGAGAGATAGACATAGATATAGATACACACACACAATGGAGTATTACTTGGCAATCAAAAAGGATGAAATCTTGCCATTTGCAACTACGTGGATGGAACTAGAGGGTATTATGCTAAGTGAAATTAGAGAAAGACAAATATCATGACTTCACTTGTATGAGGACTTTAAGACACAGAACAGATGAACATAAGGGAAGGGAAGTAAAACAGGGTGGGGGACAAAACATAAAAGACTCTTAAATACAGAGAACAAACAGGGTTACTGGAGGGGTTGTGGGAGGGGGGATAGGCTAAATGGGTAAAGGGCATTAAGGAATCTACTCCTGAAATCATTGTTGCACTATATGCTAACTACTTTGGATGTAAATTTAAAAAATAAAATAAAAAAATAAAAATAGAATACAAAACTATAAAACCCCTAGAAGATAACATAGGACAAAATCTAGATGATCTTAGATATGGTGATGATTATTTAGAATTAACACCCCAGGAGCAATCCATGACAAAACTAACTGATAAGGTAGATTTCATTATATTTAAAAGCTTCTACTTGATTAAAGACAATGTCAAGAGAATGAGAAGACAAGCTACAGACTGGGAGAAAATATTTGTAAAAGACATATGATAAAAGACTGCTATTCAAAGTATACAAAGAACTCCTTTTTAAAAATTTTTATTTATTTTTAGAGAGAAAGAGAGAGAGCGAGGGGAGGGAGAGGGAAAGTCCTAGCAAGCCCAGCGCTGTCAGCGCAGAGCCCAATGCAGGGCTCACACTCAAGAACCATGAGATCATGACCTGACCCGAAACCAAGAGTCAGACGCTCAGCCGACTGAACCAGCCAAGTACCCCTGCAAAGAACTAGTAAAACTCAGCAATACAAAAATTAACAACCCAATTAAAACATGAGCCAAAGACTTCAGCAGACACTTTCACCAAAGAGATAAACAGCAGGTAAGTGGGTGTATGAAAAAAAGGCATATGAAAAGATTTCCACATCGTATGTCATCAGGATATGCAAATTGAAACAAAAATGAGATTACCTATTAGACTGTGCAAAATGCAGAACACTGACAATATCAAAAACTGATGAGAATGTGAAGGAACAGAAAGTATCCTTCACTGCTGGTGATAATGAAAAATGGAACAGCCACTTTGGAAAACAGTTTGGCAGCTTCTTAGAAAAGTAGACATATTCTTACCATATGATCTAGCAATCACAATCCTTGGTCTTTATCCAAAGAAGGTGAAAACTTATGTCCACACAAAAGCCTGCACACAGATGTTTATGGCAGCTTTATTCATAATTGCCAAAACTTAGAATCAACCAAGATGTTCCTCATTGGGTGAATGGATAAACCAGGGTACATGCAGAAAATAGAATATTACTCAGCACTAAAATAGCCAAGGTATCAAGCCTTGAAAAGATATGAAAGAAACTTAAATGGATATTTCTAAGTGAAAGAAGCCAATTTGAAAAGGCTAGATACTGCACTATGTCAACTATATGACATTCTGGGAAAGGTAAACTGTGGAGGCAGTAAAAATGTCAGTGATTGTCAGGGTTTGGGGATGGGGGAGAGGGATGAATAGGCTGAGTACAGAGGAGTTTTAGGCCAGAGGAAGTATGCTATATGACAGATAATGAATACATGACTTTATACCTTTTTCTAAACCTACGGAGTGTATAACACCAACAGTGAACCCTAATGTAAACTAAGGACTTTGGGTGATAATAATGTCTCAATGTAGATTTATCAATTGTAACAAATATACTACTCTGGTAGGTAAGGGATGTTAATAATGGGAGAGCCTATGCATGTGTGAAGACATCGTGTATATAGGAAATCTTGGTACTTTCCTCTCGATTTTGCTGTGAACCTAAAACTGCTCTTAAAAAAAAAAAAAAGAAGAAGAAGAAGGTCTTGGGGCACCTGGATGGCTTAGTAGGTTGAGCACTCCACTCTTGATTTCAGCTCAGGTCATGCATGATCTTATGATTTGTGTGTTCAAGCCCTGCATCAGGCTCTGGGCTGACAGCGTGGAGCCTGCTTGGGATTCTCCCTCTCCCTCTCTGCCTCTGCCCCTGCCCCACTTATGATCTCTCTCTCTATCTCTGTCTCAAAGTATATAAATAAACATTTAAAAAATAAGGTCTTAAAATAAAAAGATAGAGTTATACAAAACCCAACAATTCCACTTCTATTTACCCAAGGTAACTGAAACCATCGATTTATACAAAAACTTATACATGAATGTTGATAGTAGCACTATCCAACAACCCAAATGACCCTTCAACTCTTGAATGGATAAACGTGATATTATTGTTCATATAACAGAATATTATTTGACAATAAAAAAGAATAAAATACTATCATATGCTACATATGTATAAACTTACTATACATTTTGCTAAGTGAAATAAGCCAGTCAAAAAAAGAACATATGTTGTACGATTTAATTTACATGAAATGTGCAGGACAGGCAATTTTATATACAGAAAAAGTAGATTAGTGGTTGTCTAGGGCTTGGGGTTTGCAGAAGGAATAGGGAGTCACTGGTAATAGGTGTCCTTTAAGGATGATGAAAAAAATTCTAAAACTGATTGTGGTGATGGTTGTATAACTTTGTGAATATACTAAAGGTATTGAATTGCAATTTAAGTGGACAGATTTTATCTTAATAAAACTGTTAAATTCTAGTCACCAAAAGGCAGTATTAAGAGAGTGAAAAGTCAAGTCACTGTGACAGAGTTGCCACATCTGATAGAGAACTTCTAACCAGAATATGTAGAAAGGGAAGACAACCTGTGGAAGCCAGCTCCCCAAACAGTTCCCTTTGGTCTTTGCATCAGGAAGCAAAACACCCTTGTTTAGTTTGTCCTCTTCCATATTGAACTAGAAAGAATGCTGCAAGCAGGAGTGTTACAGACATGACAAAATGTAGCCTCAAATGATAGGTCAAAAAAGACATGGAAGCTTCTGCCTTGCTCTCACCTGGGTCACTTGCTCTGGGCAAGGTCAGCAACAATGTTGTGAGAAAATTCAAGCCATGCCATGAAGAGTCCACATGCCAAGGAACTGTGGTCTCCTGCCAACCACCAGCACCAACTTGCCAGCCATGTAAGTAAGCCATCTTGGAAGTGGATCCTCCATACCTACTCAAGCCTGGAGATGACTGCAGCCCTAGTTAACCTCTTTGGCTTTTTAAAAAATGTTTATTTTTGAGAGAGAGAGAGAGAGAGAGAGAGAGAGAGCCAGCGCATGAGTGGGGGAGGGGCAAAGAGAGAGGGGGACAGAGGATCTGAAGTGGGCTCTGCACTGACAGCAGTGAGCCCAATGTAGGGCTCAAACTCATGAACCATGAGATCATGACCTGAGCCGACGTTGGATGCTCAACTGACTGTGCCACCTAGGTGCCCAGTCCTAGTTAACCTCTTGACCGCAACTTCTAAGAAACCCTAGCCAGAAGCATCCATCTAAGCTACTCCAGAATTCCTGACCCACAGAAACCAAGATAATAAATGTTCGCTGGGGTTTTAAGCCAGAATGTCTTGAGGCAATTTATTACTCAGAATAGATAATATACAACACAATTTTCTAAAAAATGGACAAAACCTTGAACAGAAATTTCATGTAACAAAAAAAGATATGCAAATAGCTAATAAGCTTAGCAGGGAAATTCATATTAAAGCTTCAATGAAATATTACTATATACCCACAAGAATTCCTAACTTTTTAAAAAAAATTTTTTAATGGTTATTTATATTTGAGAGAGAGAGAGAGAGAGACCAAGCATGAGCGGGGGAGGGGCAGAGAAAGGGAGATGCAGAATCTGAAGCAGGCTCCAGGCTCTGAACTGTCAGCACAGAGCTTGATGTGGGGCTCAAACTCACAAACTGTGAGATCATGACCTGAGCTGAAGTCAGATGCTTAACTGACTGAGTCACCCAGGCGCCCCTAGAATTCCTAACATTTTTAAGTTGACATTAACAAGTGCTGATGAGTATGTAGAACAACTGGAACTTTCATATATTTTGCAGGCATAAGTTTACATTGGTACAGCCACTTTGAAAAACTATTTGGCAATGTATTTTAAAGCTAAATATTTCTAAACCTGATGACCTAAGAATTTCACTCCTGAACATATACCTCTGAGAACTGTATGCTTACATCTATAATAAACATGTACAAGAGGGATGCCTGGGTGGCTCAGTTGGTGAAGCATCTGACTCTTGATCTCAGCTCAGATCTTGATCTCAGGGTTGTGAGGTTAGGGTCCACATTGGGCTCTACACTGGGCATGAAACCTACTTTAAAAAAAATGTACAGGAATATTCATAGTAGATTTATTCATAATAGACCCAAACTGGAAACAACTCAAAAGCCTTTCAAGAGTTAATAAATAAATTAATATAGTCATACAAAAATAAACCATACTGGTTATACAATGGAATACTTGGAATACTATACAGCAATAAAAAAAATTAACAACTACTACATTGATTATGTGGATGATTCAAACAGGCTTAATGTTGTTGAATGAAATAAACCAGACACAGAAGACCACATACTGGATGATTCCATTGATATGAAGAGGTTCAAGAACAAATAAGACAAACTGTTGTTGATAGAAATCAGAAGAGTGATTACTTCTTAGGGGGTTATATTGCCTGGGAAGAATCATGAGGGAGGATTTTGTGTTACTAGAATATTCTATATCTTGATCTGGGTATCATTACAGGAGTGTATTCATATGCAAAATTCATCAAGCTGTATAATCAAATTCTATATACATTTCAGTAAGTTATACCTCAATTAAGAAGTTAAACTAGGGGCACCTGGGTGGCTCGGTCTGGTAAGCGTCTGACTTTAGCTCAGGTCATGATCTCATGGTTTGTGAGTTTGAGCCCTGCATCAGGGGCACCTGGAGGGGCTCCAGCATCTGGAGCCTGCTTTGGATTCTGTGTCTCCCTTTCTCTCTGACCCTCCCCCACTCACACTCTGTCTCTCTCTCTCAAATATAAACAAACATTAAGAAGAAAAAATTTAAACTAAAAGGGAGGATTTACATAAAAGATCAACCACACAGGGGATGGAAGAAAATATTTTAAAATTATCTTTAACATGTTAATGTTGTATTAAAGTATTACATATATGAATAAGAATATTATACCTAAAACCAAGAACAATTAGACAACAAGACAAAACTCCTCAAAATTAAAAACATGATGGGTTGGGGGCACCTGGGTAGCTCAGCTGGTTGAGCATCCAGCTCTAGATTTCAGCTCAGGTCACCATCTCATGGTTTGTGGACTTGAACCTCACGTCAGGCTCAGCACTGGCAGTGTGGAGTCTGCTTGGGATTCTCAATCTCTCTCTCTCTCTCTCTCTCCCTCCCTCCCTCTCTGCCCCTCCCCTGCTCACGCATGCACTCTTTCTCTGTCTCTCAAAATAAATAAAATTTAAAAAATTTATATAAAAAACATGACAGGTGGAATAGTAAACAGTTCAATAAAAGGGTGAAAGGTAAAGATGAAGAAAATCCCCAGAAAGTATAATACAAAAGCAAAAGGTAGAAAGTATGAGTAAAAGAAATTAAGAGCATTCTAGGAGATGGGGAAAAATAGAATTTGCAGAAAGAAAGACCAAAGAATATGGAGGGGAGAAAATTGTTTAAGATCGAGTACAGATACTTCTCTATATTGAAAATGTCTGCTAAGTACCCCGCAAACAAATCCATGTCATGAAAGTTAAAGAATACTAAAGAAAATATCATAAAAAGCTTGGAGTGAGGCAGGAGATGGAAGGAGAGAAGCAGAGGGGGAAGGGATAGAGACAGAAATAGAGAAAACACAGGTCTCATTCAATGAACCAGATAACAGGGGTGCCTCACTGCTTAATTGGTAGAGCACGTGATTTTTTTTAAAAAATAATTTATTGACAAGTTAGCTAACATACAGTGTATATGGTGTGTTCTTGGCTTTGGGAGTAGGTTCCCATGATTCACCTCTTACATAAAACACCCAGTGCTCATCCCAACAAGTGCCCTCCTCATTGCCCATCACCAATTTTCCCCACTCCTTTCCACCGTCAGTTTGTTCTCTGTATTTAAAAGTCTCTTATGGTTTCCCCGCCCCCCAGAGCATGTGACTCTTGATCATGGGGTCTTGAGTTTGACCCATGTTGGGTGTAGAGATTATTTAAAAATAATTGCAGTCAAATGCTCTACCACTGAGCTATACCCGTGAGTTCGAGCCCCGCATCAGGCTCTGGGCTGATGGCTCGGAGCCTGGAGCCTGTTTCCGATTCTGTGTCTCCCTCTCTCTCTGCCCCTCCCCCGTTCATGCTCTGTCTCTCTCTGTCCCAAAAATAAATAAAAAACGTTGAAAAAAAATTTTTTTTAAATAATTGAAAAGCCGGGGCGCCTGGGTGGCTCAGTCGCTTGGGCGGCCGACTTCGGCTCAGGTCATGATCTTGCGGTCCGTGAGTTCTGGCCCCGTGTCGGGCTCTGTGCTGACAGCTCAGAGCCTGGAGCCTGCTTCAGATTCTGTGTCTCCCTCTCTCTGACCCTCCCCTGTTCATGCTCTGTCTCTCCCTGTCTCAAAAATAAATAAACGTTAAAAAAAATAATAATAATTAAAAAAAAAAATAATTGAAAAGCCAAAAAACTCCAAAGAACCAGATAACAGAATCAGAATAACATGGGTCTTTGCAAAAGTGACACTGGATGCTAGAAAAGAGTGAAGAAATACCTTTACTATTCTGAGGAAAAATTATTTTCAACCAAAAATTCTATACTCAAACTTAAATATGAGGATTGAATAAAAATATATTCAAGCATGCAAAGACTTTCCTTCTTTAAAACATATATTTTTCCTACAGGATTTTTAAGGATTCTCCTAGAAGGTGTACTTCAGCAAAATTAGGCATAACTCAGGAAAGCAGAAGGAATAGGATCCAAGAGACTGAGAATCCCAGCCAGAAAAGCAGCCAAGGGAAGCCCAGTATGACAGTTGTGCCTTGTCTAGGGATGCCCAAGTCTACATTGGAGAGAAATCTCTATAGGAAAAATGAAATTATATTTTTTACATTCAGAAAAATATTGAGTTTTAACAGATTTGTTTTTTTCCCAAATAGTTGGAGGAAGTTTAATTATATGCACACGAAGACCTTAGAAAATGAAAAGATAAAATGATTTTCACCTTCATGATAAAAACCAAAATTTGCAAGAGATAAGAAAGCCATTCACCCATTCATCAAGAGGATGTAACAATTGCATATATATGCACCTAACATCAGAGCACCTAAATTAAGGACATATTAATAGAACTGAAGGGAGAATAAATACAATAATAGTAGGGGAGTTCAATTATCTATGTTTAACAATGCATAGATCATCCAGACAGAAAATCAATAAAGAAACATTGGACTTGAACCATACTTTAAACCAAATGAACATAACAGAACATCCCATGCAATAGCACCAGAATATATATTCTTCCTTTTTTTTTTATGTTTATTTTTGAGAGAGAGATACAGAATACAAGTGGGGGAGGGGCAGAGAGAGAGAGACACAGAATCTGAAGCAGGCTCTAGGCTCTGAGCTCTCAGCACAGAGTCCTACACAGGGCTCAAACTCACAAACTGTGACATCATGACTGGGGCTGAAGTTGGACACTTAACCAACGGAGCCACCAGATGCCCCAGAATATATATTCCTCTAAAGTACACATCAAACATTCTCCAGTACAGATCTTATGTTAGGAAACAAAACAAATCTTTTTTTTTTTTTAAGTTTATTTATTTATTTTGAGAAAGAGAGAGAGAGAGAGAGAGAGAGCAAATGAGGGAGGGTCAGAGACAGTGGGAGAATCTCAAGCAGGCTCAGCACTGTCAGTGCAGAGCCTATGTGCGGCTCAAACTCACGAAACCATGAGATCATGATGTAGGCTGAAATCAAGAGTCAGATGCTTAACTGACTGAGTCACCCAGGCCCCCTGGACACAAAACACATCCTGACAAATTTTGCTTACTTATTTATTAATTTATTTGAAGATTTTATTTTTTTTATTTTAAGTTTATTTGTTTATTTTGAGAAAAGGGGGAGAGCAGGGAAGGGGCAGAGAGAGGGAGACAGAAAGAATCCCAAGCAGGCTTCATACCAGCAGCACTGAGCCCAATGCAGGGGTTGAACTCATGAACTGTGAGATCATGACCTGAGCTGAAACCAAGAGTTGGATGCTCAACTGACTGAGCAACCCAGGCACCCCTAAAGATTTTAAGTAATCTCTACACTCAGTGTGGGGCTCAAACTTACAATGCTGAGATTCGAGAGTTGCATGTTCTACTAACTGAGCTAGCCAGGCACCCCAAGTCTTGACAAATTTTAAAAGACTGAAATGCATATCAAGTGTCTTTCTAAACACAACTGGTATGAAACTAAAAATCAGTAACTGGAGGAAAAGTGGACATTTTAAAAATATGTAAAAATTAGGGTCCCCTGAGTGGCTCAGTTGGTTGAGCATCTGACTCTTGATTTTAGCTCAGGTCATGATCCCAGGGTCGGGGAATTGAGCCCTGCATGGGGCTCCATGCTGAGCGTGGAGCCTGCTTAAGATTCTCTCTCTACCACCTATACCTGCCAAAATGGCTAGAATTAACAACTCAGGAAGCAACAGATGTTGGGAGGATGTGAAGAAAGGGGAACACTTTTGCTCTGTTGGGGAGAATGCAAACTGGTACAGCCACTCTGGAAAACAGTATGGAGGTTCCTCAAAAGGTTAAAAGTAGAACTACCCTATAACTCAGCAATTGCACTACTAGGTATTTTTTAGAGAGTTCTTTAGAGAATACCAAAATGCTGATTTTAAGGAGCACATGTACCCCAACGTTTATAGCAGCACTATCAACAACAGTCAAATTATGAGAAGAGCTCAAATGTCCATTGACTGATGAATGGATAAAGAAGATGTGGTGTATATATACAATGGAATATTACTGGGTGATTAATAAGAATGAAATCTTGCCATTTGTAACAATCTGAATGGAACTAGAGTATATTATGCTAAGTGAAATAATTCAATCAGAGAAAGACAAATATCATATGATTTCACTCCTATGTGGAATTTAAGAAACAAAACAGATGAACATAGGGGAAGGAAAGGAGAAATAAAATAAGGTAAAAACACAGAGGGAGGCAAACCATAAGAGGCTATTAAAAATAGAGAACAAACAGTGTTGATAGAGGGAGGTGGGCTGGGGAATGGGTTAAATGAGTGATGGGTATTAAGGAGGGCACTTGTTGGGTAGCACTGGGTATTATATATAAGTGATGAATCACTAAATTCTACTTCTGAAACCAAACTACACTGTGTATTAAGTTAACTTTAATCTAAATTAAAAAAAAATTCTCTCTCTCCCTCTGCCCCTCTCCCCTACTCACACACTATCTCTCTAAAATAATTTTTTTAAGGCAGAAATTAAACAGCACACTCCTGAACAGCCTGTGGTCAAATAAGAAATCACAAAGAAAATAAAAAATAAAACAAAAATGGAAACACAATATATCAAAACTTATGGGATGCAGAAAAATTAGTTCTAAGATGGAATTTTTAGCAATAAACACCTAACATTAAGAAAGAAGAAACATCTCAAATATATAATGTAACTTTACATCTCAAAGAATTAGAAAAGAAGAACAAACTAACCCAAAGTAAGCAAAAGGAAGGAAATAACAAAGGCCAGAGCATAAATAAATGAAATAGGGACCACAAAAACAATAGAAAAGACTGATAAAACCAAGAGGATGGCTTTTGGAAAAGATAAAATTGGCAAACCTTTATCTAGACTAAGGGAAAAAAAAAAGAGAGTGAAGACTTAAATAAATGAAATCAGAAATGAAAGATGAGACACTACAACTGATACCACATAAATCCAAAGGATAAGAAACTACTAGGCCAACAAATTGGATAGCCTAGAAGAAATGAATACATTCCTAGAAACATACAACCTACCAAGACCGAACCATGAATAAATAGAAAATCTGAACAGACCAATAATGAATAAAGAGACTGGATCAGGAAACAAAAACCTCCCCCCAAAAGAAAAGCCCAGGAACATATGGTTTCACTGGTGAATTATAACAAACATTTAAAGAATTAAAGTTAATCTTTCTCAAACCCCTCCAAAAAACTGAAGAGGAGGAAACACTGCCAAACTGCCTTCATGAAGCCACAATTACTTTAACAGCAAAGCCAGATAAGGACACTAGAAGAAAAGGAAACTACAGGAAATATTCCTCATGAATAGAGATGCAAAAATTCTCAACAAAATATTAGCAAACAGAATTCAACAATACACTGAAATGATTACACACTATGATGAAATGAGATTTATCCCTGGGATGCAAAAATGGCTCAACATATGCACATCAATAAATATGATACACCACAGTAATAGGATGAATGATAAAAATCATATGATTATCAGGTGTGCCTGGCTGGCTCAGTGAGTTAGGCATCAGACTTTGGCTCATGTCATGATCTTGCAGTTTGCGAGTTCGAGCCCCGCTTGGGGCTCTGTGTTGACAGCTCAGAGCCTGGAGCCTGCTTTGGATTCTCTGTCTCCCTCTCTCTCTACCCCTCCCCTGCTCACGCTCTGTCTCTGTCTCTGCCTCTGTCTGTCTGTCTCTCTCTCTTTCTCTCTCAAAAATAAACATTTTAAACAATCATAAGACTATCCAATAAATGCAGAAAAGGCATTTGATGAAACATCTTTTCATGATAAAAAATCAACAAATTGGGTATAGAAGGAATATACTTCAGCATAATAAAGGCCACATACAACAAATCTACAGTTAATATTACACTAAAAAATGAAAAATTGTAAGTTTCCCTTCTAAGATCAGGAACAAAACAAAGATGCCCACTGTCATCACTTGTACTCAACATCATATTGTTAGTCCTAGCCAGAACAGTTAGGCAAATAAAAGAAATAAAAGGTACTTAAATAAAAACCAAAAACATAAAAGTGTTGTTATTTGTAGATGACACGATTTTATGTATAGAAATCCTAGGGGTCCCTGGCTGGCTCAGTTGGGTCTCAGAGTCATGAGTTCAAGCCCCACATTAGGTGTAGAGATTACTTAAACAAACAAACAAACAAACTTAAAAAAAAATCCCAAAGACTCAACCAAAAAACTACTGGAAGTAATCAAGGAATTCAGTGAAGTTGCAGGATATAAAATCAACATATAAATATCAGTTGTATTTCTATACACTAACAATAACAATAAACTATCTGGAAAAGAAATAGGAAAACTGTCTCATTCATAATAGCATCAAAAAGAAAATAAAATACTTGGGAATAAATTTAACCAAATAATTGGAAGATGAGTACAATGAAAACTACAAGACCTTGAGGAAAGAAACTGAAGAAGATACAAATAAATGAAAAAATGTCCCATGTTCACAAATTGGAAAAATTAACACTGATAAAATATACTATCTGAAGCTAACTATAGATTCAACACAACCTCTGCCAAAATTCCAATGGCATTTTTCACAGAAATATAAAAAACAATCCTAAAATTTGTATGGAACCATAAAAGACTTAAATAGCCAAAGCAACAATAAGAAAGAAGAACAAAGTGGAGGGCATCATACTTCTTGATTTCAAAATATGCTACAAAGCTACAGTAATTAGGGGCGCTTGGTTGGCTCAGTTGGTTAAGCATTCAACTCTTGATCTCAGCTCATGTCTTGATCTCAGAATAAACCCCAGCATATATGGTTCGTTGATATTTGACAAGAACACCCATTGGGGAAAGAATAGCTTCTCCAACAAATGATGCTGGTAAAACAGGATAGCTAACATTCAAAAACTTGGAAAGATTGGAACTCAATCTTATACCACTGAAACAAATTAACTCAAAATAAAGACTTAACTATAAGACCTGATGCCATGAAATTCCTAGAAGAAAACACTAGTCTGGGCAATAATTTTTTGGATATGACTCCAAAAGCACAAGCAACAAAAGCAAAAATCAACAAATGGGACTACCTCAAAGTAAAAAGCTTCTGCACAGCAAAGGAAACAATAAAAAAATGAAAAGGCACATTGTGGTAGGGGAAGATACGTGGAAACCACCTATGTGATAAGGGGATAACATCCAAAATATAGAAAGAACTATAACTCAGTAACAAACAAAAAAATCTAATTTTAAAATAGACAGGGGAATTAATAGACATTTTCCCAAAAGGAAGACATCTAAAAGGCCAACTATACATGAAAAGATGCTCAAGTATTCATCAGGGAAATGCAAACCACAGTGAGAGATCATCTCATATCTGTTGGAATGGCTATCATCAAGAAGATAACAGATAAGAAATTCTGGCAAGGATGTGGAGAAAAGGGAACCCTCATTTACTATTGGTGGGAATGTAAATTGGTTTAGCCACTATGGAAAACAATACGGAGTTTTCTCAAAAAATTAAAAATAGAACTACCACCTGATCCAGCAATCCTACTTCTGGGTATATACCCAAAGGAAACAAAACAGGATATTAAAGCGATATATGCACTCCCATGTATATTAAAACAGTATTCACAATGTGCAACATATGGAAACAACCTAAGCTTCTGTCAACAGATGAATGAATAAAGAGAATATCATGTAAAAATATACAATGGAATGTTATTCACCCATGAAAACAAAGGACATCCTGCCATTTGCAACAACATGGATGAAACTTGAAAACACTATGCTAAGTGAGATAAATCAGAGAAATACAAATATTGCATAGTATCATTTATATGTAGAATCTAAAAGAGCTAAACTCCTAAAAACAGACAGTAGACCAGTGGTTACCAGGGTTGCAGGGTGGGGGGACTTGGGGATATATTGTTTAACGGTACAAACTTGCAACTATTAGATAAATAAGTTGTGGAGAGCTAATGTATAGCATAGTGATTATAGATAGCAATACTGTATCATAAACTTCAAAGTTTCTAAGAGAGCAGATCTTAATTCTTCTCACCACAAAAAAGAAATAATTATGTGACATGACAAAGGGATTAGCTAATGCTATGGTAGTTATCACATTGCAATATATAAATGTATCAAATCAATGCATTGTACATCTTAAATTCACACAATATTATGTGTCAATTATATCTTAATTTTTTTAAAGTCACAATTTGGGGGCACCTGAGTGGCTCAGTTGGTTGAGCATCCGACTTTGGCTCAGGTTATGATCTCATGGTTTGTGAGTTTGAGCCCCACGTCGGGCTCTGGGCTGATAGCTCAGAGCCTGGAGCCCACTTTGGATTCTGTGTCTCCCTCTGTCTGCCCCTCCACTGCTTGCACTCTGTCTCTCACGTTGTCTCAAAAATAAATAAACATTAAAAAATTTTTTTTTAAAAAAGTCACATTTGAAAACCTAGCAAAAGAAATCATGATCATTTCAATAGATGCAAAAATGCAAGACAAGGGTACCCACTCTCTCTGTTCCTATTTAATATACTAGACATCCTAACCAAAAAAATTAGGCAAGAAAAAGAAATAAATGTGTCCAAATCAGAAAGGAAGAAGTATACCATCTAGTGTTTGCAGGTGATGTGGCATTCTACAGAAAATTCTCAAGACTTCACCAAAAATGTGTTACAACTAATAAATGAATTCAGTAAAGTTGCAGGATATAAAATCAACATACAAAACTCTGTTGTGTTTCTATCCACTAATAAGGAACTATGTAAAAAAAAAAAAAAAAAAGAAAGAAAAGAAAAGCATCCTATTCATAATAGCATCAAAATCAATAAATCCTTGAAAACAAGTTTATCCGTGGGGTGCCTGGGTGGCTCTGCCGGTTAAGCATCTGACTTAGGCTCAGATCATAATCTCACAGCTTGTGAGTTCAAGCCCCATGTGGGACTCTGTGCTGACAGCTTGGAGCCTACAGACTCCTTTGGATTCTGTGTCTCCCTCTCTCTGTCCCTCTCCTGCTCACACTCTGTCTCTCTCAAAAATAAATAAACATTAAAAAAACACAAGTTTGGCAAACCATAAGAGACTCTTAAATGCTGAGAACTGAGGGTTGATGGGGGTGGGGGAAAGTGGGTGATGGGCATTGAGGAGGGCACCTGTTGGGATGAGCACTGGGTGTTGCATGGAAACCAAATTGAAAATAAGTTATATTTAATAAAAAAAAATAAAAAAAACAAGTTTATCCAGGGATGTGAATGCTTTGTATACTGAAAACTGTAACACAGTGATGAAAGAAACTGAAAAAGACACAAATGTAAAGATATCATGTGTTCATGGATCAAAATAATTAATATTGTTAAAATGTCCATACTACCCAAATTACTACCAAGTGGTCGACAGATTTCAAGCAATCTCTACACCAAGATTCTAATGGCATTTTCTACTGAAATAGAAAAAACAAAACCTAAGCTTCATATGAAACCACAAAGGATCCCAAATAGCTAAAACAATCTTGAGCAAGAACAAAGCTGGAAGCATCATACTTCTTCTTGATTTAAAACATATTACAAAATGACAGTAACCAAAACAATATGGTACTGGTATAAAACCAGAAACATGTGCCAATGGAACAGAACAGAGAGTCCAGAAATAAGCCCACACATATACAGTCAACTAATCTTGGTGCCAAGAATACACAACAATACCAAGTCAACTAACAATAGTGCCAAGAATGCACAACGGAGAAAGAATGGTCTCTTCAAAAAATGGTGCTGGGAAAACTGGATATGCACATGCAGAAAAATGAAATCGGACCCTCAGTTTACACCATACACCAAAATCAACTCAAAATGAATTAAAGGCTTACTTAAACATAAGACCTGAGACCATATCACTCCTGGGGGTGGGGGGCGGAAGGATTTATGACATTGGTCTTGGCAATGATTTTTCGATTTGACACCAAAAGCACAAGCAACAAAAGCAAAAATCAACAAGTGGGAAGACATCAAACTAAAAAGTTTATGCATAGCAAAGGAAACAATCAACAAAATGAAAAGACAATCTACAGAATAGGTTAAAATATTTGCAAACTCTATATCCAATAAGGGGTTAATAATCAAAATATATAGGGGCGCCTGGGTGGCTCAGTCGGTTGAGTGTCCGACTTCAGCTCAGGTCACGATCTCGCGGTCCGTGAGTTCGAGCCCCGCGTCGGGCTCTGGGCTGATGGCTCAGAGCCTGGAGCCTGCTTCCGATTCTGTGTCTCCCTCTCTCTCTGCCCCTCCCCCATTCATGCTCTGTCTCTCTCTGTCTCAAAAGTAAATAAACATTAAAAAAAAAAAAGAAAAATAATCAAAATATATAAAGAACTCATACAACTTAATTGCAAAAAAGTCAGATAACCCAATTAAAAAATGGGCAAAAGATCTGAAAATGTGTTTTTTCCAAAGATGATGTTTAAATGGTCAATATGTATATGAAAACATACTTAACATCACACTAAGCAGCAGCAGCATGCAAAGCACAATGAGATATCACCTCTCTTCTGTCAGGAGAGCTGTTATGGAAAAGTCCAGAAATAACAAGTTTTGGTGAGGATGTTGAGAAAAGGGAACACTTGTACACTGCTGTTAATAATGTAAATTGGTGCAGCCACTATGGAAAACATATAAAAGTTTCTCAAAACAAGTAAAAATAGAACTACCATCTGCTCCAGCAATGCTACCTTTGGGTATATATCCAAAGGACATGAAATCACTATCTCAAAGAGATATCTGCACTTCCATGTTCACTGAAACATCATTAATAGTAGCCAAAATACAGAAATAATCTAAATGTCCAACACATGAAAGATTTTTTAAAACGTGGTGTATACGTGTATACACACACACACACACACACACACACACACACACACACACATTTAAAATATTTAAGTATATTTATTTAGTTCGAGAGAGAAAGAACCAGCAGGGAAGGGAGAGATATATTAAGTAGGCCTCACACCCAGCATGGAGCCCAATGTGGAACTTAAACTCATGAATGACCCTGAGATGAGATCAAGAGTCAGATGCTTCACCAACTGAGCCACCCAGGCGTCCCATAATGGAATATGATTCAGCCTTGAGAAAGAAGGAAATCCTGCCATTTGTGACAACATGGACGAACCTGAAAGACATTATGCTAAATGAAATAAGCTAGACACAAAAAGACATACCGCATGGTATCATTCCTGTGTGGAATCTTAAAATGTTAAGCTCATAGTAATGTAGTAACGGAGAGTGGAATGGTGGTTACCAGGGGCTGGGGATGGGGGAAAGGGGAGATGCTGATCAAAGGGTACAAACATTCACTTACAAGATGAATAAGTTCTGGAGCATTGCCTGGGTGGCTCAGTCACTTAAGCATCCAACTCTCGATTTTAGTTCAGGTCATGATCTCATGGTTTGTGATGAGGAAGCCCCACACTGGGCTCTGCACTGACAGCAGGGAGCCTGCTTGAGATTCTCTCTCTCCCTTTTTCTCTGCCCTTCCCCTGCTAGTGCTCTCTCTCTCAAAATAAATAAAATTAAATTTAAAAAAAGTTCTGGAGGGGCACCTGGGTGGCTCAGTCAGTTAAGTGTCCGACTTCAACTCAGGTCACGATCTCGCAGTCCGTGAGTTCGAGCCCCACATCAGGCTCTGGACTGATGGCTCGGAGCCTGGAGCCTGCTTCAGAGTCTGTGTCTCCCTCTCTCTCTGCCCCTCCCCCGTTCATGCTCTGTCTCTGTCTCAAAAATAAATAAACGTTAAAAAAAATTTTTTTAAAAAAGTTCTGGAGACCTAACGTAGAGCATGATGACTATAGTTAATATTAATGTACTATATACTTGAAATTTTCTAAGAGGATAAATCTCAGTTGTTTTCATCACACAAAAGAAAGGTAAACTTTATGAGGCGCTGAATATACTAAATTAGCTTGACTGTGGTAATCATTTTACAATGAATACATATAACAAAACATCACATAGTGCATCTTAAACACATACAACGTTTATTTGTCAGTTACGCCTCAGTAAAGCTGGAAAAAAAACAGGACAATATAAAAGCCATTCACAATATATTATAGTACTTGACTCAGAGGTGAACAATACTGACATCATTATAGTAAGGTAAATACTGCATATTAATATACTGAAAATTGTGATATGCCTGCATACTGAGAGGATGGGGAAGAAGAAAAGGATGGATGTACAAGCAAAGAGTGCTAAGATCTCAACTTCGGTAACAAGAAATGGATAATGTCTAAAACTGAGAAAGTAAGAAACAACAATATAAGCACAATATTTAGAAATAGAGGTAGATACTAGAAGAAATACTAGAACAAAAAGGCAAAATGGGTGTGGGTGGCTGTCTCTGAGAACAAGAACTGAGAGAGGAAGAAAGGGATAGAGTTTCCTGAATTTTTATTTATTAAATATGGTTTTTAAAATATTTTAACAAAAATACCTTTCATAAAATAAATTATAAACAAGTTAATGCTCTTCCTCCCTTATTTACTTATTAATGGGAATTCCACACATTCCATCTGAAGAAACAGATTTCACCAAATGATAAAGAAATGTATTGTGTTTGGCTTGAAGCAAAAAGAAAAGTAAATAGGCAAAAGTGAGTGCATGTGTATGTGTGGTAATGTGTGCATGTGTGCTAACGTAGACATGCTTTTCATCACTTTCCCTGATTAAAATTTTCCTTAACCGACAAAGAGGTTATTTAATGCTTCCAAATTTCATGTGGTCTGGGAACTTTGAAAACAGCCTCTTCTGTTTGATGTCCCTCTTGTTTCTGTTGAGAATTTTTGGCTCAGCTGTGTGGCATTTCAGGAAATTTAACCACCCTGCTAGTGATCAAAACTGACCTGTTGGGAAATCAAGAAATGGACAAAGGAGGGGCTTGTTATAGCTAGAAAGAACAATGAAAAAGAAAATGAAACTCTACTTAGAATAAGCAAAGGTTATGAGAAAATAAAACTTATTCTGGAGGATCTTGCTGTGTTTAGGAGCTGTGGTCTTGCTGGTGATTGCAGTGATTGGCTTCTCTTGAGGAGTTACATGGACCAAAAGTGTGGAATTATAGATTAAACTAGAGAATACAAATGTTATGCTGTAAACAGAGTCGTTTTGGGAGCGAAGGGTTTCTGTTGTTTTAAGTTTGGTATGATAAACTGAAACAAAATAGGAGTATCTGTTACAGTCAATCATTCATTTACTCAATAACCAGGTACTGTGTTATTAGATCTTTTACTAGGCACTGAGAGTGAGGGTAAGAGGCAGAGGCAAGTGAATGGACAGGATTCAAAGAGAAACTGGCATATGTAGGTGTCCGGCTTTAATACAGGAAACAAGACAGGTACTGAAAGAAATACGGCACATGTAGAAAATGATAAAAGAGGGACAGATACAGGCTGAAAGTAGCAGCCATCATTTTGAATTAGGGGAATCAGACCTGGTATGAGGAAGGAGATGCCTTTTGAGCCTGTGCCTTGGAGAATGGGTAGTGCATGGGGGGCTAGACCTCATAAAATAGAGTCACTTGGGGAGGGAATTACAGATACTTCTGACCCTTATTAAGGGATTAATAGTATTTACAGAGTTAATGGTCCAGCCTGGATCTGAGGGCTGGAATCAAAGTTTCTGAGACACTTACTTCCATTTAGCAGAAAGTAGGAGGGTGTCCAGCAAGTCACTCTCTGACCGGAAACTGCTGACACCAGGCACCAGCAGGCCTGCTGACTCAGGGCAATGGGAGCAGCCAACCCCTTGTCACCCCTGGGCGCATGAGTCTTTACTACAGCTGTTGGAACATGGCCAGGATTGCAAATTGCCTTTCATGCCACTTGCCAAGAGTGAGTGTTCACTAATTTTTTTCTCCCTACTCTGGGCAGAGGAATAAATGGTAGTGATTTCTTTGGCTTTCTCTCCTGAAAGAATGGCAGTTGTTTCAAAATGTATAGTCTGGTAAACTTTGTGTATTTCAGACCGAAGTATAAACTTCAGACCTAAGGCTAGAAGTTATAAAAGTATAATTATGTTTGTGCATATGCCTATTTATTATCACAGCATTTAAAAATAGCTAGATGGATGAAACATTTATGTCAAATTTAAAAGTAGGGAAAACAAGATATTTTTCAAGATATACACATATAAAGTAAGATGATACATATCCATGTAGTAAGATGATAAAAACAAGCATTAGGATAATAAACACAGAGTTCAGCATAGTGGTTAACTCTGCAAGGGAGGGAGGGATACACAGGGAGCTTCTGGTTCTATCTGTATTATCTTATTTTGTAATCTGAGTGATAACCATAAGAGCATTTCCTATACTATTCTCTACACTTATTTGTGTGCCTGAAAAATCTAAAATATCACTTGATCTCAAAAGTCTTTATTTTGCCTTTTTATGAGCGTTATTGAGGTATAATTTACATACAATAAAGTTTACCAATTTTTCGTACGCAATTGTGTACCAAAGGGTCAATGTGTTCTGACAAGTATATGGTTATGTATCAACCACTAAAATTGTAACTTAGAACATTTCTATCACCTCCCCAAATCAAGAATATAAATTCACCAAGAGGCAAAATCTTATGGTTTTAGCTATGAGAGAAATTGATATTCAACCAGTCTTCCCACTATAGCAATAAAAGTGGATAAAATACATGAAATAACTTGTTTTCAGATGTTACATAATAGGTAATATAGTACCATGATCCTTGAGAGAGGGGAAAAAATGAGGTGAGCCTCATAGTCCTTGACTTTCTGTCTGGAGTCAATTTCTGAATGGTGGTTTAAGGAAGGCTAACCTAAAGAGAGCACAGCATTCTCCTTGATTTAACAAGATAGGAAGCAGAGTCTGAGGCTACTTAGTTATCTGGAATTTGTGGGCAAAGTAACAAAGATAAAGGAGCAGTACCAAGAAGCTACTCCAGACATGTTACATATGGACCCTCTTGAGTCTGGCCAAATATTAAACTGTATGTACAAGACAAGGCTGTGAGCTAATAACTACTGAATATCATACAGGGTAGGAAATGTTCAACTTTAAACTAGCCAGAGTGAAAATACTTTACAAAGATGATACCTCAGTAGAGGCTTCAGAAAGATCACATGTTAGGAGAAAAACTAATCTAGACCAAAAGTAAATGTTTCTCTAGATCCACCCTAACAAATCTTAAAAATAAGTCTCAAGAGGTTGAGCTAATTGCCAAGTCAATAACTATGACAGAACAAAATCTCAATCTAGGTACTCATTGAGGTACATTCATAATGCCCAGCATATACAAAAAAAATTACTAGACAAAGCAGGAAAGTATAATTCATAACTGGGACAAAAATTAATCAATATAAATATACCCACAAATGATGGAAATGATGTTATTATCAACAAAAGCTTTAAAATAGACATTTTTCCAGGGCACCTGGTTGACTCAGGCAGAAGAGCATGCGACTCTTGATCTTGGGGTCATGAGTTCAAGTCCCATGTTGAATGTACAGGTTACTTAAAAATAAAATAAATGAACTTCAAAGAAATAGACATTTTTCCAAGCAAGACATACGATTGGCCAATAAACACATGAAAAGGTGCTGAATGTAACTAAGCATCAGGGAAATGCAAATTAAAACCACAGTGAAATATTGCCTTACACCTGTCAGAATGGCTAAAAACAAAAACACAAGAAATAATAAGTGTTGACAAGGATGTAGATAGAAAGGAATCCCTGTGCACTGTTGGTGGAAATGTAAATTGATACAGCCACTGTGAAAAACAGTATAGAGGTTCCTCAAAAAATTAAAAATAGAAATACCCTATGATGAAATTACTGAGTTTTTACCCAAAGCAAACGAAAACACTGACTCAAAAAGATGTATGCATCTCTGTTTGTTTATTGCAGTATTATTTACAGCAGCCAAGATAAGGAAGCAACCCAAGTGTCCATTGATAGATTAATGGATAAAGAAGAATGGCATACACATACACAATGGAATATTGCACAGCCATAAAATGATGAGATCTTGTCATTTGCAACAACATGGATGGACCCAGAGGGTATTAAACTAAGTGAAATAAGTCAGACCAAAAAAAAAGACAAATACCATGTAATTTAACTTAAATGTGGAATCTAAAAAACAAAACAAACAAAAAAGCAGAATTGAACTTATAAATATAGAGAAGAAACTGGTGGTTGCCAGAGGGAAGGGGGTGGAGGGATGGACAAAAAGGAGTGAAGTACTGAAATTACTGTAACATTGTTTACCAACTATGCTCAAATTAAAAACATTGTAAAAACAGTATTAAATACAGGTTCAACCATTTTGAGGCAAAAATAAACAGAATGGAAAAACAATGAGGAAATCTTGATAGAAAATTGGAAAGTACGACAAAGAATCAAATAAAAATTCAGGAATCAAAAATAAAATATATGGATTAAAGATTCCATTGAGTAGGTTTAAAAGCAGACAGAGACACACAGAAAGATCAGTGAACTTAAAGTGAGCTTAAAGCAAAGTCTCAGGGATCAATTGTTGGACAATATATCAGGAGATCTACTATATGAGAAATTCAAGGACCAGAAGAAGAGGCAAGAGAAACTGAGACAGAAAAATATTTGTTGCAATATGGAACTTGAATAATGGCCAAACCTTTTTTTTCAAGGTTTCCAAAATAAAAACTCACAGATCTAAGAAGGTCAAAGAACTCTAAGAAGAATAAAAATTAATGAAAACACACTGAAGAACCATCATAATCAAATTTCTGGAAACCAATGAATAAAAAGAATCTTTAAGAAGATTTTTTTAATGTTTATTTATTTTTGAGAGAGAGAGAGAGAGAGAGGGAGAGAGAGAGAGAGAGAGAGGGAGAGAGAGAGAGAGAGAGAGAGAGAGAGAGAGAGAACAAGCAGGGGAGGGGCAGAGAGAGAGGGAGACACAGAATCCGAAGCAGGCTGGAGGCTCCGAACTGTCAGCACAGAGCCCTATGTGGGGCGGAATTCATGAACCGCGAGATCATGACCCAGCCAAAGTCAGACGTTCAACCAACTGAGCCGCCCAGGTGCCCCACAAAAAAAGAATCTTAAAAGCAGCCTGAGGGGGAAAAATGCATTACACAGAGGAATAATGATAAGAATTATGCCTGGCTTCTGAAGAGAAAAAAAAAAAAAATGCAAGCCAGAGTACAGTGTAACAGCTGTTTAAAGTGTTGTAAAAAAAAATAAGCAAATAAAACCTGCCAACTAGCATCTACATCAAGCAAAAAAAATCCTTAAAAAATGAAGAGGAAATAAAGCTATTCCCACCAAATAAAGCTCAGAGAATTCATTGCCAGTAGATGTGCTCTATAAGAAATTTTAACTAGGTTCTTCAGGCTGAAAGAAAATGATGCCAGGTGAAAACATGAATTAATAAATGAAGGAATAAAGAACAAAGAGTACTAGAACTGGTAAATATGAAGGTTAAGTCTAAAAGACTGTTTCATTCATTTCTTAATTCATTTGAAAGATAACTACTTGAAGAAACAAGATAACAATGTACTGCAGGGTTTATGATGAAAGTAGAAGTAAAATGAGTGTAAACAACAACACAAAGGATGGAGGAAAATGAAAATGAACTATTATAATTTTCTTAAATTATATATGAATTTGTATTTGAAGGTAGAGTATCATAAGTTAAAGATGAACATTGTAAATCATAGAATAATGACTAAAAATATAAAACAAAGACTATGTATAGCTAATAAGCCAATAGTAAAGATAAACTTGGATACTGGAAAACAAAGAATCTAAAAGTAGGTAGGGAAGAAAGAGGAAAAAAGCAAAGACCAAATGAAAAAAGTAGAAAATAAGTATCAAGATGGTAATTTAAGACTGGTAATATCAAAAATTACATTAAATGTAATTGATTAATATTCTAATTTAAAAAGAGAGATTATAAAAATGGATTTTTTAAAAAAGCAAGAATCAGGGCACCTGGGTGGCTCAGTTGGTTGAGCATCCAACTTCAGCTCAGGTCATGATCTCATGGTTCATGGTTTCAAGACTTGCATTGGGCTTTCTGGTGACAGCTCAGAGCCTGGAGCCTGCTTCAGATTCTGTGTCTCCCTCTCTCTCTGTCCCTCCCCCGCTCATGCTCTATCTCTTCCAAAAATAAATAAATAAATAAATAAACATTAAAAAAAGCAGCAAGAATCAAGTGTATGTTGTTTAAGAGATTCCCATTAAATAAATGACCTAGAGAGATTAAAAATATAAAGATACAAAGAAGATATGCCACACAAACACCAATCTTATGAAAAGCTGTACAAACACTAATAATCTTATGCAAACACTTATTCTTTTTTTTATGATTTTTTATTTTTAAGTAATCTCTACACCCAACGTGAGATTTAAACTTATAACTCTGAGATCAAGAGTCCCATGCTCCACTAACTGAGCCAGCCAGGCACAAACACTTATTCTTATGAAAGCTGGAATGGTAATCTTAATATCAGACAACAGACTTCAGGACAAGAGGATTACCAGAGATAAAGAGGGGCATTTTATAATGATGGAAGGATCATATCAACAAGAAAATACAGAATCATAATTCATATGTACTTAATAAGAGTTTCAAAATACATGAAACAAACCTTACAGAACCAAAAAAGAAGAAAGAAAAACTTATAATTATACTTAAAGATGTCAACACATCTGTGTCAAGAACTAATAGAAAAAATCAGAATATCAGTAAGACTACAAAAGACCTGAACAACACCATAAACTAACTTTTTGACATCTATAGAACACTATATTGAATGACTGCAGAATACACATTCTTTTTAAGTGTACATTAAACATTTATCACAAATGGGCCAAGGAATAAGACACAATAAATTTTAAAAGTTGAAATGCATGCCTGGGCAGCTCAGTCAGTTGGGTGTAGGACTCTTGATATCTGCTCAGGTCATGACCTCACTGTACCTGTGTTCAAGCCTTGAAAGGGGCTCCATGTTGTGAGCACAGAACCTGCTTGGAATTCTCTCTCTCTCTCACTCTCTCTCTCTGCCTCTCCCTCTCTCTTGTGCTCTCTCAAAATTGGTAAACTTTAAAAAAAAAGTTGAAATGATATAGACTTTGTTCTCTGAATGCAATTTCACAAAAACAGAATTCAATAACAGATATCTGGAAAATCTCCAAGTATTTAGAAATTAAACAGCATTCTTCAATTAACCCACGGATCAATAAAGAAACTGCAAGGGAAATTAGAAAATTGCAAATTCAATGATAATAAAGATATATCGTATCAAATTTTTCAGGATTCAGCTAAAGCAGTGATTAGGAGAAAATTTCTAAATTAAATGTTTTCTACTAAAAAAGAAGAAAGAATTAGAATCAATAATTTAAGCTTCCATGATTAAGAAGTTAGAAAAAAAAAGGGGCACTTGGATGGCTCAGTTGGTTAAACATCTAACTCTTGATTTTGGCTCAGGTTATGATCTCACTGTTTGTGAGACTGAGCCCCACATTGGGCTCTGTGCTGACAGTGCACAGAAACTGCTTGGGATTCTCTCTCTCCCTCTGTCTCTGGCCCTCCCTTGCTTGCTTGTGTGCTCACTTGCTCTCTCTCTCTCTCTCAAAATAAATAAATAAACATTTAAAAAGTTAGAAAAAAATGAGCAAACTAAACCCAAAGGAAAAAGGAAAGAAGGAAGGAAAAACTAAAGAGCTAAGATCAATGAAACAAAAATCAGATAACAGAGGGAAAAAATGAGATTAAAGTTTGGTTTTTGTAAAGAGTGGCAATATCGCTAAACTCTAGTTACATTGACCAAGAGGAAAAAAAGAGAGGATACATATTAATATTAGAAGTAAATGAGGAAACATCACTACAGAGCCTACAAACATTGAAAGGTTAATGAAAGAATGTTTTCAACAACTGTATGACAACCAACTTGACTACCTGGATGACCAATTCTTTAAAAGGCACTATTTTTAAAAATGAATTTGTAATTTAAAGTTTCTCCATTAAAAAAAAAAACCACTTCAGACCTAGTTAGTGTTAGCACCACTAGTGAATTATATCAAACATCTAGGAGAGACACAATAAAAATTTTTTTAGTAAATAGAGAATAGAACACTTCTCTGCTCATTTTATAACAGCATCACCCTGATACCAAAACCAGATGAAGATATTGTAATAAAAGAAAACTGTACAGTAAATATTCCTTGTGAACATAAGTACAAGATCTATTCCAAAATAATGATAAATTTAATTCATCAATGTGTAAAAAGTATGCTGCATTACAACTAAATCAATTTTTCTGAAGCATGTTAAGTTTGGATCATCATTCAAAAACCAATTTATGTTATTTGCCACATAAAGAGGGGAAAAAGGAAGAAAAGCTTAATGACCATCTCAATAGATGCAGCAAAGGTATTTGACAAAATTCAATACTCGTTCATGACAAAAACTCAACAAACTAGAAATAGAGGAAAATAATTCTTCAATCAGATAAAGGGCATGTATGACCACACTCAGTGGTTAAAGACCATATATTTTTCTCCTACCATCAAGATCAAGGCAAGGTTGTCCACTCACATCATTTCTTTTTTCTTTTCCTTTAAGAAACTTTTTTAATGTTTATTTTTCAAAGAGAGAGAGAGAGCGCCCGCACACACAAGTGGGGGAGAGGCATAGAGAGAGGGAGACACAGAATCAGAAGCAGGCTCCAGGCTCAGAGCTGTCAGCACAGAGCCCAAAGTGGGGCTCAAACCCACAAACTGTGAGATCATGACCTGACACTTAACCAACTGAACCACCCAGGTGCCCTTTTTCTTTTAAAATTTATATTCAAGTTAGTTAACATAGAGTGTAGTCTTGGCTTCAAGAGTAAAACCCAGTAATTCATCTTTTACATATGACTCCCAGTGCTCACCCCAAAAAGTGCCCTCCTTAATGCTCATCACCCATTTAACCCACCTGCCCTTCCAGAAACCCTCAGTTTGTTCTCTGTATTTAAGAGTCTCACATGGTTTGCCTCCCTCTCTGTTTTTAGCTTATCTTTCCTTCCCTTCCCCTAAGGTCATCTGTTGAGTTTCTCAAATTCCACATATGAGTGAAATCATATGATATCTGTCTTTCTCTGATATAATACCCTCCAGTTCCATCCACATAGTTGCAAATGGCAAAATTTCATTCTTTTTCATTACCGAGTAGTATTCCATTGTATATAAGTACCACATCTTCTTTATCCATTCATCAATTGATGGACATTTGGGCTCTTTCCATAATTTGACTATTATTGATAGTGCTTCTATAAACACTGGGGTGCATGTGCGTCTTCAAATCAGCATTTTTGTATCCTCTGGGATACAATTATTTGGATAAGTTCCTAGCACTGCAATTGCTGGGTCATAGGGTAGTTCTATTTTTAATTTTTTGAGGAACCTCCATACTGTTTTCCAAAGTGGCTACACCAGTTTGAATTCCCACCAACAGTGCAAAAGGGTTCCTCATTCTCCACATCCTTGCCAACATCTATTGCTTCCTGAGTTGTTAATTTTAGCCATTCTGACCAGTGTGAGGTGGTATCTCATTGTGGTTTTTATTTGTATTTCTCTAAGGATGAGTAATTTTGAACATCTTTTCATGTATCTGTTTGCCATCTGAATGTCCTCTTTGGGTGAGTGTCTATTCATGTCTTCTGCCCATTTCTTCACTAGATTATTTGTTTTTGTGTTGAGTTTGGTAAGTTCTTTATAGGTTTTGGATACTAACTCTTTATCCGATATGTCATTTGCAAATATCTTCTCCCATTCCTTTGGTTGTCTTTTAGTTTTGTAAATTGTTTCCTTTGCTGTGCAGAAGCTTTTTGATTTTGATAAGGTTCCAATAGTTCATTTTTGCTTTTGTTTCCCTTGCCTCCGGAGACATATCAAGTAAGAAGTTGCTGCAGCCTAGGTCGAAAAAGCTGCCACCTGTTTTCTCCTGCAGGATTTTGATGGTTTCCTGTCTCACATTTAGGTCTTTCATCCATTTTGAATTTATTTTTGTATATGGTGTAAGAAAGTGGTCCAGGTTCATTCTTCTGCATGTTACTGTCCAGTTTTCCCAGGACCACTTGCTAAAGAGACTGTCTTATTTCCACTGGATACTCTTTCCTGCTTTGTCAAACATTAGTTGGCCATATATTTGTGGGTCCATTTCTGGGTTCTCTATTCTATTCCACTGATCTATGTGTCTATTTTTGTGCCAGTACCATACTGTCTTGATGCTTACAGCTTTGTAATACAGGCTAAAATCTGGGATTGTGATGCCTTCAGCTTTGGTTTTCTTTTTCAACATTACTTTCACTATTTTCAGTCTTTTGTGGTTCCATACAAATTTTAGGATTGTTTGTTCTAGCTCTGTGAAGAATGCTGGTGTTATTTTGACAGGAATTGCACTGAATATACAGATTGCTTTGAGTAGTATCAACACTTTAACAATATTTGTTCTTCCAATCCATGAGCATGGAATGTTTTTCCACTTCTTTGTGTCTTCTTCAATTTCTTTCATAAGCTTTTGATAGTTTTCAGCGTACAGATCTTTCACCTTTTTGGTTAGGTTTATGTCTAGGTATTTTATGGGTTTTGGTGCAATTGTAAATGGTATTGATTCATTGATCATCTCTTTCTGTCTTCATTATTGGTGTATAAAAATGCAGCCAATTTCTATACATTGATTTTATATCCTGCAACTTTGCTGAATTCGTGTATCAGCTCTAGCAGTTTTTTGGTGGAGTCTTTTGGGTTTTCCATGCAGAGTATCATGTCATCTGCTAACACTGAAAGTTTGACTTCTTCTTTGCCAATCTGGATGCCTTTTATTTCATTTTGTTGTCTGATTGCTGAGGCTAGTACTTCCAATACTGTGTTGAACAATAGCACTCACATCATTTCTATTCAACATTATACTGGAGAGTCTAGCTAACACAATAAAAAAGGAAAAAGAAAGAAAGAAAAGCATACATATTGGAAAGGAAGAAGTAAAACTGTCTTTATTAAGAAGTTACATGATTGTATTAACAGAAAATCTTAAGGAATCTACAAAAAGCTATTATATTTAATAAATAAATTTAGCAAATTTCAGAAAATAAGGTTAATACCTGAGAGTCAACCATATTTCTATACGGTAGCAATGAAAATAAGAAAATTAAATTTTAAAAACATCATTTACAATAGCACCCAAGATCAGTGTGCAAGATTTTTACACTAATATCTACAAAACACTGCTGAGAAAAGTCAAAGAAGGCTTAAATAAATGGGAAGATATGTTCATGGATTGAAAAAAATCAAGGTAAGATATCAATTCTCCACAAGAAAGATTTTTTTTAGAAATTGAAAACCTGATTCTTAAATTTATATAGAAATATAAATGACTGAAAATAGTCAATACAACCTTGATTAAAAAGTACAAAGTTGGAGGACTTATATATACTTCCTGGTTTCAAGATATACTTCAAAGCTGCAGTAATCACTGATAATATGGCATTGACATAAAAAAAATATGTCAGTAGGAGAGAACATAATTAAAAATAGACCTACTCTTTGGTCAATTGGTTTTTTACCAAGGCACCAAAGGAATTTAATGAGGAAACAAAGTCTTTTCAACAAATGGTGCTGACACAATTGGTTACATATACGGAAAAAGTGAACCTTGACTTTAACCTTGTTTGATACAAAAATTATTTTAAGATGAATTACATAAATTTAAAAAGATAAAGTTATAAAGCTTCTAGAAGAAACCATAAAGTTAAGCATCTAGTTAAGATGAAGTAAGTACACTCTCTCAGCTCTCCCACTGAATGCAACTAACAACCCCAGAGAGAATGCATGGTGTGACTGAAGGCTCTGAAAAGTGAACAAAAGCAGACAAACTGGTGAAGAAAACCAAGACTCAAAGCACTACTAATTCAGCAATAAGTTTCCTTATTTTTCTTCTCCTATATCTATTGAACTCAAAGGCAGCCCAAATCACAGAACTGTGCATCAGGTATAAATAGAGAGCACCAGGAGAATCCCTCTCTTTCTGGATCAAGGAATGGAATTACAACTTCTACAGGTCAAAGAGCATGGAGAAAATATCCTTCCGTTTTCTTTCCCTCTTTTCCAAACCCTCAGGCAATCAAGTCTTGGTTGCAATCCTGTGGTGGTAATTAGTGTAGGCAGTGGGAGTCAGGTAGACACCTAAAATCTGAGATAAGGAAATACCTCTCTCTGATTGGAGAAACCGTGGTCTGAAGAGAGAGAGTACAGAAATTCCTGTTGCTTTTTTCTCTATATATCCCTCAAGTTCTTGGCCCAAGAGGCAAACCTAACTATGGGAAGCCCATGGCAAAGCAAGAAGAATAAAGCATCAACTTTATAGCCAGGGTGCCAAAAAAGAGGGTTCCCTGAGAGCTGGAAAATGTGGACAGGGAGGAGAGGGGGGAGCTAAACAAAAGTTCTGAATGAACTCCTTGGCTTATACTCAAGCTGTGGATGCATGGATCTGACCTTAAATAGAATAGCAAGGCTTTGAGGGTCACCTGGGTGGCTCAGTCAGTTGAGCGTCTGACTTTGGCTCAGGTCTTGATCTCACAGTTCATGAATTCGAGCCCTGCATGGGGCTTGGTGCTGTCAGCACAGATCCTCTGTCCCCCTCTCTCTCTGGCCCTCCTCTGCTCACACTCTTTCAAAACTAAACATTTTTTAAAAAGTTAAGAAAAAAAAAGAATATCAAAGGTTTGAGAAGTGAACTATCGGGTAGACTACTGCTCAGGAACCAGGCTGGTACCTGGGTGGCTACATGTGAGGAATCCAAATGGCACCACAAAAAAATATGAACTTACATTCACATGACAGAAGGTGAGTTATAACTTACAGCCAGAACCTGACCAGGTGGATTGCTTGATAAACAACAATAATAATAATTGAAAAGTAAAAATTCTCCATAGGATTTAAACAAGACACAATCTTATAACATATTTTTCAAAATGTCTATGATACTATTCAAAATTATTCAACATAGAAGAGCCAGGAAAATCTCAACAATTTGCTAGGGAAAAGACAACTAACAGAAGCCAACTCTGAGATGACCCAGATATTATAAGTATCAAACAAATGCTTTCAAGCAACTATTGTAAGTAACCATACTCCAAGAAGTAGGGTGAACATTATTGAAATGGATGAAAACTCTCAGCAGAGAAATAGAAGCTGTAAAAATGAACCAAATAATACAGATGGTCAACAGACGCATGAAAAGAGGCTCAACATCACTAATCATCAGAGAAATACAAATTAAAACCACAATGAGATGCCACTTTACACCCTTCAGAATGGCTGGTATCAAAAAGACAAGACATAACTAGTGTTGGTGAGGAGGTGGAGAAAGAAGAACCCTTGTGCACTGTTGATGGGAATATAAACTGGTGCAACCATTGTGCAAAACAGTACGGACTTTCTCAAAAATTAAAAATAGAAATACCTTATGACCCAGTAATGAACTTACTGGGTATTTACACCCCAAAAATAAAAACACTGTTTCAAAAAGATATATGCACCCCCTATGTTTTCTATAGTATTACAAATAGCCAAGATATGGAAGCAACCTAAGTGTCCATTGATAGATGAATGTGTGTGTGTGTGTGTGTGTATATATATATATATATGTATATATATATATATATATATATATATATATATATATATAATGGAATATTACACAGCCATTAAAAAATGAATGAGATCTTGCCATTTGCAACAATACAGATGGACCTAGAGAGTATTATGCTAAGTGAAATAAGTCAAAGACAAACACCATATGATTTAACGTATATGTGGAATCTAAAAAACAAAACAAAGCAGAAACAGACCTATAAATACAGAGAATAAACTGATGGTTCCCATAGGGGAGGGGCATGGAGGGATGGGCAAAAAAAAGGTAAAAAGGAAGGGGGAGGCACAGGTTCCTAGTTACAGAATGAGTAAGTCCTGGGGATGAAAAGTACAACATATAGAATATGGTCAATGGTGTTGTAATAGCATTGTATGGCGACAGATGGTAGCTACACTTGTCGTGAGCATAATATAACATATACAGTTGTCAAATCGCTATTTTGTACACCTAAAACAAGGGCAACATTTTGTGCCAACTATACTTCCATAAAATAAACAAACAATTGCGACAGATATTTTAGAACAGAAAAATAACCAAAACTAAAAATTCATTAGATGGGTTCAGTATCAAAACAAAGATAACAGGGAAAAAGTGTCAATGGACTTGAAGACTGAGCATTAGAAATTAGGCAATCTGAAAATAAAAGAGAAACAAGGGGCGCCTGGGTGGCGCAGTCGGTTAAGCATCCCACTTCAGCCAGGTCACGATGTCGCGGTCTGTGAGTTCAAGCCCCGCGTTGGGCTCTGGGCTGATGGCTCGGAGCCTGGAGCCTGTTTCCGATTCTGTGTCTCCCTCTCTCTCTGCCCCTCCCCCGTTCATGCTCTGTCTCTCTCTGTCCCAAAAATAAATAAAAAACGTTGAAAAAAAAATTTAAATAAAAAAAAAAGAGAAACAAAACACTGGAGGGGGGCAATGGAAATGAAGAGCCACAGCAAACCTATGGGACAATACAAAAACATCTAACATTTGCATCACTGGAGTCTCAGAAGTCTCCTCTCAGAAGGAGAGGAGAAAGAGTGTATTGTAACAGTTAAATTGAGGAAATAATGGCTGAAAGTTTCTCAAATTTGGTGAAAAGCACAAATGTACAGAATCAAGAATCCTCCACCAACCCCAAAAGGTTAAACTCAAAGAAATCTACGCCCAGACACATTATAATCAAACTACTGAAAACCAAACACAAATTTAAAATCTTGAAAGCTGCTGGGGAAAAACAATCCATTACACACAGGAGAATGATTATTTTTAAAACTTCATATTTCTTTTTAGAAACCACAGAGGTCAGAAGGCACTGGAACAAAGACTTCACTGTGGAAAGAATTGTCAACCCAGAATTCTGTATCCAATGAAAATGTCCTTCAAGAAGCAAGGTGAAATAAACACATTCACCAGTAAAACAAACAAACAAACAAAAAACCTAAGAGAATTAGTTTCCAGCAGATTTTCTCTAAAAGAAATGTTAAAGGAATTTTTTAGGCATAAGGGGAATGATACCAGATGGAAATTTCAAACTTCAGGAATGGGAGAAGAACAAATGAAATGGTAAGCCTAGGTAAATATAATACATTACTTTCTTCTCTTTTTTAAAGTATGTACGATAGTTGAAAGCAAAAATTACAATACTATCTGGTAGGGTTTTCAATGTATATATAAATGTATTATATGTGAAAACTACAACAAAGCGAGGAGGGTAAGAGACTTATATGGTGGTAAGGTTTCTCAATTCTGCTTAAAGGGGTAAATATTAATTCTAAGACTATTGTGAACATAAAGTATGTATGGTAATTCCTAGGGTAACTACTAAAAAAGAACTGTACAAAAAGATGTGGCAAAACCAAACCAAAACAATGAATTTAATTAAAATGGGATCCTTAAAAAAAAAAAAATCAGGGGCGCCTGGTGGCTCAGTCAGTTAGGCATCCAACTTCAGCTCAGGTCATGATCTCATGGTCCATGGTTTTGAGCCCTGCGTCAGGCTCTGTGCTGACAGCCCAGAGCCTGGAGCCTACTTCAGATTCTGTATCTCCCTCTCTCTCTGTCCCTCCCCTGCTCATGCTCTGTCTCTCCCTCAAAAATAAATACACATTAAAAAATTTTTTTAATCAAATAATCCAAAGAAAAAGCAGGAAAGGAAAGATGGAAAAACAGAAGTCATAAATGGAAAGTAGAATAGACCTAAATCAAAATATATCAATAATTATACTATATGCAGATGGTCAAACACACTCATTAAAAGACAAAGATTGTTAGATTTAATAAAATAAGAAGACCCAACTATATGCTATCTACTAGAAACTTACTTTAAGTGAAATGATTTGGGATGGGTTAAAAGTAAAAGGATGGAAAAAGGTGTACCATGAAAACAAACAAAAGAAAGCTGGAATGCCTATATTACTATCAGACAAAAAAGACTTCACAGCAAAGAAATTTACCAGGAATAAAGAGATATATTACATAATGATAAAAGAGTTGATTCACCAAGAAGATGTAACATTCCTAAAGGTGTATATACTTAACAACAGAGCTTCGAAATAAAAGAAGCAAAAAATGATAGGATTGAAAGAATATGTGGGAAAATCCACACTTATAGTTGGAGCTTCAACACTCTCAGTTATCAATAAAACAAAATAGACAGAAAATTGACAAGAACATATAACTTCAAAAGACTATTAACTACCTTAAAAAGAGCTGAAGTCATACTAAAGATGTTTTCTGACCATAACAGAATTAAAATAAAAATTGATAACAGTGGGGCACCTGGGTGCCTCAGTTTGTTAAGCATCTGACTCTTGATTTTGGCCCAGGTCATGATTTCACTGTTCTTGAGTTTGAGCCCCATGTCAGGCTCCACACTGATAGTGTGAAGCTTTCTTGAGGTTCTCTTTCACGTCCTCTGTCTCTGCCCCTCCCCCACTCACACACACATGCATGCTCTTTCTCAAAATAAATAAGCTTAAAAAAATCCATAACAGAAACATTACAAGATGCTAATGAAAGAAATCAGAGACAACCTAAAGAAAAAAACATGGTATGTTCATGGACTAGAAGGTTAAATATATTTAGAATGTCAGTAATCTCCAAATGTCCTACTCCTTTCCTACAAATATAATCTCACCAACATCATGCACATCGAGTACTAAGCGCCCATTTGTGCACTATTAGTGTCTACCATCACTGCTCAATAAATGGCCTTACTTTGATTTTGGCTCTAGGTTTGGGGGATAAATATAAATGGTTTATGATCTTCTTAGTAGACAAAATGTGAATATACAAAACACATGAGAAAATAATGGCAACTCTAAAAAAGGCTACAGGTTATGGACCAATGTCAGAATTTGGGCAAGATGAGATCTGCTACCACCACCAGGAATATGAAGTAAAAACAGAGGCAAGCATGACCTGGAGGATGAGCCCAATTTGATAATCAGCATTTCTACTTTTATGTGTATATCCAAAATAATTAAAAATATATGTCTACATAAAATCTTTTACATGAGGTTTCATAGCGGCATTATTCACAATAGCCAAAAATAAAAAACACCCAAATGTCCATCAACTGAGGAATGGATAAAGAAAATGCGGTATATCCTCACAATGGAATATTATTCAACAATAAAAAAGAATGAAGTCCTGATGCATGCTACAGCAACACATGGATGAACCTAGAAAACAGCACTTTAAGTGAAAGAAGACAGACAAAAAGTACCACAGCTTATATGGTTCCAAATGTCCAAAATAGACAAATCTATAAAGACAGAAGTAGATTAGTGGTTGCCTAGGGATGGGGGAGATGGAAGGAATGGGGGTTATGGATAAACAGTATGGAGTTTATTCCTGGGGTGATAAAAATATTCTAAAAATGACTGTGGCTATGGTTGCACAAGTTTGTGAATATAATAAAAACCACTTAATTGTACAGTGTAAAAGGGTGAACTGTATGCATGTCAATTATGTCCCAATAAAACTATTATTAAAAAAAAAAAAAGCAACAGAAAGGGAGTGTTACAGCCAAACTACTCTAAATATTTATACAGGGTCACTGTGTAAAATGGTGCTCTGAGCCATGCCATGGCCAATATCAGGTCTCAGCAAATTCAACAGTGTATTGGCTAAGATTCTTGTTGCAACTAACCAAAACCTAACACTAGCTGGCTTAACCAAATATATTCGGAGTTTTTATAACTCTATAAAGACATCTCACATAACCCCGGGGCATTTACAAATAAGCTACAGTTCTGATTTGCTATGCGGTAATAGATAACCAAAACAGATGAATAAGTTGAGGATTCCTATGGGGCTTATTAGAATAAATTATGTGAGATAGGAATCCAAGCTAATTCTTTTCCACACAGTGACACCAGTGTCTCAATACTTGAATATTTCCTAAGACAGAAGGTTATGCTGCCTTATTTGTACTTTGTTCCAGCATAGAATATAATGATTAATATATAATAGTTACCAAAAAATGCTTACTGAATTGAATCTATATATTCACTTTGAAAATGTGTCATCTTTACTACATTGATCCTTTTCAAGCAAGAGTTCTATATTCATGTTTGCCTTTATTAATCCCCTTAGGGTTGTGTTGTTTTCTTTAAATCTCTTTAAGTCAATAAAAATTCTATTCCTATTGTAAACAGAAGCTATTTATACCACACTTCTAGTTATACAAAAATAAAACAGCCAAATTTAAAGAATTTTTAACTGATATTGTGAAATTTTGCCTCAGTATGCATTTAAAATACCTCTAGTAACTTTGTATCAAAAGATACCATTAAGAAAATTAAAAAAAAAAAAAAGCCATGGACTAGGAGAAAATATTTGCAAATCCTATATCTGAGAAATAACTTGTATCCAGAACATATAAAGAGCTTTTACATTTCAATAATAAAAAGACTCTCAATTTTAAAAATGGGCAAAAAACTTGAATAAACATTTCACCAAAAAAGATAGGCAAATGGCTAATAAGCACTTGAAATATGGTCCATGCCATTTGTCATTAGGAAAATGCAAATTAAAACTACAGTGAAAAAAAACTACAACGAGATACCACTTCACATGCACTAGAATGTCTGTAATAAAGACAGAGAATAACAAGTGTCGGTGAGGAAGGGGAATAACTAGAACCCTAATCCATTTCTGGTAGAAATGTAAAGGGGTACAGCCACTTTGGAAAACAGTTCAACAATTCCGTAACACAAAAAGAAAACAAAGAAAAAAACTTTCTGGGGCGCCTGGGTGGCTCAGTCAATTAAGCATATGACTTCGGCTGAGGTCATGATCTCATGGTTTGTGAGTTTGAGTCTGTGTCAGACTCTCTGCTGTCAGTGCGGAGCCTGCTTTGGATCCTCTGTCCACCGCCCCCCCCCCCCAACCCCCGCCTCTTCCTCTTCCTCTCTCTCTCAAAAATAAGTAAACATTTAAAAAAAATCCATACAACCCAGCAATTCCACTCATAGGAACCTACCCAAGAGAAATGAAAACATATATCCATACACAAAAACACATGCGTGCAAATTGTTCCGAGCAGCATTCTTCATAATAACTCCAAACCAGAAGCTCCCTAAATATTCATCACCTGATGAATGGATAAACAAAATATGCTATATCCCTATAATCAAATGCTAATTGGCAATAAAAAGGAATATATTTCTAATACATCCTTTAACATGGATGAACCTCAAAAACGTGCTAAGTGAAAGAAGCCAGACACAGACACTATATATGATTCCATTTATATGAAATGTTCAGAAGAGGCAAATGTATGGAAACAGAAAGCCTGATAGCCTGGGGTTGAGGATGATATGCTGGAGGTGAGAGGAGAGATTAACCACAAATAGGCATGAAGTTATTTTTTGATGTCATGGAAATATCTTAAAAGTGGAGTGTGGTGATAGTTGTACAATTCCATAAATTTCTTCTAAGTCATTGAATTATACTCTTAAAATGGCTGTTATAGTTGTAAACTATACCTCAATAATGCTGTTTTTAGGGAGAAAAAACACACAGATACCTAATTATGTTAGGGTTTTAATCAAGAAAGGATGCTAGATTGTAATCAGTGCTAGCAAGCACAGCAGAAATCGCCATTTAGTTAAAGGATATGACTTTTTTAAAGAGGGAAGCAATTGTCCCAGAGGAATCTATTCAGGAAATTCTAAGCCACCTTGTTAAAAAAGAATGTTCAACAATATATCATTGGTGCCAACTGTTTCTTTGGAAGCAATTTGGCTATTAACTCCATCCATTCAGCAAAAGTCATAGACTGCTTACTTATTTGCCAAGTATTATTTGTCAAACAAGAGGGGGATAATAAAAAATGAAAGGCATGGCTTGGCCTTTAACCTGTCAACATTTCAAAACTTGTGGCTCCATTAGGAGTTTGGCTCTTCTTCCTTTTCTGACTACTATCCTCTCTCCTTGACTTCAGAGCCAAGACTCTTATGGCTTCCATGTCCTCACCTCCCTACACACTGTGTTATTCCCTTTTAACAGTATTTCAAACATAAAGAAAATTATAGAGGAAAAAATAAAATAAACATCCATGTGCCAGAATTAGCTCTTAATCTTTTTAGATCTTTTTTCAGGTTTTAATCTTGGGCCTTCAAAAAAAATAAAATATTACAGACTGAGTTGAACCTTGTTGACACTTCTTTTTTCACAGAGGTAACTGGAATCCTGAAACTGGATCCTGAAATCATTCCCACACATGTTTATATACTATTATTTTATTTGCATATGTATTCATAAACAATGTATGCCAATATTTTATAATTTATAAACTTTATATAAATGATGTGATACTTTATATTTTTCCTACATTTTGTGTTCTTCACTCAACATATGTTTCTCAAGGTTGATACATATTTTAACTTCTGTTTAGTATTCCATTATATGAATAAACCAGAATTTATTTATCTATCCTGTTGGATATTTAGGTTGTTCCCATTTTTTTTTTTCTATTGCAAACAATACTGCAATAAACATTCTTGTACATATTTTCTAATGTAAATATGCAAGGTTTTTTATGGGCTTTACATGTAGGAAGGAAATTTCTGGGCCATTAGGTTTATGCTATTTTTTAAGTTCGATAGAGATTTCCAAATTTCTCTTCAACAACTGTTCAGTCTACACTCCCACCAGTAGGACCTGAGAATTCCCATTTGTCTACATCTTTGCTAACATATGGTTTTATCAGATTAAATTTTGCCTATATAAAAGATGTAAAATGGTATTTCATTGTGGTTTTAATTTACTTCTTCCTGATTACTAGGGAGGCTGAGTATTTTTCATGTTTGTTGACACTTTAGATTTCCTCCTAAGTTATTGTTATTCTTTAATCATTTTTATTGGAATGTTTGTGTTTTTCTCATTGATTTGATGTGGCTCTTTAACCTGTGACTCTTACATGTATTTATCTTTTTTCAGTCTGTCTCTTTTTTGAGGTGATCTTTAGTAAAAAAAAAAAAAACAAAACTGTTTTTAAATCTTAAATGTCAATAAACATTTCCTCTGTGATCTGTGATTTTTATATTTTGTTAAGATATCATTCCATATATTATTTTTAATTTTGTTAGATGTGCTAATGGTTTCATGTTATTTGGAAAAAAAGTCCTTATCAATTGTAAATGAATACTGGATTATTTACAAGTGAAACTAAATGATATCTGGGATTTGCTTTAAACTAGTTCATCAAAAAATGGTGGCGGTATGCAGAGGAAACAACACTGGAAAAATGTTAATAATTATTGAAGATGGGTAACAGGTAAATGGAGGTTCATTACTCTGTCCTTTATTCTTGGTTTGGAATTTTCCAGAACTATAAATTTAGAAAAAATGGAGAGATAAGTGCTCTGCTAATTCCAAGGCATAACAATATTCTAAATCACCCACTTTTCCAAGTTTTTATTTAAATTCCAGTTAGTTAATATACAGTGTAAAACTAGTTTCAGGAGTACAATTTAGTGATTCAACACTTCCATACAACACTCATCACAAGGGCCTTCCTTAATACCCATCTCCTATTGAACCCATCTCCCACACCTCCCCTCCAGTAGCCATCAGTTTGTTCATCAGTAGTTAAATCTCTGTCCCTTCCTCCCTCCCTTCCTTCCTTCCTTTCTTCCTCCCTCCCTTCCTCCCTCTCTCTTTCCCATTCATTTATTCATTCACATCCAAGTTACTTAGCATATAGTGCTGTAATGATTTCAGTAGATTCCAGTGATTCATTCCTTATGTATAATATCCAATGCTCGTTCCAACAAGTATCTTCCCTAATGCCCCTTACCCATTTAGCTCATCCCCCCACCCACAACCCCTCCAGCAACCCTGAGTTTGTTCTCTGTATTTAAGAGTAAGAGTCTGTTTCTTGATTTGTCTCTTTCCCTCCCCGTGTTCTTTTGTTTTGTTTCTTAAATTCCACATATAAGTGAAATCATATGGTATTTGTCTTTCTCTAAGTTATTTCGCTTAGCATAATACTCTCTAGCTCCATCCATGTCCTTGCAAATGGCAATAAATCACTGACTTCTTAACGTGCTTCAAACTCTCTTCTATCCTCACCATTCCATTGAAACTGCTCTCAAGCCATCAAGGACCAAAATGAATGGAGTCTTCTTACTTTACATCTTATTTGACCTCTCTGTAGAATTTTAAAATGTTGGTAATTCCTTTTTTAACTTTTTATAATGAGAAAGTGTAAATCTATATAAATGGAGACACAATAATATAATGCCATCCCAAGAGCTCATTACTATCTTTAACAATAATCAACTCGTCTTATGTATGGAAAAATAAACAATTAACAAAATGAAAAGGCAACCTACTGAATGAGGTTTGCAACCCACATATTGAATAAGGGATTAATATCCAAAATATATAAAAACTCTTACAACTCAATAACAACAACAAGTCCAATTTAAAAATGGGCAGAGGAACTAAATAGACATTTTTCTAAAGAAGATATCCAATGGCCAAGGTACATGAAAAGATGCTCAACATCACTGATCTTCAGAGAAATGCAAATAAAAACACCTTGAGATATCATCTCATACCTGTTTGAATGGCTGTCATCAAGAAGACGAGAGAAAAGTGTTGGTGAGGATATGGAGAAAAGGGTGCACAGTTGGTGGGAATGTAAATTGGTTCAGCTACTATAGAAAACATATGGAAGTTCCACAAAAATTAAAAATAATTTAAAATTTTTTAAAAATCAAAAAATTAAAAACATCTGGCAATTCCACTCTTGGGTATATACCTAAAGGAAATGAAAACAGGGCACTGAACAGATAAATGCACTCCCATATTTACTGCAGCATTATTCACAACAGCCTATATACGGAACCAATCTAAGTGCCCATCAAGGGATGAATAAAGAAGATATAGTGTATATATACAATGGAATATTATTCCGCCATAAGAAAAAGAAATCCTGACATTTGCAACAATATAGGTGAACCTTGAGCAAATTATGCTAATGAGGTAAATCAGAGAAAGATAGGTATTGTATGGTATGACTTACATGTAGAATCTACAAAAGCCAAACTTGGGGCACCTCGCTGGCTTAGGTGGAAGAGCATGCAACTCTTGATCTCGGATTGTGGGTTTGAGCCCCATGTTGGGTGCAGAGATTACTAAAAAATATAAATGAATAAAAAAAATTTTTAATAAAAAGAAAAAAAGCCAAACTCATAGAAATAGGAAGCAAAATGGTGGTTACCAAGGTATGGTGGCTAAGGGAGATAGGGTAGATGTTGTTTAAGGGTAGAAACTTACAGTGAATAATAAAAAGCCTAGAGATCTAATACACAGTATAGTGAATATAGACAACAATATTGTATTGTAATGTTCAACCTTGCTAAGAGATCAGAACTTAATAATTCCAATCACTAAAAAGAAAGGATAATTATGTAGTGGGATACTGGTGCTAATTTTTGTTACAGTGGCAACCATACCATAATATATAAATGTCAAATTCACATATCGTACCCCTTAAATTTTCAAATGTTATATGTCAAATGTATTTCAATAAATACAACAAAATGTCTTATGAAAAACTTTCCACATGAAAAAAAGGAAGATTTTTTAGAAGCATTATTTCAGCTTTCTAAAATAAGCAAAATAGTCAATTCATAGCCATGCCTGTCATCTATTCTTCCAGCTACTTGCTTCTTTTCATATTATTTTTTTTAAAAACACAAATATTTTATAACTATTTAATATGCATTTACTAAATTTTAAGGCTTGATTTAAATTTGTGAAAAAACAATGGTATATTTTTTAAAGTAAAAACCAATATTGGGGAGCCTGGGTGGCTCAGTAGGTTAAGCATCTGACTTTGGCTCAGGTCATGATCTCACAGTTTGTGAGTTTGAGCCCCATGTCAGTCTCTGTGCTGCTAGCTCAGAGCCAGGAGCCTGCTTCAGATTCTGTCTCCCTCACTCTCTGCCCCTTCCCCGCTCACATGCTGTCTCTCAAAAATGAATAAATGTTAAAATTTTTTTTTTTAATTCTAAAAAACCCCCCACCAATATCTAGAAAAAGAAACAATTTCTTAATATCAAATATTCAGTGTTTAGTTTGCAATGGTCTCAAATGTTATAAATTTATGTCTACATTTTACAATTTGTTTGAATCATGATAAAAAAAAAGATCTATACATTGTGATTTGTTGGTATATACCTTCTTTTTAATTTTTTTAATGTTTATTTTTGAGAGAGAGAGACAGAGTGCAAGTGGGGGAGAGGCAGAGAGAGAGGGAGACAAAGAATCCGAAGCAGGCTCCAGGCTCTGAATTGTCAGCACAGAGTCCAACATGGGTCTCAAACACATGAGCTGTGAGATCATGACCCGAGCTGAAGTCGGAGGCTTAACCGACTAAACCACCCAGGCACACCTATACCTTAATTCTTTCACTCTAGGATCCTCCTCCATTTCTCTTTTTTCCTCAAAATCTGTTCTTTTAATAAAATGGCTCATTTTTCCTGAAGAGTTCCCCACAATCTGTATTTTGCTAACTGAATGCCCATGGCGCCATTTAACATGTTTCTCTATCCTCTGATTTTTTCCTTGTAAATTGATAATTGTATTAAAACAGGAAATTTGGTTATTTCCTCATAAATTGGATGTAAAGGCCTGGTCACATACAGGTTCAAATTTTTTTGGTACAACTTCATGGAGTAGTATTATGGTCTTCATTAGTAGGCACATGATGTCTGTTTGTCTCTTTTTGTGATGTTAGCAGCTACTGAACATCAATAACTAGATCCACTAATTCATTAGGACTTACAAATGGTGATATGTAAAGTCTATCATGACTTTTTCATTTGTTAGCTGGAATACTTTTATAAAGAAATCCTGTCATCTACTATTTGGTTACCCGGTTCCTTTACAGTTCAAAAGGAAAAATAGAACATGATAATTATTTCTTCTTATTTAGCAGTTCTCAAAAAGATACACTGTTTATTTGTATCTTCCAACAGTGATCAATTAATTTATAGTATTATTAGGAACAATGTTGACTTAAACAAATTGATATAATGCAAACATTACCCCATCTTTGGCTAGTGGAAGACTCTTAAAGTTGGCTTCTAAGTTCTTTTGATAAGACCTTAGTAGTCTTTGATAACTTTCTTGCTCCAGACATGGAATCAGCCATTTCTCCAAGGAATGCTATTTCCTTTTAGTGGGAAAACTATTTTATGATCACAATTTGGTTACCAGCATGCTCATTTTTTTAAAAGTTTATTTATTGAGACAGAGAGAGTGCACGAGAGGGGAAGGGGTAGAGAGAGAGGGAGAGAGAGAATCCCAAGCAGGCTCAGTGCTATCAGCACAGAGCCTGATGCGGGGCTCGAACTCATGAACCGTGAGATCACAACCTGAGCCAAAACCAAGAGTCGGACACTTAACAGACTGAGCCACCCAGGCACTCCCCAGCATGCTCATTTTTACTTACTGATTTCAGGCCTTTGAAATGGACTTCTTTTTCCTAAGATACATTCATCATGAGTTTAAAATGACACTTCCAACTCAGAGTGTATACTTAACTTCTATCTTATATTTGTATTTTCTCTTTCCCAGGTTGAGAATGCTGGTTCTCAGTGACACTGGGAATGATACTAGAGTATCACATAATTACTTATTTTCTTCATCCCACAATACACATTCAACAGTCTCAGAATAATGATGTCAAGACTAATATGAACAACATGATTGCCACAAACAGTTTAAAATTCTTTAAGTAATTTTATCCTTAGGGTATATCCCACTGGGATAAGCAATCAAATTACTGTTTTACTCTCACTTGAAGTAGGTCCCTTCTGAGTGTCTTTGCCACTAACTTGATTTACAGTTTAGTACATTTATTTTGCTTTTAATTTTTTAAAAAAAGTTTGTGTATTTATTTGTTTTTGAGAGAGAGTATGAGCAAGGCAGGGGTAGAGAGAGAGGATCTGAAGTGGGCTCTGCACTGACAGCCGAGAGCCCGACATGGGGCTCAAACTCACAAACCATGAGATCATGACCTGAGCTGACAGCAGACACATAACTAACTGAGCCACCCAGGCGCCCCTTGCTTTCAATTTTTAAGAGGCTGTTTTTAAATCTTAATTTTGTTTTATAATTATATAAAGTGTTTACATAGCTGTTAAGTAAAATCCACAAACAACTGTACCTTCTATTCCTCCCCTCTTCACTCCATTCCTCCCTCCTACAGATAATCTTTCAAAAAATGTTACAGCTTATCTTTCCATATCTTTTGAAATATAAGCAGTTCTTTTACATAAATAATTTTTAATAGGAGATCCATTTTATTTGCTCTCTTCCTTTATTTTTCTCTCAAGACATTTTTTAGGATTCAGGAAGGCAACCCCCGCTCCACCACACCCCCCCCCCCCAACAATCCACCTTGAATCCCCCAACACAGAAAAAAGAATCTGACAGGGAGAAGAATCAGGCAAAATTCTTGGAAAATAAGGACTTCCTAGGCAAAAGGGATGTGTTGGGTATTAGAGGAGAAAGCAGTCCTACTCAGCTCCCAGCACCTTGTGTATGGCCAGTGAAGGTGGAAGGCTGGCTAGAGACACTTTTCTCACAAATGCCCCATCTTCCCCTGTCAGAAAGTTAACTGGCAGTTCTGCTAGATGGCCTGGTTTTGTGTTGTGTTTTGCTTTGCTTTCCTCTGAAGATCTGGCTATTTGCAAAAACAAAAGACCAGGTTTGTGGAGAAATCTGAGAAACAACAGTTTTGGTTTCCTAGTTGGTGGGGGGTAAGGAACACTGAGTCGTCCTCCTAAACCTGACCCACTGCTGCCCAAGACCTACTTTGGCATCAATTTGTTCAGTGGTTCCACTGACTGTCAAGGAGCAGTCTCCATGTGTGGGTAAAAGAGTGATGGCCCACTACACTATTGTGTTTGCTTCTTGCTGGAAGCTAGAATGGACAGAAACCTAACTGTGTGGTCTCAGCTCTTGGAGGACCTCAAAGACTACTCTATAAATAGGCCAGACACTACAGATTACCTGAAGGACTATGACCCTAGATTCTAGCCCTTAAATCCATAATGCACAGTCACATTAACCTTCAGATTCTTATAGACCCCTCAGGGCATGTCTACTCCTATCTTCTCGCGGTTCCTGCTCTGCCCAGCCCTTGAAGATACTCCACCATGCTGTACTCAGAAACTGGCTCCACTGACCCAATACAGTGAATCTAAGTATTAGATGAGTGAGGTACTAGATTCCTGATGATACCAATTCTACCACTTGGTCTCTTGTGAAGGGGACAGGCTGCAGAACAGCCAGGGGAACTGGACTACTGCCCTAAACCCTTTGCTATCTCTAGGAATTCTGAAAGTAACAGTCTCTCCAGGGTCAGCAAGGCCCTAGATTTCAAAATTTCAGAAATACAAAAAATAAAAAGCATGTCTAATATATCCAATGAGCCAATGCTTAGAACTCTGCTTCCGCATATACTTATCTATTGACGTGTCATCTTCTTCTGCTGGTCTATTAGAAAAAAAATTTTTAAGACAGTTTTTTAATTTTTTAATGTATATTTATTTTTGAGAGAGAGTGAGAGCACAAGTGAGGGAGGGGCAGAGACAGAGGGGGACAGAGGATCCAAAGCAGGCTCTGCACTGACAGCAGAAAGCCCTATGTGGGCCTCGAACTCATGAACCATGAGATCATGACCTGAGCCTAAGTCAGACACATAAATGACTGAGCCACCCAGGTGCCCTGAAAATTTTTTTTAAATATAATTAATTTGTATTAATATCTTTAGTACTTAGCACAGTGCATTCTTGCCCATTATAAGCAGTCAGAACCACATAGTTAAGATTGAGAGAAGCAGAAGATGACAAGAAGGCAATAGGTCGTTCTAGGAGGATTCTCTTCCTTCTGTCCACGTGTACAAGTGAGGCCCTTCAGGGTTCTATCCTGGGCCATTTTCTCTTCTCACCATACACTGTCTCCTGACACAAGTTTAACTGTGACCATGGATCTCATTGTCTTAATAAGCAGATAACTAACTCCCTTCCCTGAATCCTCAACAAAGGTTCATATATCCAGGAAGCCATAAGACTTCTTTCCTTGGACATCTCCCTGGCATTTAAAGCTCAACATGTTCAAACTAAATGATACACTTCTTCTCCAAATCAGCTCCTCCTCCCACTCTGTATTTCAGTTTGTGTCACCCTCATTCTCCTCCATGTTTTACCTGGAGACCTGAAGAGCATCCTTGACTCTTTCTCTCCCCAACCCCCCTATCCCATCAATCATTCAATCTTACTGACTCTATCTTCTAGATATAGAGGAATGGGTCTGTTCACCATTTCTCCTACTGGCCTGCACAAGGCAACGTCCCTTCTTATCTGCAACAACCTCCTAATTGGCTTGTCTTCAGTCTTCTCTATAATATAGACATACTTTCATTTAAATCACAGAGTCAGGGCTTATTTGAACTTGTATCAGTCTTAAATCTTTTAACAACCTTTTAAAAAATGTTTATTTTTGAAAGAGAGAGAGAGAGAGAGAACACGAGTGGACAGGGACAAAGAGAGAAAGAGAGACAGAGGATCTGAAACAGGCTCTGTCTGACAGCAGAGAGCCCAAATTGGGGCTTGAACTCATCAACCGTGAAATCATGACCCAAGCTGAAGTTGGACACCCAACCAACTGAACCACCCAGGCATCCCAAAGTCTTATATTTTTTCAAAAAAAAAATTAATATCTTTAGGGGCACTTGGGTGGCTCAGTTGGTTAAGCGTCTGACTCTTGGTTTGGGCTCAGGTCATGATCTCAGGGTTTTGTGGGTTCGAGCCCCGTGTCACACTCTGAGCTGGCAGCATGGAGTCTGCTTGGGATTTTCTCACTTTCCCTCTCTCTATGCCCCTGCCCCACTCACACTGTCTCTGTCTCTCTCCAAATAAATAATTTTAAAAATATTAATGTTTTTAGTAGTTTTAGAATGCTTAGTTATGAATACAGAAAAGTCTATAGTTGTCTTTATATAACTCTGTGTTTATTGACTTGTTTCAAATAAGCATGTATTCTTATTGCATTTGAAAGGAAAATAGGATAAGCTTTAAATGGGAAAAGCTCATGTGAAAGAGAGACTGGAATCGAATTGCCAGAGAAAAGGAGAATGTTGTTATGAAAGTTAAGGCAAGAGAGAGGTTCAAAGAAGAGGGGTGATTACAATGCCAAGTGCTGCAGAGAGCATTCAAGTGGGATGACAACTCAAAAGCACAGAGTTTGCCAACTGTGACGTCTTTGGTGGCCATGGCAAGTGCCATTAAGATGGAATGGTAGATGCCAAAGCAATTGCAGTGGTCTGTTGCAAAGAGGCAGAGACAATGAAATTTGTCTGTGATGGGCAAGAGAAAGATATGGTGGTAGCTAGTGAAGAATACCTTTGGCAGAGAATATTTTTAAGGGTAGGAGAGGTGAATGGTTTAATAAAGAGACTTGTAGCTCCCAGAATGCTGAAAGAAACAAATAGGCAAGACTGGTGTCTTACTGTCCCTTTATAAGGCTTTAAACCTTGTGAAAGAAGGACTTCCTCCACTTCACCAGCTACAAGGATGACAAAATGACATGGGTGACAAGAATACTGATGCCAAGAGGCTGCAACAGCCAGGCCATCAGAGCAGGGGATAGGAGAAGTGCACAAGACTATCAGGGTATCAAGCCTGGAGCCAGAGCAGAGAATACTTGTTGAAGTGGGAAGGTGGGTACCTCTAGCTTCAAGAAATCTGGGGTTGAGGAATTAAAAAACAAAAAACACCTTCAATTGTCAATACTTACGGTATTCTATCCTCTTTTGATTGTACACCTTTTTTGACTCTGACCAGAGTAAGTAATACATTTTCGCATTGTGATCTAATACAAATATACATAAGAAGCAAAAATTTCACAAACAAATATATATTCCTGCTATGTATAATAAAAGGTGTGGGCACCTGGATGACTTAGTTGGTTAAGTGTCTGATTCTTGATCTCATGGTTTATGAAATCAAGCCCTGCATTGAGCTCTCTCTGTGCCTCTCTCCTGTGTGTGCATGCACACTCTTTCTCCCTCTCAAAATAAATAAATAAACTTTAAAAAATATAAAGAAAAAGTACTACAAAGTTTGTGTTAAATAAAATACAATATAGAAACGCACCAAATAAACAGTACAAAAACAAAACCTGGGAAAGACTGCAATTTGGAAAATGTGAATCTCATTTCTAAGTTCATACAACCTGCTTAGTACTTTTCCTAAAGACAATCAACAAACTGGTTACAGGTAGCTCCAATATTTGAATAATTTTTTTTAACTTTTAACTTTTATTTTGAGAGAGAGTGAGAGCAGGGGAGGGGCAGAGTCAGAGAGAGAAAGAGAGAATCTCAAGCAGGCTCCACATTGTCAGAACAGAGCCCGACATGGGACTCAAACTCACAAACCGTGAAATCATGACCTGAGTCGAAATAAAGAGTCGGATGCTCAGTCACCCCTGAATAAAATATTTTTAGCAATCCCTATCAAAATAACACCATCATTCTTCACAGAGCTAGAACAAACAATCCTAAAATTTGTATGGAACCAGAAAAGACCCCAAATAGCCAAAGCAAGCCTGAAAAAGAAAACCAAAGCAGGAGGCATCACAATCCTGGACATCAAGCTATATTACAAAACTGTAATCATCAAGACAGTATGGTACTGGCACAAAAACAGACACTCAGATAAATGGAACAGAATAGAGAATCCATAAATAGACCCATAAACGTATGGCCAACTAATCTTTGACAAAGCAGGAAAGAATATCCAATGGAAAAAAGAGAGTCTCTTCAGCAAATGGTGCTGGGAAAACTGGGCAGCGACATGCAGAAGAATGAACCTGGATCTCTTTCTTACACCATACACAAAAATTAACTCAAAATGGATGAAAGACCTAAATATAAGACAGGAAGCCATCAAAATCCTTGAGGAGAAAGCAGGCAAAAACCTCTTTGACCTTGGCCGCAGCAACTTCTTACTCAACATGTCTCCAGAGGCAAGGGAAACAAAAGCAAAAATGAACTATTGGAACCTCATCAAAATAAAAATCTTCTGCACAGTGAAGGAAACAATCAGCAAAATTAAAAAGCAACCGACAGAATGGGAGAAGATTTTTGCAAATGACGTATCAGATAAAGGGTTAGTATCCAAAATCTATAAAGAACTTATCAAACTCAACACCCAAAAAACAAATAATCCAGTGAAGAAATAGGCAAAAGACATGAATAGACACTTCTCCAAAGGAGACATTCAGATGGCCAACTGACACATGAAAAAATGCTCAACATCACTCATCATCACAATGAGATACCATCTCACACCTGTCAGAATGGCTAACATTAACAACTCAGACAACAACAGATGTTGGCGAGGATGCAGAGAAAGAGGATCTCTTGCACTGCTGGTGGGAATGCAAGCTGGTGCAGCCACTCTGGAAAACGTTATGGAGGTTCCTCAAAAAATTAAAAATAGAACTATCCTATAACCCAGCAATTGCACTACTAGGTATTTATCCAAGGGATACAGGTGTGTTGTTTCGGAGGGCCACATGCACCCCAATATTTATAGCAGTACTATCAACAATAGCCACAGTTTTGAAAGAGCCCAGATGACAATCAACAGAAGAATGGATAAAGAAAATGTGGTATATATATATACAATGGAGTATTACTCGGCAATCACAAACAATGAAACCTTGCCATTTGCAACTATGTGGATGGAACTAGAGGGTATTATGCTAAGCAAAATTAGTTGGTCAGAGAAAGACAAATATATGACTTCACTCACATGATGACTCTAAGATACAAAACAGATGAACATAAGGGAAGGGAAGCAAAAATAATATAAAAACAGGGAGGAAGACAAAAACATAAGAGACTCTTAAATATAGAGAACAGAGGGTTGGGTGAGGGGTTGCAGGGAGGGCAAGGGGCTGAATGAATAAGGGGCATTAAGGAATCTACTCTTGAAATCATTGTTGCACTATATGCTAAGTAACTTGGATGTAAATTAAAAAAAAAATCTCCTCTCTGCAAAGAAAAAACCAAAAAAATTTTAAAGGTCAGATTATTTATAACAAAAGAAATAACCCAAATATTCTTTTAGAAAGAAATGGTGGAAATAACTATATATGAGATATATATATATATATATATATATATATATATATATATATATATATATATAAAATGGAATATCACGCAGAGTTAAAAATAAATGAGGACTACATTTATACACTACTATAGAGTGATACTCTGGACATACTAGTAAATGAAAAAAAGCAACCAAAACAAGTGTGCATGGTATGCTAGAGGGATGGAAAGACTAAAGAAAAAAGGGACAGAAACTAAAACTTTCTGAATATATCTTGTTTGATACATTTGATAATGGAACCATGTAAACATTTTACATAATTATAAGGTGTGTGGTTTTAAAAGGCAATCCCTAAAAATCAGAAGTAAAATGAAACAAATAAACCTAACTCTATATTGAATGAACAGGATAAACACAGAACTATGAATTATTTCAAATGGGTTTAAAACTCTATTTTGTGTGTTCTTGGTGGGATATACCTTACAAAAAACTGAAAAAAATCTTAAACTGTTTTTGGTAATCATAATGCTTGTGTTAGCGTCAGTACTGTTATCCTAAGACTGGTGTGTGTGTATGCGGGATAAAGCAAAAAAGTGATTATGTTGGTATTCCAGTGTGAGAAAAAAAGGAGAACTGGATTCAGATAGATGAGGTTAAGCCAAAATCCTACGGTCCTGGGACGCCTGGGTGGCTCAGTCGGTTAAGCATCCGACTTCAGCTCAGGTCATGATCTCACAGTCTGTGAGTTCGAGCCCCGCATTGGGCTTTGTGCTGACAGCTCAGAGCCTGGAGCCTGCTTCAGATTCTGTGTCTCCCTCTCTCTGACCCTCCCCCCGTTCATGCTCTGTTTCTCTCTGTCTCAAAAATAAATAAACATTAAAAAGAAATAAAAGAAAAGAAAAGCAAGGGAGGGTATGTTAAAATGACCTAGGAACCAATTTTAAGAGGCATCCATTGCCCCCATATGGGACATTTGCTCAGTTGCCCAAATGTCCACAAGAATAATAAATTGGAGGCAGGGGGTGGGGAATGCCTGGCTGGCTCAGTTGGTAGAGCATGTGACTTGTGATCTCAGGGTTGTGAGCTCAAGCCTGCTTAAAAAAAAAAAAAAAGAAAGAAGGGGCACCTGGGTGGCTCAGTTGGTTAAGCATCCAACTTTGGCTCAGGTCATGATCTCACAGTTCATGAGTTCAAGCTCTGCGTTGTTCTTTCTGTTGTCAGCACAGAGCCCACTTTAGATCTTCTGTCCTTCCCCTGCTTGCGCAAATGCACTCTCTCAAAAACAAACATTAAAAAAAAAAGAATGGAATTATTTGAAATACTTCAAATATGTTCATGAGTTTGTAATGATCCTTTAAAAAACAACAACAAAACTTATTAGTCACCTTTGGAAGATGCTAGGGAATCAAAATATTCTTTTGAAATCTTGTATTTTATCTTGTTTTTTCCTGTACAAACTGTACCTGAGGGTAAACAAACAGTTGAAGAGAAATTTCTCTTTATATAAATATGGCAGATAATAAGTGAAGAATGAGATGGGGCACCTGGGTGGTTCAGGAGGTTGGGCATCTGACTTCGGCTCAGGTCATGATTTCACAGCCCGTGAGTTCGAGCGTCGTGTCAGGCTCTGTGCTGACAGCTCAGAGCTTGGAGCTTGCTTTGGATTCTGTGTCTCCCTCTCTCTCTCTGCCCCTCCCCTGCTCATGCTCTGTCTCTGTCTCAAAAATAAATAAAAACATTAAAAAAAATAAGTGAAGAATGAGATAACATTGCCATTTCGCAAATAATAATGAAATGATGGGTCTTGGTATTGATTGTCAGTGATTACTAGTATCACATAAAGAGATGACGAGACATTATATACCTCCTGATAGAAAAATACACCTATTTATATCTTGCCTCCCACCCCCAAAACTGAACCTCAATCTGATGAAGCCTGCAGATCTAATTACCAATTTACAGGAAATAAATTGGACAGAGGACCATGGTAAGCAATACTACAGGGACACAATCAGCAAAATCCAAAATCCAGACTATGGAAAACTCTGCAGGATAAGTGAATTGCTAGGAAAAAAAGAAAAGAAACAAAGGAGAGCTATTGGATAGGGTTCAATCAGGAAAGAACCACTTTCGGTGATATAAAGGATTTATTATAAGACTTATACCCAACATAATTGGGAACTAGTTGGGTAAGCAGTCAGTGTCAATCAGTTACCCCTGCATCTGGTGCTGGGCCTGAAGTCAGGGAGGCTGACAGGAGGAGCAAGAACAAGCTGGGAACCCTATCTGTCTCTCATTAGAACCTGTGTTGGTCTCTCACCAACGTTAAGCTTCCAACTTTGATGATGTGGATGATCTACAGAAACACTAGTGTAATTCTTAATAGAGCTGCACATAATGCTGGACCATTAACAATTATGTTCACCAGTTAAACTTGAACGTGCCTCTATTTTTCACTTCATCATTTTTTACTATTAAACAATAAATTTTATTCTTTAAATAATCAATTTTAAAGCATTTGGTACAAGTTCAGTTAAAATGCTACAATCATTACAAACTCAATATATTGCATTGATAATAATGCCTTTTCTGAAAAACACAAAGTTCTTATCTAAAATCCATTAGAAAGTATCAATAATTCTGCCAACAGCAAATAAAATCATACTAAACTTTGCTTCAAACTTAGCTGCAACTATACAACATTAACCCTTCCATTCTGATAGTCAAATTTATCACAATATACCAGGGAACAAAAGATCAAATGACCCAGTGCTAATGAGCTCATGAATTCATCACATCCCTCTCTCTAACCCCATTCATTGCAATTGGTGCAATATGGCATTTTTGCTAAGCAACCTTATGATGAAACTCTAGTGTTTTCTTTAAAAAAATGTTTTTTAAATGTTCTGGTTTTTCTGAGAGAGATAGAGTGTGAGCAGGTGAGGAGCAGAGAGAGAGAGAGAGAGACAGACAGACAGACAGAGTGCAGGTCGGGGAGGGGCAGAGAGAGAGGGAGACACAGAATCAGAAGCAGGCTCCAGGCTCTGAGCTGTCAGCACAGAGCCCGATACAGGGCTTGAACTCCTGAACCACGAGATCATGACCTGAGCTGAAGTCAGATGCTTAACTGACTGAACCACCCAGGCACCCCTGATGTTTTCTATTCCATTATGTTATAATATATTATATTTAATTTAAAAATAAAAAAGCTGGTCAAGAGCTACTAACTTGATTTCATGACCTACTAATGGACTGTGCCCTTGGCTGGGTTATATCTACAATATTAAAATTCCCCTTCTGTTAATGTTTAAATTCACTTAACTCTTTTGAGTCTCTGTATCTTTATTTTTATTCTCCACGTATGTGCTTTTTGATTTCCACTGTTCTTACTGTGATCTTTACAAGTCAGGGATATGATAGAAATTCTGAATGTGGGTGATTTTGTAAGTCATGCCATGGTTTCTTTCTGCCTTCAAACAGAAAAGTCAAACTTACTATACAATAACTCAGTTTTCTTAGATTTCTTCTTATCCAACATCGCAAGGACAGGTCTTAAAGTCACTCTTATCATAGGTTCCTAAAAGTTATTTCTCAGTTTCTATTTGCAACTCACAAAATTCTATCTTTTTAAAAAAATTTTAAACACCTGACAAAGAGGTATCTTGAAAAGGAATGAATGGATATTTTTCTGATTATTCTATTGCTATGTGACAGATCACCCCACACTTGATGGTGTAAAACTGTAATCATTTTATTATGCACAGCATTCTGTGGGTAAGTAATCCAGGGAGGGCACAGCAGAATGGGCTTATCTCTTCTCCACATGTCTGGGGCCTCATTGAGACTAATGGTTTCTTCACTCATATGTCTGGTGGCCTACCTGGGATGCCTTGAGGCTGGGCTCTGTGGAGTCTGTCGACTGGAGCTCTTACTGTGGCCTCTCCCTCTAATGTGGGTTTGTTTTGCATCTTTTCGTATACATGCCCTGAGATTTAGGTTTCTGGGTTGGTGTGGATTCATCACTTACTTGTTCAGTGATATCTATTCAGATTTGTATTACTTTGCTTGATGTCTTTGGCTCATTTATTCACCCCCAAAATATTATGGGTCTGGTTGTTTCAGGCACAGTGCTGAGCACACAGATGCAGAGCTTAGACACAGCTTTTCCTTCAAGCACAAATGCACTTTAATGAATGAGCATAGACTCCAATATCAGGCAAACTGCACCTAGAATCACAGCTTCATCACTAACTAGTTGGAACCTTGCTTGAAAAATTACATAGGCCCTTGTCCTCTTTTTCCTCCTGAGGATTACTCGTTTAACTAAGACAGTGCCTGGAACTTGGTGGAAACTTAATATGTTTATTCCCTTTAAAAAAAAGAACTCAGTGGAAAATTACTAATTATATCCACACATTCACAACAGCATGAAAGGGTTAATATAAAGGTGTATATATAAGATAATCTGTGTACAGGAAAGCGCCACCTAGCTTAGGCTGACATCTTGAGAAATTTCCCATAGAATAGTAATTCCCATCTGGTGTGGGTCGGAGGAAGGAGTATGGAAGCTGATGGGGAATCTTTGCATTGAAGGGCAAAGGCTCAAAAAAATGCATTCAATATTAACATTATTTGATAAATGAGGAAGTGAAAAAGTATGGTTCTGACAAGACAGACTACATAAATACAAAATCACTCCAGATGATAGATATTCAGATGTAGAGGATATATTCTGCATATCAGCAATTCTCAAAGAGGAATAATCAGAGTCTCAGGGGAAGGCTGGTATGAAATGCAGACATACATACACATACATATATCAGCTAAGGGTATGGTTTAAATTTTTTTTTAACGTTTATTTATTTTTGAGAGAGAGAGAGAGAGAGCACATGAGCAGGGCTCCACCCAGGCTCCCCAAGGGTATGTTTTTTTTAAAGATTAAGAAACTTCAGTAAAAAACATAGTGACTAAGCCTTGAATAGCGAGTAGGAATTAGCTGGGTGGAAAAGAGAAGAAAAGAAAATTCAGGGTAATAGGACCAGCCTTCACAAGTGGTCTGGGGTGTGACAGAGCTGGGCTAGTGGGAGGACTGCAGGTGGTGTTACATGGCTGTGAGTGAGGGGTAGATGAGCATAGAAAGGTCGGCAGAGACCAAATCTTGAATCACTCGTATGCTCTACTGAGGGAATACTGAAGGCAGTTGGGAGTCACTGAAGGATTCAGAGGGAGAAAGTAACAAAGGCAGATTTGCTTTTCTAATAGTACCCATAAATTTCCTTCTGCAGTCATGATTTCTTCTTTGAGCTCTCAGAAAGTAGTAAGTACAAGTTTATTGACCCCAGCCTTATTCTTAGCTGGGAATGCTGCTTCTGCCCTGGTAGATGTCCTCTTTTTTGTGCTTTCTCTTTCTGTCAGAGATTTCAATCCTTATGGATTGCACAGGTGGGCACAGACAGGTGTGCTGTTTTGAAGCGGATCTAACTAAATTGCTACTTTGAACTGTCACCATTTTGGTTTTTATTGTCTATTTTTAAAAAATTTTTGTTGAGTTTATCTAGGAAGTTTCCAGTGCCGAGTTTACTGGGAGATAGCAGGAGGAGGTGAAAAACATAGTAGGCTTATAGTTCAAGTACCTTGCCCTGCATGACTTTGAGTAAGTCACAACCTCTCTGAGCTTCAGTTTCTTCACTTGAAACATAGAATAATCATCTTGTAAAACTGGGGTGGGGATTGGAGACAATGTTCACCAAGTGCCTGAATCATAGGTGTTCAATGACAGTAACTTTTGCAGATGTTGTCAGTGCCCGCTCCCTGCCCTTAGCACTCATTGTTCCCATATAACCAACAGCTACTCACTTCAAGCACCTGTGACTGCCTGCAGGCTTTCTCTAGCCACAGAAGTGCGATCAGCCCTAGCTTGGGGTAGGCTACAAATGCCAAGGAATTAATGCCCCCAGAAGCAGCCCTTTCAACCAATGGGAGTCTTTAGATTAAAACTCCTTCTTTCTTGTTCTCTGAGTGAAACAAAGCGAAGCCAATTCTACATATTGTCCCAGAGGTCTCCAATGGATTGTTAGTCAATAGTCACCAGTCATACTTCTCATTAAAGAGCACTGTACTGGCTTCTTTCCCTTCCCAGTCTCACTTCTCTATGCCCTACCAGTGATCACCTCCCAAATATATTACTTGCACTCAAATCCTTGTCGCATGGTCTGCTTCTGGGGAAGCCAGCTGAGGACAATAACTATTGCTCATTCATTCAATAGTTATTTTAGTACAGACAATGTGTCAGGCACTGTTTTTTTTACTACTACTCCATCCTCCTGTACAACCTTACATCTGGGATTTCTGGTTTCTTACATTAAAAAAATTATATTATTAAAAAACTAAAGGAAAAATGTAAGGAAAAATCTTCTCCATAATCTCAGCAACTTAACACAAAAGCTACTTCTATGTCTTCCTATTCCCTTCTATTCTTTATCCATGCATGCACATATTTCACAGTTGCAGTTGTAGGTACAATCCAGTATTCCGTGGTTTTTTTTTTCCACTTAGTTTCCTACCATGTTCATTTTCCCTAGCCTTTACAATTAGCACTTTAAGGCCTGTGTTATATTCTATTACCCTACTGTAGGACATTGGGATGGTTAATTTTATGTGTCAACTTGACTGAGCCATGGAATACCCAGGTAATATTTGGTCAAACATTATTCTGAATGTTAATGTGCTTAGATGAGATTAACATTTCAATTGATACAATAAGTAAAGCAGACTGCCCTTTCTAGTGTGGGTGGGCCTCATCTAATCTGTTGAAGGACTGATAGAAAAAGGCTGACTGTACCCTAAGTAAGAAAATTCTGTCTGTCCACTTTTGAATTAGGACATCAGCTTTTTATTTCCTTAGACTCAAACTAAAATCAGTTCTTCCTGAGTCTCCAGCATGTCAAGTCACTGTGCAGATCTTAGGACTTAGGCCAGTCTCCATAACTGCATGAGCCAATTCCTTATAATAAATCTTTTTATACACATATACACACTATTGGCTTTGTTTCTCTGGAAAATCCTAATACAGACATGCAGGTTGTTTTTTATTTATTCCAATTATGGCTAGCACTACACATAAAATCTTTACATTCACAATCTACTTGTTTTTAATTTTATTTATTTTTATTTTTTTAAATGTTTATTTTTGAGAGAGACAGAGCATGAGTGGGGGAGGGGCAGAGAGCGAGGGAGACACAGAATCCAAAGCAGGCTCCAGGCTCTGAGAGCCTGACACAGGGCTCGAACTCATGAACCATGAGATCATGACCTGAGTCAAAGTCAGACACTTAACTGACTGAGCCACCCAGGTGCCTCAAGTCTTATTTATCTTAAAATAGCAGTACATGAACACTGTACAAATTGAAAATATTTTCCTTCCTCCACAATGAACTCACTATTACAAATTTCTTGTACATCCTTCAGGAAGTAGACTATACCTGTATCACACAACTGACAGTATGCTACTCATATCATCCTGTGCTTTTTCTATTCAATGATTCAACTTGGTTATCTTTCATGCCAACATGCACTGCCTCAGTGCTTCTGACAGGCTTGTTCCCTCAGCTCCCCTTGCTGCTATTTTTTGTGACAGTACCTCCTCAGCATAGGGACTCCCTCTTAGGCAGAAAAATCACTATCCACCTTCTCTACTAATTCATTTAATCACTCTTTTAGTCACTTGACAAATGTTTACTGAATATTTACTATGAGCTGAGCACTTTGCAGGCCATGGCACAGAATGGTGAGCAGAAGAGGCCATACATATCCCTGCCCTTGTGAAGTTCAGTTTAGGGACACAGAATAATGAGCCAGAAATTTCAGAGAATCCAGGTGAGTGAAGTGATGAAGGGTGTGTGTGTGTGTGTGTGTGTGTGTGTGTGTGTGCGTGTGCGTGTGTGTGTGTGTGTGTGTGTGTGGCGGGGGGTGGGGGGGGTGGGGGGGGGTGGCAATGGATGACACAGAAAGGAAAACCTGGCCCAGAAGGGCTTTCTGAAATAAGTGTCACCTTGCTGAGGCCTGAAGAATGAAGAGTAAGCCAAGGGAAAGGACTGTGGGAAAGATGTCCCTTGCAGGAGATGATAAGAGAGGAAGAAGACAGGAGACGGAGAATGGGGGGAAGTAGAGACAACTTAATATGGGGAATGCTTAGTGGGCCAGAGAGATGAGGCCAGAAAAGTTGGCAGGAGCCAGGCCATGGAAGCCTCATGGACTTTGTCCTAGAGGCACTGAAGGGTCTGCTTTTTGTTAATTCCTTCAGTTTGATGTTTTCTGTCCTTTAAATATTTAAATACTTTTAACCTATTAATTTTTTCACTACATACTCTGCATTATTGTTCAGTGCTGTTCTAGGGTTTACAGTAGGCATCCTTAACATATGCAGCTTAATTTAGAGTTTATATTGTATCCCTTTATGTAAAAGGAAGAACCTTAAAACTACATGGGTCCATTTACTTACCCACTCCCATCATCCTTTAGGCAACACTTGCCATTTGTATTGTTTCTGTGTACCTTATAAATCCCACAAAATTGTTAAATTTTGTATTAAACAGTCTTATCTTTAAACAATTAAAAGGGAGAAAATAGTCTTCTATATTTATCTAGATATTTACCATTTTTATGTTTTTCATTCCTTCCTAAAGATGAATGTTCTTCATTCCTTCCTTCCATCTTAGGATCATTTCCCTTTTGTCTGAAAACTTCATTTAGCATTTCTTATTGGAGAGCCCCAGTAAAAAAATTAACTGATTTTTAATGTGCAAAAAGTATCTTTTAATTTGCATTGTTGAAAGATATTTTTGCTGGGAATATAATTCTGGGTTGACAATATTCTCTAGCATTTAAAAAATGTTGTTACTGTGAGCAATTATACATCAACAAATTGGATAACCAAAAAGAAATGGATAAATTCCTAGACACATACAATCTTCCAAAAGTGAATCAGAAAGAAAGAAAATCTCAACAGACCAATTAATAGTAATGAAACTGAATCAGTAATCAAAAAATCCCCAACAAACAAAAGTCCAGGACCAGAGAGATTCATAGATGAATTCTACCAAACATTTAAAGAAGAGATAATATCTATTCTCCTCAAAGGATTCCAAAAAATAGAAGATGAAAGAAAGCTCCCAAATACATTCTATGAGGCTAGCATTACCCTGATACCAAAACCAGTCAAAGACACTACAAATAAAGGAAACTACAGGCCAGTATCCCTGATGAACATACAAACAAAAATACTCAAAAAAATATCAGCAAATCACATTCAACAATACATTAAAAAGATCATTCACCACAATCAAGTGGGATTTATCCCTGGGGTGCAAGTATGATTCAACATTCATAAATCATTCACTGTGATGATATACCACCTAACAAAATGAAAGGTTAAAATCATATGATCATCTCAACGGATGCAGAAAAAGCATTTGACAACATTCAACATCTGTTTATGACAAAACCTCTCAACAAAGTGAGTATACAGGGAACATACCTCACCATAATAAAGGGCATATATAACAAGCCCACAGCTAACATCTACTCAATGGTGGAAAACTGAAAACTCTTTCTGTAAGATCAGGAACAAAACAAGGATGTCCATTCTCACCATTTTCATTCAAGATAGTACTGGAGGTCGTAGCCACAGCAATTAGGCAAGAAAAAGAAATAAAAGTCATCTAAATTGGCAAGGAAGAAGTAAAATTTCCTATTTGCAGACGACATAATTCTATATATAGAAAACCCTAAAGATCCCACCCAAAACTGTTAGAATAAGTGGATTCAGCAAAGTTGCAGAATATAAAATCAATATACAAAAATACATTTCACTTCTATCAGAAAGAGAATTTTAAAAATCTGAATTACAGCTGGATCAAAAAGAATAAAATATCCAGAAATAAATATAATGAATAGGTGAAAACTGAAAAAATACATATCTATATTTCAGCATACTGAAAACTATAAGACACTGAAGAAAGAAATTGAAGACACAAATAAATGGAAAGATATTATGTGCTCATGGATTACAAGAACATTGTTAAAATGTACATAATATCCAAAGCAATTCCAATGGTACTTTTCACAAAAATAGAACAAACAATCCTAAAGTTTATAGGGGACAAAAAAGACCAAGAATAGCCATGGCAATCTTAAGAAAGAAGAACATAACTTGAATCATCACATTCAAATTATATTTCAAATTATATTACAACTCTGTAGTAATCAAAACAGTATGGTATTGGCATAAAAACAGACACATATATCAGTGGAACAGAAGAGACTCAGATCTATACATATATGATCAATTAATTTATCACAAAGGCACCAAGAATATACAATGGGGAAAGGATAGTCTTCTCAGTAAAAGGTGTTGGAAAACCTGGACAGCCACATGCAAAACAGTGAAACTGAACCCTTATTTTACATCATATTCAAAAATCAACTAAAATGGATTAATTACACATAACACCTGAAAACACAAAACTAGAAGAAAACATGGGGGTAAACTCCTTAACAATGGTCTTGGTGATGATTTTTACAATTTGACACTAAAAGCAAATGCAACAAAGCAAAAAATAAACAAGTGGGACTATATCAAATTGAAAAGCTTCTGTAAAGATCAACAAAATGAAAGACAACCTACAGAATAGGAGAAACCATTTGCAAATCATATCTTTGATAAGGGGTCACTATCCAAAATATAGTTAAAAACTCATACAACTCAATAACAACTGCTGTACAACAAAAGATATGGAGACCATGCAGAGAACAGGCAAAAGTGATGAAAGCATGGTAAGGAAGGGAACTTCCCCCACCCCATCATGCTACGAACTGCAGAGGGGAGGGAGAGTATAGGGAGAACATGAGCAGATTCATCTGCCCTGGGGCATGGAAGAAAAGATGCAGTTTATTATTTATTATTTTATTTTATTTTGGAGAGAGAAAAAGTATGTGAGTGGGGAGAGGGGTGGAGGGAGAGAGAGCTAGAATCTCAAGCAGGCTCCGCACTGAGCGTAGAGCCCAACGTAGGGCTCGATACCACGACCCTGGGATTATGACCTGAGCAGAAATTGAGTTGGTTGCTCAACTGGCTGACACCCCCTAGTTGCCCTTTTAAACTGCCGCTGTTCTGGGATGCCTGGGTGGCTCATTCTGTTGAATGTCTGACTCTTGATTTCAGCTCAGGTCATGATCCCAGTGTTGTGGGATCAAGCCCCATGTTTGACCCCGTGTTGAATGTTGAGCCTGCTTGCGATTCTCTCCCTCTCTCTCTCTCTCTCTCTCTCCTCTGCTCCTCTCCCCCACTCATGCTGTCTCCCTCAAATTAAAAAAAAAAAGGCAACTAGAATATAAAGGAAGCCCTAGAACCCTGTAAAACAGCAAGGAAGCTGCTGGAACTCTCTCCAGGTCAGAGGTGCTGGTGAATGCCACAGTTTAGGCTCCCCCTCCACCATGATAGCACAGATGGAGAACTGTGCAGGTGCCATAGCATGCCTGTTGCCTCAGTGAGCACTGGGCCTATAGTTCACACCAGCCCTGGATGCTCTGGGGCACAGAAAAAAAAAAAAAAGCTGTGGGGAAAAAAAAAACTGGAATATAAAAGATCCAGCTCTGGGGCGCCTGGGTGGCTCAGTCGGTTAAGCGTACGACTTCAGCTCAGGTCACAATCTCATGGTCCGTGAGTTCGAGCCCCGCGTCGGGCTCTGGGCTGATGGCTCAGAGCCTGGAGCCTGCTTCCGATTCTGTGTCTCCCTCTCTCTCTGCCCCTCCCCCGTTCATGCTCTGTCTCTCTCTGTCTCAAAAATAAATAAACGTTAAAAAAAAAAAATAAATAAATAATAAAAGATCCAGCCCTAGAACCCTGCGAAGTGATGGGAAAGCTGCTGGAACTCTCTCAGGGTCAGAAGGGATGGCTAATGCCACAGTTGTGTTCCTTTTCCACTTAGATAGTATGGACAGGAGCAGGGTCCAGGTATCCCAGCCAGCATCTCATCTCAGCGAGTCCTGGGTCCCTGGCCAAAACTAGCCCCAGCCATCCCACTGAGGCCACCCCAGCATACAGCACACTGGGATACCTCCTGTTAGCTTTCACTACCGCCATCGTGACACAATGACACAGGCACAAATCACTTCAGAACACTCTAGGCCCATACAACTTTGACTTCAGATGGCTTGCTAGGGCACCCCTGGCACAGAGTGCTCTGAAAACCCTGGCTGATTCCTGCCTAGGCTCCAACTACCCCACCAGGGCACCCTTTGTGCAGAGAGTCCTGGGAAGCCCTCACTTGTATCTACTTCAGCTTCAGCTGTCCTCCCAGGGCATCCTCTGTATAGAGCACCCTGGGACCTCCTGGCCTATGTCCCACTTTGACTCTAGCCACCCCATCAGGGAACCCCCCCCACCACACACACACATGGAGAGCCTCAGGACACCCTGGCTTGCCCCCATTTTAGCTTTAGCTGTCCTGCCAGAGTAACCTTTGCATAGAGAGCCAAGGGACTGCACCAGCCCACACCTACTTCAGCCTTAGCTGTCCTGCTAGGGTGCCCTCTGTAGGGAGAACCTCAGGACCTCCTGACTTGCACCACTTCAGCTTCAGCTGTCCTGCCAAGGTACCCTCTGCACAGAGAGCCCTGGGACTGTCCCAGCCTATATCCACATCAGCTCTGGCCTTCCCACTAGGGCAGCCTCAGCATGGAGCACCCAAAGACTCCAGACAGACAGCTAGAATCACCAGGCATACATAGTCTACAGAGGGGACGACCATACTTCAAATTTAGGAGAAAGAGCTATTCCTTCAAGTTTAGGAAAAGCAGCTATTCTGCCTAATTCATAGAAACAAACATAAGAAAATCAAGCAAAATGAGACACTTTCCTTCAAGTTAGGAAAAGCAGCTATTCTACCTAATTCATAGAAACAAACAGAAAGTCAAGCAAAATGATACAGAGGAATATGCTCCAAACAAAAGAGCAAGACAAAAACCTCAGAAAAATAACTAAATAAAACAGAGAAAAGTAATATGTCTGAATAAAGAGTTTAAAGTAATAATCATAAAGATGCTCACTGAACTATAGAGAAGAGTGGAAGAGCTCAGTGAGAACGTCAACAAAGAGAGAGAAAACATAAAAAAGAACCTATCAGGGTTGAAGAATACAATAATTGAAATGAAAAACCCACTAGAAGGAATCAACAGTACATTAGCGATACAGAAGAATGGACCAGAGATCTGAAAGATAGGGTAATGGAAAGCATCCACATTGAACAATAAAAGAAGAAATAACTTTAAACAATTATCTGTCAGACAACATCAAATGAACAAATATTTGCACTATAGGGGTCTCACAAGGAGGCGGGGGGAGCAGAAAACTTATTTAAAGAAATAATAGTTAACAAGTTCCCTAACCTGAGGAAGGAAATAGTAATCCTTGTTCAAGAAGCAAAGAGAATTGCAAACAAGATAAACCCAAAGATGTTAACACCATAACACATAATGATTAAAATATCAAAGGTTAAGGATAAAGAGAATTTTAAAGATAGTAAAAGAGAAGAAGTTACATACAAGGGAAACCCCATAAGGCTATCAGCTAATTTTTCAGCAGAAACTTGATAGGCCAAAAGGGAATGGCATGATATATTCAAAGTACTGAAAGAAAAAAAAATCTACAACCAAAAATACTCTACTTGGCAGAGTCATCATTCAGAATTGAAGGATAGATAAAGAGTTTTCCAGACAAACAAATTTAAAGAAGCTCATCACCACTAATAAGAAGCGTTCTTTCAGTGGAAAAGAAAAGGCCATAATTAGAAATAAAGAAGTCGTGAACAAAAAGATGTAAAATATGACGACATATAAGTAAGACATGGTGGACAGGGGAGTAAAAAAGCAGTTCTTTCAGAATGTGTTAAAACTTAAGTGACCACCAACATAATATAGACTGCTATATACTTAAAATGTTATATATGGATCTCATGGCAACCACAAGCCCAAAACCTACCACAGATACACACAAGATAAGGAGAAAGAAAAGCAAGCATAATACTACAGAAAGCCATCAATCACAAGGAAAGAGAGCAAGAAGGAACAAAGAACTATAAAAACAAACAGAAAGTAACAAAATGGCAATAAGTACATTCCTATCAATAATTACTTTAAATATAAATGGTCTAAATGCTCTAATCAAAAGACATGGGGGTGGTGGAATGGATTAAAAAAACAATAATCTATATGCTTCCTACAAGAGACTCATTTCAGAGGTCACAGCTGTGAGCCCTCCTCTGCTTGTGCTACCCCCACCACTATTGCTGGGAGGTCTGAGTGCCTGAGCTGCAAACCATGGCCTACTGCTGGCAGGAAGGGAAGGATCTAATTATATTTGTGACCAAAGAAGACCATGAAACTCCAGCAAAGCAGAGCTGGTGGCTGATGACCCCAATGATCCGTATGAAGAGCATGGATTGATCCTGCCAAATGGAGACATTAATTGGAACTGCCCATGTCTTCGGGGAATGGCCAGTGGCCCCTATGAGGAACAGTTCAAGTCAGCCTTTTCCTGCTTCTACCATAGCACAGAGGATGTCAAGGGGTCAGACTGTGTAGACCAGTTCTGGGTCATGCAGGAATGTATGCAGAAATACCTGACCTCTATTCCCAGGAGGATGAGGAGGAGGTGGAGGAGGAAGAGGAAAAGTCAGCAGAACGTTTAGAAGAGACAGCTCCCACTGAGGCCACTGCAACCAAAGAAGAGGAGGGGTCAAACTAATAAAAGGACATAAGGCACTGGGCTCCAGTCCTTCTGCCTAGGAGTGATATGAACCTTTTGCAAAATGCCTTTTGGTCATTCTCTGAGAAACTGTCCTTCCCTCTGTTGTTCTGTGCATTATAATGTACAAAATAACTTATTTTGATGATCTTGATGGTCTTGGTCTTTTGACATATACACTGGAAAAACATGTATGTGTGTCTCACATAAACCTATCAGCAAATGTAGCTGTCACTTTTGAATTCTTTTCTCAGATTATCCTGAATTTTGTCACTTTGAAATAATGTGCTATGATCAGCACATTATCTGGGAGTATCTTGTGAGTGAGCTGATTTATTCTTACTGATTATATTAGATTTCATACCCCTTTAGGAAGTGAAATAGAAACAAGAACATCTTTCTTTAAAAATGCTGGAGTGGGGCCATTCCTAATACAAGAGGCCAAATGATCAGATACTTCTTTCTCGAAAACCATCCTGACCTTGAATATATGAGGGAATACTATATTTCATTTCTGATGCATTTTGGTTTCCATTTTTACCTCGACTCCCAGTGTTTTCTGTGTTTGGAAACTGGAGCTTTGGACCCTCTGATTCACAATCCCTTCCTAGGTGAAAAGAAAGGCTATTTTTGTCTTCGTTGTTATTCCAAAAGCCCTAGTTTGGGGACTGTGTTCACAATGGCTCTGTGTCAGCCTGCTGGGAAACAATGTTCTTGAGAGGTGGGGACCTAATTGTTACCAAAATAACAGCCAAGAGAAGAAACAATGTGAATTAAGTAGTCAATTAAAAGGAAAACATGAAAAAAAAAAAAAAGAAAAGAGAGAGAGATACTCACTTCAGATGTGAAGACACCTATAGACCGAAAGTGAAGAATAAAAAAAGATACTCCATGTAAATGGAAGCAAAAAAAGAGCCAGGTAGCAATACTACATCTGACAAAATAGACTTTAAAACAAAGACTGTATCAAGAGACAAAGAATGTCATTACATAATAATGGGATCAATCCAACAAGAGAATACAATTGTAAATATCTATGCACCCAAAAGGGGAACACCTAAATACATAAAGCAAACATTAATAAACATAAAGGGAGAAACTGATGCTAATACACTAATAATAGGGAAGTTTAACATCCCACCTACATCAATGAATAGGTCATACAGGCAGAAAATGAAGAAACAGTATCTTTGAACAACACATTAGACCAGATGGACTTTATAGATATACACAGAACATTCCATCCAAAAACAACAGAATGCACATTCTTTTCGAGTGCACATAAAACATTCTCCAGGATAGATAACATTAGGCCACAAAACAAGTCTCAGTAAATTTAAGAAGACTGAAATTATATCATGAATCTTTCCCAACCACAACAATATGAAATTAGAAATCAATCATAGGAAAAAAAATTTAAAAACACAAACATGTGATGGCTAACCAGCATGCTACTAAACAACTAATGGGTAAATGAAGAATCAGAAGGAAATTTTAAAAATTCATGGAGACAAATGAGAATGAGAATGAAAACACAGTGGTCCAAAATCTTTGAAACACTGTGAAAGTTGTTCTAAGAGAGAAATTTATGGTGATAAAGGCCTACTCCAAGAGACAAGAAAAATCTCAGATAAACACTCCAACTTTACACCTAAAGGAACTAGAAAAAAAATGAACAAAATCCATGGTTAGTAGAAGGGGAGAAAAAGATTAGAGCAGAAATAAATGAAAGAGAGACTAACAAAATAGAAAAGATCAATGAAACCAAGAGCCAGTTCTTTGAAAAGGTAAACAAAATGAATACACTTTTAGCCAGATTTATCAAGAAAAAAAAGAGGGAAGACCCAAATAAATAAAATCATAAATGAACAAGAAGACATAATAACCAACACTACAGAAATACAAAGGACTATAAGAGACCGCTATGAAAAACAATATGCCAACAAACTGGGCAACCTAGAAAAAAATGGACAAATTCCTAGAAACATACAATTCTTCCAAAACTGAATCAAAAAGAAAGAGAAAATCTGAACAGACCAATTACTAGTAATGAAATTGAATCAGTAATAAAAACATTCCCAACAAACAAAAGTCCAGGACCAGATGGATTCACAGATGAATTCCAGCAAACATTTAAAGAAAAGCTAATATCTATTCTCCTCAAAGGATTCCAAAAAATAGATGAAAGAAAGCTCCCAAAATACATTCTATGAGGCTAGCATTACCCTGATACCGAAACCAAAGACATTACAATAAAAGGAAACTACAGGCCAATATCCCTATGAATATAGATATAAGAATCTTCAACAAAGTATTAGCAAATCACATTCAACAATACATGAAAAGGATAATTTACCATGATCAAGTAGGATTTATTTCAGAGATGCAAGGATGGTTCAATATTTACAGATCAATGAATATGATACATTGCATCAATAAAATGAAAAATAAAAATCATATGACCATCTCAATAGATGAAGAAAAAGCACTAGACACAATTCAACATCTGCATGATAAAAACTCTCAACAAAGTGGGTTTAGATGGAACATATCTCAACATAATAAAGGCCACAACTAATATCATACTCAGTGGTGAAAAACTGAGAGTTTTTCTTCTAAGATCAGGAAGAAGGCAAAGGTGTTGACTTTCCCAACTTTTATTTAATATAGTACTAGAAGTCCTAGCCACAGCAATCAGACAAGAAACAAAATGCATCCAAATTGTAAAGAAAAAGTAAAACTGTCCCTATTTGCAAATGACATGATATATGTTGAAAACCCTTAGACCACACACACACACACACACACAACCTATTAGAATAAATGAATTCAGTAAAGTTGCAGGATAAAAAATATCAAAATCAGTTGCATTTCTATACACTACTAATGAAGTAGCAGAAAGGAAAATTAAAAAAACAATCTCACTTAAAATTGTACTGAAAAGAATAAAATCTGTAGGAAAAACCTTAACTGAGGAGGTGAAAACTCTGAAAACTCTAAGATACTGATGAAAGAAACTGAAGACAACAATAAGAAATGGAAAGATATTCCATGCTCATGGACTGGAAGAATATTGTTAATAAGTTGGAGGTATCACATTCCCAGATGTCAAGATATACTACAAAGCTGTAGTAATCAAAACAGTACAGTGCTGACACAAAAAGAGAGACACAGATCAATAGAACAAAACAGCACAGAAATAAACCCATGCTTGTGTGATCAATTAACCTATGTCACAGGAGGCAAGAATGAAAAAGACAGTGCGGGAATGGGCAAAATGGGTGAAGGGGAGTGGGATATATAGGCTTCCAGTTATGGAATAAGTCATGGGGATAAAAGGTAAAACATAAGTAATATAGTCAATGATATTATAATAGTGTTGTATGGTGACAGATGAAAGCTACACTTGCGGTGAGTATAGCATAATGTATAGACTACTTGAATCAATATGCTGTATACCTGAAACTGATGTAACATTGTGTATCAACTATACTTCAATAAAAAAGTAAAAGTTCCAAAACTAAATAAAAAAACAGGCAGAGGACCAAATAAAATCACTAATGAAAGAAGAGAAATAAGGGTGCTTGGGTGACTCAGTCGGTTGGGTGTCCAGCTTTGGCACAGGTCATGATCTCACGGTTTGTAGGTTCAAGCCCCGTGTCAGGCTCTGTGCTAACAGCTAAAAGCCTGGATCCTGCTTCAGATTCTGTGACTCCTCTCTCTGCCCCTCCCCAGTTTGCGCTGTCTCTATCTCTCAAAAATAAATAAAAATGTTAAAAAAAAAAGAGGAGAAATAACAACTAATAACACAGACAATTACAGCAGAATGTTATGAAAACCTACATGCCAGCAATTGGACAACTTAGAAGAAATGGATAAATTTCTGGAAACCTATAACTTACCAAAACTAAAGCAGGAAGAAATAGAACATTTGAACAGACTAATTATCAGCAATGAAACTGAATTAGTAATCAAAAAACTTCCCAACAGACAAAAGTCCAGGATAAAACAGCCACACAGATAAATTCTACAACATTTAAAGAAGAGTAAATACCTACTTTTCTCAAACTATTCCAAAACATAGAAGAAGGAAAGCTTCTAAATTCATTGTATGAGGCCAGTATCACCCTGATACCAAAACCAGAGTAAAACTACAAAAAAAGAACTACAGGGCAAGATTTCTCATGAATATAGATGCAAAAATCCTCAACAAAATATCAGCAATATGAATCTAACAATATGTTAAAAAAAGAATTTACCATGATCAAGTGGGACTTTATTCCTGGAGATGTAAGAGTGGTTCAACATTTGCAAAACAATCAAGGTAACACATCACATCAGTAAGAGAAAGGATAAAAGCCATATGATCACTTCAATAGATGCAGAAAAAGCATTCAACAAAGTACAACATCCATTCATGATAAAAACTCTCAACAAAGTAGGTTTAGAGGGAACATACTCAAGATAATAAAGTCGTTATGTGAAAAACACACAGCCAACATCATACTCAAAAACTGAGAGCTTATCCCCTAATGTTTGGAGCAAGAGAAAGATGTCCACTCTCACCACTTTTATTCAACACAGTACTGGAAGTCCTAGCCACAACAATTAGACAACACAAAGAAATAAAAAGGCATCCAGACTGGTAAGGAAGAAGTAAAATTCTATTTGCAGATGACATAATACCATATATAGAAAATCCTAAATACTCTACCAAAAAACTATTGGAACTGATAAATGAATTCACTAAAGTCACAGGATACAAAATCTATATACAGAAATCTGTTGCGTTCCTATATACTAATAATGAAGCAGCAGAAAGTGAAATTAAGAAAACAATCACAGGAGTGCTCAGTGGCTCAGTCAGTTGAGCCTCCGACTTTGGCTTAGGTCATGATCTCGTGGTTGACCAGTTTGAGCCCTGCATCGGGCTCTGTGCTGACAGCTCAGAGCCTGAAGCCAGCTTCGGATTCTGTGTCTCCCTCTCTCTCTGCCCCTCCCCCGCTCATGCTCTGTCTCTCTCTGTCTCAAAAATAAATAAACATTAAAAAAATTTTTTTAAAAAAGGAAAACAGTCACATTTACAATTGCACCCAAAACAATAAAATATCTAGGAATAAACTCAACCAAAGAGGTAAAAGACTCGTACCCTGAAAACTATAAAACATGGATGAAAGAAATTCAAGACAATACAAATAAATGCTCATGGGTTGAAAGAACAAATATTGTTAAAATGTCGATACTATCCTGGGCACCTGGCTAACTCAGTGGAGTATGCAAGCAACTCTTGATCTCAGAGTTTTAAGTTCAAGCCCCACATTGGCTGTAGAGATCACTTCAAAATACAATCTTTAAAAATAAAATAAAATGTCTATATTACCCAAAGCAATCTACAGATTTAATGCAATCGCTATAAAAATACCAACATCATTTTTCATAGAACCAGAACAATCCTAAAATTTGTATGGAACCACAAAGGACCTCAAATAGCCAAAGCAATCTTGAAAAAAAAAAACAAAACAAAAAAGGAGGTACCACAATTTCAGACTTCAAGTTATATTACAAAGCAGTACTTAAAACAGTATGGTACTGGCACAAAAATCCACACATAGATCAATGGAATAGGATAGAAAGCCCAGAAATAAACCCATAATTATATGGTCAATTAGTCTTCGACAAAGGAGAAATGAATATACCATGGGATAAAGACAGTCTCTTGAACAAATCATATTGAGAAAACTGGACAGCTACATGCAAAAGAATGAAACTGAACCACTTTCTTTCACAATACACAAAAATAACCCCAAAATAGATTAAAGACCTAAATGTGAGACCTGAAACCATAAAAACCTTTCAAGAGAGCACAAACAATAATTTCTTTGACATTGGCCATAGCAACATTTTTTCTAAATATGTCTCCTGAGGCAAGGGAAATAAAAGCAAAAATAAACTATTGGGTCTACATCAAAATAAAGTTTCTGTACAATGAAGAAAACAAATGAGCAAAGGAAAAAAACCCAGAAAGACAAAGCAAGAAACAGACTCTTAACTGTAGAGAACAAACTGATAGTTACTAGATGGGAAATGGGTGGTGGGATGGCCGAAATATGTGGTAGGGATTAAAGAGTACACTTACTATGATGGGGAAAAATAAAAGAGGAACTGAATAGACATTTTTCCAAAGAAGACATTAAATGGCCAACAGGTACATGAAAAGGTGCTCAGTATCACTAATCATGAGGGAAATGTAAATCAAAACCACAATGAGATATATCACACCTGTTATAATGACTGTTATCAAAAAAAAAAAAAAACAAGAAATAACAAGTGTTGACAAGGATATGGAGAAAAGGTAACCCTTGAGTACTATCGGTGGGGCTGTAAATTGGTGCACGTATTATGGAAAACAGTATGGAGGCCCTTCAAAAAATTAAAAATAGAGCTACCATATGATCTAGCAATTCCACTACTGGGTTTTTATGTAAAGTAAAAGAAAACACTATCTCAAAATGTATCTACACCCCTATGCTCACTGCAGCATTATTTACAATAACCAAAATATGGAAGTAACCTATGTCCATTGATGGATACAAAAAACGTGATGTCTATATCTATATCTATGCGTGTGTATAAAAAAGAAGGAAATCTTGCTGTTTGCTATAACATGGATAGACCTTAAGGGCATTATGCTAAGTGAAATGAGTCAGACAGAGTAAGAAAATTACTGCATGATCTCACTCTTACGTGGAATTAAAAACAAAAAAACCCACAAGCTCACAGATGCAAAGAATATTGGTGGTTGCCAGAGGCAGAGGGTGGAAGGTGGGCAAAAGGGTGAGTGATCAAAAGGTACAAAAAAAAATGTTTTACTGTCTCCATGTTTTCACTAAAAGTCAGCAGTTAACTGAAGCATTGTTCCTCTGCATGCAATGTTTTCATGATTTTTCCCTTTATCATTTTTCAGCAGTTTGCCTATAGTGTTTGTAAGCATGGTTTCTTTATATTTCCCCTGCCTGGATTTCACTGACTTTAATTGGTAAATTCTACCTCTTACCAAATACAGGAAAATGTTATCTATTATTTACTAAAGTTTTTTTTTTCTTAACCTCACTCTGACTTTCCTTTGATAACACATATCCTGAATTTTTTATATTGTCCCACAAGTCTTGCAGGCTTTTTCTTTCTTTTTCCACCTTTTTTCTCTGTTATTCAGATTGCATTATTTCAAGTTCACTGGATCTTTCCTCTGCCATCCAAAACCTGCTGCTAAATTCAGCCAGTTAATTTTTCATTTCAGATATTGTGTGCTTCAGTTTTAGAATTTCCACTTAGTACTTTTTTTTATAGTTTGGATGCATCTCCTTATGTTTTCCTTCATCAGGAGCACATTTTTTCTTTACTCCTTTGAACATGGTTATAACAACTTTTTGTTGTTGTTATAGTAACTTTTAAATCTTTATCTGCTAATTTCAGCATTTGAGTCCTCTCACCATTGGTCTCTGCTGATTATCTTTTCTTTTGAGAATGGGTCACATTTTCCTGTATCTGCAAATATATCTTGGATCTCGTAAATGCTATGTTGTAGAAATTCCAGATTTTGCTATACTTCTCCAAAGGATTTTTTAATCAACTAGCAGTTTTCTTGGACTTAAGCTGTAAACTCTACCTTTTGGAAGGCAGCTCAAATGTCAATTCAGTTCTTCTTAAACTCAAGTATCTCCAAGGCATATGTGGTTCAGGGGTCAACCAGAGATTTGGATAGCTTATACACAGAATTTAGGGGCTTCTCTCCATGACTCTCCCCTTTCTGAGATTCTACCTTCCCCTTTCCAGTACCTGGGATTTCCCTGAACTTTGTCCTGTGATGCTTTAGATCAGAAAGACAGAAAGAGTTCTGTTTTAGTCAGATCAGACAGAGCTGACTGTGGCTTGTCTTTAGGCAAAAAGCTCCAAAAGTGGGTAATTTTCTACGACATTCTTTCTCTGAGTATTTCCAGAATCTGCTTCCTTTTGATTACTCTCCAATATCCTCAGGTTTTGTGCTTTTGTATTTTGTCCAATTTATAGTAGTGTGTGGGAAGACTGAGTCTGCCAGAAGCCACTAAGCCAAAAAACCAATGGTGTACTCTCGTTTTGAATCATATGCTTAGGATATATTTTCAGGATGGGGCGCCTGGGTGGCTCAGTTGGTTAAGTGTCCAACTTTGGCTCAGGTCATGATCTCACACCTCATGGGTTTGAGCACTGCGTCAGGCTCTGTGCTGACAGCTCAGAGCCTGGAGCCTGCTTTGGATTCTGTGTCTCCTTCTCTGCCCTTCCTCCACTCACGGTCCTTCTCTCTCTCTCTCTCTCAAAAATAAAAAAAAAAAAAATTAAAAAAATTTTTAAGTGATATATTTTCAGGAGTGGGATTTGCAAAAAAAAGGTATAAAATCTTATGTTTTATAATTTGCTTACTCATAGATATTTCTTATTAAATAATACTAAACATTTAGAGAAACTCTTAGATTTATTTTGTTTTCATTGAAATGTTTAAAAAAATGTGAATAGGGACCATAAATGTGGGACGAGTGATTAGACTTAAAGATTCACAGACTGAATCACAGTTCTCTAAAACTCACATAAGATGCCCACAGTGACTTGGTTTCAGGATCTTCCAACTCCAACCTCAAAGGCTACTGAACCTAGAACCTTATATCCTTCAGATTCATACACTTGCTGTGGCCTCATGAGCAGTATGTATTTCCATGACCTAAAAGAAAAGGACTTCCTGATGAACTCTGGAAACCAGCTTATTTCTTCTCTTTTTCTTACTGTTCATCCTTACTCTGGGCCTGGCCCACAACAACTGGCTTTCCCTACCCTAGAACTTGAGAGATTTGAGGTTTGTGCTCCTTTTCTCTCGAATGCCATGCATTTCTATGTGAATTTTTCCCTCCTCACTGGAAACTAGCTCTCATACCAAGTAATGAAGCAGTCTGCATTAAATAAAAGGCCTTGCTATCCCTTTCCCAGATGGTAAGAACTTGTAGACCTTACATTTGTATGACCAAATTTGGACTTGTATTGCCATATCAAGAGATTCAGTTTTATTGCTTAATACGAACATCTTTATGATTCACATCTGCCATAATAATTCTATATAAAATATAACAATCCATAGCTAACTTAAAGCTATAATCATTTATTTTTTACTAAGTATCTTCAAGGGCACCTGGGTGGCTCAGTCAGTTAAGCGTCCGATTTCAGCTCAGGCCATGATTTCATGGTTTGTCAGTTTGAGCCCTGCATCGGGTCTGCTGTCAGCACAGATCCCACTTTGAATCCTGTCTCCCTCTTTCTCTGCCTCTTCCTCGCTGTCTCTCTCAAAAATAAATATTTAAAAAAATATTAAAAAACAAAACTGTGTACCTTCAGACTAGCTGGGATTTAAGCTTTATGCTGCAGCCTGAGTCTATGTTTGCTCCATGTATTTCTCACTCCCTTTAGATCAGAGGTTGCTTGATTGTTCTCATGGCAAAAGGCAGGAGTACAAGAAATAAGGCTCAAATGTGCTAGTCCATTTGAAGCCTTCCTTTGCATTACTTCATCCTTAACCCCCTGGCCAAAGCAAGTCACTTGGTCAAGCCTCATATCAAAATACATAGAATCCATTCTATCCATCATGAGGCCACAACAAGGGTATGAATGTAAAACACTCTTACAGGGCAGTGAGTAATTGGGACTAATAATTCAATCTACCACACTTATGGTATCACAGTTGTATTTATTTTCCACATTTTAAAAATGTTTATTTTGAGATAGAGGGAGATTGAGAATCCTGAGCAGACTCCATGCAGTTGGCACAGAGCCCATGCTCACCAACTGTGAGATGACTACCTGAGCCAAGAGCAAAAGTCAGAGGCTTAATTGACTGAGCTACCCAGGCACCCCTTCCACGTGGTTTTTAATTTTTTTTAAGTTTATTTATTTTGAGAGAGAGAGGAGGGGAGTGGGGCAGAGAAAGAGGGAAAGAGAATCCCAAGAAGGCTCCACGCTGTCAGCGCTGAGCTGGATGCAAGGCTCGACACCACAAACTGTGAGATCATGACCTGAGCTGAAATCAAGAGTTGGATGCTTAACCGACTGAGCCATCCAGGTGCCCCTCCACATGGTTTTTTAATTTAAGGAACATTCAGCAGATGTTAGAGCATGGACTTTATAGTCAGGTAGACTTGGGTTTGAATCTTTACTCCAGCATTTTGCTACCGATGAGAACTTGGGCAAATACCCTCACTTCTCTGAACCATGATTCTATTAATTTAAACCCTATAAATATTTTGGCATGTTTATTTTTTCTATGCATATATTAATTTCCCCCACAAATATGTAATAATACAATATATTTAAAAATTTTTTAACTTCAAAATAGCATTTCCCCAGACAGTAAAAATGTTGGGAAAAAACGATTTTTTCTTCTGCTCTGCTCCCCAATTCTTATCAGAGTTAAGGTCCTAGTGGTGAGGGTGGGGGTGTGTCTCAGGCTGTGCTCATGACAGAATTATATGGAAACCTCCATAAAAATATGGACTCTGAAGGCCCCCAGACTTGCAAAGACAGAACTCCTGGAACTGGGCTTCAGTTCCCCACTCCCACCTTTAGGATGGTCTGATTTTCATAGTCAGTGGAGGAAATTAAATTCCTAAAGGGACCCAAGCCACTCTTTTCCTTCCTGAAAATCCTGGATACTCTGAATGGTTATCCACATATTTTAAACTGCCTGCCAGGTTCATGGAAAAGCATAGTTTTTAACTGCCGCATAATTTTTATCATATGGATGTAAATTTATTTTCCTTTTGCTGGGCATTTGGGTTGCTTCCAATCTGTCCCTATCTCAAGTGAATTATGTTGCAATAAACATATTATACATAATTCTTTGACCATATTTCTGATTATTTCCAGTGGAAAGATTCCTAGAAGTGTGATCACTGAACCAAAGGGTATAAACATTTTGAAGGCTCTTGTTAAGCACTATTTTGCCAAACTGCTTGACAAAAAGGTTATACCAATTCACTCTTCACACTAGCATAATCTTTACATAGTGTTGTTAGTGCTTTAAGATGGAACTCTAAAGGGATTATTTTCACTTAGGGTGAGAATGTGAAACTGTCACAGAACAGAATCAAATGTGGCACATTTAAATATAAATTTCTTTTAACAACTGAAGTTGGAAGCAATAAAATCTGTGGATATAAAAATCTGAATGACAAATGGAAGAGAGGAGTAGGAAATAAACCAGAACCTCTGTCAATACACTTCTAAGAAAAAGAGGAAAAGAAACAAAACAACAAAATGAGGTCCAGCTAGAAAATAACTTCAGGACAACAGAGGGGGCTCAGAAACATGCTGAAGAGGAAAATGATGTAACGGGAAAACACCTTATGTTCTAATCAAATTACTGGTACACAGAGGTGACCAGAGGAATTCACACTGATGTGAGAAGACGGAAAACACTGAAGATGAAGCCGGTAGTAGTATTTGGAGCGCAGCCTGCAGATTCCACATCATTAGGGCAATCCAAAGGTTCGCTGGGCTCTGCTCATGTCTAGATCAGGTGGGCCGGGGCCCCACTGTGCCCACCCAAGGTCCACAGCCCCACCAAGCCTTCTGCTGATTCACAAAGGTATATATTTTGGAGGGCCCCTCTCCTCCCAGCTCTGGTTCTTCTGAGACCATCTCTGTTCTCCAACATGTCCATATGGTTCCCTGCTCCTCTTTCAGCAAGCTGCCACTCTCACAGAACATTAGTGTGTTTAAGTTTATGAAGACATGGAGGGTTTGGGGGAAGGGTCACGCTGCCCATTATGCCACAAAGCACTTAAAATGACATTTCAGGCTGTCTGGTTCATAAACGTCCTTTTGATCATTCCCTACTGGTTTCTCCCTAGCTTTTACTGCATGCAGGGCCCTTATTCCCACACTATCCAACTCCTCCCCTCTCTTCATTCTCCCATCCTGTAGGGAGCACCTTCTCCTCACCCTGACCCCCAAGAAAAATTAATTTCCTGCTTCTGTAAGTGCAGCCTTCTGGCCCTTTTTGGTTGCCTGAGCCCTAGCCAGCCCTTACGCCCTAGGGGCTTATCATGGTATTTCCTGAAACTAAGACAGCTACTTTCCCAAGAATTCTGCTAATAGATCTTACCGCTGAAGGACACTCCCAGAAGATGATTAGAGTCAGCACTCTGCCTTCTGCAGGTAACTGAGACTCAGATTAAATGAACTGTCCCAAATTCCTAAGAGTGAAGTGGTGAGGACTAGACTCCAGGTTTTCTGTTTCTAAAGCTGTGTCTTTTCCATGTCAAATTTATGTTTATCACGTGACGGTGGCCACTGTTTGGCTTCTGAGTTTAGTAAGTGTACTCTAAGAGCTTTAATCTCTCATCAAAAGCATCATCCCTGCCATCAATCTTTGTGCCTTTTGTTTCTGGCAGGAGTAACTGAGTTGGACAATTCAAAATTCTTTACTGCTGGATTCAAAAAGTCTGACAACTGCTAAGTTGAATACGATCATAAAGCTTGTAGATACAGTAATCATCCACTTGTACCTCAACCTCTTCCCTTCTCTCTGAAAAGCCAGCCAGACCAGATGAAAAGCTTAGAGTTGGGCATAATGCTAGTTTTGAAATTTAATCATATTTCCCGCTGACTTCCATTATCAATTTGATGATGCCTTATCACAGAAAAAAATGTTTTGCGTGTAAGAAAAACAATACTTAAGACTACAGTAAGATTTAATAAACTATTCTTTTAAAAAACAATCAAAGAGAACCACAATGCATAGTCAGTGGACTGAACCAAAAGCAAATCGATATTTTATAAAGTTGCAGAAACCCTCCTTCCTCTGACTGGAGCGCAGTGAAAAGATGCTCACTGGTGTCTTGACTGACTTTTACATTTAGTCTTTCAGTCTAGGGCGAGCCCAGGATACATTTCCTTAGAGGCAGGGGTTAGAGATTTGTTTATTGCACTGACCTGGTGAGGGCTGCTAATAGGTCTATGTTAGGTGTTCTTTTTAATTTAGCAACAACCATAAAAAAAATTGCCTATAAGCAGCTGCATGTGTGTTATTTAAAACTGTCCATATAAGCAATATTAAACTTCTGACAAAAACAACAATTTTCATTTTGGCATAGTACTTAGCTATTCTTTTTGCTGGTATTAGCTAATCAGATCATCTGCTCCTGAAGATCACTTCTGGGGTGATTGCTAAAAATGTCTTTCATATAAAGAAGGACTTTTTTTTTTTTTTAAGTTACCCAGGAGGGTATATATCCAATTTGTCTAAAATGGGAAAAAGTTTCAAAATAAATGTTTAAAACTTGAGTTACCTGGGATATAAAAATAGATACCTCCCGGGGCGCCTGGGTAGCTCAGTCGGTTAAGCATCCGACTTCGGCTCAGGTCATGATCTCACGGTCCGTGAGTTCGAGCCCCGCGTCGGGCTCTGTGCTGACAGCTCAGAGCCTGGAGGCTGTTTCAGATTCTGTGTCTCCCTCTCTCTCTGACCCTCTCCCGTTCATACTCTGTCTCTCTCTGTCTCAAAAATAAATAAACATTAAAAAAAATAAAAAAAAAATAGATACCTCCCATTAAAACTAGAATTTAGGGGCACCTGGGTAGCTCAGGTCATGATCCCTAGAGTCGTGAGATCGCACTCTGCATCAGGTGCAAAGCCTGCTTGGGATTCCCTCTCTCCCTCTCTGTCTCTCCCTCTCCCCTGCTTGTGCTCTCTCTCTCTCTCTGTCTCAAAATAGATAAACTTAAAAAAAAAAAACAAAACTAGAGGGGTGCCTGGGTGTCTCAGTCAGTTAAGCATCTGACTTCGGCTCAGGTCATGATCTCACACTTGGTGAGTTCAAGCCAGCTTCGGCTTCTCTGTGGTCAGCACAGAGCCCGCTTGGGATTCTCTCTCTCTCCCTCTCTCTCTCTCTCTCTCTCTCTCTCTGTCCCTCCCTGCACATGCACATACATGTACTCTTCCCCTCTCACTCTCAAAAATATAGAAACATTTTAAAAAATTAAAAAAAAAACCTAGAATTTAGTCTACCCATTCTAATATCAATGGTCATTGGGTTTTAATATTTAGAAAAGAAAATCTCAAAAACCAATTATGAAACATGGTATGGAGGATTATTCAGTTGAATACAGTAATACATCCAGCCATGCTTCCTCCTTCCTCTTCTTAGAAACACTGAGAACCAGAGATAATTTCCCTGGCTTTGAACAAAATTATACCAGACAGTACCATATTGTGTCTTCTCTATCAACATTACCAGAAAATGCCAACAATGCTGGACTTCTAGAAATTTTGTTTAGGTTTATTCTATTTTTTTTTTTTTTTTAGAGAGAGTAAGCAAGCGAGGGGGGAGAGAGAAAGAATCCCAAGCAGTTTTCATGCTCAGCATGGAGCCTAACTCAGGGCTTGATCCCACGACCGTGGGATCATGACCTGACCCAAAATCAAGAGCTGGATGCTCAACCGACTGAGCCACCCAGGCGCCCCGCTTATGTTTATATTTAAAAAAATTTTTAACACTTATTTCTTTATTTTTGGGAGTCAGAGAGAGACAGCAGGAGCAGGGTAGGGGCAGAGAGAGAGGAAGACACAGAATCTGAAGCAGGTTCCAGGCTCTGAGCTATCAGCACAGAGCCCAATGCAGGGGTCAAACCCACGAACTGTGAGATCATGACCTGAGCCGAAGTCAGATGCTTAACTGACTGAGCCGATCAGGCGCCCCTGCTTAGGTTTATTTTAAAGTCATGTATAAGTCCAATACTTCATTTGGGCAAAACTGCTAATTAACAACTGTGGTTTGGGGACAAGTCTATTTCTTCCTTTGACATGTTCCCCTGTTTCCAACCCCCTTTCTTTTTAGGTGTATTTGTTAGAGAAAAAGCTAAAATTAAATCTATATTCACAAAAATTGCTGAGCACCGTCTCTAACCTGGCACAGATGTTCCAAAAACACACAATATAAATTGTAAGTGTCCGGTGAGGAGGGCCATAGCCAAGAGGGTTATGAATAATGGCAACCAATCCTATTGCCATAGGTTACCTGCTGGTTTTGTTTAGTTCAAGTTCTTGCCTTTCTAGGTCTAATGGCCATCCCTTGTCCCAGATCTGACTCACAGATAGTCTCATTTCACCCTGCTGAAGCCAGATCACAGTAAGAATCAGGTTCAGTTCTAGGCATCACAGAATTGCATATGCAATGGTGGGTGATAGAGTGAAGAACAGACCCTCATTCATGTGGGGGAAATTGAAGGATGGGGTATTTGAAAGAACTGGAGGCTATGATGACTGATAACACTACAAGGCCTGGAGGAAGCTGTTCTTTGTAGCTCCACAAAGAACAATGCCTTGCCTCACCTCCCTAAGTCTCGGATTCTTCCTTTCTAACATAAGCCAGTGGGCTGGAAGATCTTGCTCTAAATGGCTTTGAGTCTATAATTGGCTGGGAAACTGATTTCAGCCCAACTCAAGGAAAATCTTTCTTCCAATCAACCAATCTTCCAGTAACAGGCAGCTCCAGGACATGGTGTGCTTCTAGTTCGTATGGGCCGAGTTGGGACACTCATCTATCAGAAAGCCTATGTCAGGATCTCCTGCATCCTCTGGGAAGATGGACTAGGTTACTGTTAAAATCCTTGGGACACCTGGGTGGCTCAGTCGGTTGAGCGGCCGACTTCGGCTCAGGTCATGATCTCGCGGTCCGTGAGTTCGAGTCCCGCGTCGGGCTCTGTGCTGGCAGCTCAGAAGCCTGGAGCCTGTTTCGGATTCTGTGTCTCCCTCTCTCTGACCCTCCCCCATTCATGCTCTGTCTCTCTCTGTCTCAAATAAACGTTAAAAAAAAAATTAAAAAAAAAAAATAAAATAAAATCCTTTCCAACTTTGTCTAGAAACTTTTCCTGTTTCAAATAGTTGCCAGGAGAGAAACTCCCATTGTAGTGATGCTAAGGTGCTCAAAGTCAAGAACGTCAGGAGGAAGAGGGAAAGCAAAACAGTCTGTGTAGTAAGACCGCAATATCCTCATCTGAGTGACAGGCCTGGTGCCAGACACTTGATAAATAGTAGTTCCATAGGTAGGTATTGTTCTCCTTTTACAAAATGGAATTGAGGCTCAGAGAGGCTACACAACTTTATTAAGGTCACACAGCTAGTAAGTGGAAGTTAGGGAATTCAATTCTAGGTCTACTGACTTTAAATTCAGCACTTTCCACAATGTTTCCCTATCTCGAAGGAGCAGTGTACAGTGGGAGGAGGCAGAGAACATAGAGAAGGCGTAGAATACCAAGGAGGCCAAATGCAGTATAAATAAGAAACCATGAACTACAGACTAAACTTCCATGGCCTGTAGGCAGGGAGAGGGTGTTTACTTACATGCTGAGTTTGAAAGGCCACTGTACCAATAATGAACATCCAATTATAAAACAAGAGGCTCCTGGTGTTTCTGCTGACATGACTGTTTTGGACTGAATGTTTGTCTCCCTTCCAGAAAATCTGCCAGATTCCCTCACTGGGACTATCCCCAATCTCTTCAGGCATTTACCATTTTTCTACCTTTATTATCATTACTTGACTCATGTTCCTTTAGACCATAGATTCATTGACTAAAGTTGCTTTGTTTTTTGTTATTTTATCATTTTATTATATGCTGTACATCTATACACTTAAATGCATTATACCACTGCTCGGATAGCTTCCATGTGCCCCTCCAAATCCACTCCTCACACTTCCTTGCCCTATTATGTGCTGGAAGCTGCCTCTTACAAATGGCACTAATGGGATCCCTTGCACTCTGCCTTCTGCTTTGGTTCAGCCATTAGGGGGCACAGGCAGGAGTAGGAGAAGAGTAAGACGATACTTATTCCCTCAGCTTCCAACTTGTCAAGCTGCAGTGAGCAGTGACCATGTTCTACGCAAGTCTGAGGTTTCTACTAGGTAGTCTGCCTCTCCTGCAAATCTCTTGATTCCACCAAATTGTCCCTCCCTCCCATCATGCTTGAGGCTAACCTTCCAGTTGCTGCTTGAGCAGGGCAGTTTTACTGGCCCTTGTTTATACCACCTAACCCCACCCAACACTTATAAATAGTGCTTTATCAGATTTTCAATCACTTGAGAGTGTCATGTTTCTTACCAGGATCCTAACTAACACATGTACCAAAAGTCTCAGGAAGGAAGGAAGGAAGGAAGGAAGGAAGGAAGGAAGGAAGGAAAAGAGAAAGGACTCTCACTCTCATAGTTCTTACCTTTGGTAATTATCTATGTATTTGGAACTAATTTGCTTATGTCCTTCCTTGATTTATCAATTTTGGCCATTATCTATCTATTAGATGGATTTCCCATTGAGGTCAATGACACTTAACCCTTCCACATCTCCCTCTTTACAACACAGTTAGAAAGCAAGGTCTTTTGTTAGATGAGACTGGTGAATGAAAAGACAGCTTCTGTTCTTAGATAGGATGATTCAACATCAAAAAGACGTCTGTTATCCTTAAGTTAATTTATAACGCAATGCAATCTCAAAAAATACCAACTTTTTATGGAGCTTGACAAGCTAGCACTAAACTTCAAATAGAAAAAGAAACATGCAGGGGTGGGCTGGCTGGCTCAGTTGGGCACGTGACTGTTAATCTTAGGGTTGTGAGTTCAAGCCCTACATTGGGCACGGAGCCTACTTAAAATAAAAAGTAATAATTACAAAAAAAAAGAAAAAAGAAAAACATGCATGCAAAAGTAGCAGGAATATACTTAAAAACATTTTTTTATTTAAAAATTTTTTTTAATGTTTACTTATTTTTGAGAGAGAGAGCAAGCGAGCAGGGGAGGGGCGGAGAGAGAAGGGGACACAGAATCTGAAGCAGGCTCCAGACTCCAGAGCTGTCGGCACAAGGCCTGACGTGGGGCTCAAACTCATGAACCACGAGATCATGACCTAAGCCAGAGTTGGGCGCTCAACTGACTGAGCCACCCAGGCGCCCCAGGAAAATAGTTTTAAAAAGAAAAACAAATGAACAAAAGAACAAAACAAAAGAAAAAGCCACAAGGAGGATTAGGTACACTGGACATGAAAACGTACTATAATGCCTTTCTAACTAAACAGTGTGGTATGGGCAAATGAACAGACCAGTAGAAAAGAAGATCCAGACAAAGAACCAAGTATCTATGAAACTCTAGTATGTGATAAAGTTGGCATCTAAGAATACCCAGCTAAAAGGAATACCCAGCTAAAAGGGTTTTTTAATACATAGTACTGGAATAGCTAGTTAGTTATTTGGAAAAAAGGGTAAACTTAGATCCATACCTTATACCATACACAAGAACAAATTCTAAATGGATCTGAATATACAAATGAAGCCGCATAAATTTTATTTTAAAAAACGAGTGAATTCCTCTTAACCTGGGTGTAGAAGAAAATTCTGTAACTATAACTCAAAATCAAATGGAATGAAAGAAAAGATTGATAGACTCCATAAAAGCAAAAAATTGTACATGGCAAAAAACACCATCAACAAAGTCAAAGAATCTGGGAGAAAATATTACAACATGTATCACAGATAAAGGGCTGCCATTTCTCACATTTAAGGAACTCATAAAAATTGAGGAGAGGGGCACCTGGGTGGCTCAGTTAAACATCTGACTCTTGATTGCAGCTCAGGTCATGATCTCCCTGTTTGTGGGATTGAGCCCTGAATCAGGCTCTGCGTTGACAGTGCAGAGTCTGCTTGGGATTCTCTCTCTGTCCCTACCCCACTGGCTCTCTCTCTTTCTCTCAAAAATAAAATAAACATTAAATTAAAAAAAAAAAGAAAAAAATTGAGGAGAAACATAGATCAAAACCTAACAGAAGAATGGACAAAAGACATGAACAGAAAATATGCCCCCAAAAAGGAAATAAAGGTGATTCTTAAAACATATGAAAAGAAGTTCCTTCTCACTCATAATAAGAGAAATACAAATTAAAACTACACTGAGATACCATTTCTCACCTATTAGACTGGCAAAAATTAAAACGTATAATCACACACCTTGTTGGCAGGCTGTAGGGGAGTGGGCACTTTTATACACTGCTGATGAGAATGCATATTGGTATAACCTTTATAGAGGGGAATTTTCACAACATATGTTTAAAACACTCATATGCATATCATTTTTTGACCTAGTAATCCCACTAAGAATTTACCCTGAAGATAAACATCCAACAACACAAAAATGTAAAGGTTATTATTCATAGCATCAATGTTTGTAAAATTAAAAAATACTGGAAACCACTGACATGCACATATATATGGCATACAAGTACTAAGCAGGTATTAAATAAAAAAGAACGAGAAAGATCTCTATGAACTCATATGGAGTGACTTCCAGGATAAATTAAGTGAAGAAATCAAAGTGCAAACCAGTATCTGCAGTACGCGATCTTTTTTATGGGAAAAAAAGGGAATAAAATAACCATACATGCGTATGTTCATTTGTGCAAAAAAAACCACAGGAAAGACAATCCAGAGGTATTAAGATTGGTTCTTCTCAAGAAACAAGACTCTTAACTATAGAGATCTGATGGTTACCAGTAGGGGGTGGGTGAAGGGTTAAATAGGTGATGGGGGATTAAGGAGTGCACTTGTTATGCGGAGCACCAGATGATATACAGAATTGAGTCACTATATTGTATACCCGAAACTAAAATTTTTTAAATATTAAAAAAAAAAAAAAGACTGGTTACTGTCAGGGGCTGGGTAGGAATGGGTTGGGTAGAATAGACGTAATGAAAATCATCTAATTATACCTTCTGTGTTGTGGAACCATGTTAATGTTTTATATACTCAAAGCAACAACAAAGAAAAAAAGAAAAAGAAAATTAACAATGATGGGGAGGGCAACTAAAATGTGCAAAACAAATGAACCAACCAAATTTCAAATGAATAAAATAGCCTACGCTGAAGGGGGAAATAAAACACAAGTAACTTCTGAACACTATAATTGGACTGTATACTCTCAGACTAAACACAAAAGAATTCTAAACTAATATTAGATAACAGGAAATCAGTTAATAGACTTTCTTTTTTCATGAAGGCATTGGTTAGCAATTCCATGTATTTAAGGATGAAGCAAGTAAGTAAATATATTGTGGATAACGGGAGCCAGTTTTCTCATCGTTGAGAGTTACAAATATGAAGCGGGAGAGAACAGAATGAACCTTATAGTGTTTCACTAGAATCAGAAGTATCAATATGAACACATGATTTTTAAAATAGCAATAAATTGGTCAGTATAGACAGGCATACATAGATCTGCATGTGTGTATATTTACATAATCTATCTCTTAGACTTTTTGGTTGAGAGGGTCTAGAATCAACAATATTCCAGAAGCAATGAGCATATCCAACATGCAGATCTTTGTTTCTAAATACTGTTCACTGCTAAAGAAGCACCAGGGCTCCCCAGGTAAATAGCTGATTATACAGGACTGAGGCAGAGAAAGTACAAACTGGGAACAAAGTCAGAAGTTTACACGAGTCAGCTTGAAGGGGTTCTTACTAGCTAAAAGCAGGACAATCTGAGAATACTTAACGACAGTAAAAGTTTATAACACTTTGAATAACATATGAATCCATACTGATGTATTAAATGGGGGACAAGGGAAACCTCTTCCTTTCAGTAGAAAGCCAACTAATACAAAAGGAATGATGAAATTAGCATCACCATTTGGCAACCATAATAATAATTTGTCTAGGCAAGAATCAATAATAGATACTAAAACTAGTGGTTGAAATTATGAGGAATAACAGAGTACCTCCCCAAGAGTAACTTTATAATAGAGAAACCTGGTGCACACCACTGTCAGCAAATGAGCAAAATTTTATCACCAAAGTTAGTAATGGGACAGATCAGTGTCCTAAGCCTACTGATACAACGTACAATAATCACTTCTGTGGTATTCCTGCAAGGAAATCTAGAACTAAAATCTAACCATGAGGAAACATCAGACAAACCCAAATTGAGGGGCATTACAAATAAGTAAGCTTTTTTAAAATCAGTAATGTGAAAGTCTTGAAAAACAAAGGACTAAGGAACTGTCCAGATGAAGGAAATAGACAAAAGAGTGAAATGTAACAAATGATTTGGAATTTTCTTTTCTTCTAACAAATATGATTGGCACAATTGGTGAAGTCTGAATAAGGTTTGTAGATTAGATAATAGTATTGTTTATTTCTTGTTTGTTTTTAACAATTATAATGGGGTTATGTAAAGACTGCTTTTTTAAAGCAGATATAAACTGAAGTATTTAAGCATAAAGGGACATTCTGTCTGCAGTTTACTCTCAAATGTTTCAGAGAAAAGGATAAAACAAATGTGATAAAATGTTGACATCTGGGCAATCTGGGTAAACGGTACATAGGACATCTCTGTACTATTTTTGCCACCTTCCTGCAAGTCCAACATTACATATATACGTTATGTATGCTTATAAATTTACATATGTGTATACATAAACATATCAAGTTTTTATATATGTTTAAACTAAAACAACTTTTGGTTTTTAAAAAATGTAGATTCCTGGGCCCCATCTCTGAAATTTTGGGTTCAGGAGTTCTAGTGGTAGGTGTTGGGAATCTGTATGTCTAAAGTTTTTCTAGTGGTTATGATGTTTAATCTGGTTTAAGAATCATCCCCTGCCAGACAGTAATAAAAATTTTACTACTGAAGAGGTAAAAAAGAGCACCCATTTATCTGCCATCCAGCTTTCAAAACAAAAACAAAACCCAGTCACAATGGAAATTCCATGTATACCTTGCCATCTACTCATTTTTTTTCCCTCCTAGAGGTAATCATCCCAAATTTGAAGTTTGTCATTCCTATGCATGTTTTCATACATTTATACCATATAAATATGTTCATATCAGCAATAGAATTGTTTTGCATGTTTTCAGACTTTATAAGTGGTTCATAACAAACACTTCTTCCTACAATATAACTTTTCATTCAGCAAGATATATTTTGGTATTTAACATTGATACAGGTAGTCTATTACATTGATTTCATCCAGAAGAGAGGGAAAAACTAAGGATTCCAGAAAAAATGAACATGCACATTCTTTGATCTGATGTAAAATATTCAATTTATGACTATACCACAATTTAAAAAAAATCCATTTTCTTGATGACGGATCTGGGTTCCATTTCTTCATTAATCCTCATGCAAAAATGAACCTCGTATATATTTGTGCACATGTAGAATTTCTTTAGAGGAGAAATTGATAGGTCAAAGGGGGTGCATGTTTATTCATTTTCTCTGGAGTCATCAGTTTTTTCCCCCTTTTTTGGATCATGCATGGTTGTCCACAGCAATAGGAGAGAAGGCAGTGTCTACGGGCACAGATGCAGGTATGTGGGCTGATAAATTTGTTGAAGCGTTCTCATTGCTTCTATTTTCTTGGTGAAACAGAGAGCAAGGTTATCAGTTGAGACCTAGGGTGGATGAAGAGCAATTGGAGGGTAGAGGATGTGGAGAGAGGTGAGATACATAAAGGTGATCTAGGAGAATAGGAGATTGCCAGGGAGTGCTATGGGCCTAGGTCTTCGGTCCTACTATTGACAAACTGTTCTTCAGAGGAATTATACCAACGTACACTCTTACCAGCAGTGGATGGAAGTTTCTGATGCTGTACATCTTCACCAATCCCTGTATTCAGAATTTCATAATTTTTGCCAAGTTAATGTTTGTGAATAGTTTTAATTTCCTCAATTTCTCAAGAGTTGAGCTTATTGTCCATTTGTTTCATTTTCTGTGAATTAGTTAATTCATGTTTTTCCCATTTTTCTAACAGTTGTCTTTTTCTAATTTGTAGGTTCTCTTTATGCAGTTTGGATAATATACCAGTGTTTACATTATGACTATACAAATATTTTCACTGTTGAGCCTATGACCATTGCTCCTTTCTTCTATGACTATGTGTTTTTCCTAGAGTTAATGATTTCCTTTTCCATCTGCCTAGTTTTCCATATACCTATGATTTTTTCCCCAAATGCTCCAACATGCTTGGCATCCTATTAGAAACAATTACTATGTGTTCATACAGAAGTTCCATCTTTTCGTTCCTTGAGGTCCTCTCTTACTTAGCCGCCTATCCTCTTGTTCCAATCTGTGTTGGTTGCTCTTTGGAAAACTGCATTGGTGGCATTCTGGATCTTCTATTCATCATCTCCTGGGTTGGATTCCAGATTTCCCAAACCTCGTATCTTCTTCTTCCATGGTTTGGCTGGCACTTATTCTCTGGTAGCTTCCCTCAAAATGAGGATATATCTGAATCCTTGAATGTCTTTTTTTCCCAAGTAAACTCTATGCCCAGGGTGGGGTCAAACTCAGGACCCCAAGATCAACAGTTGCATGCTCTTCCAACTGAGCCAGCCAGGTGACCGGCTCTGATCTTTTTTGCTGTGCTTTCAATAAACCCTCTCAATCTGAAGAACTAGGTCTTTAATTCTGGAAACTGTTTTTGTTGTTGTTGTTTTGGTGGGAGGCATTATTTTCTGTTCTCTTTTTCTCAAAGTTGTTTCTGAGTCAACATTTGAATCTGATTTTAGGTGTGGAGCAGATGCTTTATTATGTCTCTATGTTTTTGCATTTGTTATTCCTTCTGCCCAGCATGCAGACTCCTTCTCCTGTCCTAGCAAATCCCTGCTTATCTTTCAAAACCCATTTCTGATATCAGTTCTTCCATGACGATCCCCTCCCTGACCCTAGACTGAATGAGATGATCTTTCCTCTATGCTCAAAGTCTTTTATGGCATCTCTAATGCCATTCTATAAAGTGTTTATATATCTGCCTCTGCCCCTTTCCCCCCACCCCCCACTGATCCTAAATGCTTTGATAGGACAATGTTTATCCATTTCTGTATCCTCAGTGCCTAACAGTGTGTAATGGCATGAATAAATGAATGGATTCAATGAGGGGAGAAAAGTGAACATTTCCTCCCACTACATGGTAAGCATTGCACAAGATAGGTACAATCTCATATGCCTTCATTTAATCCTTTGAGCAAATCTCGAAGGATGTATAAGCAAATTGCTTATACAATAAATATTACCTGAACTTCTATTATGTGCAAGGTTTGATACTGGCCAAAGGATGAAAAAAAAAAAAACAAGAAAATTTCATTTCTCTAGAAATTCACCATATAGAAGACTTCTTTTTCCTCACATAATTTTTAAAAATTGACAATTCACATACCAAAAATTCACATTTAAAACACACACTTCAATGGCTTTTAGTATATTCACAACGTCATGCAACGATCACCACTAGACAAGATATTTCTTATCTGTATGAAGTGCTGTGTGTATTCTGGGGTCAAGTCAAGGGAGGAGGCAGTCTACCAGGGGAACAAACATTCCAGAGAAAGGAGATGTGCAAAGAAGTAGAGCCGAGACAGCCCAGTATTTGAAAAAAATATGAAAAATACAGAGAAGCTGGAGTTTATGTTAAAGTAGTAGGTTAGACTATTTTACAAATGAGGAATCTGAAACTCAGAGAGGTGAATTAACTCAAATAAGGTCAAACAATTTTTCTTCTACTAACTCAAGAAAAGCTGCTAAAAGACCTTACCCTACCACTACATCATTCCCAATGAGCAAACAGGTGCTAATGCCACCAAATACTGAATTGGCTCCAAATATTGCTTTCCCCCCAGCCTTCTGGCAAGCAGGCTTCATTTTCCCACCCAACTCTGTGCATTACCTAGCACCATTGGCCGTTCAGACCACCATCATTAGTTGAGCAAAAACATTTCTGGTGTGTTTTTGTAGATTCAGAAGGTTAAGGTGACCACAGTGATGCTATCAGAAGGTGCTCTGTCGATAGACAGAAATATTTTGGTCATGAAAGTCCAAGGGGTGCCTGGCTGGCTCAGCAGGTGGAACATGTGACTCCTGATCTCGGGGTTGTGAGTTCGAGCTCCATGTTGGGTGAAGAGATCATCAAAAAAAAAAACTTTAAAAAGTCCAAAAGGAAGACTTAACACTTCACAGACTCTGTTTAGCTAAAATATGCTTTCCAGTCCTGTTTCAATCTCTCTGTATGACCAGGAAGAAATTTTACTTTTCTGGACCTCAGTTCTCCTACCTGCAGAGTGACATTAGGAAATCTTGTCCCAGCTACCCCACTGCAAGCTTGCCCAAAGGAATCACTGAAAAAACACAAGGATCTGTACTGCCTTCAACATTCTTGAGGAAAAGGTTAATATGCCTAATATAAAAATGTCTCCAAATTTTTGACCTCAGTTAAACATTCATAAAAATCTTGGCTTATTAGGCTTAAATTCAGTCTAGACTCATCTCCATTTCAACTCTCTAGGAGGGGATAAGTTAGGGAAACTCAGGAGAAAACAGGAGAAAATAAAGTTTTGTCAGGCAGGGGCAATGACTTCTGGATTTCTGGTTTTCCAAGTTGAGGCTGTCCTGTTCTCTACCATGTGAAAGAGCAACCCTCATTCTAGGATATGAAACTGTGGGTGCTACAAATCAGAGGGATGGTGGAAACATGTCCTCCTTACAAAATGCTGGCATGACAGAAGACACAAAGTACAGCAGTGAACAGTTACTTCTCAGAAACAATTTTCAAAGTGACCAGGTGAAACATGCTAAGAGAGTTCACCAGAAGCCACCTTGGCTAAGAATCTTTAGATGCTTGCTGCCCGCTACAGAATCCATGCTAAAACGTTTGTGGTTTTGCAGTAGGACCAAGGAATTGATATGCCTGAAAAAATTACACAAAAAGCTTTACTAACCTTTCAGAGAAGAGCAAGATTAAGTACCCCTGCCACTCTCATTTCTCTTAGAAGATGCAAATTTGAATTACTGGAAATAAATACCAATTAGGGGCATCTGTGTAAATAATCTGAAGATCATTACCTCTTGGTCTGCATAGGTTTATATACACACAGTTTTCATTTATGATTCTCCAGTACATTTTGGTAGGAAAGCATCTACACTCAGTTTATCCCACTCCAGGAGCAGTAAAATCCAATCCTTTTTTAGAGAGAGGAAATTTGAGAATATTTGAGAGCAAAGCCAGAATTCAAATAACTGCAATATCTAGGTAAAAATGTATCCATTCTTTCTCCTCTGGACAACGAATTATTTAAGGAGATCTCCCTCTCCAAAAGAAAATATTTTAAAGCTCATCAGCTCCTAAGAAAAGCATTAAATGTGTTGCCACTGTCTCAACACCCTACTCAATTATCTTTCATATGGACTTCAAAACAGCCCTTCAAGATTTGGTTGTTTTCTTCTCTTTTCTTTCTTTCTTCCTTCCTTCCTACTGATGAAGAAACTTAGGCTCACAGATGCTGGAACGTTCTAAGCCACACAGCTGGGGGCAGAAAGGAGGAAGGTCTGAGTTCTAAGCCTATAGGCCTTCCACCTGCCAGGGCGTCCCAAACAAGAATTACCTGGGAGTACTTAAGGAAAATACAAACTCCAGGCTCACAGTCAGTCTTCAAAGAAAGGGGCCTGGAAACATGCTTTTAAAAAGACAAACAAACAAACAAAACAAACAAACAAGCCGTGCTCCCTCCTACCCCTTGGTTAATAGAAAAGCTTAGGAAAGACAGTACATCACGACCCAGCCAAGAGATCTGAAGCTGTTCCATTTTCATCAAGAGACCCCCAACGTCCCCAAGAACTCTTATTTCTCTCGTCAAGCCATCACCCCCACTAAAGCCCCCACAAGTCCAGATCTTGGAATCATCTTCTGCCCTTTCTTCACAACTGAAACCTGCCAATTTTCTTCTTCCCTGCAGAATTTTATTTCCTGGCTGGGACTAGGCTCTAACCACCAGACTTCCAGCCGGGCCCAGGAACTCCCAACCGCCTCCAGCCCTTCTGGCTCCTTCCCTAGCCCCTCGGCTCGGGCTGCTATCAACGCAACCCTGCCTCTTCCGTCGGTCACGTTGTTTCCTCCGCTTGGAAGGACCTCTTTCCTCTCCGGGCCCTTCCCAGCGGTTGGGGAACTCCTACACAGCCCAAGCGCCTCCGCTTCCAGCCACCCTCGCCTCCCACCACCCCTGCTCTGGGACCGAACCCGGCCTCGAAATCCAGCAGCAAGCGTCCATCCTCCTGGCCGCAGACCCTGCCCCCTCCCCGCTGGCCTCCCCACCCGCCACCTGGCTTCGCAGCGGCCGTTCGGGAAGCCCTCGGCACTTCCCAGAATAGAGAGCAGCTGCCAACGTCAGGCTGCCGCCCGCCGCGGGGTTCCGGGCGCACGGGGTGCGGGCGGAGGGGACGTGACTACGCTCTGGCCTTCCGTCTCCCCCAACGGGCCGGGAAACTGAGGCCCAGGGCTGGCGGCAACTTCTCCAGTGTGCACAGTCCCGGGCCCCAGGCGTCCCGACCCCCGTCCGCGATCCCTCGACCACACGCGCCGCCCGGTCGCCCCGGAGAGCCGGGCGAGGAGCGGGTCTCCGAGCGAGCGCTCCGCCCGGGACCGCGCAGGGCGCCAGACGCGGCCAACTCGCCGCGAAAGTTGTTGTCTCCCAGCCTGCCCTCGCCTCTCACCTCCGAGACACACCTTCCCGCGGGCCCTGGCAGCCGCACTCTCACATCCGGTCCACCTTGCGCACACCCCTCTCCACGCTCTCTCACGGCCCCTCTCCCTCCCACGCCTGCAGCGGGCGGCCGCTCCCCCGCGCCCCCTCGTGCACTCCCACCCGCGGCCGGGGCGCGCCTTCCCCGCCCCGCCGCACGCCTGGCCTCCGCGCCGCGCCCGCCCGGGCTTCTGGAGCCCGGGAGCCCCAGCCCCGGGCCGCGACCCGCTTCCGCCCGCCCGGCGGGCGGCAGAAGCCAGGGTAGCCGCGCGGGGGGCGAGGGGCTCGGCTGCGCGGGGCGGGGAGGGGGCGCTCGCTCGCTCACTCTCGGCTGCGCACACGCCCGTACAAACTCTCACACAGACACACGCGGGGTGCGCTGCCGCCGCCCGCCGCTGCTCCTCCTCCCGCCACCGCCTTGAGAGGGAGAGAGAGGGAGGCAGAGAGAGCGCTTTGTCCGCGCGCCGCCGCCCGGCCCGGGACTCTGCCCCGAGGAGGCAGCCGCGCCGAGTCCCCGCCTCCGCCTCTGCCCCCGGGCGGGCCGGGCCGGCCGCGGTGGGGGGAGCCAGGCTGAGGGTGGGGGTGGGTGGCGGGCGGGCGGAGGGCGGGGAGGGGGGGCGGAGGAGGAGGAGGAGAGACGAGGGCAGCGGAGGAGGCGAGGAGCGCCGGGTACCGGGCCGGGGGAGCCGCGGGCTCTCGGGGAAGAGACGGATGATGAACAAGCTTTACATCGGGAACCTGAGCCCCGCCGTCACCGCCGACGACCTCCGGCAGCTCTTCGGGGACAGGAAGCTGCCCCTGGCGGGACAGGTCCTGCTCAAGTCCGGCTACGCCTTCGTGGACTACCCCGACCAGAACTGGGCCATCCGCGCCATCGAGACCCTCTCGGGTGAGCAGTCGCCGCTGCCCCCTCCCCCCGCCTCGCCCAGCTCAGGCCGGGACGGCGCCCGGAGGGAGGCCGAGCCGGCGGGCGGCGCCCGGCGGGGGCTCCCGCGCCCGCACACTCACTTCCACGCACCAGACCCTCAACTCTCGCCGCCGGCCCGCTCCCGGGACGGCCCGCTCCCCTCCCCCCACCGCTCCGGATTCCCCCCTTGCCCTCCCAGCCGCAGCCCTGGGGCGACCCCCGTGCGGCTCCGAGGGTGCCTGGGGCTCGCTCGCTCTCTGGGGGCACCCCTCCTTCCCTATGCTCCCGGGCTGCTCTCCAGAGTTTCCCCACCCCCATCTTCAGAGAACCCCCGTTCCCTCTCTTCCCTGACCTTCGCGTCACCCCCTTTGTCAGGGACCCCCTTCCAATCCTGCATCTCTTTCTCTCTTGACCGGACCTTACCCCTATCCTTGCCTCGTGCCCGGGACCTCTCGCCCTCTGGCGTCCCCTGAGCCGCACTCTCCTTTGGAGCCCCCTCCCCACCTCGCCTCGCGGTCCCCCACTTTCGGCACCCCCTCGGCGCCACCCCGATGATCCCCTCCAAGGTTTCGGGACTCCCCCAACCCCAATCCCTGCACGACGGCACATCTCTCTCGGTCCTCTCCCGAACCTTAGTCCCCTCTCGCTCGTCTCTCAAGCGCTCCTATTTTTCTCTGAATTTTTTGTCCGATTTTATTGAGAAGAACTCGGGGCTGGGGGCTTTCCGCCGCCTGTCCCCCCGCCTCCCGCTCGGCCAGAAGCACCTTTTTACGAGGTGCCCTGTCTCAACTCGGTGGGGGCCCGGGCTGAGAACCGGGAAAGAGGCGACCGGGGGGCCCGCGAGAGCGCTGGAGCCCAGACGGGAGACGGAGAGCGACACACACACACTCGCGCGCGCGCGCACTCACCAACTCTCCCTCTCGCACACGCACCGCTCGGAGCCGCGCTCGCCCCAAGGCCGGGAGCCTGTGCCCCCCGAGCCCCGGCCCGGCGGAAGACCCTTCCCCACGGGTGCGCGGGGTGGGGGCGGGGCGGCGGCGAGGCCAAGGTGACACCCTGGAGCCGGCCGGGACTGGGCTCTCGCAGCTGCGGCCCCGGGGTGGGGGGAGGTGGGTGGGGGGCTTCGGTGCGTCTTCTCCGGGCCACCGGGTGGAGAAGTCAGGGAGGGGAGCGCAGCGGAGCCCTCGGGGCCCGGGTTAGCGGAATGGAGAGGTGGGGGCCGGGAGAGGAGCGGGGCCGCGCCAGCCCTGCAGCTTGAGTTTCAAATGAGCTCATCCTTTCAAATTGGCGCCGCTCTTTATTAAATTTGTTTTTCCGGTAATGCCACCCACAGCTATACCTGGGGTCGGATCCGGGCTCGCGCCCTTCCCACCTCGTCCCGAGACACGGGGCGCCCACCTTGCTTCCCACTGGCAACCAAGTTTGCCCAGCTCGAGCCCGGTAGGAGACCCCTTGAGGGCGCCCGAAGGCGGAGCCCGAGCGTGGAGTTCTGTGCGTGCCCCTCCTAGACCCCCGCCGGTTTGATCTAAGGAAGGTTCTGAGTGCTTTAATTTCTGTTTTAAAGGTAAAGTGGAATTGCATGGGAAAATCATGGAAGTTGATTACTCAGTCTCTAAAAAGCTCAGGTAAATATATTTTGCTTAGTTATTTTGTGATAGGGCTTAACGTATAAATACCACAGTACACTCAGTTTTTTTAAAATGTGCTTTTATAGTTAAAAAACTGCTTTTGTTTGTTTTGTTGGTGGAGATAACGCAGTTTAGAAAGTTAGATTTTTTACTTTCATTATATAAGGTGTTTACTGTACTTGGAAAATATCTGGTGCCTTATTGGGGGGTGGGGGGTGGCGAACTCTAGCTGTGTGAAATTCGCTGGGACCGTTAAACTTGTTTATCAAAACTTGCCTCCCACCCCTCACTCCCACCCCTACCCCCAGCACAGTGGCTACAAATGCTTGTCAAGACTTCCTGTGAGATGTTAAGAGTAAATATTTACTTTGTCAACTAAATTGCTTAACTAAACTTCGCGATTAATTAGTTTTCTTTTTTAGATAGCTTAATGTTGAATAATAAAATAATTCAGTAAGAGGTCAGTATTTTGCATAGCACTGTAAAGAAGTGGGTTGTTTGGAATGGGTGGCAGTTAAAAAGCCAGACTTTTTTAGTCCCTGAGACTACTGAATATTGCTTCTGAGCGTTTTGTTGTTGTTGTTGTTGTTGTTGTTGCTTTTGAGATATGTTTGAAGCTAAACAAGTATCTCTATGAGTTCTGTAGCTACATTTAAGGGCACTGTTGTTAATGAAGGAGTAAAGAATTTTGTGGAAGTTGGATTTCTCCACAGTGATTTGCCTGCAAGAGAAATATCTCTGTGAGGAGAGAATGAGGGAGAACATCTTTGTTTAAAGCTTATTGTGGACTTTAAATTGGGCCCCTTTATTACTCATTCTAGATTTTTTTTTTTTTCTTCTCCCATGTGTTGTAACTTAGTTTATATCCCGTTCACATACATTTCTTCACCATTAGTCATTAAGTAGCTGGATTGAAAACTCTTAAGTCTTTGATTTGCCACCTTTACATTTTCTGATACTCAATAGTGCAACCACTTACTTGATTTTTGCCAGGATTGAATAGATTCTAAAACAAACCATAATAATTTTATAAATACTTAGATGTTTTGTTGAAGAGGTTTTAAAGAACTGTGGGCTCATTTTCAGATACTTTTATTTTAACTAAGCAACAGAATATCTTCTTTGCAAATGATTGTGGCGTATCAGAAAGCTTATGCCTTTAAAAAAAGGCAAAAGTTATGATTTGCAGTTTCAAATGAAATATAAAGCTAGTTTTTCTCTCTAGGAACAGATGTAATGTGTAGCTGATTGGTTTTTCAGTTAACTCTTCTAAATTTGTATACTTCTATATATATATGTGTGTGTACTTTTTTTTACCTGAGAAATCCAAGTTGAAGCTTTCTGATGTATTAAGTATTTATTAAGAAATTTAAATCACTCATCTTTTACAACACTTGAAAATTTGATGAAAATATTGAACAAGGTTTGAAAGAACCACCTAAAACATTTGAAGGGCTATTATTCTATAAATGCCTAATTCTATTGGCTGTATAGCTGTTCTGAGTCCTTTTTTGGGTTATAATTAATAAAAAAAATCACTAGAATTTTAACTTTGGTGAGTTGGTGTCTCATTTCATGTTATGAAGTGCATTATCTCATGTTGCAATGTAAGTAAAATACTAATTTAAAGTTACTAACATCTCCTAAGACTTCTCACAAGTATACTTCTTCTAAACTTTTTCTTTCAAAATGCAGGAGTTATTTGCTGTTAGCCAGAGTGTCATTTAACTAATTTTGTTGTGTTTATGTAAGAGTTCAGAATTAAAAGCATGTCCCCAATTTTTAGTATTAGTTAAATAAAGAACAAACTAGGACTTAAACAGCCTTATTAGTACAAGATTTCTTTGAACATGTGGGCAATATAAAATACCTAGGAGGTAGATTAAAATGCGCTGTGTATGATTCACTACACTGAGGACGTCTGACATACCAAATGTATGCATAAGCTGCTGTTTTAGAGGGTTGCATCATTTCTGATTGGATGGCTTTACTCTTTTTTTTTCCCCCTTTACTTTATTGGTTTAAAATGCAGGAATTAGTTACTTGTTCTGCAGGCTAAGGGAGAGATGTCTAATGACTGGTGTTGTGTACTGAGCTCAGACCCCTGGGATGAAGCAGCTGTATGTTCTCATGTACAGGGCACTACCACGGTGCTGGCTTTCAAAAAGCAGGGTACTGTGACATTTGAAACCAAAGCTTTTATGTTATATGGTGACTATTTTGGTGTTCCTTTGTTGCATTTCCATGAAATTTAACAAGTTAGAAGCAAATTTGTCAGCGTTAAGTCAGTTCTATATGTGGTTTTTGTGTTAGTTGAAGTGAAAATGTGAAGAAAACAATTCATCCTCATTGCTTGCTTACTTAAAAATCATTCAACAACTGAGTGCTCATTTTCTTTATATTGTTCTGATTTCTTTCTGCTCTCAGGAATGAGTTTTAATATTTACATTCCAAATAGACTTTTTAAAGCTAATGATAATTTGGGAGGAGATGTTTTTATCTTAAGTTATGAAATTATTGGCATGCCATTTGCTTACCAATTGGGTCTTTTGTTAAATGTCATTCTAGCATCATTTTATATGTGCTATTATAGTAGACAGACTATATAACCATTATATTCTCAGGGTCATCAGAAGTAGAAGACTCTTGTTTTTTTTTTCTTTTTGGCACATGTGTTTCATTCTTATTAGATGCAAATTATTTTAATGTAAATCATAGACACACCACCTATTTTTTACTTTCTAAGTTGGTTTCAGGCTCTGCTGAATAAAAATCTTTGGATCTTTTTTCTCTATTCATATTTCTTGGTAGTGTATATGAATCAAAGATTGCTTAAAGAGGAAGAAACTGGAAATTGGTTTAAAAATCTGTTAAAAGTTGTGGGAAATGCCTTGACAGAAATTTCATTTTTCATGTTGACTTTTTAGTTGGAAAAAAATATATATGTACATGTCTGTATATGTACCTACACACTTGCACACGCATACACACACACACACACACGTGCACCCACATCACATATATTGTTTGGAGCTAGAACGTACGCTAACCTGAATGTGCTTTGTAACTAAAGTTGAATGATTCTGTGAGAAACAAAACTTTCAAAAATGTGATTTCTGCCCACTGCTAGGAAGTAACCAAGTGGTGTAGACATGCTTTCACTGAGATGGTGTGAATACTATGAGATAGTGTAGGAAAAAGCTATGAATTTGTCTTTCATGAGTTAAAAATCAGTAATTGTGTTGTCTCCAATGCAAATGAATTCAGTCTCCTATAGGAATGTTAAAGAAAACAGTATCTCAATTGTATTTTGCTTGTATGTACTACATTGTGTATAGTTGAATTAAATACCAAAAAGAAAAAAAAAAACAAAACAAAAACAAAAAAAACCCATCCAACCTCAATCCCTTCCTGCAACAAAGGCTTTTGCTGCATCAATTTTTAATTTTGAAAAGATTTTTTTTAGGTTAAAATTATATGGTAGGCTTCTATTTAAAGAATTTGTTGAATTAAAAATTGATGCCTGAATTTAATTAAATAGATTCCATGTGTGGATATAATGTATATTAATATAAAATACATGTCAAACTGTAAGATAACTTTAATTTGGCTTTGAGTTGGACATTACATTTCCCATTTTAAAAAAAGCTAATAATTTTTTCATATGGTTCTAGGCTATGCCATAAACAATTACACATTTTTGTAACCTTTAAGAGATAAGTATTAGAATTAAAATAGAAGCAATAAAAAAAACAGTTGATAATTCAGGTGGTAGTGTAGGTTTAAAATTCAAGCTTACAAATATTAAAAAACTGGTCATTTGATGTTTTTACCTTATTTAGTTAAATATTAAAAGCCACTGAAATCTACAAATCAAAATAGTTTTTATGTACTGCTTGATTTTCCAATTTGTCAAATTCATCTCCATTTTAAATTTGTATTGTAGCAATCTATGAAAGTTTTAAATGGCTACATAAACATTAATTCTAAAAGGTGATTTGGTGATATGTGATGCATTTGTCAAATTGTTTTTTAAAATAATATTTCCTTGTAATTATGGCTGGGTATAAGATGACCAGTAAGGGATGGTCTCAAAGTTTTATTTTTTATTATTTCAACCTGAGATTACATAAAGATGAGAGAAGATTAGTAATATTTGTGTAGCACCTTTTATACGTAATGATATAATGTATTTTCTTTAAGAAGAGTTTTTATAAAGGACATTAGGCAGTTTGGAACTAATTGCATATCAAAATCAACATTTCACTATTTTGAGTAAATGTTTTTATTTTATGGAGGTTGATCCAGTTTTTCAAGTGGGGGGGTATGTAAATGATGTTGAAATGTGCATAAAAGGATAGGAATTTGGGCACATTTATTAAAAGTCAAAACTATGAAACTCAGATTTCTACAGGAACTATTTACACATATTTGATACTTCTCAGCTTTCTAAATATTTGCTGTCTATCGCTGAATCACTCTTCCAAGTCTTCTAATGGAATTCTCAAAAGTAGATGAGCAATTGGTCAGTTGTGAGAGGATATTATTTGAGCTAAGTGTGTCATCTCTGTGATTCAGTGGGGTGTGTGCACATGGGTGTCTGTGTGCGTGTGTGCTTTGTGGGGGACACTAGTTTCAGACAGATGGTATCAGGAGGGAAGAGAAGGAAATCTTTAACTGAGCAACGATTGCTCTGGATTTCAGTCTTGACAGGGCAAATGAAAATTGCTAGGTGTTTGAACTTTGTGACAAAGGGAATCAGTATTTGCTTTGAGTGATGCATGACTCTTATAGGTGCTTAACCTTGTGGAAGCCAGGGCTCAGGTACCTGTGTGGCTTCTTCAGTGAGCTTGCTGCTGGGAGGACCATCCAATGCACAATCTATTCTTCCTTTCTTTTGCTTGGATATCCCTTCTCACTAGTAGAGTTAGTTAGCTCAGTGACTCTGTGAAGGCTCTGATGATCTATAAGCCATTTTTATAAATGCTAGAAAATTAAAGATTTGAGTATGCATTTTCACTTAGGAATTCTATACTGTGGAAGACAGTAGATTATTTTACATAACAAGTACTCTGACGGAATCAATTTCATTAGAAGCATAGTATTAGACTGGTTTCTTTGGAGACTTAAAAAAGTTGAACTATAGGTTTCAAAATATATTTTTAAAAATTCCACTTAGATGCCACCAACGTGTCTTCATTGTTCTTTTCTGCGTTGAAGAACAGAGTAGTGTGACTTGGCTGAGCCAGTTTTTTAAACCAGTTTCCTAAATCTTTTAGTCAAAAGCATCATGTCTCAAAAGTTATGATTGACTTCTTAATTTGAAGGATGGGATAGTTCTGTTGAACAAAACATGCCCGAATAGTTTATTAGTCAAAGTTTATCCTTTTTACACTGAAATTCAAGTCCAATTACTTTGGGTAGTCATTCAAAACACTATCACTGAAGAAAAACATAGTAGCAAATAAACAACAAACACCTACTAGTAAAGATAACAGTGCTTCCTCCCAGTTATTATCATTAAAATATTTTAAAAAATCTTTTACTTTATAATTTAACTTCATGCTTACAAAGTTATAATTTTCATTTGGTGGCATGGACTCTATGGGTTCTATTTTGGGCAGCAAAATTGCAGAGTGCTCAAAGCATTATTTTTAAGGTTTTTCTTTTCCTGTTTTGATCATGTACTTTGGTCTTTCCATAAAATAGTGAAGAAAAATTATTTTCTTTTATAGAAAAATTCAGATTCTGTTGTGATTTGGCTTCTAAAGATGAGGGAGAATATAGTAATTATTTCTTTAATTTGGTGTAAAGTTTGGTGGCATATGGAGGTAAAGATTAAGTAGACCAGAGAAAATGGATGCTTTTGCACTCATAGCAGGCAGTCAAATCTAAAAGCTAACCCAGCTAACCCATCATTTAATAGATACATGTCTCCTTCCCAAGCCTCTATTTCTCACTGCATAATAAGGTTGCATTTTTGAGATACATTTTGTTCATTTATTCCTGGATTTCCTTGCTATTTATCTGTTCTATACTTTATTCTGAAGATGTGAACATTAGTTAGAATTGTTTACTCTCAAGAACATTTCATAAAAGAGGTGTTTTAATAAGTCCAATAAATGAAAAGAGTTCTGATGCATATTTTAGACTTTCTGATATTTACCTATATCATAAGAAATGTTGTTACCTAATGACCAGGAAAATATGCATAGGACCATTGCAGTGAGAATAGTATTTTCAGTTTTTCTCATTATCATATAATTAATGTGTGCCTTAGGGGGAAGCTTCGATTTTTAATTTTTGTTTTAAATGTGCTCAGAAAGGTGGTTTCATGATTCCATGCGTTGATATGTGAATAATGCTATTGTTATCTCAGAGAGATACACATATTTTTTATGGGCCTGCATCTTATATTCATATAATACTGATGATGTCCCAGGCTCTTCACATTATTTCATTTATTCCAAATAATTATGGGAAGAAGATGGGACAATTAATATCATCCCCTTTTTCAGATGAGGAAACTTAGTTTCAGAGAAATTTAATAATTTGCTTGAGGACACATACCCATTAAATAGTAAAGCTAGGGCTAGATCCTAGTCTTCTGATCCTCAGTCCACAGTGCTGAGACTTTTTTTTCTTCACTTGTTTAAATTAAAAAAGTCAATCTAAGTGTTGTATGGCTCAAAAGGTGCCATTCAAGAGTAATGGAAATAACTGAAAATAGATTTGTTTGTGAATGACCCTTTGCAACAATCTTACTCTTACATCATTCTAAATGATCTGTACTTTGTTATTTTTTTTAGGAAAAAAATAATTAGAACAGTCAATTTAAACATTAACAGCAGCATTACCTCCTTTTATCACCATGTTTGCCCATAGACAGAAATGGGGTTGGATTTTACTGTTGTTGTTACATTGCTTTTTTCAGTGGCTGCATTCCTTGTGTTAAGAAATAGAACACTGCCAGGGAAGATGTATCTCTCGACATCTTGAGCTGCACGCATTAGGCAGTGAGCTGTAGCCCTGGTTAAGACTAGAAGCCATGTGGAAAAGGAAAGTCTAGCTCAGGGAATTGCTTGGGTGGGTTTTTCCCAGGTTTTAACCAACCCATTGCTGGAGATCAGGACTGTGTTCTGGTTTGTTTTCCTGGTAACTGTCAGATCTTTCCCTAGATTTGGTGTTTCTCTGCTTCAGTTTCTGTACAGAATCTGGCCTTTGGCTTCTCCGTGGGGATGGAATGAGTATTAGTAGGACAGCATCCATGAGGTTTTCAGAGTTCCTCATTAATGACATAATCACTCAAAAACATATACTAAATAAGCATGTTAGGTACAGTCCATTTCCCCTTAATTGTAAACTTTTCCTGTATTTATCCTCTTGTTTCCTTTAACTGTTTTGTGCTATCATATTTATATGGTGGTGGAGGGAGGAAGGCATGATCAAGAAAACAATAGGTGAAAAGATTATTTTCAACCCCCCCCCCCATTTCTTTAAGTTAGTATAGTCTGGTGTAGGGTGTTGCATGTTCTGTGCACTTCTGACTTGGAAAATGGGCGAAGGAAGGTAACTAGTAGTTAAAAAGCAGCTCGAAGGGTGGGTGATGTGTATTGAGGAGGGCACCTTTTGGGATGAGCACTAGGTGTTGTATGGAAACCAATCTGACAATAAATTTCATATATTGAAAAAAATAAAATAAAATAAAAAGCAGCTCTTGTCTTAGGTGCTACACCAGGCCTTCTGTGTATCTTATTTTATCCTCACCACAGCCGGGGAAGATCTGTACCTCATCCCTTTTACAGATAGGGCTGTGAAGCTTCTGACTCAAAAGCAGCCCCTCCTTTCACCTGACAAAACCTGCTTGCTTCAAAGAAGCAGTGGCCCTATTACCTTTCCTGCCTCCTAATTGGAACATAGTAACAGCACTACTCCTCCAGCAGGAGCTGTGATAATGTTTGCATAGGTCACAGGGTAACTTTTTTCCCAATGCAGAACAAAAAAATCTACATGTATACAACAGATATGCTGAGGAAGATAAGAGGCTGAAGTCCACTATATATTTAATTTAATATAATTGAGAAACAACTGAAAGTGTTAGTCATAATTGGAGGGCACTTTCTGAAGTAGTCTTACTGTAGGGGCATTAGTAATTATAAAAGATAGATGTTTTAAAAAATCATTGTGGCTGAAAATGAAGTGTAAAAAAAACCAAGACATAATGTGTATGCATTGTGGGGAGAGGTCTGTATTCATGCCTTTGGCTTAAGTATATTTTCTTAAATCCTGAAAAATACAGCCTTTTTTGTCTAGGACCTAGAATGTTGCACAAAGTTTGGCATGCTTTCATTTTTATCTGTACATAAAAATGGCTTAGAGAAGGAAAATGGGGGATTCTCACAAATTCCTTTTCATAAGATGATTCATCTTATTAACATTAGAAAATTTTAAACCTTTTTGACACATGAAAACAGTGAAAGCACAAGGAGTAGGAAGATCTATATGTTCTTTTTGATACAATACTGAAACCTACTATACAGTACATTGGTGACTTTGTTTTAGGTAAACAAGGTGGAAGTTACAATCATACTGTCAATGAAATAGATATGCAAGAGTTGTGCATCTAGATATAGATGTTATTTTTTTGATAACATAACTTTATGAACTTAATTATAATTAAAAATAAAAATAATGACTTTTCTCAGTCAAGAACCTCTAATAGAGCTTAAAATGTTATCAGAGAAGACCTTTCTATTAACTTGCTACCTCTTCTCTTTACTCTTTCTTTGCCTTCAAAAAGCACACCAAAAAAAAAAAAAAAAAAAAAAAAAGTAACTGAACGGGGATTCTGTGGACAGGTTAACCTCAAGCCAATTCACAAAATAGAAGATACTTTGAAAAAGCTCATGTGAGGACAGGCTGTAACTAACTGTGTTATATGGAGACCTTTTACTTGAGTCCCTCCTGATCTTTGTGATTTTAACAATGCATATTTGAGAAATGAATGTTTTCCTTGTCATTGTGTGGATAAGATTTTGGAGTAAAATGTGCATCTTTGAGAGAGTAGGAGATAGAAGATTAGACAGTTTAACACTGAAAAAAAAATGCACTTTAACCTCTTCAGTTAGAAAGAAAGAAAGGAGGAGGGAGGAAAGGAAGGAGGACAGGAGATAGGCAGCCATAGGAACACAGGTGACTGAGTGGACAGTGTCATGTAGCTTGTTCATTCTCTAATTCCAGAGCATGGGGAAAGACTGGTACTCACTGATAGTGTGTACAAGACAGTAAGTGATTCCAGCGGTGACAGCAGGACTGGAAATCTCATGCAATTTGTTCTTTTCTTTGACATTTAAAAACTCTAGGAGTATGTGGCTGGCTTGCCCCACAAAAGGTTTTGCATTTCTTTCTATGAGGCCCTGTACTGGCCACTTCCTCTCTCTCTCTCATTCTCCTTCCTCTTTGCATTTCTGTGAGGATGGCTGGGCAGGGCTGGAAGGTGCTTGGTTTGTAGGCCTGCCTCCAGCTGAGTGCCCCCTAGGTGGCTGGGTTTGGGGAAGCCAGGAAGGCATGTGTGCGCTTGCTCAATGTGTTGGAATGTATGGGTTCTGTGGCATATGCTTACCCGGAAAGTGCAGCAGGCAGGCAGGCAGACAGACAGACAGACAGGCGCACACACACACACACACACACACACACACCACACACACACACACACACACACACACACACCCCACACACACCCCACACACACCCCACACACACATTCCTCAGTGGTAGTGGGGGTCAAATGTTGGCTTTTTGTGAGGAGTTGAAAGTTTGGGAAGGAATTTCCCAGTGTTGAAAGTTTGGGCTACTTTCCCGCCCCACTAAAGTGCGATTGTATTTATTCTTTGTAAAGGGAAAACATCTTGGGGTGCCTGGGTGGCTCAATTGGTTGGGCGTCCAACTTCGGCTCAGATTGTGATCTCGTGGTTTGTGGGTTTGAACCCCGCATGGAGCTCTGCACTAACAGCTCAGAGCCTGGAGCCTGCTTTGGATTCTGTGTCTCCCTCTCTGCCCCTTCCCCGCTCACACTGTGTATCTCTCTCTCTCTCTCTCTCTCTCTCTCTCAAATAAATAAACATTAAAAAAAATAAAGGGAAACCTTTTTTGTTGTTTTTTATTTTTTGAATACTGTTGAAGGATAGAAAAAAAATTTGTGGATGCATAAATAATCTGGCCCTTCTCCTAGATCTAGCTGTACTCTTTCCTCCTTTCTCTTCATACTAATAGTAATGTCTTTGAATAAAGGACACTGAATTTTTAAAATAAGCTTTTGAAAACTTTGAGTTGTGCTGCTGCTAAAGATGATAAAATCAAGGATCTTTAGAAACCAAGTTTTAAGCTCAGAAACGTAGGATTTAGTCTCCCTCTGAAGGAGTAGATACTCCTCAACCGAAATACTAGTTGGTGAATATTATTTTTATTTGTTTGCCCTTAATATTTTTTTTTAAAATTTTTTAACGTTTATTTATTTTTGAGACAGAGGGAGACAGAGCATGAACAGGGGAGGGTCAGAGAGAGGGAGACACAGAATCCGAAACAGGCTCCAGGCTCTGAGCTGTCAGCACAGAGCCTGACGCGGGGCTCGAACTCACGGACCGCGAGATCATGACCTGAGCCGAAGTCAGCCGCTTAACCGACTGAGCCACCCAGGCGCCCCTGCCCCTTAATATTTTTAAAAACTTACATTCGTTTTTTTATTCACAAAAAGTTTGAGATGACAGAAGTGCTGGTTACTCAATTATTTTAAATAAAGGAGGTAGGGATTTAATTTTATGAAGTAGGTAAGTAAACCAACATTTTGTTTTAAGGGTTCTAAAAGATTGGGAACAGGTGGTTTGTTCTAATATAATTCTTTTTACATCTTAGGAGATTTGCCAGGGAAGAGTTAGCTCTTTGGCTCATTGATTTTTGTATTAATGGTTTGCTGTGCATGTCTGTTTCAATAATGATTTCAAAACAACAATTTTGATATTGAAAATTTGTGGCTTTAGTTCAAATGTAATGATTATGGTGAAGATGTTAACACTACAGCCTTAAAAATTTCCAAGCCAAAGTGCTTTTATTCCTTATGGCAGTACTTTTAACAGTATGTTCCACAAAGCCTTAGGATTCTGAGGAGATGTCAAATTTATGGGAAGGAAGGAGTGGACAATGTACCTGGGAGACCCTGGCTTCTTAACTACTTTCAATCAGAACACAGCTACATTCATTGCTGTTTTATATATTGGAGTTCAGTCTAGAATTGGGTTCAGAAAATGGATTTGCCACTTTGAGAAATAGTTTGAAAGTTATCTGTCATATAGTATATAATTTTGGGCCTTGAATCCATTCCTTGTTCAGGCATTCCCGAAGATCCAAAGCTCTTTCTTGAGGAAAGTTTAGACCCTACCTTTGCTACTTCTGAATCTACTTTCTGTGGAATGGCCTGTCACTTTTGCTTTAGTAACAAATGTTTGTTTTGCCAACTGCATGCCAGACTACTAAATCTTTGGATTTTTCTATAATCAATAGCATAGAATGTTTGCCTGTCAGGAACTTTCTAGGGAACTCCTTGGCCAGTGGTTGCACTCCGGTTCTCAACAGAGCCATTAGCGTCAACTGACTTTGTTGAGTGATGGGTCTAGTAACATGGGATCCACTCACTCATCAACAACAAGTTTTTGCTTCAGGAGGTCCAAGCAGGTTGGCCCACCTGCCTCTTCTTCAAGCAGAGCATCCCTACGTGATATGGTATCAAGCAAGGTATATGGTGTGGTTCTAGGTATGAAGCAGTGATCTTCAAAATATTTTCGACTGGTGTGAATGGACTCCTAAGAAGTCAGAAAGGACATAAACCATTATACTCTAATACATCCTTGCACAGTATCAGTTCTGCATGCATGAGTCTTGTTCAAAAACAGGATGTTACTTCAAACAATATATATTATTCTCTCAGTGATTTCTTAACCTGTGATCAAGGACTCTTGGGGGCAGTCCTTAAAGTCCTTGGACTTTGCTTTCTGTGTTATTTAAAGAGCCTCTTAGATGGTTTTCATGCTGAGAGAGAGAGAGAGAGAGAGTGAGTGTGAGAGAGAGACAGACAGACAGACATGCACATGGAGGCTTTCCCCTCTGAGCTCTGCTCTTTGCCCTGTACTCCATTGTTCCAGCTTCCTGAAAACTGGTCTTCGAAGATTGCTGATGTCACATCATATATCCAAGTTTTGTTGTAAGACTGTTACAAGAAACCACCATATATTTACCGGGATCCACACTCAAATACTGGCAGGTGATATAAGGGGTAGTGAGGGGAGGGGTTTCTATGAAGTACAGGATGGCTATCTCTTCAGTGGGCTTCAGCCAGCTACTACCATGTGGAAATGTAAGGCCAGTGTTCTCAAACCTGGTTTTTCAAAAGAAGCTGGAAGTCAGAGTTCTTATGTTAAATATTGGCAACAATTCAAACATTTTTGTAGATACTGTGAGGGTCAAAAAGATGATAACTTGTGGGTTGAAGCTGGCCCATGGCTTGCTGGTTTGCAGTCTCTGCCCATGAAAATCTGCAGCTTCTGTAAAATACTGTTGAAGACTCTCTCCATTATGTTTAGTATCTCCTACCCTTAAGGCTTGTCTGGGAGTGAGAGGGAAAAGTTCTTCTCTTCATAAACTGGTTAAACTTGTATGTCTTATCTAATGATGATGATAGCTCTTTGGGAGCTCATTTGCAGCAACCATCCTTAGTCTAGTTAGTTTTCTGGAATAATTTTTTTCCATTATAAAGTACCTTATACTTTTGGGGCGCCTGGGTGGCTCAGTCGGTTAAGCGTCTGACTTTGGCTCAGGTCATGATCTCACGGTCCGTGAGTTTGAGCCCCGCATCGGGCTCTGTGCTGACCGCTCAGAGCCTGGAGCCTGTTTCAGATTCTGTGTCTCCCTCTCTCTCTGACCCTCCCCCGTTCATGCTCTGTCTCTCTCTGTCTCAAAAATAAATGTTAAAAAAATTTTTTTAAATAAAAAAATAAAGTACCTTATACTTTTAATTTTATGTAATAATTTATTGTGTTTCTGTTATATTAAATCATCTGAAATCCTTTTTTTTTTTTTAATGTTCATTTTTGAGAGAAAGAGAGAGACAGCACTAGCAGGGGAGGGGCAGAGAGAGAGGGAGACACAGAATCCGAAGCAGGCTTCAGGCTCCGAGCTGTCAGTAGGTCACAGGGCTCGAACCCACGAACCGTGAGATCACGACCTGAGCCGAAGTCAGGCGCTCAACCAACTGAACCACTCAGGCACCCCTGAAATCCTTTTGTAAATTTAGAATGTATGTATGCTGAATATGTGACAATCTTAGTTTAATGTATATGCTATTTCATGATGCCTGTTCATGAGAAAAAATTAGTCCCTGTTTTCCTATAATTGGAGGAACATATTTCCACATAAGTTTCAATTATACACTCTCCAGTTAAACACTGGGCCAACTATAGGTAATGTTTTAAACCACTTTCTAAGAAAATATGATTCTCATATGTCTGGCAAACATTTTTTTAAGTAAGAACTTGAGTTCTGCCTCCAAGTGAACATCTAGGATAAGGCAGGTAGTTTTAAAGCATAGAGTGTACTTGGCAGGAAAATTCAGTGGTGAAAAGTAGGGCTTTTAAATATTTTGAAAAATGTTTTGGTTACTCTTGCACTTTCTTGTATTTAAGTTGACAAAATTGAAAGCCATATAGATGCTGCTTCTAGGTCCGGGGTGCAGTAAATACTCATTAAGGCCAAAGTAAATGAAAACTACCAGTTACCTAAGGGACCTTACCAAAAAAAGCCAAAAAACAGACAAAACCACCACAAAACAAAACTGCTAGGACAGTTGGATTAGCATTTTAAAAATGTGTCTTTTTATTCTAAAACTTACATGAATGAAATAGCTCATTAGCAGTCACTATAATGGTGAGGTAAGTATATGTCTTGGAGAATGTGAGTTCTCAGTTCATCTATGGTAAGGCACAATAGAGTGACATGTAGGTGTCTGGGAATTCAGGATTTCATTTGGCTTCCTTCATTTGTAAAGGATCGAATGGTCATCGGTTCCATTAAAATAGCCAACTCTGTTTTTTGGACTGGTCTTTTGAACCTTACCATTTTGAAGTTCCATGAGATCTTGCTCTTGTCTTATTTTTTAATTCCACTGCTGCAGCTTGAATGCCTTGAAAAGTGGAATGAGCTGCTCATTAAATATCTTTCAAGTTTTAAAAATTAAAGCCATAATGTATCATTAATAATTTGCTTTTATTTCTTCTTTTTATTTTCAAATTGAGGGCAGGGAGAAATAGCAGTTCAAAGTTTTTACTCTTGTGAATGGGTTTTTCAGTCTTTGTACTGAATCTTTGGCTTAAGTGGAATGAAATCTTCATGGGCATTTTACGTACAAAGGCCCTTTAAAACATGAGGTATGTGGGGAGCCTGGGTGGCTCAGTTGGTTGAGCGTCTGACTTTGGCTCAGGTCATGATCTCACGGTCCGTGAGTTCGAGCCCCGCATCGGGCTCTGTGCTGACAGCTTGGAGCCTGGAGCCTGCTTCGGATTCTGTGTCTCCCTCTCTCTCTGACCCTCCCCCGTTCATGCTCTGTCTCTCTCTGTCTCAAAAATAAATAAACACTAAAAAAATAATTTAAAAAAAAAACCCAAAACATGAGGTATGCTGCAAAGAACAGTTGTACAGGGCTGCAAAATGAGTATTGGAAAGCAGAACTTTAGATTTGGTGTAACCAGAATAAGTTTTGCAAATCAGTCTTTTTAAAAAAATTAAGGGTGGGTTGATCTTAGTATTAGACTCAATGTGATTACACAAAAATACAACTTCCTCTCTAGGTATTTCTTTCTCCAACCCAAATTACATTAAAAATCTGCTGGGAGGGGTGCCTGGTGGCTCAGTCGGTTAAGTGTCTGACTGTTGATCTCGGCTTGGGTCTGGATCTTGGAGTCGTGAGTTCAAGCCCCGTGTTGGGTGTGAAACCTACTTAAAAAAAAAAATAATAGAAGAAAAATCTATGTATATTTTTTAAGAAACAAAAACAAACCAAAACACAGAAATAGCAGTCCTCTTATTTCAAGATAGTAGGAAGATACAAGCAAGTTAAGTTGTGTTTTTATGTAGTAACTCAAAGATGATCAAGTTAAGCAGACAGTATCTGAAGTTGTTGTGGGAAAAAATAGACAAGTGCAAAAAATGGCAGAATTTACCAATGGCTGAGATAATTCACCCAAGGAAATGAATGATCTTAAATGTTAATTGCAAAACAAGATACTGTCAGCTGTTCTGTATTAGTAATCTATTGATGCATACAGATTACCCCAAAACTTAGCAATTTAAAGCAGCAAACATTTATTCTCTCTCACATTTTCTGAGGGTCAGGAATATGGCAGCAGTTTAGCTGGGTGGTTCTAGCTCAGCATCCTTCATGAGGTTGCCATCAAGCCCGCTCATGTGGTTGTTGAAAGGCCTCAGTTTCTCTGTGGCTGTTGGCTAGAGCTTTCAGCTCTTCACAACACGGGCCTCTCCTGAGGTCTGCTCACAGCATGGCAGCAAGAGTAACCCAAGAGAGCTGACCCCACACTGCCTTGTACCACCTAATCAGTGAGTTGCACATCAGCACTTCTGCCTTATTTTGTTTGTCAGACATGAGACACTAGTCTACCCCATGCTCAGTGGGAAGGAGTTACTCAAAAAGAGAATACCAAGAGGTGGGAATCATTGGGGGGAGCATCTAGGATTTAACTAAGTCAATCAGGAAAAGTCAACAAATCAAAGAGAGACTTGCTTAGTCTGGGGCGTATACTGAGGAGAATAATCTTCTATTAATACTCAGCCCCTTTTGGAATAAAATGAATTCCTTATAAAACACCAGTAATAACAATTGTGGATTACTGAATCCTTTTATAATTCTTATTTAATTTTTCTCAACACCTTCTAGGGTGAGGAAGACACTACTGTCCTTATTTCGCAGATTAGGGAACTGAGGCCCAGACTGTTCACATTACTTAGACGGGATCGTATATTTAACATTCAACCCGAAGTGTCCCCCCCCCCCCACCTTTTTGACTCTTTCTTTTCTCTCCTCTAAAGAGTGAGTTACTTTCTCTTTTATAAAACGCAACTTAATTTTTTCCTTTCAGATTCATCTGAAAGAGCTGAGTTTTTAAATGTTTAATTGAAAAGTTGAAAACCCTGTTCTTGTATCAATAAAGATGTTAGCTGCTTTTCTGCCAGCAGTAAAATAGCCTTTTTGCTATTTTTGTAATGGGTGAGGTCTGATTTCTCCAAAATTGTGCCATACTGTGGTTAGCCATAGTCTACAAGAGGAAAATATATTTACCCTTCTTTAAAATCATTGGTTTTCTAAGAAATATGCTATTTACCACACCAAATCTGAGTAAATCTTTCTGAGACAAAATGCAATGGTCACTTTGATACCAGACAAGGCCAATTCTCTCCCCCACTAAAAATGCAGAACATCAGGCCTTCAGATCTTTGGTATCTACCTTTATTATACATTTATCTCTTGAGGAAATTTGATAGTGTTTTTGGTGTTAGTCATATCCATGTTGGTGCTGAAGGGTTCACTCTGTAGCAGTGTCTTGCTAAACTCATGCAATCCTATCAACATTGCCTGTAGAATGTCCTATGACTTCAGTCAAATATAGTATTTTAATAGGCCCATCTTTAAATTTTCATTGAATCTTGGTGCTTACTTTACTTGCATTGCGTATTCCCATAACCCATTTAACCTTTTCTCCTAAAGGTCCTGATAACATGATAGTGTGGAGTGAGGAGTTATTTTGGTTCTTTCCTTCTGAATTTGTGTAGACCGAGGTTTATGGAGTGTTAGGGTCCTTTAGGAGTTACTGCTCTCTAGGAAAGATAGATACTTTTTATGTTGTTAAAAAAAAAAAACCTTTGGGGTAAATACTGAATTTTTTACACACTGTATATTCTAGTTAAACAAAGTTTATTCTGAGTTATCCTTTTTGAGAGAGGATTGCCCCTGAGTGGGTTCTTGACCCCTCCTTAGTTTAAAATCTTGATGTATTTTTTTTTCACAAAACAATCAAATGATTACATTAAAAAATTTTTTTTCTCCAGAGATTTTAGAGAGACCCCCCCCCCCAACTGCTTCAGTGGAAGGACCAAGTTTAAGATTTATTTCAGATTTTTGTCATCTTCAAGAGTTAGGAGTTTAAAGGTGAGCATGAACAATTCTGGGAGCTCAGAGGACCAATGTGATATGTAACTCTACACCTTTTTTATTATTTCTGTAATGTTTAAATGCCAGTAGATATTTGCCCAAAGAAGTGTATTTTTTCTTATTCTTCCTCAGTGACTTATCCTCTTGTTATAATCCTAGCCTGGGGAAGAGGGAGGAGGGAAACAGTCAGAAGCCATCTAGTGGGCTGAAGTGCCTCAGATGACCTGCTTGGATCTCATATAATCTCAGTTATTCCTCCTCAAATTGCCTCTCCAGTTGGTTTGTTTTCCAAGTCTTAGAAAAGCAGAATTGCAGGTAAAAGAGAATATTTCCTGCTTGGTCACGTGATGGAGCCTGGTTCCTCACAGAGCCATGTGGGTGTCTCTACCTGCAAAACACCTCAACATAAGAGCTGTCCATATAGTTCCAGTTAGGACATCATTCCTCTGAATGTCCCTGGGTATGTGTAGTGGCCCTTGTGTATGGTTGTGTGTTTTTTGGAGACTTACATGTCCTGGTTTTTCAAAAGTGCTTCTGGGCTAATTCAGTTGTTATCTGACCCTCAGACATTCACTATTGTGTCTAACAGCCTAGGGACCACATAATGTAGAATGAATGTTGTTGGGCATTTTTCATCATCAGATGCATCGGGTCCTCTCTGAAAACAGAAGTATCAATTTTTCTGAATTTGGTTGATGCTGTTCAATTCTCAACCTGAGTTTATGGTTTGAATTAAATACATTGAAGCTTCATTGATGCAGGTTAGGGAAGATCAGTGATAATTCATCAAATGTCTGAATGGGCAGATTTTTTTAAAATTTATATTATCTTCAATTAAGTATTGCAACCTGTGTAACAAAATTTTGCTAAAGAGCAGTCCTATCAGACCTTTTTATTGGATATAAAAAATGATTTCTATTCATCATATCAGTTATATGTAAATACTTCTGAAATGTATTTAAATAGCTTATACTCTTGAGTACTTTAAATTTCCCTCTTATGATCTTGTTTGTATTGATTCTTTGGTTGAATAAGCACCCCTTCCCCTCTTTTTAAGAAAAAGGTAGAGGGGCGCCTGGGTGGCGCAGTCGGTTAAGCGTCCGACTTCAACCAGGTCACGATCTCGCGGTCCGTGAGTTCGAGCCCCGCGTCAGGCTCTGGGCTGCTGGCTCGGAGCCTGGAGCCTGTTTCCGATTCTGTGTCTCCTTCTCTCTCTCTGCCCCTCCCCCGTTCATGCTCCGTCTCTCTCTGTCCCAAAAATAAATAAAAAAAAAACGTTGAAAAAAAAAATTTAAAAAAAAAAAAAGAAAAAGGTAGAGTAGATTCCAGTTTTGTGCTATAACAATTAGAATTCATGACATTTCACTCTTCAGTGGGTTATAATATAATCTCAGTTTTTTGTAGGTTTCCAGTGCCCTTGAGATGCAAACAATTTAATATCTGAGTATTATCCTGTCCTAGAAGAATTTAGGATGATGCCTTTGTAATTTTCGCATGACAAAAAGCGGTTAAAAAAATCCATCCATTCAGAAGAGAGTTCAATTCAAATCATGGCAGTCCTGTGTCACTTAATTGCCAGAAAATGAAGGTAATTTTGATCAGAGTAATTACACCTTAATAAAATGGAAATACCTCTTTCAGTACTTTTATTTGGTTAATATTCATCAAGAGGAATCTAATAACCCAATAGAACTTTAATTTGGGGGCTGTTGTGATATTAAAAAAAAATTTAACATTCATTTTTGAGAGAGACAGAGTGAGTCGGGGAGGGGCAGAGAGCGAGGGAGACACAGAATCTGAAGCAGGCTCCGGGCTCTGAGCTGTCAGTGCAGAGCCTGATGTGGGGCTGGAACCCACAAACATTGAGATCATGACCTGAGCTAAAGTCGGACGCTTAACTGAGTCACCCAGGCGCCCCTAATTTGGAGGCTGTTTAAAGTATCCAATAGAACTTTAGTTTGGGGGCTATTTTATTCTTTTTAATTTTTTTTTAAATTTATTTTGAGAGAGAGTGTGCACACACACATTCAAGCTGGAGGAGGGGCAGAGAGCGAGAGAGGGAGGAAGGGAGGGAGGGGGGTGGAGAATCCCAGGCAGGCTCCTCAGTTTTAGCACAGAGCCAGAACGGGGCAGTGGGGAGGGTGAGGGTGAGGGGGTGCTGGCTGGATCCCATGAACTGAACTGTGAGATGATGACCTGAGCCAAAATCAAGAGTTGGATGGAGCCTAATCGACTGAGCCACCCAGGTGCCCCTGGGGGCTGTATTAATATTTGATCATTTGACATTTGATTCTGTACTACCTTTACAGGTAAAATTTAAATACATTTTAGTTTTGAAGGAAATACTGTGGGTAACTTCTAAGATTGAGCCTAGCAAGCTACATTTTTAGAGATAGGATGATAACCTTCAATATCCAGCTGTTAAGTAGAAGAGGCTGCCTGGGAGTTGTGTTCTAGTGGGAGGTATAGAGCCTGTGGTCTCCTAACCCCTACTACATCAACACTCCAAAGGGTACTTCCGGTGTTTAACTTCTACATTCATTTCAGTTCTTCTAGCAACGAAAAAGTGTTTGTGGGTGTTTTCATCTTGAGAAAAGCTTTTACTTCTGGATTATTTTCTCTGTCAGGGGTCTTTAGAGACCTAAGCTTTGTTGATAGTGCTTCAATCTTGCTGGTGGTTAAGAGTTCCATACCTAGTTGGTGATGTTGCATTTGGTTTTGAAATTCACTGCCTGCCAGCTCTCAATACCTCAGGTGAATGTCACATAATGTCCCAATAATTTAAAAAATGTTTTTGAAACTCAGTAAGGAATTCAAGTTATTTCAACTCAGAAGAGCATTACTTGAGCACCTACTGTGTGTTTAGCCAGAGTGCAGGGCACAGTATATAGGATGCAGAAGAAGCCAGCCCTCAGTCTCCACATTAATGAGCTAGGTTTGGAGGAGTCTTACTCTTTCCAAACTCACAGAAGCAAACCACGAGGAAACTGCTGCTTTTCGCCCTTACTGTCCCTGTACCAGCTTAACGGGTTACCATATTTCTGGTTAGTCAAGAATACTTCTCAGATGTCTGTGGTGTGTTAAGTTTGGAAGAGAGCAAGACTCTCAACCTGAAATTGAACCTACCCCCACCTTCCCCACCCCACCTGTATGCATCCCTGGGTGCGTTAGGTTTCCCTTTCAGATTACATTTTTTCATCACTTACTCCCAGGTATTCATCCACACTTATGTGTGAGGCATTATGTGTTAGGCAATTATTGTTGTAAAAAGTACAAAGGTAGATAAACCATAGAATCTGCCTTCAGGCTGGTAGTAAAATTAGCCTGTAGTTCCTGATCACACCTCTAATGCCCAGGGACAAAGTCCAGGTGCACCCTCGTGGGGCAGGAAGTACACTGCACTGCTATTGTTAAATTTGTTTGGGCAGTGGAAAACTGGCAACTGGGCGATCCCCTTGAAGATACAGGTGTAAGGTCCTCTCCTGTGTAAAGATCCCCCAGCTCCTTCTGAAATGTTCCTCTCAGGTTCTCACTATTTCCTCAGCCGTCACCAGCCTGACAGTGTAGTTATCTGTGTGCACAGCAGGCCTGTCTGATAGTCTCCTCACTGCTCTAGGAAATAATGATTTACTCACGGTGTGTGCCCAGCCATCACATAGCTGGTGCTTGCTAATGGTAGAAGTGAATTGTCCGATTTTTATCCTGGTTTAACTTTAGTAACTCAAATGCTTAGGGAATGGTACATTCTGATAAACTAAGTCATCTGTGGTAACTGATGATTAAGCAGAAAATCCTTTCTTTGGCTTGCACTGTTGAAAGCCTTTCTAAAATCTTAGATCTCACCGTATGGAGGAGTGGTCTAATATATTAATCATCAAATTAATTTAGAATAAAATTAATTTAGAATATTGTTCAGCTAGAGAAACTTTAAGGCAGTCCTTTTGTGTGGTCTTTTGACCATCAGTATCACCTGGAACTTGGTAGAAATGCAGATTTTCCACCATAGCCCAGGCCTCCTGAATCAGAAATTCCTAGGTGGGTCCAATAATCTGTGTTTTAACAAGGCCTTTACGTGATTCTGATACACTGAGTTTAAGAGCCACTGGTATAGGTCAATTGTTCTGAATCCTGGATTCGTATTGTAACTACTTGGGGAGCTTTATTTGAAAAATGAAGTCCCTGAATTCATCTCCAGAAATTCTGATTTATTTGGCCTGGATAGGCCTAACATACCTATTTTTTAAGTGCCCCCAGGTGATTCTGATGTCCAGCTAGAGTTGAGAACCAGTGATGTAGGGGTGGAACAGAAATTTGGAACTTACTCCACATTATCCTCTGCAGCTCTCTTAAAAAATAAATCCGGGGCACCTGGCTGGCTCAGTTGGAGGAGCATGTGACTCTTGATCTTGGGGTTGTGAGTTCGAGCCCCACACTGGGTGTAGAAATTACTAAAAAATAATAATAATAAACTTAAAAAATAAATCAAAATAATTCTTCTTTCACCTAAAGAAAAATTTACATTTATATTTTGCTTATCAGGGTCTCATTGAACAAGCAGTCCCTATTTTTCATGTCACTGCCTTAATAAAAAAGCAAGTGTTTTTATGCCAGTGGTATTTTCCCACAGGAATAATGTCATATTTGGGTGTTAACTTCCTGATCAAGGCCTTGGCATCAAATAAATCATAGATGGGACCAATAATATATCATAAAATCAATGATACAATAATTATAAACCTCTATGGTCATTTAAAATCATAATATTATGCTCCACGTCCAATAAAATCATCATAAATGTGGTGTGCAACCTAGGATTGCCCCAGATGTCTCAGGGCCATAGAAAAATGCATGTGGTTGTGGTAAACACAGTTTCCTGAATCTATTATGTAATAAATATTTATTAACACTATTTGTATGTACTCTTAGAATTTGGAGAGGAAAGATTCACATAGGCTAGGTCTCTAAAAATGTCCAAGGAAGTCTTGGATGGATGCCTTTTCTACCAGTAGACTGATCAGGAGTAAGCTTGAGGGTAGATAAAAATACTGGGGTCCAATCACCGTCTGCTGTTGGTGGAGGTAGTTAATGTGGGTGTTTCTATCCCTGAAAAGCTCTTCTTTTTTTTTTTTTTTTTTTTTTAAATTTTTTTTTCAACGTTTTTTATTTATTTTTGGGACAGAGAGAGACAGAGCATGAACGGGGGAGGGGCAGAGAGAGAGGGAGACACAGAATCGGAAACAGGCTCCAGGCTCTGAGCCAGCAGCCCAGAGCCTGACGCGGGGCTCGAACTCACGGACCGCGAGATCGTGACCTGGCTGAAGTCGGACGCTTAACCGACTGCGCCACCCAGGCGCCCCCCTGAAAAGCTCTTCTTAACGAAAGGGCTGATCTAAGATTTCTCCTCTTGGCCTTAGTTCCTTCAAAGTTCTGCCTCTCAGCCAAAATAAAGGTAAGAGAAGAAATGATGTGATCAGTACACTTGACATTTGACTGAAAAGCCGTAAGTTGTTAAATTGTTAAGGCCTGCTTTTTGAGGGAGAGACTTCAGATATTCTCTTCAGGGTGGTCCAGTTGGCATAGCGAGGTGAGAGTATGGGGGAATGGTGTGGTGGAAGGATCCCTGGACTTGGGGCCTGAACACCCAGTTCAATCTGGCTGCGCTCCTTAGCACCTGTGTGACTTTTTTTTTTTTTTTTAACATTTGTTTTTGAGAGACAGGGAGGGGGAGGGGAGAGGAAGAGAGAGAGGGAGACATAGAATCTGAAGCAGGCTCGAAGCTGCGTCAGCACAGAGCCCAACATAGGGCTCAAACTCAAACCGCGAGATCATGGCCTGAGCTGAAGTCGGATGCCCAACCGACTGAGTCACCAGGTGCCCCTTGTGTGGCTCTTGATAGAACACCTCTCTGAGCCTCTCTCTTTTTTCCTGTAATGTGAGCAAGAACACACCTTACTCCCAGAATTGTAAGGATTGAATAGGTTAATATAAGTAATTGTACCCAGCAAGGGAAGCTTTCCATAAAAGTTACTTTAAGTAGTTGAAATATTGACTGGGGAAATAGATGAGGAATTCTGTCTGTATCATGCCGCTCTTGACCCTGGAGTAGAAAGCCTGCTTCCTGATGGGTACTCAAGCAGATAGAGTTCTGGGAAGCTAGGGAAAACAAGGTGCAAATCCTTCCTGAGAAAGACAATAATAACGTCCATAGCTTGGGTCTTGGAAAGGCCCAGGAATGCCTGGAGTTTGAGTGTGTTGTCATACTTGTAGCCAGGTCTGCATGTTGACTCTGAGCGCATTGTCAGTTAGGGATCTTGGTGACTGTCTGTTGCTCAGTAACTAAAGTGTTGTTTGGACCAAACTGTTGTTTCAAACTTTTCATGGCAGGTATTCCCTGTTGATTCTGAGCTCAGTGGTGTGCATTGATATCAACTACTATAAAATAACCACAAATTCATAGTGACTTAAATGAATCCACAGTGACTCAGTATACAGGTACTACGTTCTAGAAAATTCTAAAGCAATTATCCAATGTACTGCTAGGGAAGATTATTGCCTGTTATATTAGTCTCAATGATTTTTTTTCTAGCTCAAGTGTTCTCCTTGCCCTTGGACTCTTGTTTCAAGAATACATTAAGTTTTTTAACTAGAAACAGTTCTTTAATTTTTAATATGCTGCTTATTCAAACAGAAGTAAAGGAAAGTAAAAAATGATGAAGGAACATAGTACTTCTCCAAGGTTTTCCATAGATTCCTGGAACCCAAAGAATCCATAGACCTTAGGGATTACCTAGACCGCTCTCTCCTCCTACTGTCTCTCCTTAATGCCCAGAGAGGTAAAAAAAAAAAATGTTACATTGGACATTAATACAAAGTCATTCTCCTCATTGTCATTGCGATGCTTTTTCTTCTACCTCACACAGCCTTTAAATGAGTTCTCACAAAATTTGTTTTTTTTTTTTAATGAATATAATTTATTGTAAAATTGGCTTACATACAACACCCAGTGCTCATCCCAACAAGTGCCCTCCTCAATGTCCATCACCCATCTTCCCTCTCCCCCACCCTCCCATCCACCCTTAGTTTGTTGTCTGTAGTAGTCTCTTGTGGTTTGCCTCCTTCCCTCTCTGTTTGTATCCATTTTTTTCCCTTCCCTTCCTCCATGGTCTTCTGTTCAGTTTCTCAAAATCCACATATGAGTGAAAACATGTGGTATGTGTCCTTTGACTGACTTATTTCACTCAGCATAATGCCTTCCAGCTCCATCTACATTGCTGCAAATGGCATGATTTCATTCTTTCTCATTGCCAAGTAGTATTCCATTGAATATGTAAACCACATCTTCTTTATCCATTCATCAGTTGATGGACATTTAGGCTCTTTCCATAATTTGGCTATTATTGAAAGCACTGCTATAAACATTGGGGTACACATGCCCCTATGCATCATCACAGAATGGGAAAAATTTGTTTTTAAGTAAAGCTAAGTTCAGGAACAAAACAGTATTTTTCATTTTCTTGAAGAATTCATCAACCAAGATGATTTAGTTTTTTTTGTTTCCTTTGAGATACATTTCAGAATAGCACTGGTATACCATACGATCCAGCAATTCCGTTTCTGGGTATTTACCCAAAATAATTAAAAGCAAGAACTTGAACAGTTGTTTGTATACCTATGTTAATAGCAGCATTATTCACAATAGCCAAAATGTGAGAGCAGCTTATATTGACAGGGGCGCCTGGGTGGCTCAGTTGGTTGAGCATCTGACTCTTGATTTCTGCTCAGGTCATGATCACAGGGTCATGGGATCAAGCCCTGTGTCAGGCTGAGAGTGGAGCCTGCTTAAGATTCTCTCTCTCTCTTTCTCTCCCTTCCTCCCTCCCTCCCTTTCTCTCCTTCTGCCCCCTCTCCAGCTTGCTTTATCTCTCTCTCTTAAAAAACAAAAAAAGTCCATTGACAGATGAATGGATAAACAAGATGTGGTATATACATGCAATGGAACATTTTTCAGCCTTAAAGAGGAAAGAAATTCTGACACATGCTATAACATAATTGAACCTTGAAGATATTATGCTAGGTGAAATAAGCCAGACACAAAAAATAAAATACTGTATGATTCCACTTGTGAGGTGCCCAGCGTATTCATGTTCAGGGAGACAAAGGAGAATGGTAGTTGCCAGGAGCTGGGGGAAAGGGGAGAATGGGGAGTTACTATTTAGTAGGTACAGAGTTTCAGTTGAGGAAGATGAAAAATTCCTGTAGATGGATGGTGGTCATGGATACACCAGACTACCACTGTATTTAATACTGTTGAACTATACATACTTAAAAATGGTTTACAGAGCGTCTGGTGGGCTCAATCAAAAGAACATTTGACTCTTGATCTTGGGGTCATGAGTTCAAGCCCCACATGGGGTATAGAGATTACTTCAGTTGTTTTTTTTTAAATGGTGTAAATGGTAAATTTTATGTTCTGTATATTTTGTCACAATAAAAAAATGTTGGGGGAGAAAAAGAGGTGATCTTCCAAATAAAGTCAAGACTCTGAAAGACTTAAAAAAAAAAAAAAAAAACACAAGGAAGGGAACTAACTGGCTGAATGAGATGATAAAGTCTGGTGGAAGGAATGCTGGTCTAGGCTCTAATTCTGGTTCTGTCTTTAACCAGCTCTGTGACCTACCCATTTGGCCATTACTTTTGTCACTTTGTCATCAAAAGTGAGGTTGTCGGCTAGGTCACGTCCAACCTTCCTGCCTGCTCTAGAATTCTGTGAGTCTATAAGTCCTTTGCAAAGAAATACTTTTTTAGGAACAACTACTCGTGTGAAGGTTAGGAGCCAGACACATCTGTGAAATGAGGGCAGCTCAGTTCTCTAGGATTTGTTCTGACCAACCCTTGACTCAGGTATGTTTGAAAATATAGTAATCTTTGTAATCTGTCCTTCCTGCCACGCTGCTCGGAGGCAGGACCAAAACTCCAGAGTTGTCAGATTCTAGAGCTGTATTTTAATGTACCTGCTTTGATACCAGGCCCAGAGAAAGGACTGTTTCTCCCAGTGTTTTTGGCAGAGTGTGGCATCAGAAATCAGTTTCTGGGGGCACCTGGGTGGCTCAGTTGGTTAAGTGTCTGACTTCAGCTCAGGGCATGATCTCATGGTTCATGGGTTCGAGCCCCACATCGAGCTCTGCGCTGACAGTGCAGAGCCTGCTTTGGGTACCCTGTCCCCGCCCCCCTCTGCCCCTCACCTGAGCGTGCTCTCGTTTTCTCGCTCTCTCCCCAAAATAAATAAACATTAAAAAAAAATAGTTTCTGCCTTCAAAGATAGAGCTATTCCTCCTAAGTTGTCTTTATTTTCACTAATTGATGGAAAAGGGTTCTCTCTTACCTGGGCTAGTGTATCAGTTATGTAAAAGTTGTTTCTTTAGGCTTTGGAGCATATAGTTTTGTATGAAGTTAATTCTTCCTCTTAGGTTTCACGCAGACTTGTGTTAGCAGAGCTTTGCTTTTATTAACCATACACAAGCTGATTGGCAGGCTGAAGCTTACCTTTAGCACACTGTGAGTGCCATGTGTGGGCAGCATGTGGATATGTTGGGTGAGAAGAGGTACAGACAGCCTGGCGTGAAAAATAGAGGCCATTGACTGTGCTGGTTGTTTATATGGATTATCTCCCATCTCTCGATAGCACTGTGAGCCATGGTGGCAACTTTATTCCTCAGAAGAGAAGATAGAGAGGTTCAGGAGGATTGCCACTCTCCCAAGGCCACCAGCAAGAAAGGTGACAGACCTTAGATCTGAACTTCTGTCTGATTGCAAAGCCTGTGTAGTCTTTCTGCTATATGACACTTTCTAATATAGGAAGACATGTAGCCATGCTATTTGATAATGTAGAACTGAAAGATTATTCCAATTCAAGAAGGCAGTAATAGAATCACTAACTAGTTTCTGTTTTTAATTTTTATCCCCATAAGGCTGAGATCTGAATAATCTGTGACTGGTGAGCCATGTTTGTGATAGCTGTGACAAAAAGCAGAACTATTCTTCCATGCCCTTGTATCTTAGGACAATAGAATATTCTATTCCTCTATAGAGTGGAGGAGCAAGTGCTGTAGGCTGCTTAGGAGAGGGTCTCAGGTGGTTCAGAGCTATCCTAGGAGTCTAATGCTGGTAGTTCTTCATAAGTCTATTTATGGTGTCTTTTAGGAATGCTTATGGTGTGACCAGATACTCTTCTCATTTTTTTGCACCTGTGTATTTCTAAGTAATAGTGACTCTTATTCCATCTATTTTTAACTTCTCCTCTAACAGTGCAATTTATTATAGCATAGGACTTGGAATTTATCTTCCCTTCCTATTCCACTCATTAGTCATTCATATAGACTCTAACAAGTCAAGAGAAATAGAAAGAATGCTATTTGATATTACTAGTTGAGGTTGTGTCCCCTTTGTGTGTTCCTCCATCCCCCACCCCCCAGTATTTTTTCTTAAGGCTAATGTGGTATCTGACAAATAATTTGTGTTCCATGGATGAATTTGATGAATAGGTGAAGGAGCTTGCAGTTTTATAGAGAATCACTGTTTACGTCTTTGATAACACCTATGCTAAATGAATGTATATGTAATCTCTGTCTCTGTCTTTGTCTCTCTCTCTCTTTACTTTTGGTATTGGGGGAAAAGGGCAGATACCCAATTCCAGAATTAGTTAGACTTCTATTCTGTAAATCTGTGTTTGGAGTGGTCATAATTTGATGGTGTTTGAAACCAATAAAATAACGAGCTGCTTTTTAACAGGATTCGCTATGATTTGATGAGTGATTTGTCTATGATCATGCATTCAAGCTGTTGGCAATAATAGTAATATCTTTACTAAAATGGAATTCAGTATGAGAAGATGAATCTGAGTTTAATGAAGTTCAAACTTAAAGGTATAGCCACTCCCATCTTCAAATACTCAAATAGTCCATATATATAGAAATATCACACCCACCCCCATCTTTCCTTCTCATATTTTCCCACCGTAGGAGACCCCCATTGTCAAAGATGCCCTTTGTTTCTGGAGCAAAGCTTCAGAGGAGGAGAGAAGAGAAATTGGGAATTTTGAGGGCCTGTTCCTGGAACTATATAGCCTCCCTGTTAAAAATTTTTTTAGAACATATTTCTCTGTAGAAGCAGTATTATGGGAATAATTGGTTATATGATACTGTGAGCTCTTAATGGCTACTTAGGATACTTAGGTGGGTTTACAAATCACCATTCTATTAAGTTTTCCATGCCCTTCTCTCCCTCTTCCCACTTTTACAGTCCTACCTAGGATGAACCTCCTGGTGAGCTGCTAGGTCCTATGAAAGCTGGGCCTCCAGCTGATGTCAGCCCATTCTGATGTGCACATTAGGCGTAGGGGCTCTGTCATCTTTATCTGTGTGTCTCTAGCTCCTAATTTGGTGCCTGGCACAGAGGACATGCTACCCAATGCTTGCTGAATTAGGTTAAATTTAAGGAAGAAAAACATTTACATTCTCTATTTTCATCCTCATCAGTTTCTCAAGAACTTTCTTATCTAGAACTTGTCAGCACGAGAAGTAGAATATGGAGTGGGTTTATTCACTGATCCCTTTATTTACTTACTCAGCAAACCTTTATTGGTCATCAGGCACTACTAGGCTCTAAAAACATGGCAGTGGACCAGTATGGTTCTATTGCCTGCTCTCTTGGAGCTTATAGTTTGGTGGCGGGAAAGAAGTGCCATCATCAAGAAGGCATTCACTGGGTCGGGTGGGACCGTTACTGGAAATACATAAAATGGCTATTTAAAAAATACAGGGACTGGCTTTGAATTAGCCTGTGTGTCTGATGGCAAAATGTCTTTTCTTCTTTTTTTTTTAATGTTTATTTTTGAGAGAGAGAGAGAGGTGGAGAGGCAGAGAGGCAGAGAGAGGGAGACACAGAATCTGAAGTAGGCTCCGGACTCTGAGCTGTCAGCAGAGTCTGACACAGGCTTGAACTCACGAACCGCTAGATTGTGACCTGAGCTGAAGTCGGATGCTTAACCGACTGAGACACCCAGTCTCCCCACTTTTCTTTTTTTAAGTTTATTTATTCATTTTTGAGAGAGACATAGCACAAGAAGGGGAGAGGCAAAGAGATAGTGAAAGAGAGAGAATCCCAAGCAGGCTTCATGCTGCCAGTGCAGAGCCTGATGAAGGGCTTGAGCTCACGAAGCTGTGAGATCATGACCTGAGCCGAAACCAAGAGTCATACGCTTAACTGACTGAACCACCCAGATGCCCCCAAAATCTCTTTTCTTAAATATCAGTGATGAAAAAGTGACTTTTACAATTATTTAGAATTGTCCTTAAAAATAAACTAATGAAAGATGTGATGTGGGCAGTCTGTTTTTACATTTTGTTTGGTTACAGAGTAATGCCCATTTACTTTCTTTTTAAATAAAGTCTTAAAGTCGTAATCTGCAATATTAAAAAATAAACTTTTTCAAATATTCTGCTAGTAAATTATTAATTCTTTGAGTTTTCTATTAAGGCAAGCTATCAGTTTTCCTTGCGCCTGGTGACTAATTCAGTTGCTTATTATTTCTATTCATAGTTCCCCAATCTTAGGTAAAACTGAGAGGATTTAATGTGAATAGCTTCATCAGTTTCATACAGGTAAAAAAAAATCATGAAAAAGAAAGTTAAGAAAATCATAATATAAAACCAGCAAGATAAAGGGTGATTAGGCTGGTGCCTGGGTTCAAAGAAAGTGAAATTTTTTCTTGATATTCTCTCTGTGATGCAAGATTTCTTTCCATAGACTAGTAAATTTACATGAGCTGTTTGAGGAGATTACATTCTTACAGTTCCCTTAAAGCTCTTTATTACGTACAGCCTGAAGCCCAGTCACTTCTTCACACTTGTTTCTGTGAGTAAATGCTTTATTAAATGTAAAGGGACTTTCAAGATAAAAATAATTCTGTTTGTGGATTTTTGGGGAGCTTCTTTCTAAGACAAATGTGGGTAAACAGTACCTCCTGTCAAATCGGCCTATGTAAGGGATTCAAGCACACCTGGTAGCAAAGAGGTTTAACCTAGTTTCTCAGATAAAAACTTGAGGCGGAGGAAGGATGAGGAACCATCCAGGTGAGCTGAAGAGCTGTCACCTTGAGCCCACTTTCCCTGTGATGGAGAACTTTATCCTCAGGTCAGTTAGCCTCCTCAGCCCATCTATTAAGGTTCTTGGTCGCAAGGAACAGAAACTCACCTCATCTAGCTTAAGCAAAAGGGAGGATTTTTTTGCTTACTTAGCCACCTTGCAAAATGAGCTGGGATGACATAGGTCTTAAGGACCTTCAGAATGAGGGACTTGAACACAGCTGTAGGTCTCTGTTTGGCTCCTTCCCTCTTTGTTACCACCTTTTGTCTCTGCCTATCTGTTAGTGTCATCATTTTTCTCTTACCTCAGATGGGCTTTCTTTACATGGAAGGTGGTGCCACATTCAGTGTCAGCCTGTGGATGTTTTAAAGCCTGTGATCTGGGAGAAAACAGCTTGTGTTCTCTACAGTTTAAGTTTGAAAAATCTCAGTGAAGAATTCTGATTGGCCTGGCCTAGGTCATGTGCCTGTGACAGTTTGTACAGCCAAAGGGATGAGATATATGATAGGCTTGGCTTGTATCCCACACCCAGGGAGGTCACACAGACATTGCCCTGAGGGAATTGTTAAAAACAGCCAGAGCAGTTTCTTGCTTTTTTAGTCCATATAGGACCTAGTTCAAACAACTAGTTAAGATTCTTTCTCTAATTCATTGAAAATCATTTAAAGTATTTTGCTGTTGTTGTTTTTGTCAGATTATGGACTTTACACCCAACTAACCTGTGGTTCCTCTTTGATTTTACTCTGTTTTTTCACAAGAGCACAGACTAGCACTCTGTGCTGTAGTGTGTTCTTGAGAATTATGGTTGATTTGACTAAATGAATACCACCGGAGTAAGTAGTAAAACCTTGGTTTGCGAGCATAATTTATTCCAGAAATGTGCTTGTAATCCAAAGCACTCATATATCAAAGCGCATTTCAAGAACCATTGGCTCAGTTGTGATCATGTGGCATTCAGCATCTCATACCACTCTTATTGCAACACATCGCTCATTTATCAAGTTGAAATTTATTAGAAATGTTTACTCATCTTGTGGAACATATGCAGAACAACTTACTTGCAATCCAAGGTTTTACCGTATATGGAGGCATAGAATCATAAAACTTGAGTGGTGAAAGAGATACTAGATTCCATCTGCCTTTAATAGTTTCACATATATTATGGGGTCTCCAAAACACAAAAGACCCAGAGATAAGAGAGGGTGGGTACTTACAAATGTAGGCCCTATTCTGGGAACTGAGGATAGTGATATGAAACAGATAAATGTCCTTGCCCTCGTGACAGTAAATTTTTTCTTTCAATATTTTATTTATTTTTGAGAGAGAAAGAGACAGAGTACAAGTGGGGTGGGCAGAGAGAGAGAGAGGGGGAGACACAGAATCAGAAGTAGGCTCCAGGCTCCTAGCTGTCAGCACAGAGCCCGACATGGGGCTCAAACCCACAAACTGCGAGATCATGACCTGATCTGAAGCTGGATGCTTAACCGGCTGAGCCCCCCAGGCAGCCCCCAGGCGCCGCCCCCCCCCTTATATTTACCTAAAGAAAAATATTTATGTATTTATTTTTTTTTACCTTAAGAAAAATCTTGACAGGCTAACTAAGGATGCCAAATTTCTTTGATATTTGGCTGAAATCATACCAGGTTAGAACTTCTCTTTTAAGAGTGGGCTGACCCAAGGGCGCCTTGGTGGCTCAGTCGGTTAAGCTTCCGATTCTTGGTTTTGGCTGAAGTCATGATCTCAGTGTTGTGAGTTCGAGCCCTGCATCAGGCTCTGTGCTGGTGACGTGGAGCCTGCTTGAAATTCTGTCTCTCCCTCTCTCTGCCAATCCCCCACTCACACTGTCTCTCTCTCTCTCTCTCTCTCTCTCTCTCAAATAAAATAAACCTTAAAAAAAAGAATGGGCCGACCCAGGAACAGAACTGAAGCTCTGATTGTCAATATGTATCTTTGAATAATTGTTTAAGAAGCCAAACAAATTATTAGAGAATGATGTTTGTTTAGCAGATAAAATCTTTTGAGGTATGGTGTCTGTTGGAGAAAATAAATAAAAAGAGGTCTTGGTGGTGAGAATGACTAAGAGCTCAGTCTTTGAAACTGACAGACTAGGACTCCAATCTGAGCGCTCTGCTTGCTGATTTGGTAATTCAGGCAAGTTGCTAAATCTCTTCTAGCCTCACATTCCTCAGCTGTAAAATGAAGATATCTGTTTCTTTATGGCTTCTTGGTGAGTGTTAAGTGAAAGTTAAACAGTTACTTTTTTTTAATATTTTTTTTTATTGTGGTAAAATGCACATAGTATAAAATTTACAGTTTTAACCGTTTTTAACTATACAGTTCAGTGGCATTAAGTACATTCATATTATTATGCAACCATCACCACCATCTATCTCCAGAATTCTTTCATCCTGCAAAACTGAAACTCTATACCCATTAAACACTAACTCCTCATTCCCCTCTCCACTCAGCCCTGGCAACCACCATTCTACAAATAGTTACTTTTTTATAAATGGTAAGATCTCAAGAAATGTTAGCTGTTATCCCTCTAGATCAGGAGTCAGCAAACTCCAGCCCACAGGCCAAGTTTGGCCAGCAGCCTGTTTTGGTAGGGTCCTTGAGCTAAGAAAGGTTTTTTATATTTCTAAAGGGTTGTAAAAACAAAGCAAAAACAAAATAAGAAGAATATGCCACAGAGTATGTAGCCCACAAAACCTAAAATATTTACTATCTGGTCCTTTATAGGACAGAAGCTGTTCTAGATTTAATGTATGTATATATTTTATCATGGGGTTCTTTATGAATCTGATTAAAAATGAGTGTGTATGTGTACATACTCTTCCACGTATCTTATGGGGGTTATATGAACCTTTACCCTAGACCATGAATTCTTAGTGGGGCCATGTTGCCCCAAGGGAATGAAATTGGTTCTTGAAGGATAAGAAATGTTAGATATTATAAGGATTTGCGGCCTTCCAAAGAACCACAGTATGTAAACAGATATATAGTGTACCTCTGGTATTAAAATTTCTTGGGGAGAGGGGCTGGGGTGATTAGAACAAATGTCTAGTTAGGTGGTTAGGCTTGTTAGGGGAGTGATAATGATAAAAAGTTTTAGAAACACTGCCCAAGACTGAATTCTGGAAAGAAAGACATGCATCTCTTTTAGTCTCTGAATATACCAGCATTTAACAGCAGATCTAGAATATTTTCTTTGATCTGTTAAATTCGTTGTAGCATAGTTGAGTGAATGAAGCCTCTGATCTAGCTCAGTGATCCTTTCTGTCTAGAAGTTGCTTTCATAGCAAACTGTATAGCACTAGAAATTAAGTTCTTTTTAACCTTAAATAAGTTAGTGAAATGATTAATCTTTCTGATATAACAGATGGTTCTTGCTTACTAGAATAGCATTTTTATTCTTATTTTTTCTTAGACTTGTTTTTTACGCAATAAAATGAGTGTAGGTGTAAAGACCTCTAACCTTATATCTCTCTGTAACAGTTATATCAACTCTAAGTTGAAAAGAAAACACAGATATATCATTATTTTACCTGAAAAAATTAAGTCGGACTTAGAATATACAGATTTTGATAGCAGGCCACTGAAATGTCAGGAACTTAAGTGATCCTGATCTTGCCTCACAGGCAAAGACTGTCTTAGGTATCTCTGTATCCCGAGAGCCTAGGACATGGCAGGTGATTGGTGAGTGTGTTTCTGGTACTGACTATCCTGGTGATATTTCTGTACGTGCTTCATGGTATCCTGGGGTTGTTTCTACCAGCAGGTTACATTCCTGTAGATACAGTTCTACCTGTCTCACTTGGGTCCCCAGGACCAGTTGGTCTTTCCGCCTCTGTCAATAGAGTTTGAGGATGATGAACAGCAGGGCATTGTTCAAACAGCAGTCATTGCACAGAGAAAGTTTTGATGGTATAACAAATGCTAATGTAGTAGTGCCCAGCTCTGTGGTTGACTGAAGAGTGTGGTGTGGTGAATGGTACCGAAAAAGGCAGAGCCAAGGCTTCATGCCCCGTCTGGGTTGGGAGCTGGAAGTGGTGTCTGGAGAGGGGGACCTTCCATTCCAGCCTGAGTCTCTGAGGGAACAGCCTACAAGACCCAACAGGCCATTACTCAAATAGCTCTACTAATGTTTCCCTTGGGAATCAGGAGCTATCTACCAAGAAGACCTTTATGAACATAAAACTTGTCTCCTGGTACATATTCTTTTTAACATTTCTATGTGTCTACCATATATGTATCTGCTTTCATATAAAAATATCAAAAAACATTATAAAACTTCATAGGGAATTAATATTCCAGAAGAATTAACATTCATTCATATCCTGAGCCCACTATTTAATGAATCCCTGGGAAGACTTACATTATAGATGGAGAAGCATAGTTAGGCTATTGATTGGGCATTAGCCACTTGGGCCAGTCAGATCTTGGAAGTTGAAGTGTTGTCACATAAAATTATAAAAACCAAGAACTAGCTGCAGAGGCAGTGGCCTATGGTTAGAATGACAAAGTGATAGCCCTCTTTGGGTCTCCTTGGTTTATGTCCCAGAGTTTGTAATCAACTGCTGGAGTGGAGTCTCTGGGAACCCTTTGTCCTGCTCTCAAAGATGAGAACTCTGGTGACCGTGGCAGTCCCAGTGGCCCTGGGGCTCCCCGTCACCTGAAGTCCTTCTGCACCTCTGCAGAGCTCCATGCAGCCCCAAGGGGCCCACCACTATTCTTGCTGAGGGCCAGGGTGGAATTAGGCCTTCTCAGAGTAGAGGCAACAATCTCTTTTCAGTAAGAGTCCAAATGTTCAGACACCTATATATGTGAGGGGCACACTTACTTGTATTACTGTTCATGGGTCCGTTGTTGGTTTGCAAGTATTTCACATGTCTCAAATTTGAATCAAATGTATGATAACCTCCAATCTTACAATTATCCTTTTCTATAAACCTTAAATGGCCTAGTTTCACTATGACATTTTAGTGGAATTAAACTTGAACTAAAAATTATGTAATTAATTACAACTACTAATTGAATCTAGCCTGTAACTTGATAACACAAGGCCCCCAGCTGACAGGTGGTTAATCCCTACTGCATAACTTCTTCATATGTGTTCCTTAAGATAGGATTTAAAACAAGACTTTTGGTAAAAATCTCAAGTGAGTGTTATTTGGTGACCAGGCTGGAAAACCAGTGACTTCCACCTCCCAAGCCCTCAGCCTGAGGTCCTGGTCTACCTTCATGGAGACTTCCCTCTATGAAAGTCTCGCAACCCATGAGGCTTGCACGTTTACATATTCTAGTTACTGTGTGGACACAGTTAGTCATGGAGCTATTTTCAGACAAGATCAGTGTAGCCGTGCCCATTCATTTACATTCTGAGCTTCTGGGGATGGACTGAAATTACTAGGAATAACCGTTGTTTGATGACTACCTTGTAAGTGCCATGGTGTAGTGAAAAGGCTTCTTTCTCAAAATGAGTGTGTAATAATATAATTTTCAATATAAATGAATGTGAACTTTTAAAACATGCTACATTGGAGGGGCGCCTGGATGGCTCAGTCAGTTGACCGTCCGACTTAGGCTCAGGTCATGATCTCATGGTTTGTGGGTTTGAGCCCTGCATCAGGTTCTGTGCTGACAGTTCAGAGCCTGGAACCTGCTTCAGAGTCTATGTCTCCCTCTCTCCCTGCCCCTCCCCCAATCACACTCTGTCTCTCTGTCTCAAAAATAAACAAATATTAAAAAATTTTTTTCAACATGCTACATTGAATAAAGCCATGGTCAAAAGATGAATGCCAAGCAGAGATGGTGTGCAAAACTTATTTCCAGACTATCTGAAGCAAACATATGGTGCCACTGGTCTAGTTGAGTGTCACTGTGGTGGAGAGGAAAGGCGGTAGGTTTTGGAGTCAAATAGACCAACGTTGGAAATTAGCTGTGTTCCTAAGCAGGTTGGTCTTCAACCAGTTTTTACTCATTCAAAAGAAAGAGGGGGAAGGCTAATAATTCTCTACATCATCAAAAAGTTCCTGGCACATGAAGTTCCTGGCACATAGAGGGTGTTTTTAGCAGTCTTCTCTGTTGGGGCGATCTCTTTCACTCTTCTCTCCCCAAAAGAAGAAGGAATGACTTGTCTTACTCTACTGAGTCAGGGTTTAAATTTAGTAAGATCCCAGAGTCAGTACATATATGTTTTAAATGGTTATGTGAAATGTGCCTAATATTTGAAATGAGCCGTACATGATTCATGTTTTTAGCAATCTATATATTCTGCCCAATTCTAAAAAAAATTTTTTTATAAGACAGTTAATTCATTTCTTAGTCACACTATGAACTCCCAGGACCTTATCCCACGAATGCAGTCCTGGTTAGAGCTCTTCATAGAGCCTTGAATGTTTCAAACCCACTAACCTCATTTTGTACATTTCCCAAAAGCAAGCACACACACACACACACACACACGCACGCACGCACGCACATACATACATACATGCAATTTATGATCCAACTTTTGGGAACAATGTTAAAACAAACAAACAAAATTCTTAGAAAGTTGTGAGGTGCCTAAAATAGTTTGATTTTTAAATGGTTTAGGAACTTTTCCCATAAGACATGGTGCTTGCTGCTATAAATAGAGGCATGCATGTGTGTCCAGAGTATTCTCTGTAGTCCCAGTGCTTAAGAGGATCAAGAAGTCAGTTGTATTATCTTGATATCCAAAGTCCATTGTGAGCTTTTAACCCTGTTAACTCTAAACTTAAAAAAAAAAATTATTTTAACTTCACAAAACCTCCCAATTGAGAACATTTCACATGAGAAGTTTTCAGATATCTTGTCACTTTCCTTTTTTTTTAATTAATTTATTTATTTTGAAAAAGAGAGCATGCAGGGGAGGGGCAGAGAGAGAGAGAGAGAGAGAGAGGGAATGAATGAATCCCAAGCAGGCTCCACACTGTCAGCACAGAGCCTGATGTGGGGCTCCAACCCATGAACCATGAGTTCATGGCCTGAACTGAAAACAAGAGTTGGCTGCTTAACTGACTGAGCCACCAAGGCACCCCCTTTCCTTTATTAAGGGCAAAACAACTAGTCCCCTACCCCCTTCACCATTTGCATCGCCACTAGGATTTTCTAATGGGCTTTGATAATTGTTAAAGCTGGGAGTTGGGTACATGGTAGCTACCTACTTTCATATTTTTTTCTATATAAATTAGAGCAGATGCATTTTTAATAACTCAGACTAGCCAGAATTCACCTTTTTTTTTTTTTTTTAAATCTATGACTGGAGTAAGGTGGTGGTATTATTTTCTTCAGTCTCCTTGGGTTGTTCAAGGTAAGGTATTGGAAAAGAAAAGAAACTAAAAATAATTAGGTATGAGATCCCTAAAGTGTACATACTATTTTAAGATTTCTCCAATATCAGTTCTCTAATAAGCTGAGAGTTTCCAGTCTGAAGCTACCTAAAAACTTCTGGAAAATGTGGGTAAGAACCATATTTAAGTATGGCAAGATGACCACTGTAGTGTAATTGAAGGGCAGAGGACTTGGAATCACACGTGAGAGCCAAGGCCTGGCTTTGCCACTTACTAGCTAAAGGGTCCTTGGGCATACCACCCAACCTTTCTAAGCCTGTTTCTTCAGCTATAAATTGAAGACAGTATGTGTTCTACCCCTTAGGAGTTTCTTTTTAGCTATTACTATTATACAGAGGCTGGTGAGTTACCCATTTATCTAATGTGCACCATCATCTGTTGAACCTAGAAACTGGGAATATGTAGCAATAAAAGCAATCACATAGGTAATTTATTCTCAGGTAGCTCATAGACAAATGAAGGGAATACAAAAATACACAGAAAAACAAATACCACTTTTGAAGATATTTTTAAATAGTGCAAAATATGCCCAGTACCAGCTGAATGCATGTATTGAAGAAAACAAACAAAAATGGTCCACCATATATGCAAACAAAACTAATTTCTAAATATCTTCAGTTTGTCAAAGGTCTTTAAACTTCCTATCCATCTATAGCCTTACCTTGATCATATTTTCTCTAGATAAACTCACTTGGTGTAAGAAGCTGTATAGCTACTTAAAAAATATTGTCCTACAAGAGGTACATGAATGCATTCTCCTTTCCACAGAAGAGCAAATAGATGCCCCTTCAACTCCCCATCCCTACTCTTAGTCCCCTTCATCCCTTCCCAAGTATAATCACTCTTTCCTTTTGGTATCTGCCCTTCCATACCTTTTCTCTTTCTTTACACATGCATATATGTATCCAGAGAAAATACATAGTGAAGCATCTGTTTTTCTTTTGTTTTAAACAAGTGTTGTTACACTAAGTGGAACATCCTGCAACTTGCTTTTTTCACCCAACAACATGTCCAGGAGAACTTTCCATGATCTGGCTCATTCATTTTAACCTCTCTGTGTCCTCTTCTGTACTGGTTTGTTTCACCATTTGTCTACTGATGGACAGTTAGGTTGTTTCCAGATCCAGACCATGCTGTCTACACATGTTTGTAATATCCTATTGAAGCATCTATGTAAATTCTTCATGTGTTCTTTAGGGTAGGTATCGAGAAGTAGAATTGCTGTGTTATAAGCTATATACTCTAAACTTTGACTAGTTAATGGCAAATGGCCCTTCCAAGTAAAATGAACACTATTTTTCACACTTCAGTTTTTGGCCCACCTCCTCTGAGCCACTTAAATAGTGAAAGATTTGCAGAGTATAGTGATGGTGGTCTAGAGTAGAGCAGCGCTTTTTAAATTTAATATGCAGACTGATTACCTGGGGGTTTTGTTACAATTCAGATTATGATGTAGTTTGAAAAGGGGCCCACGATGCTTCATGACTTAAAAGCTCTCAGGGAACACAGACACTGCCGATCAGGGACCACACTTGGAGTAGCAGGAATTTAGAGAATAGATCTCACTCCAGCTTGTTTCTCTGTATTGCCGAAAGTTACAGTTTTTATGGGCGTGTATGTCTGTGCCTTGACATGTGGACACGAGCTGTGTCCAGAGGAGGCTCTGTTTTGTCAGAGTATTTAAGCTCTGGCCCTAGAGGTCTAGATCTTAAAGCCCTGTGAACATGTATAGTAAAATGTTGACGGTTGTTGAAACTGGGTGATGGGTACATATAGGTTCCTTGTACTGTTGTCTGTACTTTTGTGCAGAGCATTTTGTAGAGATGTTCATAATATAAACTTTAAAACAAAAGAAAGATCCTTTGAAAACTGAGTTGCTCCTAAGAATTTTCAGCTTGGTACATGCTGTTATGCTTTTCCTAGATTTCCTCTGGTAGATGATGTGAAAGTATTTTATGTTAAAAATAAGTGCAAAAAGAACTTTGTTCTGTATCTACCTACCTTAGCAGCTGCAGTCAGATTCCCCCTTCACTATTCAGAGAGGATGCCTTCCTCATTCAGAGAGGATGCCGCGAAATATGACGGATACCACGATCACAGCATGGTAGTGTGTGCGTGTGATAGCATGATAGCTCTGGAGGTACTTTGAGAGCCTCAGGGGTCAGAATGTGCATGTGCTAGTTGACTGGTGGTTATTTGGAACACTATTGGCAGGATTCTGAGGTCTTCTCAGGATTCAGCAGGGAAAAAAAAAACTCTTATGATTCATTATTAGCAACGTCTGTCAGGTGTGCTGGATTAGAGAATGATAACACAAAGGCTGTCTGTGGTTGGTTGACTGTAACTCAGTGAAAGCACTTGTTTTATAGTTGAGAAAACAAGACTCAAAGAATTTCATTGATCTGCTGTGGGTTCGCGGTTAGCGGAAGAACTAAGCCTCCGGATTCCTAGTCCGGTTTCTTCCCGCCGTTCCATTTTGATAATGGAGATCCAGTTAATGCTGAAGGGAACTTGCATATTGAAGCCGTTCGGTAGAGTAGAAGGAGCCGTTTGTCTTTTAACTGGGTGATCTTGGGCAAATGGCTTAATCGTAAGGAAGAGTATAGTCTGATCTTACAGAGGTAATTGCTTTCTTTTTACTTGAACAGCTAGGAAGCTCAGAGCCGAACTTGCACCTTTGCAGTAGCCACTCTCTAGTCCCCCTTGGCCTGCATAATTGTATTCTAATCCTCTTTTCTCTTCCAGCCGGCCTCTGCCTTCATTTCCTAATCTGATTCCATATTTTGTAGCTCTGATGTATTTGTTTCATTTTTATTTCTGTTTTATTGTATGTCTTTACCATAAGCTGCCTCAAATATTTGTGAAACAGATGGTATATGAATAAAGAACATTGGAATGTTTGAAAGAGTTGTTATTGACAAGACTGATGGGGATGAAAATAGTGTCCTAGTTTCGAGAAAATGTTGGTGTCTGGGGTATCCGCTCTTTTTTACTCCCTGGTCCTTAATGGACCCATCTTGCTCACTTCCACCCCCTTTCTCTCACTGTGGCTTTGCACCCCGAGCAGTGATGGCTTCATCTCCACCCTCACCTGAATTTACAGATACACGTCCATATTTCTGACTTCCCTCTTACCAGATGGCTCCATCTGAATATCCCACAGGTACCTCAGCTCAGCATGTTCCAAATGAAGCCCTCATCTCCAAAAACGAAGCATCCTTTCCCCAAAACGCCCTGTGCCTGGATTCCAGTGGCACCACCATCCACCTCGTTGCTACAGTCAGTGACCTGTGCTCACTTTTTACTTTTTACATTCTATAATCCACTACATCTAATCAGCATCTAAGACCTGCGACTTTCACTTCTGCACAGTTTTGGGGCCTATTCGCTCTTCTCCATCCTTTCTGTAAGACCCTTTGGGGTTTTCATTATTATAGTAATGAACACTCAGTCTCCTTCCTGTTTTGTTCCCCCATTCCAGCCCATCCTATGTCCTGAAGTCAAAGGTCTGCATTTCTCTTCAGGCTGAGGTTCAAGTTACTTAGGCCTTTCATACACTTGGCTTTGCTAAGCTTATTAGTCTTATGTTTTGCTGTTCCCCAGTCTTGCCCAGAATGACCTTCTCTTTCCTTGTCCTTTGATGCACTCCAGTCTGCCTTTTTAGACTTGGCTCATCTCTCTTTCTCGGACTTCTTCAAGCTTCTTGCTTCTCAAGATCCTGTACACATCTCTATTGTAGATCTTACTGCTCTGCGACACATTCTGGCATTTGATTGGATGCTGTTTGAGGGTCTGGATTGTGGCTTTTGAGTCTGTACCTCTTGTGTTTAGCACTGTATGGATGACACATATGGTAAGTGCTCATTAAAATGTTTGCTGAATGAAGGCATTACATTCTTGGAACTCTTTTAGGAAACAACACTAGTAATAGTAGTCACATCAACAGCTATTACTACCATTATTTATTGAGCTCTTACATGCCAGATACTCTTCCAAACGCACAATCCTTTGTGGTTAGAAATTAAGCTAGCCTTATTTTACAAATAAGGAAACTGAGACACAGAGTTAAGTAACTTGTCAGAGTTTACCCAGACATAAGTGGTGGAGTCAAGATTTGAACCTAGGTTCCCTCTTGACTGTCACATATGTTGTCTATGAGACCTTATCTGTGAGAAGGCAGGACTTCACCCAGTAGTTACTTTTTGAAGTCACTTCTATCAGTGTGTGATTTTGCTGTATAGGAAAACAAGAGGATATTGGAAACCTAGTGAATGTCACTGATGCCATGTGAGCCCTATATAACAGGCTCTTTGCTTCACTCCCTTCTATTCCGGACTCTTCACTCTCCTCAGCTGTGTGGATTGGAATAAGGCTGCTGCCACAATTCTTTGCTTTTCTAGAAAGCACACGTTCTGGAGCTCCTCCAGAAAACTGTGTTCAGCACTGTATTAAGGAGAGGTGGAGAGTGGCAGGCTGCCCTCACCCCAGCGTATCAAAAGAGATTTGTTTCTCCCCTTAATCATCAAAGTCAGGACTTCCTGGAAGGGAGGGCCAGAAGTGAGAAGTCTGAGATAGTGAATGGAGCTGGACGAGTATTTGCCTTTGTCAGATCACTTACGCAAGTGTGCTCGACACGTTACAAGTATGACAAAGGGCTTCCAGAGCACTTGTTTTTTAGAGTACTCAGACTGCAAGGAATTACGATTGAGCTGATGCATTGCCATGATATGAAAAAAAATTATTTAAGCCTAAGGAGTTACATTAAGAAATTAAAACAAGAAAGAGAATGTGGCATGAAAATGAAATGATAAAAGGAATTGTAAGAAATTGTAGGGATAAGGCCAGTTGCTCATTTATCCATTTGTGATGATGTTTCTTTCTGCTGTATAAATAAGCCCCTCTTTGATTTCGCGGACTTGGTTTTTATGTTGGGAATTTAAACTTACCTAAAGTCTGTTGTTGTTGTTGTTGTTGTTGTTGTTTTTAACTAATTGATTTTAGATGTTAAACACTACATTTTAAAACTATATATTTGGAAAATTTTCTACTTAAAATCTTAACCTTTTTCTTCATTATGTTTCCGTTTGAATGTGTAATCTGGACTTGAACTTTATATAGGAGCAATTTATGTTTCTTTAGCACTTCTGCTTTTTAAATTACTTACAAATCTAATAGATCATTTTATCTTAGCCAGACATTTAAGTTGTTTTTTTTTTTAATGTTTGTTTATTTTTGAGACAGAGAGAGACAGAGCATGAACGGGGGAGGATCAGAGAGAGGGAGACACAGAATCTGAAACAGGCTCCAGGCTCTGAGCTGTCAGCACAGAGCCCGACGTGGGGCTTGAACTCACGGACCGCGAGATCATGACCTGAGCCAAAGTCGGCCGCTCAACCGACTGAGCCACCCAGGCACCCCCATTTAAGTTTTATAGTCTGGGTGTTATCATAGTGATTGTTCCTTCTTAATGATATACAGAAATGGGACTGATCTGTTTTACTAATCAGCACACAGAGCAGTTAAATGGCTCAGTTATAGGAGCGGGTCAGTATCTAGGAGGTGTAAAGATTTGGCCAGCTGTCTTTTTGCAGTTTGCATGCTCCCCACCTCAGTGAAGGGATTTACAGGTGTATTGACCGGTTTGGCCTACCGGGTGGCAATCACATGATTCGCAGTTTTTGAGAATCTGATTGAAACTGTAACAGAGTCAGCAGGGCTCCCCCAAGCACCTCCTTGTTCCCTGGCTGATATTATTTAAATTCTGGAAGTTGTGAAGCAGGAACAAGGTCTTCTGCCCATTTGTTAATAGATGGCCTGGCCAGTGACATTATTGAGAGCAGGCATTTGGAAGGATAAAAGAGAAGGAAAGAAAGGGAAATGTAGGGATTATCTTATTGTGATGATAATTGTGATGATAATAGTACAGTGCACTGTATACAACAGACGTAGTACTAAAGTACTTATCCTTAAAGGGAAGAGGAGAATCTTTCACAGAATCACAGGGAACAGATACTTGCAAAAGGGTGAATTTGAAATCTTTCAGATACCGTGTGCAAGCATGGTAAAGACCAAACTCTGCAGGGGCTGGGCCTTCTTCCTTCCACAAATGGAATGTATACACTGAATAAAACTTACTAATGGGGAAAACTAAGGCTCACAATATTCGTTATTTAGCAAACATTTTTGAGTATCTCCTATTGGACAGGCATTGTGTGGGCACTTGTGATATAACTTGTGAATGAACAAAACATAAAAATCTCTACCCTTGAAGAGCAAACATTTTAGGGAAGTAGAAAATAAATACATAAAATCTATGACTTAGAACCTTTTGGTTCTGTGGTAGAAACAGAATTAAGCTGGTTTAAGCAAAATGAATTGCTGCAGGGATGTTTCTGATAAGCCATCTTTGGGACAGAGGTCTACTCCAGATCAATCAGATATGGACCCAGAGACAGGGTTCCAGGACATAAACATAGCCTCTAAGAGCCCATTCCTGAGATGAAGAGGCAGTTCTTGAGAGTGTGGGGAGCAGTACACTACTGAGAGGCTCAAAAATGTGTCTGTTAGAGGCTTTCTATTTTTCCAGTTCTGTTGCTTTCTTTCATTACCAAGGATGAGTCTTGCAATGCAAATAAGCTGATAGGATTTGAAATGTACTGTCTTAAAAACTCCCAAGTTTGTGGGGCGCTTGGGTGGCCTAGTCAGTCAAGTGTCTGACTCTTGATTTGGGCTTAAGTCATGATCTCATGGCTGTGAGATCAAGCCCCGTGTCGGGCCCCATGTTGTCCCCCACCCCTCACCCCCACACTGAGCGTGGAGCCTGCTTAAGATTCTGTCTTGCCCTCTGCCCCTCCCTTGCTCGCTCGCGCTCTCTCTCTCTAAAAAAAAAAAAAAGGCTTAAAAACTCCCGAGTTCAAGACTGCTTACTAAAGCTGTAGGTAAATAGGGAAAACAAGAACATAGGAAGCAGAGAAAAGGATTGAAATTGCTGAGAAGAGAACCTAAGTTATCTGGAAGGTTTTGCAAAGTTTACCTCCTTGAGCAAATGTTTTAGTAGTTTTGGGTAGTAGTCTTTCTAACATGAATTTCTCACTTTCCTACTTCTTAATAATGAACATATTTTAACTGTAATACATTGATTACTAAGGTTCTTTTCAAGTTTTGTAGACCTGTTTTTCCCTATTCTAAATGGTCTCAGACTTCTTGCTTTTTAATTTCTGCAGCTGTTCCTTGGGTTTTGAAATGTCTTTCCACCATGTCATTTGCTACCAGTCCTTCTCAGTTGCTCTGTGACTGCCTATGGGAGTTCCTTCTCTCCTCCCATAATGTATAGTTGCTGCTAATTAAGCCACTTCCCACTTGGGTGTCACAGGTGCTGTGGCAAATGCAGTAGACCTCAGGGTGAGTCTTGAGAGTCCGCTAACTCGCCAGGATATGCAAACAAACCATTTAAGCTTCTCAGAGTCTTCTCTTCCTAATTTATGATGTTGGAATACAGGTACTTTCTCTATAGGATCGTAACCAAAGGAGCAAATGAAATATTTGCCAAAGTACTGTTAAATGTGTTAAAAAAAAAAAAAATCTACAAATAGAAGCTACTGCTACTGCTGTCACCAATATGATGGTCTCTGTTCTCTGGTTTTGCTTATCCTGCCACATCCCATTTCCCCGAGAGAACTAGAGAGTTTCTGGTAAATCACTAGACGTGTTCCCTAGGTTTGTCCAGTCATACTTGACCAGTCCTGAATCCTACTCTGTGGTTGTATTCCTGCAGACCAAAGATGTAGACTTCATTTTCTGATGTCAATTATACACCCACCCACCACATCCCTTCTTATGAGACATGGGTTTTCTTGGCATTTGAGCTGAAGAGGGAGACAGTCTTCCTATTCTACTTATTGAGGGATGTGGAGAAGGGAGTTGTTTCTCTTCCGGGGGTAGCTGGACTTTGCCTGGTTTGTGTGGGCCTCTAGTCTACAACAGCTGAATTGTGGAAAAAAAATATATAGTGGCTGCTGCTATAGGCAGTTACCACTTTGTTAGAGATAAAATATGAAAAGATGGTTCATTCATCCTTATTTTGTGGTTTTTGCCTAATAGATAGTAAGCATGGCAGAGACATAGTCCTCTTGGTTCATGTGGTTTTGTGACTGAGATGAAATCATTTCTAATCTTTGAGGCTGTGGTTTGTCTGTAAAATGGACTTGAGAGCAAATCAAGGAATGGCCTTAAAACTGAATACCCTTGTTTGATCATGGCTTTACCATTTAAGAGTTACAGGTTCTTAGTAATGTTTGCCATGTCTCCATAACTTTGTTTTTGTGGCTTCAACCTTTTAAAGATACTTATTGATCTCTCAAAAGCCTCAAAGTGAAAGTGTGATGCTCCACCACTAGAGGGCAGTGCTGCCTTAGTCACATGATCTCAACCTGCAAATAGCTGAATTTGAAGCTCCTCCCTTGAGTCTTCCACTTAAAATTTCTATTAGTTCTTTATATATGTTAAATATATATAATAAATACAAAATACAATAAATGTACAGAATACAATAAATAACTGTATGTAAGTAATATGAAATGATCTTTTTTTTTAAGTTTATGTATTTGTTTTGAGAAAGACAGCATGAGCGGTGGAGAGGCAGAGAGAGAAGGAGAGAGAGAATCCCAAGCAGCCTCCATGAGGTCAGTGTGCAGAGCCTAATGTGGGACTTGAACTCACAAAACCGTGAGATTATGACCTGAGCCAAAATCAAGAGTTGGATACTTAATCAGCTGAGCCACCCAGGTGCCCCAATATGAAATGATCTTTTAAAAAATACTTAACTTTAAAAAATAAATATTTAGCATATAGCTCTTTGTCATGGTCTTCACCAACTTGACCTGAATCCTAGAGTAAACCACCTGTCCCATAGTTTTGTGGTTTATCGTCAGCCTTTAGAGGAGCTTAGGATCATAGCACCTCTAACTACATTATCTACATCACCTAGGTTTCTTCTCCCTGCTTCATTTATGGAGATGCGCTGTGTCTGGACTAGGATGCTTACATTAATGGAGATATTCTTGGGAAAGTTTTCAACTTTCCTTGTTCCTTTTTATGCAGAAGTTAAAGAGCTGAATAAACATTTATATAGTGCCCTAATGCTACTAAGAATATAGAAGCACCTTTTTCTCTTTTCCCTGCATCATAAGGAGGTCCTTTCTCTATCACCTGATTGGAAAGATGAAGTGTAGCCCCTCTTTGTGTTTTTCTCAAGTCAGAGTGTATTGTTTTCTTTTTCATAGACTGACAAAGGTATCATAAGAACTGAGGATCTGGGGCGCCTGGGTGGCTCAGTCGGTTAAGCGTCCAACTTCGGCTCAGGTCATGATCTCACAGTCCGTGAGTTTGAGCCCCGCATCAGGCTCTGTGCTGACAGCTCAGAGCCTGGAGCCTGCTTCAGATTCTGTGTCTCCCTCTCTCTCTGACCCTCCCCCGTTCCTGCTCTGTCTCTCTCTGTCTCAAAAATAAACAAACATTAAAAAAAATTAAAAAAAAAAAGAAGAACTGAGGATCTGACATTTGCCCACATTTCATATTGTCTTTTTTAAGATAAATTTCTAGAAGTGGAATTAATGAGTCAAAAATCATAAGTATTAGGACACCTGCTAATTATTGCTAAATTGCTTTCCAAAAAGGTTGTACTGATATATATCCCTCCAGCAATCTATGAACGTATTTTTTCATTGTACCACACTCCAGAATTGGGTTCCTCTTTCTACAGCCTTCTTTTAAAAAATATTTTAAAACTGTAAACATTTGTTTCTATAAACATTCAAATACTGGTGATCAGTATTTCCAAAAATGTATTACTAAGTTAATGAGAAATTAAAAAATTGTTCAGTGGTCCAATAAATTTTTTAAATGTTGCATACTTGCTCATTTTTGAAGATTTATGAAGCACACATGCATGTTAAGGCTCTGAGAAGTCATGTAGTAAAGAAATCTATTTAACTCGGTGTTTCCCAATATTATTTATCTAATTACAGAGTCTTCTTTTAAGAATAACATCTGATAATATCTTATGAAAACAGGATTGTATTTTGGAAAGTGGTGATAGCTCTTCCTGAGGCATTTAGGAACCATTATCGTATTATAAGGATTTCTTCTCAAGTTGTATTCATCTCTGATCTTCATTCTGGAGAACAGAACCCAGAGCAGCTTGATCAAGTAGAAGATAATTTATTAAGATATATAGATAGAGCACGAGATGGTTGGGCTGACTGAAGAAACAGACTCTGGGTTGAGCTACCAGGAATTCCACAGAACTGGCCGGCCAGGGGAGCTGCTGCCTTTGCTACCATCAGGAAGCTTCCGCCAGAGCTGTCTCTGCCAAGATGGGAAACCACTGAGTCCACATTTGTGTGTCTCTGCTCAAGCAAAAAGAGGGGTTGGGGGTGTGGTGTTTGGGATCCTATTTTAGGGAGGAGGGATTTTACGCTATGGTGAACTATCAAATATGGAGAGAATGTTTAAAAGACTTTTGGCAGCCGCTGTTGGAAGACATCCAAGAGGACTAGTTGTGTAATGTGAACACCTCTGGATGTAGGTCAGAAAATTGGAGTCTAACTCTAGCCACTTAGCAGCAAAATGACCTTGGGCAAATCCATTTCAAACCTGTGTGTTCTCATCTCTTCCGAGGGGATAATAATTTCTGCCTATCCAACTTAGTCTTGGAGTAAAGGTAAAATAAGAGTAACAAGTGTGAATGTACCTGGAAAAACTATAAAGTATGAAATAAGTGAAAGGTATTTTTTCACACCCCAGATATGTCTCTGGACCAGGGGTTGGCAAACTTTTTATGTAAAGGGCCAGATAGTCTTTGCAGGCCATATAGTCTCTTTCTTACCTACTTAGCTTTACAAAAGGAGCCGTAGACAATATGTAAGTGAATGAGTGTGGCTGTGTTCCAATAAAATGTTATTTATGGACACTGAAATTTGAATTTCATGTAATTTTCACTTGTTGTGGAATAGTATTCTTCCTTTGATTTCTTTCACCCATTTTTAAAAAGTGAAAAACATTCTTAGATTGCAGACTGTACAAAAACAGGTGGCTTGGTGGCCTATGGTCCATACTTTGCTGACTCCTGTTTCAGAACATCATACTGAAAATACTTTAAAACGTAGAGTTATTTTGCCTTATTGTAGTTAGCAGATAAATTTGTGGCTTTTTCTGATATCGTCTAAACAAAGAGTGTGCTGTCTTCATTGCTGTCTAGATTGGACTTGATAGTAGCTGCCTCTTTGATAGTAGAATTAAGTTAATTTAGTTGGCATGTATGGAGACGGGGGTACATTGAGGTGAGAATATTCTGTGCAAGTTGAGTTTCCTACCCAGCCATTAAGTTCTTAGGACCTCCACATTTTCTCTCTTATCTTTTTCTGTGCCTTTGTTTTGGGAAAGGGATGAGCAATCAGGTACTTGTTTTAGGGAAAATGCTAAAGTCACATTTGGTGCCATTCCCTTTCCATGCCCACAGTTCATGCCCCCATTCCTTCTTCTAGAATGTTCTGTATTTGGAGAAGAAGTTTTCCCCCAAAGTCTTATTTTATTAGTCTTTGTAGTCTCATTATCCTTATTGGAAAACCAGAACCAGAATGTTTCCCTCCGTGGTCCTTAAGTCCTAAAGAAGTTCCTTCAGTCAACAGAAGCCCACGATCAGTTTTAAATAAATCAACTAAGGTAAAAAAAAAAAAAAAAAAAAGCAATCCTGTAGAGCAGTTTTGGTGGCATGCTTCTGAACTAGCTTGGTTTAGAGTTTGTCACCTAAGTACTTCTCTGTGCTTCCTTTCATTTAAATGTACCTTTTTCAGTTTTTCTCTTTTCCTTCTAGGTGGAGGCAGAGAGTTGAGGGTGGTGTAGCTATATTGAAATCTAGAAGTGGAAAGCAGAGACATGGGGGTGGCAGTGAAGGTGGGGGGTGGGGAGACGTGGGAGCAAGAAGGGAAAGGGGCAGTCGGAGATTAAGATGGGGGGAAGACGTGCTTGCCTTCCTGGTTGTACTGCCACTTGGTGAAGCATGGGAGGGTAGAGGCTACCTTTGGAGAAGGGCAGTGCATCTTATGAGTATATGTGTGTTCATATGAGCTTCACTTTCTTAGCTGCTGCCATATAGACTAACTGTGGGATTCACTGATTCAAAGAAACTATATTTAATTTTGCTTTGCCTGTATCCCTTTTATTTGGGCTTTACTAAATATAGCTGGATGGAAGGGAGGGAAGGAGAAAACAGTGTGTAGAGCAGAAGTTAAAACACGCCAGAGCTTTGGCAGCTTTGGGACAGAAAAATAAAACTTTAAACCTGCTTTCTATTTTGAGGCCATCACAAGATGTTTTGTGCTTACGTTCATTCCTAAGTCATAAACAGGGGTAGGAGGGGCTGGGGGATTAAGTAAGTTATCTCTTGAAAAATATTAATTTGAAATTGAGTTAAAATTAGCAAAGGGAAGAAAGGGGAGGAATAAAACATTGGACTCAGCCTATTTGGAAGCAAAATAATAAACACCTCATGGGGGTAGAAGAGGCATGCAAATTTCCTTCCAGTCTTTGGCCTCTGCTCCTGCACAGAGCCCCATTGTCTCTGAGTAGGGGGCAAGACTGAGTGCTGGGAGAGCTGACTTGGCAAGTAAGGCCTGTCAGTGAATTTTGACACAGGTCAACCTCTTCTCCTTAAGGCTGGGATCTTAGAGTCAATATGATTTCCGATTAATAGGCACTAGCTCTCATACCATGAACCAGTTCATTGTAATATAATTATCACATACTAGATGTGGTAATTGCCTATTTTTAGGCATTTCTGTACTGGGAATCCTGCGTGGTGAGGATGGTCTCTAGCAAAGCATTCTCTAGTCCTATGAAACAAGGCCCCTTCTGGAGAGGAGACTTCCCTTCCTAGAAACCTACTGGTGCTTTGCAGATAAGTCTTTCCACTCTTGCCAGGGCCTTTCAGCTTTGCTGAAGGTAGGAGTGCTTACATAGGCTTTGGTTTTGGGTTTCCCCTTCAGGTGCCACTTGCCCCTTAGGATATATTTGTGGGTCTGCCCTAAGTAGCCAACGCTCTCCTTACTTGCACAGGTGCAGAAACATAAGCAGGAGAAGCTGTGAACGAAACATGTATGCGAAAGCCTCAGCCAGCTACCTCCAGACCCAGAGAGTCTACTTTGTACTTAGACCGTCTTGTAGTTGACCTTCCTAAAGCATAGCCCTAGTGATGTCACACTCCTGCTCAAAAAATCTTCCGTAACTATACACTAGAGAAAAGGCTGGAAGGGAATGTGCCAAACACATTAATAATGGCTTTCTGCTTGTGATGAGCTTCTTGTGATAACTTTTATTTACTTTATGATTTTTAGTCTTTTCCAGTTATTTTCACAAAAAAATATATAATAGTGTTTTTTGGGAAAACAATTTTGTGATGATTAAAAAGCACCATTTAAAAACCTTTAGTGGCTCCCAGTTGCTGATCATAAAACTCCCCACCCAGCATTGAAGGCCTTTGCAATACTGCTCCAGTCTGTCCAACGTTTCCTCCTCCTCTCTTGGTCCCACCTTCCAGGTTACAGTAAAACAGAGCTACTCATGTTGCCAAGTACATTTGGTGCCTTGTCTTTGCTTGTGTTCCTCCCTACGTGTCAATTTTCCATTCTTCAAACTGATTTCAACTTCTTTAGAGAGTATTTTTATCATGTGCTCCTTGTAAAAGACTTGGAAATAGAAAAATACACTTGATCTTGGCCAAGAGGCCGAGAAGTGATGGAAATAGAAATATACAAATAACAAAATCCTTAATCCCACTTCCTACAGATGCACTCTGTTAACATTTTGATATATGTCTTTGAGAAATATTTTTGAGCTCTGTAGCTAAGAGTGGTCTAGCACCTCTTAGATGTCTGCTACAGACTTCATGTGCCAACTTGTGCTGTTATTCTTACCTGTCTTACATCCATTCAGGATTTGAAGTTCCTTGACTGTAAGTATAGCTACAGGAGTGATTTTTCATCTTTACAACCTCCACAGGCTTTGAGCACAGTGATTTTCACATAATAAACAGTCTCAAATCATCTAATAAATCATATGAGAGTGATATCACAAGCATGTAGGTTCAGCACAAGGCGTGGTAACAAACACAGACAAAATGGTTACATTATGAATATGATGCTGAATATATTCATAAATAGTCACAGGAAAAATACAAAAACCATAATATTGGAGGTGTATCTGGAATTGTTAAATGACTAGGGTCCTACTGAGTTAGGACCATTTGGGTACATTGCATGAAGGAGATTCATCTTTGAAGGAAGGAAACACTTACTTGAGGCATCTGTATAGACCATTGACTCTCAACCCTGGCCCACATTGGAATCATTGGGGAGTTTTTTTAAAATATCCGTGCCTAGGCTGAATCCCGGGCTATTCAGTTAGAGTCTTGGGTGGTGGAGGAGGGGGCTTAGCTGTTTGAGAAAGCTGTCCAGGTGATTCTAGTGTGCATCAGTGATTGAGAAGCACAGTCAAGGCAGAGAAATCTTCCTTCAAAAAAAAAAAGTAAACGTCTTGCTGTGACATTGTTAGAGAAACGAGGAGGTGGTCATCTTGACGATGGGAGAGCTCTGGTGTTGGTAAGAAGAGCTGGTGCAGATCATTCTGTGCTCTGTGTACTTGAAAGCATTTGGATAAAATTCATCTGTTAGCTTTTATTAAGATAATAGCCTTGGGGTGCCTAGGTGGCTCATTTGGGTAAGTGTCCAACTCTTGATTTCGGCTCAAATCATGGTCTCACGGTTTGTGGGTTGAAGCCCCATGTTGGGCTCTGTGCTGGCAGCGTGGAGCCACCTTGGGATTCTCTGTCTCTCTGTCAAAAATAAATAAACTAAAAAAAATACATAATAGCCTTTATGCATTTCATTTTACCCAGACTTCCCCCTCACCTTCCAAATGCTGCTTTGTTCTAAAGCATTAACTGAAATAGAATACAGCTCATCCAAGTTATGTTATCATGTTTACCTCTATTATATCAGAGGTTCTTCCAAGGATTTGGCCCCTATTCAAAAACTATCAAAATCATGTTTACTCTCAGTTATGATTTTTCCCACTTTTGTGTCTTTTTTTTCACATATTAAAACCTAACACTGCCTGCCCCCCAATAAAATAAAACAAGAGACCGCCAAGTGAATTTTTCTTCAAGCTTTTCTAAAACCACAAAGCATGGTGGAATACCTACTGCAGTTTATCACGGGGAAAAGGAGACCTCAGTCCCTTGCTCCAGCTGTCAAGTAGCCACACACCCTAGAATAACACTTTCCACTGTGTGCCCCCTTGGATTTAATAGAGGAAATGTTATTTTCCTGAGTTGTACTTTCATGTTCTGAAACATGTTTGCCTGTTGTCATACAGTAGTGTTTAAATCCAAACCAAAGTGATTTTGTTGCAATGGAAATATTTCAATTAATGTTTATAGTTGGAACATATAAACAAAACTTGAGTTGAAATTAGTTGATTAATCATTGCATTCCTGGGTGCGGGGAGAGTTTTGTTGAACTCTATCAAGGGAGGGATTACTGTGTTCTGTCTGTGAGGTCCTTCCATGAAACTTTTCCTTGGGAAAGCCTGGGTTTTAGTGCTGCGTGGTACAGGATATTTTTCTTTTGGCAAAAGCAGAACAACCAATACCACTAAGTAAAATATGCCAGCACTTGGAACAGGGATGAATACGTCACACCTCTATCAGTAAAGGTGCAGTTCTTACCCTGAAATTCACACACACACATCCTTCCCAGTAAATGCAGGAGTCAGTTATTGAGACACCAGCTCAGCGGCCCAGAGTGATACCTGCCATGTCTCCTTCCTTCTTTTTCTTTATGTCCTCTGACCATCACCTCGGTCATGTTTAGTTCTTTAAACCATTGAATCACCCAACTTTTCCTTCACAGATTCTTGCCGTATGCATACACCTCTTCTTTGCGAGTACAGGAATAAACTGAACATATTCTCACTCAAGTCACCTTTTATGCATTCATCCTAGGACCATATTTTTGGGAATGCCAGCCTAAGTATGCATCATCAAAAGGAAATAATTACGGCCATACAGGAGAAATTTTCCTAGGCTTTTAAGGTATGGTAGGATAGTACCAAAATGTCTGGAGAAAAATTTTATGCATTCAAATCTTGTTCCAAAAAAGTATTAAACATAAATACAGAAATTCTTGAAATATAAGCAAAAAAACAAATGAAGAAAACAAAAGGAAAATTAAGGTAGTATACTCAAGTGAAGACAGAGGGAGAGTTTGGTCCGAGAAATGTATATGACAACATGCTACATGGTTATAAAAGTTGGGCCGCAAATTCAACTCTGAACTTTCTAATAGGAAAGCAAAAAGAAATGGCTGATTTTTCGCTCCCAAACTAGGGGGGAGGGGGAGCCCCTTACTGGGCCATCTTGCTGCCATGACGAATGTCAGGTACCCCAAATACCCTCCAAGGATGACGGTTCCTGCCTTGGTTGGGGGATGGGTGAGCAAACACCTAAACAATTTTAAAATAGTGTGAGAGTAAAGTAAGAATCTCCAGAAAAGGCAAAATCCACAGAGACAGAAAGCAGATTGGTAGTTTCCAGGGGCTAGAGAAGGGAGAGTGGGGCATGACTGCAGATGGGTACTGGGGTTTCTTTTGGGGGGCAGTGAAAGTGTTCTAAAGTTAGATAGTGGTAATGTTGCATAACCTAGTGGGTGCACTAAAAATCCCTTTAAATGGATGAATTTTATGGTATGTGAATTATATCTTTTTAAAAAAAAATTTTTTTTTAACGTTTATTTATTTTTGAGACAGAGAGAGACAGAGCATGAACGGGGGAGGGGCAGAGAGAGGGAGACACAGAATCAGAAGCAGGCTCCAGGCTCTGAGCTATCAGCACAGAGCCCGACGCGGGGATCGAACTCACGGACCATGAGATCGTGACCTGAGCTGAAGTCGGACGCTCAACCGACTGAGCCACCCAGGCGCCCCTAAATTATATCTTAGTAAAGCTATTATTTTTAAAAAGTTGAACATTGCAATTATAAAAGTAAAATAACAGGAGGAAAATCAGCTCATGAGTCCAAGATTCACATCTTCTACAAGATGCACACTTCTAAGGGACAGTGTCACTGCTTTAAGGAGGTTTGGGTCTATTGGGTAGAAATTAGACTGTGCCGCATCTCTAAATTTCTTTCCATTGTGAACATTCAGTGTTTGACTAACTGTAAACTTTAAGTTTATTTATTCTGAGAGAGAAAGAACAAGCGGGGGAGGGCCAGAGAGAGAAGGGGAGACAGGATCCGAAGTGGGCTCTGTGCTGACAGCAGAGAGCCTGATGCAGGGCTTGAACTCATGAACCATGAAATTATGACCCAAGCCGAAGTCAGACACTTAACTGACTGAGCCACTTTTGACTAAACTGTAAAAAAAAAAAAAAAAAACTATTAGGTTAGGAGACAATTGGGACATATTTGAACACTGGTGACATACTTAATAATATAAAGGGATTATATACTCTTCATTGTTAGTACATGATAATGGCATGGTGGTGAGTTGTTAAAAGTCTTCGAGAGATGCATACTGAAGTATTTCTAAATAGATGCTGGGATATCAGGGTTCAGCTTGAAAATGATCCTGTGGACAGAGTATAGATGAAACAAGGTTGGTCATATATTGATAACTGTCCAGGCTGGGTCCTTTATGCTATCTCTCAACTTGTGTGTGAGTTTGAAAATTTTCACAGTAAAATGTTGAGACCGATTTTATCATTCTCTGTGAAATACAGAAAAATCTAACAACATAGCCGGGTTTCTTGCTCATGAGAAATTATGCTGTTTGCAGCACCTGCCTCATTTGCTGATTTATGGGTGACTTCTGAGAGATTGGAAGCCTGGGTGCTGGCTCTAGGTCACACATGGAAGTAACCATGAAATTCTAGTAAGGTCATCCACAGCTTTTTCAACCTTCCCTGTGCTTCTCAGATAGTGCTGCATGGGCTGTGGAAGGAATAGTTGCTGCTCTTCAGAAAGGCAGAGGGGAACACTTGTATCTCTTAAGGGTTGTTTTTCTCTTTAGGTTTCCTTGACTCCCTTTTCTCCCTGCTTTTCTGTGGAATTTGAGTGCTAACGTACTCAAATTTAATATCTTCTTGGGAGGGGAGTTAAGAGAATAGCATTTATCTTTGACCTCCTCTATGAACTTGAAACCCATGCAACTAAAACCATGCCCACACCCCTAAGACTGGAAAAAACAGGGTCATGTTGACAGTGGCACATGATTGCAAGTGAATGCCAGCTTCTCTTGTAGTAATTTTTTCAGGTACTTTTTGTTCTCAGGAGAGATTGAAGCTGGCCATTTACATTTCCTTCTGTGATTCTAAAGATTGGAATTGTTAGAGAAACATTTATTACATTGATATCCCAGGTGTTACATTAGACTGGGTGTACAGGGTTCTGTACATGTACTGAAACTCGTTTTTATGTTCCACAAACATTTGTCTACTGTATGCTAGGTGTGTCCTCTTTACAGTGGCTTCCATGGGAGCTGAATTCTTATACTGGTTTTGGATTCCCTCATTAGCTTCTCTAAAGAACCAGCTTTGGGTTTGGGAACAACACTGGCTTTCTGGTAGTTTACAAGCTATATTTAACTAAAGGTAAAATAAATGGAAGTGCTTTGAAGTACAGGCAAGTGTTCTACCACTGACCTGTATTCCCCAAAGCGGTTTGAATTGTTGAAGGTGCCAAGCGACTGTCATGTCACCGTAGTTGGAGATGAGTGTTTTGCTTCATAATAGTTAGGGATAATATCGCTTGTGATGTCATTGAAACGTCTGAATCTCTACATGACTTGGACTTGAATGACAGAGTTCCAAGGCCTAAGATAGTTTTATATCTGTCCATCTTAGTTCTCTAAGCCAGGTTTTCCCTCGAGCTTGTCTTGTTGGCAGTGCTAATTGGCAGCAATGCTAATGAAGCGCAGTCCCCGGCACTGTGAACACCTCTGCTGCTTGCTATTCTTCTCCTCCAACTGTAGCAACAACTTCCCATCTCCTGAATGGATACCTGTGCCAAGTTCTTTGCATGCACTACCTCATTTAATCCTCAAAGCAGCCTTGTGAGGTTGGTGGCCCTCTCCTTGTTTTCCAGAAAGGGAAGTCAAAGCTAAGCAAGGTCAGATGTCTTTCCACACCACTGGTTAGTGTTACATCTAGGAATCAACCCAGGTTTTCTTACTTTTAAAGTCCATACTCTGTTCTATAAAGTGAGTTCCCTCCTCTTGGTGTTTGGTAAATATTTGCTGAATTGATTCGTATTCTGGATGTTGGACAGAGCTTTTGCATATCTCCTAAATTTATATGAGATGAAATGGTTAGGAGTCTATAAGAAATATTGAAGGCATTACATGAATGCCGGGAATCTCTGACCAAACCCATGCCTAGACATACGAAGGCCAACCCACCATACTGTCTTCTGTTGCCATTCAGAAGTGTGCCTTCTGCTGCTGCATCAGGGTTTCACAAAGTGGTCTCAGTGCCTAAGGCAAACTACTCACATTTTCTGTGGGAAGGAAAATTATTGTTCTTGGGGGAGGTGGCCAGTTAGCCTAGTTGGTTTTGGAGCATCGTGTTACTGAAGGTTTGTCTCTTCAGATATGAGCCAGTTAGCTTGGATGCATAAATAGCTTCTGTCACAGGCAGGTCAGGGTGTGTGTGGGTGAATAGATTGGCTCTATAAGCGCTAATCAAAAATCAATCAACGAACATTTACTGACCATTTGCCACATGCCTGGCACTATGCTAGGAGTGCTGAAGGATTAAGGAAAAAAAATGTGTGAGATACAGCCTCTCAAAGGTTTACACCCAATTGGTGCAAATGTGACTCACACAGAGAGAAAAATATGAACACGGGAACCATATCTGTGTGGTTTTTTTCATCTTCTCATACTCAGCAACCAGCTTAGTGCCTGGCACATCATTAGAATGTGATATTTTTTAAATGAAAGTGCAGAGGAGAAAGATTAGTAGCTTTTTTGATGGCTTTGTAGAAGTTGGATTTTAGCTGGACATTTAAATATGGATACAATTTAAGGAAGAGGAGAGGGGTGGGAAAGTGGGAAGGATATTCTAATTCCAGGAGACATTGTCAACGAGTACTCTGGAAAAACAGGAGTGCATGTACAAATGTGCCCAGAAAGAGAAGATACCAGTTTTGCTGGGCCAGAGATATCACTGGAACCCTGGAGTATCTTTAGTATTGGATGAAGACATTCAGATTTTATTCTGTAGCTATCTGAATTTCTGATCAGTGGAAAGATATGATCAAAACTGATGGCCACGGATGGAATGGACTGATGGGTGGGGAGGCCAGTTAAGAAGCTACAGTTACATTTAGGTGTTTGGGTAATAAAGACCTGAACTAGGATATTGACAGAAGAAGCTGAAAGAAAGAGACAGATGGAAGAGTTATTGTGAAGAGAGAAGAAACAGTGCTTGGTGAGTAGTGACTGGCTATGTGAGTCTAGAGAAGGCTAGGAAGAAGAATAATCAGAGATGGTCCAGTGATGCTGAACCAGGGATCTTGGGAGAAGGGCGATGGTACTGTTTTATTAAGTGTAACATGGAAATCAGAAGAGGGAGGTGGGTTTGAGGAAATAAAGTTTTAAATTCAAGGCACTGGGACACATTTGCTTAGTAGTAGGAGAGGATAGCTGTGCCCTGCTGGTGTCTTTGGACTGGGCAGTTGCCTTATCTAGGCATGGCAGGATGGCAGATCCGTGGGTCCCCCAGGGATGACTTGTTACCAGAAGTGATAAATTATTTATAAATAAGGGATATTTGAAGTGATTCTATTAGATAATAGATATAATGTTTTTTGCATCTTTCCTAGTAATATTGGTCCTCCCAAAATGGGAAGGAAGACGTATGCTTTGAAGCAATTAGTGAGAAATGAGACTTGGAGGGGTTGGGTGGAGGGGGCAAAAGGCCCCTGTCAAGCATAGTGCATCCCTGTAGGTGCTTGAAGTGATATCCGTTGTGGATGTGGAGGCCATGCCTGTACGTGCTTCCTGAGAAGAATGTTGTGTTGCAATGATGATTCCTGTGCTCAGGATCATCGAGTTTTATGAGAGTGTTTTTGATAGGTACAGCATAAACAGGAAGAGTTGGATTTTTCTTCACATGGAGTCTTTGATTCTTTAACAACATCAATTAATTAAAATGTGTAGTGTTAAGACTTCGATTTGTCTCTCCCCAACCACTCTGCATTATCCCTGTAGTGAATACAGAACTGAAGCATAGTAAATAACTTTCATAAGTCTTCATTCTTTCTCTTTTTTATTAAAAAAATGTTTTAAATGCTCTTCTTCTCGGGGTGCCTGGGTGGCTCAATCAGTTCAGCATCTGACTCTTGGCTTCAGCTCAGGTCGTGATCTCGTAGTTCATGAGTTCAAGCCCTGTGTCGGGCTCCGCGCAGAGCCTGCTTGGGGTTCTCTCTCTCCCCCTTTCTCTCTGCCCCTCCCCCACTCACGCTTGTTCCCCTCTCTCTCTCAAAATAAACAAACTTAAAACAAAAATGCTCTTATTCTCTTTAGACCCTGAGGGATGTATGTAAAGTATATTCTGATTTAATTTCATTGACAAAATGAAATTTCTCATTAAAACAAAAGTGAGGAAAAAAATGTTCCACCTCCATTGGAGTATAAGTTTGTGATTACCTGCTCTCCAATATTAGAATATATAGAAACAAATAGAAGTGTTCTTAATGAATTCACGTTTTCCTCTGATTTAAGAACGTCAGTCCACAAGTTCATTAGTTAATAATTTTTTTAGCTTTATCAATCCAACAGTTCTATTCTTTTTAATTTTTTTTAATGTTTGTTTATTTTTGAGAGAGAGAGACAGAGTGTGAGTGGGGGAGGAGCAGAGAGAGAGGGAGACGCAGAATCCGAAGCAGGCTCCAGGCTCTGAACTGTCAGCACAGAGCCTGACTCCAGGCTCTAACTCATGAACCGCGAGATCATGACCTGAGCCGAAGTTGGACGCTTACCAACTGAACCATCCAGGTACCCCCCAACAGTTCTATTCTTACACATGGCTCAGTGATGGAGAGCAAGAAGAGTAAATACAATATTTATTCTGCTGGGTCCTAAATGTACAGAGCAGCATATGTGAGAGAAAAGGTTCCAAAGGGTTAAATAGGTTGTTGCCAAACCATGCCATGAAATCCTTTGCAGCCATTAAAATTAATGGTGTAGAAGAATATTTAAGGACCTGTACAATATACTACGTGGAAAAGATTGCAGAACAGAAATTGTATGATCCCATTTTCTTTTTTTTTTTTTTAATTTTTTTTTTCAACGTTTTTTATTTATTTTTGGGACAGAGAGAGACAGAGCATGAACGGGGGAGGGGCAGAGAGAGAGGGAGACACAGAATCGGAAACAGGCTCCAGGCTCCGAGCCATCAGCCCAGAGCCTGACGCGGGGCTCGAACTCACGGACCGCGAGATCGTGACCTGGCTGAAGTCGGTCGCTTAACCGACTGCGCCACCCAGGCGCCCCTTATCCCATTTTCATAAACACGTACACAACTGTAATAATTAACAGTGGTTATCTTGTGATAGAATCACTAGTGGTCTTAATTTTCTAATTTCTGTATTTATCACTTTTCTAATAAAAATGTTACAAAACTGAAACATTTTTTAAAAGTATGGAATGTGAGGGGCGCCTGGGTGGCGCAGTCGGTTAAGCGTCCGACATCAGCCAGGTCACGATCTCACGGTCCGTGAGTTCGAGCCCCGCGTCAGGCTCTGGGCTGATGGCTCGGAGCCTGGAGCCTGTTTCCGATTCTGTGTCTCCCTCTCTCTCTGCCCCTCCCCCGTTCATGCTCTGTCTCTCTCTGTCCCAAAAAAAAAAAAAAAAAAAAAAAAAAAGTATGGAATGTGCACTGAATTACATAAATTTCAAAGGAAATGGCATGCTTTCAGGTGGTGTGATGGTTTGCTTATCTTCGGATGACTGAATTAATAATGGCCCACACCCTTCTTCCCTTTTTTCAGAAAGATGATGTTTTGAACAGTGTTGACAGAATATAGGATGCCTGGAAGAGTTAGGGCAAGTAGCCCAGGGAGAGATCTCATACATTAGCATATATAGAGGGTCTGGATTGGAGCAGAGGTACAAGGATGGCAGGAGGACAGGAGATCCAAGGGGACTGGTAATGATGTTTTCTCAGGAGATGCTCTTTCCCATCTTGGCATCTTGTTGCAGTCTGGGTAGGTGGGAGTCGTCAGCGGAGGAAGAGATCCTGGATTACAAATGTGAAAATTCCTAGAAATCTTCAGCAAGGAGTAGGCATGATAGCATCAACCCTTACTGAGTTTTCTACGAGTTAGACCTTGGGCTAAGAGCTGTGGATATACAGTTGACCCTTGAACAACATGGGTTTGAATTGCATGGGTCCACTTATGCAGTTTTTTTGTACTACGGTATTGTAAACATATTTTCTTTATGATTTTTAACATTTTCTTTTCTTGGCTTACTTTATTATAAGAATACAGTATAGAACTCATATACAAAATATGTATTAACTAACTGTTTATGTTATCAGTAAGGTTTCCAGTCAACAGTAGGCTATTACTAGTCAAGTTTTTGGGGAGTCAAAAGTTGTACCTGAATTTCTGACTGCATGTGGTGGCGGGGCAGGGGGGTCAGCGTGCCTAATCCCTGCATTGGTAAAACGTCAGCTGTGTTATTATTTCATTGAATTTTCACAACTATACCGTGATTTATAGGTATTATTATGAGTTGCATTTTACAGATGAGGAAACAGTGGCTCAGAGATGAAATACCTTACCCAAGGGCTCACCATTTGATAAGAAAAAGAGTCAAGATTTGAATTCAAGTCCATCTCACTCTAAGAATTTATAGGGGACGAGATGCATGTTGTTCCAGGTGAGATGATTCCTAGGCTGAGGGAATTGCTCTCTTTTGCTTTGGAAGGTCTCACAGTCATCCAGAGAGGTTTATAATACATAGATTAAAGATCAACAGATAATAAATTCTCAGTGTCAGAGTGTGGGCCTATGTGGGCATTTCCTGGAGGATCCTTCACCTTTCAGCTTTCCAGTGCTGTTGAGGGAATGTTCCCCACAGAAAAGTGTCCTCTCATGTTTATACACCCCATGGAGCGTAGAAGCCAGGATAGTGATTCTGAAAGTGTGGTCCCCTCACCATCAACTGGGAATTTTGTTGGAAATGCAGGTTTTAGGCCTCACCCCAGATCTGTTGTACCAGAAACTCTGGAGCTAGGTCCTGCAACATGTATGTTAAGTCCTCCAAGAGATTCTGATGCAGGCTGGTTTGAGACAATTGAGCTAGGATATAGCCCCACTTTTAAAGAGTTTATAGTCACATATTAAATCAGCGAGAGGGATAAAAGCCAAAATGCCAGTGTGGTTTTGGTGTACTTTTAATTTTTGTTGAAGATGTGTACATGCCTGATTTATCTCAGGAACAGGCTCTTTTCTCCCTGAGCCAAGCTAATTCATGTTCTTGGCTTGGTGTCAGGGACCCTTTTAACACACCGCAACTTTGCTAATTGTAATAATGCCTTTGTCTTTCAGTGAGAGATCATATCCTGGCTAATTCCAAGTCCGATTATAAGCCCTAATTCCGCCCCCCCCCCCCCCCAGCCTCTCCACACTGGTTAATGAAAGAACTTGAACTTTTCTCTCAGAATTACCCAGAGGAAGAAGTGATGGTCATAAAACAACAACAGCAACAGCAACACCTTGCATTCCAGAATATTATTAGTTTCCAGAGTTTTTAAATATGTACCTGGAAGGAAGTGGCATGGGAGTTACCATAGAGATTCCAGGATAGATGGTCACAAAGACTTCATGAGGAAGAGGCCAGTCTCCATTCAGAAAAGCAATTCGCCTGTTCATTTCATTGTTTACACTTCCTGTATCAACCTTAGTTACTTGTTTGCACTATGGACTCCAGCATAAATTATAATCATTAGTGTCTAATCAGTTGATTATATGTCCTGATATCTCTGAGTTGAATCTTCAAATGAAGACCCCCACTTCTTGTTTTTTTTTTTTTTTTTTTTTTTTTTTTTTTTTTTTTCCCGCTCTTGAGATGTTAAGGCCAGGAGTCTAATAAATAAACTACAAGGTAATTATATCATTTATAGCACAGCCTTGGCATGTACATGTTTAGGTTAAATTACCATTTTCAATACAACCAAGCAGGAAAAGGGAGAAATTCTTGAATTACTCTACATATTTTTAAATAATTTGGATGGCTGGTGAGAGGTAAAAGCACCTTATGGAATTTGTGAGGTTATCAATGACTTTGGTGTTCCTTGTGTCAACAACTTGGGGAACAGGTTTCTCAAAATGTGATTTATCAGACTGATTTTTAAATTGTGTGGGGATAGCCAGACCTGCTGGAACAGGGTTGCCAGACATGAGGCTGTGTGGGTAGGCTTAGGTGGGGTGACAGTTGGTATATTCTAAACCAAGACTTGGGGAATTCAGCCTCTAATAATTGTTACATAATATGCTCTACCGCTTCCTACTGCTGGCCTAGAATTTGCTGGTTGGGAATTTTTAGAAATAAAACAAATTCTACAACTTGGAAGAGAGCTTCTGTATAACCTATTGCTGGGGGCAGGGGGATTGATATTTGAAATTGTTGCCATTTGACTTTCCACCATAGTAACGGCCACAGGCTTTGTGGTGTATTTTTCTGTTTGCTAGTTGCTGCTTCTGGTGTTAAGGCACAAGGTACTTATTTACTGACACACTGAGCACAGGTAGGCAGTACATCACATATCTGATGGTGTGTCCATTATGCCAATCCATTAGTCCTTCCTTTGACTTTTTTGCTGGTGCTGAGGGAAAGCTGAATAGGACTGCTTAAAAAAGTGATAGGAAGGAAACTTTTATAATTTATGTTTATGATACTCTCAACCTGTTAAAGAAACTAGTTGTCCATATGTATTTTTTTAACGTTTATTTATTATTGAGAGACAGAGACAGAGCATGAGCATGGGAGGGCCCGAGAGAGGAGGAGACACAGAATCCAAAGCAGGCTCCAGGCTCTGAGCTGTCAGCACAGAGTCCAGCGTGGGTCTTGAACTCACAAACTGTGAGGTCGTGACCTGAGCTGAAGTCGGACGCTTAACCGACTGAGCCACCCAGGCACCCCTATATGTATTTTTTTACTGTTTATTTTGAGAGAGAGGGTGTGCATGCGGGGGAGGGGTAGAGAGAGAGGGAGAGAGAGAATCCCAAGCAGGCTCCATGCTGTCAGCGCAGAGACCCACACAGGGCTCATTCCCACAAGCCATGAGATCATGACCTGTGCTGAAATCAAGAGATGCTTAACTGGGGCGCCTGGGTGGCGCAGTCGGTTAAGCGTCCGACTTCAGCCAGGTCACGATCTCGCGGTCCGTGAGTTCGAGCCCCGCGTCAGGCTCTGGGCTGATGGCTCGGAGCCTGGAGCCTGTTTCCGATTCTGTGTCTCCCTCTCTCTCTGCCCCTCCCCCGTTCATGCTCTGTCTCTCTCTGTCCCAAAAATAAATTAAAAATGTTGAAAAAAAAATTAAAAAAAAAAAAAAGAGATGCTTAACTGACTGAGCCACCCAGGTGCCCCAGTCCATATGTATTTTTTTAAATCCTGTAAGAACAGAGCACCTAGACCATAAATACCGAAGACCATCTCCAAGCCCAGGGATGGTGTCTGTACCAAAACATAAGGATAGTAAAAAGAAGTGATTTCACAGTATTACTAGCTTTCAGAGCCTTTAAACATGTTAACATCTTAAAATCAAAATTTCTTCAGAGCAGTAAAAGTGTACTTGTTTATACTTTGTATGTCTGAAGCTACAAATAAGCAGATAATTAATGTTGAAAGCATAAGAATCCTAGAAAATTAAAATGTAGTAATTTCATTGGTACTTGCTAGATAATTGATAATTCCATGGGTAAATTGTCCTTAACTGCTAGTGACTTGAAAATGATTTATTTTGGAGTTTTCTGTGTCTCTGACTTATTTCTGTGTTTTACCTGGTTTTGCTTTTGTTTTTTATTTTGCTTTGTGCTCAATCACCCTTCCGAAAGAAGGCAGGTCCAGGATGAAAAAGAGCCCACACTCAACTTTAGCACAGCCACCTTTGGGTACCCAGATCTTTACAGATCAACTTTTCAACTTGAAGCATCAAAGAGATCCTTTTTTTGTCCTGCTTCCAGACATTAGGGCATTTTCTCTTCTCCCATAAAATATTTTGGGTAATTTCTATAGGAATCTTTAGCTCTAGAATCTATCATTTAAATTTTTTTTTAATGCTTATTTGTTTTCAAGACAGAGGGAGACAGAGCACGAGTGGGGCAGGGGCAGAGAGAGAGAGGGAGACACAGAATCTGAAACAGGCTCCAGGCTCTGAGCTGTCAGCACAGAGCCCAGTGCGGGGCTCGAACCCATGAACTGTGAGATCATGACCTGAGCTGAGGTCGGATGCTTAACCGACTGAGCCAGCCAGGTGCCCCTCTAGAAATTACCATTTAAGTGGAAATCTAAAGCTGGGCGCCTGGGTGGCTCTGTGGGTTAAGCGTTGACTTCGGCTCAGGTCTGATCTCACTGTTCGTGGGTTCAAGCCCTGCATCGGGCTCTGTGCTGACTGCTAAGAGCCTGGAGCCTGCTTTGGATTCTATGTCTCCCTCCCTCTCTGACACTCTGCTGCTCATATTCTGTGTGTCTCTCTCTCAGAAATAAATAAACATTAAAAAAAATTTAATGGAAATCTAAATAATAGCTATATTATTATATTATATCTATAAATAGCTATCGTGCATAACGTGGTATATGTTCTTATTAGCTTTATCCCCACTTCTGTTCCACTCCTATATAGTCTTCCTCCTAGAGGCTCACAAAGCGTATAAATCCAATGATGCTTCATACCCATGTGAGACCTGCCTTTTTTGATCCAGAAGGGAGACATTCAGTTTAAGCTAGGGGTCCAGTGCTGGAAAGACTAGTAAGGCTAGGAAAGCTTTTGAATTATATCCTACCCTGGCTGGCCTCCCCAGTGCTGCTCAGGAAGATAATTAATCACCATCAAGTAGATCAATACTATTGTTACCGGGGGGATGCAGAGTTGCCCGCATGAGAAGCAGCTCCATGGCAGAGCAGTACCTGCCACTGAAAGCCCCTGCCCTTCGAATGCTGACGTTTGGAACCAGGATATTTTATGTCCACAGTTACTATGAACAGTCAGGTACACCTGGCCCTAGTAGCTCTGAAAGATGGCTTTCTGTACCATCGAATGCCCCCCACTAACTCCGGATGTCCCCAGGCAAAATGTGTCATGCCACATACACTGTCTTTTATATTCTATGGAAAACAGGCTTTGTTTCAGAATGGGACGAGCTTAGTATTGACTCAGGGGCAGAAAGGGGTGGCTTTCCCAGCAAACCATAGCTGAACATTTTGATGTTTTCAGGTAGGTTTTGGAATCACTGTCTCTGGGGTCCTTAGATGATAGAGTAGATTCTCTAAAGTCTGGAGTGGTTTAGCTGTGGTACCACCTGAAGGAAGGTCATCTTCCCAGACCTAGGTTCTTGGCTCTTCAGTTAGCAAGGAGTGTAAAGGAACGGACATGGCCTTGCCAAAAAGAGAACTTTCAGACCACCCACCAAACCAGAGGTAGGCTAGGACTTTTTTTGTATGTACAGCCTTCCACAGCTCATGATTTTTATTGCCACCCAGTGGCATTTGCAGTATAAAATGGTGCCAGTGATATTTCAACCTGTTAGGAAACAGCTAAACTGTGTATTGCAACCAGAGCTATTTGTTTGGTCAGCTACTCCAGGCTCTCATTTTTGTGGCCAGTGTTTTGTTTATGAGTGTCCTCTCCTCTATGGTTTCCGGCTTCAGCGACCAGGGGTGGGAGTTGTGGGGGTTCGGGGGAGAGGACAGACAGAAGATGGTTGGGCTCATTTCATTTCCTGAATCATGTTAGGCGTTCTTGCATTTCTTGGTTCCATCTTGGCTGGGCAGCATTTCCCACTAGTTTGTCAGACCAGCTTTCCCAGCCACCTCCGGGGGCGGGAAGGAAACCCACACCTTGCTCTGTGTCACCAGTTAACAGGCAGAGTTTTGTTCAGTAAATATTTATAGAACCTCCCTACTAACCTCGAACCCTGCGAACCTTGTACCTTTGAAAAGTTTATTCTCCCTCCCCGGCCTCCCAAGTAACTGTTTGGACCTGGGCAGTACATCTCAGAAGGACAGTGATAGTGCCCTTTATCTCAGGCTGGGCACCACAGAAACACATCCTTCCTGATCTTAACCCTGAACTTGGTGTACTGTGCCCTTTTTTTTAGGGTGAGAGAGCATTCATGGGAAAGGGGCAGGGGTAGATTGTCTCTCACGATTTCCCCCTTTGATTTGTCAAGTTAAAACCTGTGTGATCAAAGGAAGTGCAGAGCAGTGTATGGAAAGGAATAAGCCTACAAAAACCCAGTGAACTACAGGCTGTCCTGGCCCCGTACATAGCAACAATAAGATTACCAACCTCCAAGAGCTGTTAACTTGTCCGTGAGAGAGAAAGAAATTAGATACAACCTGAATATCCAACAATAGGGAATTGGTTAATAAACTAGATTTTATCTTTAAGAAATACCACATTGAATCTTCAATGCTGTATAAAAATGTGATATGTGGGAGAGAAATGGAAAGCATGATTCCAGTTTTATAAAAACAAAGAAGGGAAAGCATCAAGTTGTTAATAGTTTCCTTTGGGAATATGAGAGATTTTTAACCTTCTTTTCCGATTTCCTGCAGTGAACATTTGTTACCTTTTGTTCTTTTTGTTGCAGACTTGTATGCAAAAGTACATAAAACACATAGATGATGTTTAATGAATGAGTCTAAAGTGAATACCTGTGTAACCACTACCCAGGTCAAGAATGTTAAAAACGGCATTACTTTTATCATTGGAATACTGATAATAAAAATTTTATTAAAAATTACATTTCTGGAGGCCCTCACATGGCTATGGGAGGAATAAAATAAGACTGTATGTGAAAGTGCTTATGCTTATTAAGTCCTAAAACATCCATCACACATAAGCAGTCATCTCTCTCCTCTGAGGTGCCAAATAGGACAGGTGCACATGAGCAATAAGTCATTGCTGAAGTCTAAGGCTGCTTGTGTCATACAGAGATTTACACTGAAAATGTATCAGTGATACCACTTGTCCTTATCTGCGTGTTTCTTCCCTCACAGGGAAGTTCTGCTGCACAGTCTTGGACACCAGGAGAGGTATTTGTGATGGACTGGATGTAAAAACCTTTTCCCTTCATTTTAGACTGGATACCCTTGGTTTTCTTTTGATTCTTTGGGTGATTGCATATGGTGGAAGAAGGGTGTGTGTGTGTGTATTAGTTGATTTCACCAAAGTCAGAATTCCAAGCAGTATTTTTTTTTTTTTTTGCTTTATTGAATTATCTAGTCTCTCACCTCTTGATTTGAAGTTTGATTGGAAACAGGCAATGAAATCGCTCATAATTTAATCCCTTCATCTGTTATTGTTGTCAAGACTGCTCTGCAATTTGTTGGGCCACGTGCAGAATGAAAATAGGAGGACCTTTTTTCAAAAACATGGGAAAAGTGTTGTTAAAGGTACTAAAATATAAAGCTTTTCCCTTTCTTCCATGGTCTCTTTCTTGACTTGTCATAGTGTATTTTATTTGCTATTCAATGTCATTCTACATAAGAGAATTTTATGGGGTGCCTGGGTGGCTCAGTTGGTTATGCGTCCGACTCTGGTTCAGGTCATGATCTCATGGTTTGTGGGTTCGAGCCCTGTGTTGGGCTCTGTGCTGTCAGCTCAGAGCCTGAAGCCTGCTTAGGATTCTGTGTCTCCCTCTCTCTCTGTTCCTCCCCTGCTCACATTCTGTCTCTCTGTCTCCCAAAAATGAATAAACCTTAAAAAAAATTTAAAGAGAAATTAAAAATTTTTAATTATTATGAATTTTAGTGTTTACCTTTATTTAATACGATGCCAATTTATTTTATTTTTATTACGTTTTAAATTTTAATTCCAGTGTAGTTAACATACAGTTATATTACTTTCAGTTGTACAATATAGTGATTCAACAATTCTGTGCAATACTCAGTGTTCATCATGATTAAGTATAGTCTTAATCCCCTCCACCTATTTCCCCCATCCTCCACCCTACCCCCCTCTGGTAGCCATCTGTTTGTTCTCTATAGTTCAGTGTCTGTTTTTTGGATTATCTCTTTTCCCCCCTTTGTTCATTTGTTTCTTAAATCCCACATATGAGTTTAAAATGCAAATCTGAGCATTTAATTCATATGCAGAATCACCAAAATTATAAAATTTTTATTTCATAGCTCATACATAGCTCTTACTAGAACAGTGGAAATACTGCACCAAACTAACTTGGCTGTTTTTATTTCACTTAATATGTGCATGTTCTAGCAACACTACCTTTGGCTTACTGATAAAGGAGTGCCCTATGTTTTCCTTTCTTTTACATCAAACATCATTTTCAGTGTAAGGGGTAGCTAATGTGGGAAAGTAAAATGAGTGAAAAAGGATATTATAGGGTTCCTTGGTCATTCATGTTTCTTAGGATGGTATTGCCTTCTTTCCACCTTCAAAACAAGCTCTGGTGCCAATGGAAAGCATGCTTTCTTAGGTCTGCACCTCCACTTACTCAGTCATAGACATTGCATGCTTACCTTGAACTTGCTCTGAGTCTGGCTGAAATTGTACATGTGGTGGGTCCACTAGAATGCTGTGTTCATAGGACGTCATGAGTGCTGTATGCAAATGGAATGACAAGGTATGGCAATATGCAACATTGCATGTATCTCCTCTGCTTGCACACCTGCTTCTGTTGGACTTCACTTACAAAGCCCAGATTCAAAGACAAAATTATTAAGAATTCCTGTGTAGTACCAGGAGAGCATTAAACCAAGCACAGGCCCTTTAGAGTTCAGGGCCCTGAGTGACTGTACAGGTCGCCATGCCCAGGAAGCTGGCCCTGACTATTGTTATTTTTGTAATCCTAATGACTGGTTCTTGTTTCACCCTTCCCATGGTTTTCTATTCTGGGTTTTGAGTCCTCCTTATCTGTGATCCTGTTGGGCCCAGAATTCTGTTCGTGGTGAATTCTAGGTTTTTTGACAAAGATAAATAGCAGTTACTCGTAGTACAAGGTACACTTGCTGTTAATACCAGTTCATTTTTCATTATGTGTTTATCAGTCAGACACATTAGCCCAGGGATTCTGAATAGGAAAGAAAGAAAGCTGTGTATAAAAGGTCAAGCTCTTAGAATTTAACAAGTTTAATAATAATCAACATTTATAACTAGCAGCTTCAAAATTATACTTTTGCTGGTAGCAGGGTATTCTCCCCGTGTTACTGTTGGGTTTATAAAATCGTTGGTGGACTGGTAAGATGTTTGCAAACCAGTAACTTTCTGAGCTTATCTCTGAGACGTTTTTGGAGTATTTTGCCCCTGTACCTTGGATAGAAGATTCCTCAGAAAATATTCAAAAATTCTTTACATTTGTAACTAATCTTGATAGTCTGTTGAGTAAGTGGAGGCCACAAGCCTGGTTGTTAAGAGCACAAATTCTAGGGGCGCCTGGGTGGCTCAGTCAGTTGAGCGTCTGACTCCTGCTCAGGTGATGATCTCATGGCTCTCGAGTTTGAGCCCCACGTTGGGCTCTGAGCTGTCAGCACTGTAAGAATCTGGAGCCTGCTTTGGATTCCTTGTCTCCCTCTTTCTCTGCCTCTCCCCAACTCGTGCTCGCTCTCTCTCTCTCTCTCTCTCTCTCTCTCTTTCTCACAAAAATGAATAAACGTTAAAAAATTTTAAAAAGCAAGCACAAATTCTGGTTGGACAGACCCTAGTTCACATCCTGGCTCTACCTCTTATGAGGTATATAACTTTGGGCAGGTCACCTATGGTTCTGAGTGTGGGTCCCTCACTTATGAAGAGGCAATAATAGAGTAGCTTAGGTCAAAGGATTTTGCTTGATAATATACAGAAAATGGGTTAGTTTGATATTTGACACAGAATGGGCATTCACTTCTGACTATTATGCTTAGTAGTATATACTGGAAAAAAAAAAGACTACAAATGACTGTAAAGTTAGAAGGCGAATAATATAATTATTTTCAGATTAACATATGGTCTGGTTTTGTCAGAAACCCAGCAGGTAGACATGAAGCACAAAGGAGGAAATGGTATTGTCTGTATGAAACAGAGTGTTTGAGAACAGAAGTTGTGAACTGTTCGTTTCAGTATCCTCAGCCCAGCACAGTGTCTAGCACATAGTAGGTGCTTAATTAAATGATGAATGAATAAATAGGTAAATATTTTATTTTTCACCTTGTATGACATCTGTCCTTCTAAATTTACAAATAAACCAAGAGATAGATATACTTTGGTTTTCTGTGTGTTTTTTGCGTTTTGATGACAGAAAAAAAAAAGAAAAAACACAAAACCTGGTGGCATCTTTACTTTTAATAAAGACAGGATAACTGATAATTTCCCATATCTGAATACAGGTTTGATCTCTGAATCCTGGGCTCAGTGGCAGATGGTCTGAGCCTCCACTAGGATCTGGGCTGCACTGTGGGCCTGGACAGAAACTGAAGCTCCATGTGGTTGCTTACCTGGGCTCTGGAGTCAGCCTTCCCTAGAGCTCCCGGGCCGGGCCAGAGAAGCTGTCCCCATCATGCATGCAGCGTCAGAGATGTTAAGTGTGTGCTCCCAGCCAAGCCCAGCTGCATTCCGGCAGGTGGTGGTGATTCCTAGGGAGACAGGAGAAAGCCAGGCTGTCATTTAGATTGAGGGAAGGTCTGTTTGCCTTTTGATAACAAAGCCTTTAGGAAGATAGTTGAGCCATAGGGTGCAATTTGAAGGACTTAAATTTAAATGAAAATAATTGACAAAGTAATTCAAAAGCCATGTTCTAATAATTTATAGACCAGAGAGGCCCTTTTGTATGTGATTTTCTGCCAATTCTATTTAAATCCTCTGCACTTTAAACATCAGAGGATTAGTGACCTGGAGAGGTGTTTTCAGCTTTGAAAATTATGGAATAAGTGAGAGGCTTTTGACTTAGTACAGTTGCAGTTGCCCCTCAACCCCAGTTTACAAATGTGCTACAGAAATTCATGTTCTGCAAAAGTATGTTTTTCAGAACAGTTAAATCTCAGACACGGGTATTTATATTTGCCACTAATGACATGTGAAAACATATAAAAGGGTAGCTTTTACGGATATTTTTATTATTTGAAAGTGATATGATGCCAAAATAGATTTTTATATTATTTCTGAACTGGGTTTTGTGTAGATCCAATTGACACATTTTTTTAGGAGTAGAAGGGAGCTTTTAATCTCGTTTATATTCCCTCCTACCTTATTGAGAAAACTATTTTTGTTGTTGTTGTTTAAATTCCAGTTAACACAGTGTTATATTAGTTTCAGGTGTACAATGTAGTGATTCACCACTTCCATACATCACCCTGTGCTCATCCCAAGTGCCCTCCTTAATCCCCATCACCTATTTAACCTCTCCCCTCCCCTCCAGTAACCATCAGTTCTCTGTAATCAACAGTGTGTTTTTTGCTCTCTTTCTCTCTTTCTCATTTTTTCCCTTTGCTTGTTTGTTTTTTTTGAATGAGGAAACTAAGGGTCATTAAGGATTAAATATCCTCTTAAAGCTTGACAATCTAATTTTTAAAGATTATATTCAACAAAATGACTTCCTATTCATTTTTTGTGCAACAGTGTTCTCTGTGAAGGAAGCAGGAGAAATCTTGCACCCTTAGTTGGTGAATGAAGTACCAGGAAGATTTGCTGATTGCTTTTCCATGGACAGAAATGCAACTGCAAATGATAGAGATGAATGATAACAATAGAACTACCCATGAGTCTTGAATCTGGGTTGCTAAGACTTTATGTAATAAAACATATTCATGGGGAGAATTATAGCAGCTGCACAAACCGGCAACTGGTTCCTGTGCCTGGATTACTCTCCTTTTTCCTTCCTTTTCTGGTCATGACCTGCTCACCCTTCAAAATGCAACTCGGATGTCACCACTTCCTTGAAGCCTCCCTGACTGCTCTGGGCCGCTTCTTTGCGTTGCTTTTGTACATTAGATGTACTTCTCAAGGAAGGAGCACTTTCCACAGTGTTCTCCCATTATTGGTGTTTATCTTTTGTATTGGATTTATGAGCCCTATGAGGGCAGAGTAACCTTTGTGGTCTAACCCCCAGTATATTGCCTGGAAAGTAATAAGCACTCAAAGCTTCTGTTGAACATTCAACTACCAGAAGGCAACACCGAAATAGGTACCAGGTGGGAATATTTTGTGTTGGTAGAAATGAATTTATTTTAGATTTTCTCCTGTTTTTATTTATGATTTCTAAAAGCAATCCATTAGATGAGAAAAAAAGATAATACTCAACATGGGCAATAGCGTAGTAAGAGATACTCATACATTGATGATGAGGGTATAAATTGGCACACTCCCTTTCTGGGAAACTATTTGGAAATTTGAGGCTTAAATATGGGCATAACCTTTGACCTAGTAATTCTGTTTCATACAATTTGATTCTAAAATAATAAGTCAATCCAGTGTTTTAAAGCATAATCAAAGGAACAACAGTTATATGTCAGTTATACCTCAATAAAGAAAATTATTTTTAAAGTCCAGCAGCAACAGCTTTCTGATATTATGTGATCCACTGCACGTATGTAGTGAGTTCCTAAGAACTTGAGGTGATGATGATTAACTTCTTAAAGTCCTTCTTTTATGTTCACCGTATCATCCAGCCCATTGCCTTGCATATAGTAGAGTTGAATAAATACTTTTAGTGAGTAAATAAATAATTCCATACATTGAAATAAAAAGCGTCAAAGCCTTAGAATAATGTAACCATTACTCCTGACACCGCCACTGGGTTTAATAACCATTAATTGACACACTTGTTTCCAATCTTATTTTTCTTTGTTTCTTTGTTTTTTTCTTTGTTTACAGTGATACAACTAATACGTGCACATTCTTCACACATAGTGCTGTATAGTCTGCAGAATGATTTTGTATTTTATCTTTTCGTAAGCAAGTCAGAAGTATCACCCCCATTTTATAGAAGGGACAAATGAGGTTTAGAGCTGAGCCAGGATTAGAACTATCACTTCTGACTCCTGGCTCAGTATTCTTTTTACTATAGGAGTCTTTGGGAAACTCTTAGCAAACTGGGAGTACCTAGAATGTTTATTAAGGGAGGGTGTGCATCAGTTCCAGAAAGATGTTGACAGATTAGAAGGAATTTAAAGAGGAGCCAACACTGCTGGAAGGAAGGACATAGGAGAGATGAAAGGAGCTAAATATGTATAGCTTGGCCAAAGGATGATTAAAGGGGATATGATAACAGTCCCTAAGAATGTGAAGGATGTAAACATCATGGAAAGAGAAAAATGTATTTAGAACCAATCAAAGCAGTGTATAGAAAGAAATAAAAGTTAATGCTAAACATCAAGAAAAGCTGTTTCATGGAGAGACTTGCTAGCTGGTAAATTGGAATCCCAAGAGAAGTATCAGAAGCCCCATATATAGGAGGCATTTACGACTGAGCTTTCCTGCCTACATTTGGGGAGGGCTTTCTAGTTCTAATTTTGATGACTGAGATCATGGCCCTTCCTAGAATGGATTTGCCACCCAGTTTCTGATTGCACAGTTTTGCATATCAGGGTCAAAAGAAAGAGTCTTGTTACACTCTTGTAGAAGCCAAACTCAGGCACGTCCCCAGCGTCATGCAGTCCAACCTTGCTGACTGTCCATGAAGCCTAAATTGAAACCCTAAGAGTGTAGCTGTTTTAACTCTGCCATCAGAAGTTGAGTGATTTCCTCCCTCCATGGTGCCCCCTGCTGGGCATTTCGGGTTGTGTGCAAGAGGAACCTCCTTACTAGAAAATGAACAGCCACATTGGGGAAGCAAGTAGAAACCTTCTGAGAGAGCCTGGGAGGCACTGCAGTCCTTCTCCTTTGAACGCAGTAAGACACTAACATTGCATGGGTAGGGAGTGATCTTGCACATATTGTGTGTGTGAAGTCATGTCCCCAGGAGAGGCACCAGAACCCATGGGGACATGAAATAAAATCTGAGGCTGAAGCTGTAAAAGGTATTCACCATTCAGGGGCGCCTGGGTGGTGCAGTTGGTTAAGCGTCCGACTTCAGCTCAGGTCATGATCTCATAGTTTGTGAGGTTGAGCCCCATGTTGGGCTCACTGCTGGCAGCACAGAGCCTGCTTCAGATCCTGTTCCTCTCTCTCTCTCTGACCCCACCCCTCACTCTCTCTGTCTCTCTCTCAAAAATAAATACATATTAAAAAAAATTTTTTTAAAGACATTCACCATTCATTGGGATGTAGCCACAGAATTATCTCTACCCACAGGAGTCATGCGAGAGAGATGTCTAAACTAAACAAGAATTTAGAGGACACTCTTAAAAGGAGGAGAGTGATATTTAGAATGGGAAAAGATCAGAGGTCTGTGGGGGGCCCTTGGAAGGAGCTGGAAGGGACTGAGACCTGCAAGAGTGGGCCACCCTACCTCTGAGTCCACCTGAGGCTGGGCTCAGTGCCATCTTAGACCAAAAGATCAAAAGGTGCCAATGTAGCTTCAAGCTCCTGGTGCAGGAGCACCCAGCCTTAGTGGTGTGGTGAATTTGATCTAGAAAATTGAATAGGACTGAGAATGGCAATCTGGAGTCTCTTTGGGGCCTGTAACAATAACACTAAGAAAACGTCCTGTGAGGGAGGGAAGATTCTTAGAAATCAGACCCAGCAACCTGGCCAGGCAGAACTGATTTAGGACTGGAGTTAACAAGCGTATGCTTGTTGTTGGTAAACTACCCTTTTCTTCTGCCCTTGCAGCCTTCTTCAATGCTACTATTCCTTCCCGTTTATTCACTCACTTAAACTCAGTCAGCCCCACTTCACAGCCAGCGAGGAACTCAAGGGTGAGGATCAGGGGGACACTGGGTAGTGGCAGAGCTGTGAGTATAAGCCAGGTCTTTAGGTTTCTAGGGCAAGGAGCTTCCCCTCTGCTGCATAAAGCTTATTATCTCCTCCCAGGGGAACTCTGTCATTTAGTTTTTCTTTCCTGAGGACTTGGCATCAAATCAGCCACAGATAAGACAAACAGTGTCATAAGCAAGGTAGGAAAGCTATATACTCCTTAGCAATTTATATTTATACTCTGAATCCTTTAAGATAGAATTTGCTGTGCACATAGGTTATTAAGGAATTTCAATATATTTTCACATGTACACATTGTCATAAAATGCAGTTCTGTGACATAAAGCACATTAAGTTGTTTTCTTGAGCAGTCACTGCGGTTCAGAATTCTGTCTGTCCTTTTAGAATAAGGACTGCCTTTTGTGGCTTGAGAGCTTGCTGTGTGCTCTTTCATGGATGGGTGGTATTAGGGTCTTCACTGTACCCTGTGAGGGAGGAGCAGCTCCTCTCTCCATTCTGCAGCGGGAGACTGAGATATGCTGGAGTTGAGTGATTGGCCAAGGTCACAGGGTAAGTGGCAAAATCCGGATCTGAACTCAGCCATCTGGCTGCCAAGACCTTAACCATTGTACTGTGCTGTCTCTCACAAGAGAAGGCCTTTGGAGTTACGTTTTAGCCTGAATCTCCTAAGATCTGTCCAAGAAATCTGAGTTTTGAGTTAACTTCCCTGTCCTAAGCAACACTTAACATTATTCTAGTTCACGTTAATGCTGCCATAGAACACTGTAGACAAGTGTCAGCACACTTGTCACCTCATTGGAAACCCATAAAAGTAATTGCCAGGTGTTAACACACACTTAAAAAACAAAACAAAACAAAAAAAACACCTTTAACACTGCAAAGGCGAGCATAGTCTCCTAGATCTACCCAGTGTATAATTCTTTGCTGAAAGTAAATGGAAGGGATGGGTAGAGGCACTGAACCATTGAGGTATGGGTTTTGATTATGCTCTTAAAGGGAAAGGAAAATACATATAGGATTTGGAAATCAGAAGACATTAATTTGAATTTGGACTCTCTTGTTACTCTGTCTTTACCCCTGGGCCAGTCACTTTACCTCTGAGTGTGTTTCCTCATCTTTAAAATAAGATTGGTAATTTTCACCCTACCCACCCTCACAGAGTTATTGTTAGAATTACGTGAGATAATATATGCAAAAAGGGTTTAACCTGCATAACTGTGCAGATACTCATTATCTTGAGGCTCAGAAGTCCGGGAGAAGAGGTGCTTGAGCAGAGGTGGGAATTTAAGTTTCTCTTGGCTACTGTGTTAATAAGGAAGTGTGCACCCTCTTGTGGTGAAGTGTGGGGTGAAGGGAACCTTCTGAAAAATACTGGAATATTGCTATTGGAGTCTTTAAAATTTGTCACCAGAAATCCTTTCCCAGTAACGAATATACACACTCTTTCTAAACAGATCCTTCAATTTCAGTGTGAATAAATTGGTTTGTCTTTACTCAGTTTTGTTTGCAAGTGAGAGATAACTACATTTTTTTCTCCAATCAGAATAAATGTTAGGTTTTCCTCCATTTCTTTCCTGTTCCATTCATAGAGTCTTGCTGGTTTTTTTTTTTTAATTTTCCTAGACTACTATATTTTATTTTGGTTTCCATTGTCTGTTTGCATTTACTTTTTTTTTTTTTTGCTCTGATTTATTATCTGTTACATTTTTAGTGTATAGTTAGAGTATATTATGCCTGCTTGTGCTAACAAGGGCCTCTGGCACCCACCGTATAGTAGATACTCAATAAATGGTCTTGAAGGGATACTGACAATCTTCTTAAGCTTTTCCTCAGTTCCTTTCCCTTTTTTACCTGTGGGTATCCCATTTTCCTTGACATCAGTTTTCTTGGAATATACAGAGATAAATTAAGAAGTGTGGCATTGCACTCACTCACCATTATTTTTCTCCGTTCCCTTGCTAGTAAAATGAGGGTGTGAGAATAGGTGATTTCCAAGGTTCATATTCTGTAGGAGTAAGGAAATAAGATGACATTCCTTGGCAGGACCTACGGAGGTTGTGAATGTCTTATTGTGCTTGTCAGCTTTATTATATCCTCCCTCGGTTCCGAGGCAAAAAAAAAGGGAGGGGGCATCAGAACAAGGTATAGTGAGTGGAAGGAAGGGAAGGGGTGGGTTGAGCAACAAGATAAGAGAACATTGTGTGTTGGGGTGGGGGTGGGGATTAACAGGACAGTAGCAGCATTCCAGAAAGAAGCTGTAACATCCTGAGCTATGTGAAAATTTTTCATAACTTATGCACATTGTATTGTCTGTGATGCTCACTGGGGATTATCTGACTCAACATCCTTTATTCCCACACATTGCTTACATTAAATTTAGGGGAAAAAAATCTTTCTCTAATTGACTTATAAAGAGCCTGATCATGTAGCAGTTCAGACTACAGCAATGCTTTTTAATTGGCTTTATATGCTCTTCATTTTACTAAAAATTTCTTCTTCAAACCTGATTCTTTGAAAGCATTTCATTGGTTTTAGAGGACTTAGTACGCAGGTATCGCAGATAGAGGCCAGTGTCCTTACAGGGAGGGACCTTGTAGTGTGGGGAGGGCGCAGGGGAAGCCTGCCTTGAATTTGGTCTCCGTTTTACAATTTCAAGATTCATCCCAATCTAATAAAAGACTTGATAGTCAAAGTGTCAGTTGAGTGACATGCTGAGAAGCACTGTAGCCCTGCACTGTTACTCTTGGCTAGCCGATAGTCTCTCCCCCTGGAGAGGTCAGGTTGCCGCTACAAGATTGCTTGGTGCATGGTGGGCAGTTAATTAGTTTCATTAATTGAACAGATCTTTTTTGAGTTTCACTCTGTGTGCCCAGTACTGAGCAAAATGCTGGATTTAAGACAAAATCCTACCTTTCAAGGCCTTATACTTCCAACAGTGAGCCACATAAGCAAATATTATAGCCACGTATGCTTGGTGCTGCAGAAAAGGGACGTACATGGTGCTTGGAGGCAGAAGGAAGAGATGAGCATGTACTGTGCCAGAAGTCTCCTTCAAGGAGAGTAAGAGTTTCTCAGAACAAGACAGAGAATGTGTACTCTCTGGGAATTGCAAAGAGTTGAGAATGATCTTTAACACTTACTGTCATTAAGCCATAAAACCTGATGAGAAATGGAGCCCTTGAAACTTACTAGCTGAGAAATCTGTGAAATGCATGGTGGCTAGTTAATGTATGCTCTCACCTGGAAAATGATGCAGCTGTACCATCTGCTCTTTGGGCTTCTCTTCTAGGTTCCATGCTGTACAGCAGCAGTTTTCAAACTTCTGGTGTCTGGACTTTATGCTCCCACAAATTATTGAGGACTCCAAAGAACTTTTGATATTCACCATATGTGAAGTTAAAACTAAGAAAGTTTGAAGATATGTATTAATTCACTTAAAAACAATAGGGGGCGCCTGGGTGGTGCAATCGGTTAAGCGTCTGACGCTTCATTTCGGCTCAGGTCATGATCTCACAGTTTGTGAGTTTGAGTCCTGCGTCAGACTCTGCCTTGACGCTGACGGTGTGGAACCCGCTTGGGATTCTCTCCTTCTCTTTCTGCCCCTCCCCCGCTCTTTCTCAAAATAAATAAAAATGAACTTAAAAAAAATAACAATAGTAAAACAATTACATGTTAATATAAATAATGCTTTCTTAAAAATAGCTATATTTTATAAGGCCAGAAAATTGAGAATATTGGCTTTGCTTTTGCAAATCTCCTTAATGCCTTGCCTAAGAGAAGGCATATACATTTGCATATCTGCTTCTGCCTTCAGTCTGATATATTATTTTGGTTGAAATACATGAAGAAATCTGGGCTCATCCAGATATACAGTTGGAAAGAGTCTTTCAAAAGCCTTTTCAGATAATTGTGGATATTCTTCTTTGATACTACATCAAAAGTTGATTTTTTCTTCAAGGTTAGTTGCCATAGAGTATCTGAAACCATACCAATGAACTTTAATATTCTGTTACATTAGAATCTTTTACTAATGCAGAAATTTGTAATATCATACCTTAGTTGGTTAGAAAATATTGGTTCACTGGGTTATTCAGATCTTCCACATGTTGACGTGTTATATTTTACAATATCAAAAACTCACAGTCGTTGGTATCATGACCAATCTTATCTCCGAAGTCTTTTTTCTATTATTTTTTTAATGTGTATTTATTTTTGAGAGAGAGAGAGAGAGAGACAGAGATAGTGTGCAAGCAGGGGAGGGGCAGAGAGAGAGGGAGACACAGGATCCAAAGCAGGCTCCAGGCTCCGAGCTGTCAGCATGGGAGCCTAATGGGGGGCCCAAACTCATGAACAATGAGATCATGACCCAAGCCAAAGTCGGATGCCCAACCGACTGACCCACCCAGCTGCCCCAGATTCTTTAAATGTTGGTAAGCTGCAAGCTCATGATGGTAAAATACAATTTTCCCCAAATCCCGCTTTTTGCTGGAAAGGTCATATTCTCATCATTAGCAGCATGAATACTGTCAGTTGTCTTCTGTGAAGTAGCAGTTCCCCTTCATTTATTTTCAAGAGCATGTCAGGTACCCAGTTCTGAATAGTTTTCAATTCTGAATAGCTGTGGCTGCCTGTGAGGCGTGTTTTGTTTTGTTTTGTTTTGTTTTGTTTTGTTTTGTTTTGTTTTGTTTTGTTTTTTCAGATAGAAATGGTATTCCGTGAAGAAAGTGGCTATTGCAGCTCACAGGTCAGTCACACAAGTTCTTTTCCTTGAGACACCATCTTACTTCAGTCTGCAAAAGCGCTTTATGTGTCCTTTCCATTTGAGCACGCAATATTTTGGAAGACCAGTGCTCCAGGGTCAGGATTTTTAAAAATTAGTAATTTTTGACCAGCGGATCAAGGGCTCTCTTAGGGAATACAGAACAGTGAGAATGCAATGGCTGTTGGTACATTTTGGTGCCATTGCCTTTATTCATGCTAAAGTTTCAGCAGGTGTACCTATGAATGCTTTTGCACCATATGTGCAAATGCCAACACAGTGAAAAAGGCAACATTTTGGTATTATTAGGAAAATAGTTTTAGCCTTTTGCAACTGCTGAGTCTCAGGGATCCCAAAGGTCTGCAAATCACACGTCAAGAACTATGTGGGGGTAGTGGTTAAGAGCATGAGGTCTAGATTGCCTGTGCTTAATGCCTTTCTGCTACTGATTAGCTGTGTGACTTTGGGAGGATATTGAACCTCTGTGTGGCTGTTTCCTCTCTGTAAAATGGGTGTAATAATAGTACCTACCTCATTAAATCAGTTAATCAGCTTAATAGTTAACCCATCAGTAGGTAATGATAAAACTTTATTACCTAGTTGATTGATTATCTAAGGAAATGCTGAGTTGCCCAGAAACTGCCTCTTATGTTAGTCTTCCACAATGCTGGAGATGTCCACCATTATAATTAGTTTTTGGTACCCTTATGGTGGTAAAATACTATTAACTGAGTTAAAACCCACATCCTAGTGAGGATAATGTATCAGCTAACAATTTAGCAGGGGGTTGGTTTATCTAATTAACTCAACACTCTTGCCAACGGAGTCAAGACTGAGGGAATGGAGAAGAACAGTGCTTGATGAAGGGATGGGGATGAGAAAATCCACCCCCAGGAGCAGTGAGGGGTCCATTGGACACCTAGCTCTCTGGGGAGGGGATGAATGCCTCCCATTCATTGGGATTGGTCCTGATCACGTCTTTGTCCTTCGTGAGTTGCACACATAGTTCAGGCATATGTAATGTAAATGCCCCTCCCTGTGCATTCTCCAGTTCCGTCCAAGACACAATCATCTCTGGGCGGTACAATAAACTCATTAGTTCAGACCTGACTAATGTTGAACTTGTGACTATTGGGAGGTAGGTGGTGCAATGCACAGAAAAGAACATGAGCTTTGCAATGAGGCATGTCAGGACTCAAATCCTGGCCCTCTTGTAAACTAGCTGTATGGCCTTGGGCAAGGGGTGAACCTTTCTAGGCCTCGGTTTTATCTCTGTGAAATGGGGCTGCCATTACCACCAGAGGGGGTTGCAAATATTAAATGAGATAGCTGATGGTAGGTATTCAGTAAATGCCTATGACCTTCTCCATGCCATCTTCATTTATCTCCAGCTCCACCACTGGTAATTTATATTAAGGCTCTAACTACTGGTCAGTGTCATCATTGCTTTTTTCACTTTTATTAAGAAATTGAGTTTTTGGAAAAAGGTTGATACTGTCCTGGAAGGATTATAATGTGGCTTCTTCTCCAGGGATTTCCAGTAAATATTTCACAAAACCATGAGCTGTCTTCTTCACTGTTTCTGGGGACCCCGGAGGTGCTCTGATCCAGAACCCCTTGGCTCCAAGGGTCTGCCCTTTTGTTCACCAGCTCAGCCTGGAAGTAGCCCCGTTATTGTTGAGTTCATCCCAGCCACTTTCATGCTAGCTGCCCAAAGTGAAGAAGCAGAAGGAAGCCATGTGTGGGACAGCTGGCACACAGCCACCTCTCCAAAGTCCGTCCCCAGCCGCCTGTTCCCTCCTGATTGCCACCCACACTGATTCTTCCCCAGTGCCTTGTCTCTCTGGCTGTTCTTAGAATCCTCATTGTTCCTGGAATGTCTTTTATTGTTTCTAGACTCTGGGTGGCTGCACCTTTTTTTCCATATCACCCTTGGTGAGTTTCAGAAAACCTTATGGTCATTAACGAATCTATTTTCACCGCCTCCCCAGAAACAAGCCTCTTCCGTGTTACAGATCAAAGAACCTATTACTGACACAAAAGGAATCTAGCCAACTGGCCTTCCCCGCCACGGGAGGCAGGCCCCATTCTAATCTTGCCTTGGCTTTTGACTTGCTGTGTGGCCTTTGTTTCCTCATCCAATGATAATATCTACCTCACAGGAATGTTGTGGAGTTCAACAAATCCTAAGAACTGTTCCTCTTCAAGGCTGAAAGATCAGTATCTCATCTACTACAATGCCAGAGAACTCAAAGCACTTCGTAGGAGTCTAATCTGTCCCTTATCTTGGTAAGGTAGATTAGTGGCAGGTGTTGTGCCCACTTTGTACCCTTACAGACATGCCTTTCACCATCCAAACTCACAGGAAATTGTCTATCTGAATGGATACTAAAGACTGAGGTACTAAGCAGGCTTTGTGCCATTTCACTCTTCTGTTTGTATGTCTGATTCCACTTTAGGTCAGGGGTGGAGATGGTCTCCATTGACCGTGGTCCTTTCCTGGTCTCCTTTTTGGTTTCAGTCCCTTTTTCTCAATACTTTATCTCTTTGACCTCTTGGCAGCATTTGGCACTAATAATGATCACTTTTTCCAAAACTTGTTTGTGATGTTATACCCTCAGGATTCTGCCTCTGTGACTTACCAAACCTGGTCCCTCTCACCTGTTGTTCGTCTAAGTAAAGGCTGAGGTTAAAACCTTTCCTCAGCATAATCTCAGAGGTAGTCTCATCCATTTGCAAGGTTTTAACCAAAACCAGTGTTCCACTTCTAGTCTTAATTTTTTTCTTGCTTGACACTTGTTAGATTATCTGTATATCATGCAGATTCAATATGTTTAGAATGGAATTTACTTTCTTCTACCCACCAGAAAAAAAAAAATAAGTCCCTCTTCTGGACGAACTTAATTCTGTCATGGCCTCCACCATTAATTCAAACATTGGAGTCATTTACGCTCTCTTTTTCTCAGCCCCCACATCTAACCTGTCCCCTGTAAACATCCTCCCCACCCCAGTGTTCAGGCTTGCATCATATAAAACATGCCATATTGTATCACTGGTTCCCTACTGGGTCCCTCTACCACCATTGCCAGTCCACTGCATTCAGGTTAGCCATCTGGTGAAAAGTACTTTCAGACCTTTCTATTGCCTTAAAGCAATTGTAATGATTAACTGTTGCTATGTAACAAACCCAAACTAAGTGGCATAAAACAGCCACCATTTTTTTAGACTCAGAAATTGTCTGGGTCAGGAATTTGAAAAGGACACGGCGGGTTGGCTTGTCTTTGCTCTATGATGTCTGGGCCCTCTGGTGGGAAGATTCAGAGGCTGGGGTGTGACTTGACATCTGAGGGTTTACTTACTCACATGTTGGGCGATTTGATGCTGGCTGTTGGCTGGGTCCTCAGCTGGAGCTGTCATCCAGAACACTGGTCTCTCCATGTGGTTGCTTGTGCTTCCTCACAGCATGGTGACTGGGTTCCAAGAGCAAACATTGATAAGAGAGGCAGGATACAATCTAGCTTCAGAAGCCATATACTGTCACTTTTGCTGTGGTCACAGGCCTGCTGGATTCAAGGGAGGGAACATAGAACGCCATCTTTCAATGGAAGAAGTATTCAAGTCACATCGTAAGAACATGTGGATGGTTTTGTTGCTGTCGTCGTGGAAAATACAATCTGCCTTTAAGTTAAGACTGCCGAATTAATGGGAATGCTTTTAATTATGGCCCAGCTTACCTTTTAAACAGAACACGAGAGTTTCTACCACACATGAGCACTTCTCATGTGCCACGCACTGTGTTGAATGCACTGTGTGCATTCTCACCTAATCTAACAATTCTGAAAGTCTAGATGAGAGAACTGAGGTTAAAGAAGCTTTGTCAAGGGTCATCCAATTAGTACATAGCTGGGTAGGGTTTGAATGTAGAACCTTTGACTCCAGTCAACCTCCACGGTGTCTCCACTTATCAGGCAAAAAGCCCAAGTACAGAAAGAGATGGGGAAAATGATAGCCGTTATAAAAGCTTACTAGGAATTAGTTTTAATTTAGACACTGACCTCCCCACTTGGCCAGTTGTAGTCCTGCAAGGTTCTCAACTCAAGGGAAGGAAGACTCTTGTTGGCTGATAGTTCAGGCCAGCTTAGTCCCTGGACTGCACTGGCCCCTGTGGATGGGAGCCCAGGGAATGATCTCAGTGACTGTCTCTGTGTCTGCCCTTTCAGGCCTCAGCCAAACTGTTCCACTCATGTGCTCTCTGGGAAGCTTGCTTTCTCTTCTGTTCTCTCCCATCTGTTCATTCCTTCCTGGTCCCGGTGCCCATTTAGGCCTCCCTGCCCCTACCGTGTGTTCACTTTGACCTCATCCTCATTGCAGCCCCATTGAGAATTAGAGATTTGTCTCTGCAAGGTTTGGCTTCTCACTGGATTTGGCTCCTCTGGCTTCCCTCGGTTTGCCCAGCCTGAACCTGCTTTCCTGGGGTTTACTCTCAACCTTGCTCCTGCTGTTTTCCCTGCAGGATAAATGTCCTTTGCTCCCCTCCCCACTTTTTTTTTTTTTTTTTTTTTTTTTTTACCTGGATGATGCCTACTCTTTCTTCAAGGTTCAGCTCAGGTTTCTACTCCTCTCACTCATGGCTGGTTGTGGCCACTCCTCAGAGCTCCCAGAGTTTCCTGTACATTCTTGTAGAATGGTTTCCCCTCCATTCTGTACTTACCTGTTGTTTCGTTCCATGTGACCCTTACTAGCTTGGGAGTTCCAGCAGGGAAGAAACTGCCATTCATCTTGGAGCCCTCAGTGCCTGTTAAGAGTTGAGCGTATCAGAGACACTCAAATCCTCCTGGGGTGGTTGGTGCCGTGCCTGGAACACCAGCGCTTGCTCGTGTCTGTTAATGGATTGACTGAGGGGGGTGCTACCGACAGAGGTATTGGGGTGGGAAGAAGCTTCAAGGATCTTGAGACTCAGAAGATGTGGCTTCTTATCTACAAAACTGTTGTGTGTCTTTGGACAGATCACTTCTCTGGGATGCAGTCTTTGAGATGAAAGGGTTTCCTCTAAGGACCTTCCCAGCCTTAATACTCTATGAAGATAACTTTATCTGATAAGCTTTTGACTATCTATACAGTACCATGGAGCTAAGTAGTGAGTTCTAAGTATTGGAAATACGATCCAATATCATTATTTCCTAAGGATAGGATTTAGTTACTTGCACAATTTTGTTTTTTTTTTAATTTTTTAAAAATGGTTGTTTATTTTTGAGAGAGAGAGAGAGAGAGTGTACACGAGTGGGGGAGGGGCAGGAAGAGAGGAAGACACAGAATCTGAAGTAGGCTCCAGGCTCTGAACTGTCAGCACAGAGCCCGACACGGGGCTTGAACCCACAGACAGTGAGATCATGACCTGAACTGAAGTCGGATATTTAACTGACTGAGCCACCCGGGCACCCCACTTGCACAATTTTGATTGTGCCCTTGGTGGGGGACTGTGGCTGACTGGATTTGATAGAATCATAAACACATCCACAGTCCATAAACCCTTTTCCTTTCCCACATAAACCTCAATGGATCCTAAATCTCATAACTTACAAGTCTCCATTGAGTTTTATTGTCTTCTCTCCAGGTTAGCCAGTAAGAAACATTTAGCAATTTTTAACTCTTAATTATCAAAGCAAGACAAAAGGACATACCCTTTGGAAAAAAGACAAAAACAGTGTTTTTATGGCTAACAGTTTTATAATGAAGTCTTGTCTTGAAAGCATGCCAACATAGTAGGTTCTTATGACTCAATTATGTACATATATAAGATGTACATAATTCTGTGTACATTACTATCCATTTACTGTATGATTACGGTATGTGTGTATGCACGTGTATTGTGTGCATGTGTGTGTTGGGTGCACACGTACAGTCGATCCTTTAACAATGCAGTTTGATCTGCACAGGCCTACTTAAATGCTTACATGCACATTTTTTGTATTGTAAATGTACTTTCTCTTCCTTGAGATTTTCTTAGTATTTTTTCCCTATCTTAATTTATTATAAGACTATGGTATATAATACATAGAACATACAAAGTATGTGTTAATCAGCTGCTTATGTTGTCCTTAAGGCTTCCAACCAACAGTAGGCTATTAGTAGTTACAATTTTGGTGGGCCAAAAATTATGTGCAGGTTTTTGACTGTGTGAGGTGGAGGGTCAACACCCTTAATCCATGCGGTGTTCAGGGGTCAGCTGAATTTACACAATTACACAGCATCAGGCCTGAATTCTCCACCCACCAGCCCTGATGTAAAGAGGCCACAGAATTTTCCAGTGAGCTTACATGTGAGTACAGCTGAGGGTCATTTCCTGGAGCTTCTTGTAGAGCCTCCATCATACTGATCATTCTTAGCTTGATTATCCCAGTCTGGATCTCACAAGCCTCTTACTTTACTTTTCTGTCTCCACCCTCCCACTATATCACCTGTTTCCAAGCTCACTCTCCCTCCTCCAGAAAGCACAGAATTGGCATAAAATTGAAAACTTAATAAATCTGTCAGGGTTGCCCCTCATTAGAGTTTCATTTCACAGTTGAAGTGTGAAGGAAGGCAAATACTGTATGAGGTTCTTGTTACAATCCCTTCTTCAGTTTTTGAAAATAACCCACGAAGCTGAATTACTCTTATCTTGTATCTTGCTCCTGTGGCATGTCTTGACAGTGATTTCCTCTTCTTGTGCCTCAGTTTCGCCCCCTACAGAATGGGGATAAACAAACACCGCCACCTGGAAGTTCCTAAGGGCCGCCAAGGAGGCTGGTTAGTGGTGAGTGAGTGGTTGGTAAATAGAAGGCATTATCTGCCACCCAGAAGAAAAGTGCCTCACAGACAGACCCAAAGGCTGCCCTGACTTGCCAGAGGAGCATTCTTTGTAAGCAGGAAGAGTCCGGAAGGAAGCTAACTTGGTGAATTTTCCCCAGGGTCTGTTGGTCCTGATGACAGGGAACTCACAAGGTGGGTGTTCCTGTCTTTTCAGATGAAGGTGAAGGGAGTGGTGGTCAGAACGGGAGGAGGAACACAGGTACCTGAGAGACATACTTGAGGTTTTGACTGATAAACAGCATTTTATTAGTCTGAAGGAAACCAGTGTGAAGTACAGTTTTTGGAGGAAGAATTGATTTCCAATAAAATCTATAGTTCATTTGCTGAGATGAGCAGGTAACAAAATTCAAAGTTTTAACCATAAAAATAAAATGAAGAGACAGGAAAAAAAAACCCACCTGGAAGAAGAAGAGAGTATGAACCTATCCTTTCACATGTGATTTTACCTGGTTAAAATTTACACACTAACTTTTTGTTATTTCGAATAAGATCCTTGGAGTGTTTTGCTCTATTGACAGTACTTAGGAAGTGGCACTTGAGAATGCTTTGTGACATCTACCCACTTAACATATGCGCGCGCGCGCGCGCGCACACACACACACACACACACACACACACACACACACACACACAGCTTCTAGGTGTCCTCAATGAACTTTCTTTTCTTTAACCAGGCTACCCATGGAGTACTCTGCCAGGTCTGTATTAACTGCACTTGGATGTGGCCTGTTTGTAGCCCACCTTCTCACTCTAGAGGTACTCCCTTTTTGGTTTCAGAATTTGTTTCTGATCGTGCAGAGCATGTTCCCAGCCCTGCCACATAGTCCAGCATGAGCGGTTCTGTAGCTCTGAGCCTGTTTCCTTATCTGAAGAGTGAAGTTATTCTGAGATTTGGAAGCAAGCTTCTTCATAAACCTTTGGAGAATGTGCCCTGAAAGATTTCAGGCTCAACAACTGTGGGTGAAGTAGCTTCAGCAGCATGACCTCATGCCCTGTGTCCTCTCACGTCATCTAGGTAAGAGCTGACGTAGGCAACGTGCTGAGTGTCTTGCTGGTTTGCTGGAGAAGGCTCGCTCTGCTCAGCGGAGTTAGGTGCATCCCTGTCCAGCTTCCACTTGGTGATGTCATGTTAGTGGCTTTAAATTAGCAGTGCTAAGAGTATTTACACCACGGAAAATGGCGGAACTACAAATTGCTGCCCTTCCCACCGGGTTTATGTGTCAGTCAGTGGCCCTTGGGTCCAGTACAGTTTGCCTCTCTCATTTGAAGTCGTCTTTGACAAGGCCCACTTATTTGCAATCCATCCTTTACTCCCCAGTCAACATTCCTGGTCACTTCAGAGTCATCACTGTCTTGTTTCTGTTTCACTCCTAGAAATGTCCATGCAAATGAGATGAGGCACATGAAAGAAGAGGTGGCCTTGGTGTCTTGAGCCTGTGGTGGCAGCAGATTCCCACACTCCAGTGATAGACATCGTCATTCTAGCAAACCCAGTCCATTTTGGGTTTTACATTATTGTTACCCAAAGATAGGTGGTATTTCCCCGTCTTGTTGAGCTTTGTCATGCCCCACTATCTGCCTCACAAATAACTGGAATTGCAGATTACTGCCCAGCTCAAATGCCTGCAATGATCTCCCATAGCCTTCTGTATTAGTGCAACGCCTCACCCAATAAGATAAGGCCTCTGCAGTTGTCCCAGCCTAGTGTTCATCTGTCTCCTCATTGGGTGTACCCATTGGCCCTTGCTTAAATGCAATCTATTATTTCTTCTCCGTACCCAACCTCACGTGTGACCATCACAATCCTATCTTGGTTCATGCAGAATATCACCTGGCAAGGCATGACTGGGGGCCTGGTTTCCCAAGGATGGGGCTCCTTTAAGCTGCAAATGGCAGCAACTTGGGAAGGTCTGGGAAGCCCAGAATAGCCCATAACAAAGGAAGTTCTTGACACCAAAAGATGCAAAACCATTATCTCTGGTGTTACCTTGCCCCTTGTTCATCTTTCTTGCTTCTCAGGTTTCGATCATGGCTTTGCTCTTCCCCTCTTCCTGCTTCAGTTTTCCATTTAGATTTCTTACCTATCTACCAGTTCCGGGGCGGGAGGGGGGGGCAGTTTCTGACTTAATTTCTGGCAGAGTTATTGCTTTGGCCCTTGAACTACACTCAGCATTCTTCCTTGGCTCTAATATACAACACCTGGCCTCCTGGGTGCAAGGGTCAGTTTTTTTGTTTGGTTTTGGGTTTTTTTTTTTTGGTAAAGAGCTAGGTAGTAAATGTATTGGGCTTTGTGGCACATGGTCTCCATCACAACTACTCAGTGCTGCCATCGTAGTGGCAATATATGTGTAAACAGCATGTTTACAAGGCATACAGAAATGGGAGTTTCAGTAAAACTTTATTTACAAAAATAGGCTTTGAGCTAGGTGTAGCTTGCCAGCCATAACTTTCTGGCCTTACTCTAGTCAAACACTTGTTAATATCCACTTCTTACACTTGTTCATGTAACTGTTTGCCAGCCTGGATACATGATGTTCGTTCCTGTAGCCCATGCAAGGGATCATGTCCAGGACATGTCAGCTGGGAATCCTGCAGCCTCGGACTTGAGAGTTCTAGAGAACATTACTTGTCTCATTTAATCTACTCGCGAAGGAGTACTAATTCAGAACTGGTGAGAAGCCAGAGTACTTCAGTACTACCGAAATGAAAGTACTGGTGACTTGGACATCAGATCTATGTTCAGATTCCTGGCTTGTATTCTGAGGCCTAGTGTGACGTAGAGTAACATTTCCCAAATTTCAGCCATCAATGTTTTCTGCTATATCTCCACCACCTGCATATTAACTAGTTTATTTTCCTTTAAAAGTGATCCCCCCCCTTTAAAAACCTTAACGTAGGGGTACCTGGCTAAGCTCAGGGGTACCTGGCTGGTTCAGTCTGTAGAACATGTGACTGTTGATATTGGGGTCATGAGTTCAAACCCCACATTGGGTGTAGAGCTTACTTAAACAAAAAGCTTAAGGTAAGTTTACTTTTAAAAGAAACTTTATATTATTTATCTAAATGGAAAATCAGCCCCATTTGCAATAAATAAAAAGTAACCATAAAAAATAAAATACACTGTGAATAAAAGTGTAGCTACAAGAAATCTAGCTACTGTTACTTGTTGAAAGGTTCTGAACCTGACATCATCTGCTTTTTTAAAGAGAGAGGAGCATTAGTATTGGAGAGGTATTAAAAACCGTCCAGCTGCAGCCTCAGACTTTTTCCTTGATGTACAGAGAAATATTAGAAAATAAGGCAAATGTGATATGTTGTTTTTTATTGCTGGATCTGCTCACCTCCTGCAGTTACTGCGTGGAACCATTGGTCTCATGTTCTACCTAAAAATACTACCAGAATGAAAGGACTAATGACTTGGGCATCAGATCTATGTTCAGACTCCTGGCTTCACCTTGGATTCCCCAAGTGCAAAGTGAAAGCAGTTAATACTTATTTCACCTTCATGCATGCAGCAGATAGGAGCCACATAATGACAGGGCCAGGCTGAGCAGCAGTGTGGGGCTCTTTTAGGCACCTCACTTAGTGTTCATAGGATACCCACCACAATGCCAGTCCCTCCCATGGGCACTGTTGTCCTTGGAACCCTGTGACTTCAAAATGTCTTGTGCAGTTCTTACGGTTTCATCTGTGAAATTTCTATAATCGGCCCCATCACATCACAGCTGAGGGACCTTGGGCAAGTTACTTTCATTCCCTGCCAGCACGCTGGCCTGTGTGAGAATTAAACAAGACGGCTGTGGGGCACCTGGGTGGCTTGGATAAGTGTCCGACTCTTGATTTCAGCTCAGGTCACAATCTCACTGTTGGTGAGTTTGAGCCGCACGTCAGGCTGTGCTGCACTGGTTTTATCCTTGGTGGTACCTTGGATGATAGGTTTTGGTGTCCGGTCTCTTCCTCGCCTCCTGGACTGCGTTCCTGGAAGGCAGAGAGTAGGACAGGAGTCTTTCGTCTACATCACCACCCCTTTGCATTTACAGCCTGTGCACACCTGTCAGTGAAGGGAATGGGAAATGTAATTCCTGTTCATTTTGACTTCCTTCTCTACCTCCCGAGGCCGGAGCCTTGGCCTTACAAACTCTAATGGATCTCAGTAGCCCGTGTGGAAAATACTAGTATGGTAGACGAAGCTATGCCCATTGGTGCAGGCCTGGGATGAAACTGTGTCTGCTTGTCCTCTGCTGGCTGCGGGTGCTGGAGGATTTGTATGTGTCACCTCCCGCAGTCCCATTCTGCACCATTGGCCCTTAAGCCAGTTAATTCTCTGCCATTTCAAAGCTCACTCCCCACCTCCTGTGATCCTGCTGATTCACAGTCTTTCCTTTAGAACTTTTGTTTGTTACAGATGTTTTTACAAGTTCTTAGCCATGGGGTTCTTTTCTTCTAGCTTTACAAACCATTTTTCTTGGCTCACAGATTAAAGTCTGTCTATCTGTGTCATTGAATGAAGATTTCTAAGACTTCTCTGAGTCTTATTCTCAGGATAAACCACTCACAGCATAGAAATTCTTCCTTCAAAGGTTTTCTTCTCTTTTCTTTTCTTTTCTTTCCTTTTCTTTTCTTTTCTTTTCTCTTGCCTGGACGACTTAGTTCTAGTAGATTTCTATGGGAGGAAGAGACATCTGTGTGTTCTTGAGGGAAGACAGCAGGCAGGACTGGAGAATTCTTGACACAGAGGAGGTTCGTAGAAGAGGCCATCTGGCCCCAAGAAATTAAGTAGCCTGCCATAGTCGTATATCTGGGTGGTGACCCCATGCTCAACAGTCCCGGTGCCTCACCACTCTGCCTGTGACCTCCCAATAAACTGGGGTCTAAAGGCATCAGGAAATGAGCTTTCTATCAGAGCTCTCTATCCATCAGAGTGCTGCAAGGAACGTGGCCAGAGATGGAGTGGCCTCTTCACATTCAAATGACCTGTCCTGCCCAACGTGGGTTGAATTGAGAGGTCCAATTATGTGGGTTTACAGGGCAGCTCCTTCTGATACCTGTTCATTTGTTTATAGTCATCCCTTGAGGATGGAAAGTGCTGGGTAATGAGGTGTGGAAATCACAGGGAGCAGAGTCTGGCTGGGCAGAAAAGATGTAAACAGCGGGTGGAGATAAATGCAACAAAGAAGGCAGAGCTAAGGGCTGGGAGCACTGACCTTGCCAGGATAGGCAGCCTCCCCCCAGTTAAGGTAAAATTTTAATGCTGGCACCTACTGTTAACCAGATGATACCTGGAAATGAAGAACGTCCCCTGCCCTCATTCTGATGATCAGCCAACTCCGATGGGGTTGGTTTCCCCATGTACCAGCCTGGCCCTGAGTAAATACCTCCGTAACCAGATCAGGGAGCTCAAGACAGCCAAGGGTGTGCTCCCTGGTGCTGCTCCTCTACACCCTCCCTGAAAGAAGGTAGGAGCTGAATCCCCTATGAGGATAGGTTGGTGACATGGATATGGTGGCCAGCCCAGCAGTCCTGGCATCTAAGGAGGGCTGCAAAGTAAGCCAGCCTACTCTCCAGAGTTCGGTTCTGTGTGCTGTTAGCAGAGGCGTTAAGGAGAGACCTCTGAGTTTTGTTTTGTTTCTGTTGAATATAGAAGGAGGAAGATAAAGGAAAAGAGGCATATCCATTTTCAGCACCCAGCATATTTTAAGATTGCACTACAGACCAAACGTAGATCAGTGTTTGTTAGATAGCTGCTGAAGAAAATATCAATTAACCCAAAACACGGGGCACCTGGATGGCTCAGGCAGTTGAGCATCCAACTTCAGCTCAGGTCACGACGTCATTCATGGTTTGTGGGTTTGAGCCCATTGTCAGGCTCTGTGCTGACAGCTAGGGGCCTAGAGCCTTCTTTGGGTTTTGTTTCTCCATCTCTCTCTGTCCTTCCCCCGGTTGCATCCTCTCTCTCTCTCTCTCTCAAAACAAAATAAACATTTAAAAAAATATTTTAAAAAATCCAAAAATATGTTGGGAAGAGGAATCCTTATTGGGATAAGTAAATAGTCTTCTAAGGGCATTACTTTGATGGAGGCATTATTTATGTGGATTAAAAAAAAAAAGTGCTAGTGCATTTGTTTAAAAAAATCAATTGTAGGGGCACCTGGGTGGCTCAGTCAGTGGAGCGTCCGGCTTCAGCTCAGGTCATTACCACCTGGTTCATGAGTTCAAGCCCCGCATCAGGCTCTGTGCTGACAGCTCAGAGCCTGGAACCTGCTTCTGATCCTCTCTCTCTCTCTCTCTCTTTCTCTCTCTCTCTCTCTCTCTCTCTCTCTCTCTCTCTCTCTGCCCCTCCCCAGCTCATACTCTGTCTCTTTCTCAAAAATAAATATTAAAAAAAATTTTTTAATCATGTTATTTAATCCTACCTTTCACTAGCCTAAAACATAAAACAGTCTTACTATTTTTAATAGATTTATCTATTGTAATCTCAATAGGTATGGTAAATACCTGCTAGGAACAGAGAAGTGTATTATAATGGTAGCTGGTGGCACTTCATTTGTTGGTTAAATATGCCTGGCAGCCCCATGTCAAGGAGAAGTGAGGAAGGGTCAGCAGATTTCCCCAGTGGTGGTGTGCACACGGCCGCAAGAAAGGGTATAATTAATGCTCATACCCAGATTTTCAGAGCCTCAAGGCTCTTTTCTCTGAGGAAGGAAACCAGCAAGAAGAAAGAAAGCAACAGCTTCTGAAAAGAAAGTTAATGCTGATGGCTGTGTTTATGTGTCTCCAGTGTTTCACCCTGGTGGTCACCAATCCTGCAAAGGGCCTGATGTTTCTTTTCTGGGTCTTGGTGGAAGGTTTATCATTTTCTTGTTTCAACTCAGGAAATAGTTCCTGCCAGCATCTCTAGCCTGCTCTCTTGACCTTCCTTGGAAGCATTCTTTGCTCCTCTCAAACAATGTGACCTGGCCACCGTGCCTATGTATACCTCATTGCCTTGACTAGGAAGGCGTTTCTGGACCTTTCTCTACTTGTGACCTTGCTTCTAGACCCCTTTACACTCCCAACCCTTACCTTTGTTCACGTGGCCCACTCTGTCTCCTACTGCTCAGGACTTGGCTGAGGTGCCTCTGGGGGCCCTTGCTGGGTTCCCCTCCTGCCTGTCTGAGCACCCTGGCACCCTCCAGCATTACGCAGGCCTGTCTTGTAGCAGCGTGGCTGAGAGCGCACTGGCTTCTTGAGTGGCGGTCTTCCCAACCAGACTGTTGGTGCTTCATGGTAGAGGACTGGCTCTTCATCGGTCTGATGTCTAGCATAAATGCTCAGCAAGTATTTGTCAGGTAACTGAAATGAGTGGGGTTACTCAAATCCAGAAGTCACCTTCTAGAATCCTGAAGTAAAGGAAGAATTCTATCAAGTTCCCCAGTGAAGTGAGGGAGGTTCTTCAACATACAAAGAACGATCGACCTCATAAGTAATTAAAATGCAGGTAAGATAGTACTTTTCATCTCTGAATAGGCAGAAATAAAAAAAAATGATAAATGTGTTTTCACATATGTGAAGAAACATCACTGCATTTGTATTTTAACATTATGTGACCCAGTAATTCTACTCCCAGGGGCTCATCTTCCAAGATACAGTCACACATGTGCAAGATTAGTAGCTGGCCAGATAGATACTAATGACAGAGTTTAGGTTTTTGTTTTTGTTTATTTGTTTTGAAATAGAAGAATAGAAACATTATATGTCCGTCAGGAGACCAGTTAATTATGGTACTTTCATAAAATTGACTATTCTACAGTCATCAAAAAAGAATAATACAATTTTATGTGTTTTAGTATGAAACAGTCTCCAAGTGAAAAAAAGTGTATACAGAGCACTAACATTTTTATTTTGGGGAAAAAAGAATATATACATATCTGTTTACATATAGAATATTCTGGAATTATTTTTTAAAAATTGGTATCAAGAACCAGAGGGTGGAAGAATAGGTACAGAAGGGAGAATTGTTCTACTATACCCTTGGGTATCTGCTGAACTTTGTGCGTAGAATATCTTCCTTCCTTCCGTCCTTCTTTCTCCCTCCCTCTCTCTCTGTCTCTCTGTCTCTGTCTCTCTCTACTATTTTAGAGGGGGAGAGAGAGAGTGCAAGCCAGGGAGAGGGGCAGAGGGAGACAGAATCTTAAGCAGGTTCCATATTCAGCTTGGAGCCCAACACAGGGCTTGATCCCACAACCTGGGGTCATGACCTGAGCTGAAATCAAGAGTCAGGCACTCAACTGACTCAGCCACCAGGCACCCCTGTAGTATTTGTTTCTAAAAAGTACATTTGTTTTGAAAGAAACCTGTTGAGCAGTAGGTGTAAGTGTTCAGATTTGCTGAAATCTGCAGAATCGCTTTAAAAGTCACCGGGAAGAACTCTGTAATACAAACACTTTTCCTCCTGATGTTCCCGCACACCCTCCCACCCTCTAGCCCCTGCCTTTGAAGTCTCTCTTACTTACCTGTTTCCTAGTCCCTTGTTCTAGAAGAACCTTGGACCATTCTCTACTGGTGTCTGCATTAAATCAAGCTGAACATGGCTGCTTTTCCAATAAATGTGCAATGCCTTAAGTTTCTCTCACCTGCTGTTAAAGCATGTTGCTTTAAAAATATGAATGTGGGGGGCGCCTGGGTGGCTCTATTGGTTAAGGTTTCAAATCCTAGTTTTGGCTCATGGTTCCATGAGTTCGAGCCCCGAATGCAGCTCCATGCTGATAGCACGGAGCCTGCTTGGGATCCTCTGTCTCCCTCTCTGTCTGCCCCTCTTTCCCTCTCAAAATAAATAAACAAACTTGAAAAAATTAAAATATGAATGTGGGCTCTTCAGAACTATTTAGATCAAAGTTGAAATAACAAGTAGAGTATCACTACTATACTAATTAACCGACATCTGAATTATGGGCCAGAACTCTGTTTCTGTGTAGTGGAAATACAGGCTTTGATCTGGTGGTTTTGACATCAGTGGAATTCCTTGGAAGCAATTATAGTCTCCTCATTCACAGTCCCATGCCAAGACCAACATACACCTATAGGAAATGGGCAAGCTCCTACTTAGCTGTGCGATACCCTCCATTCCTAGTAAATATCATGAACTAACATCACACATTCAAAATCCAGATACCAGAGATTGTGCAAGAGTAATGCTGACAGTAGTGAAAGTGTGAACATAACACTTCTGTAATAAGGTAGAAAAGGGAATAAATGGGGTAAATTGTGGCTGTTGGAGTAGGCTATGATACAAGTACTGTCAAAACCCCTCCTTTGGGATCGCAAGCCATCCAGTTATAAAACACTGTGGACTCTGGGGACACCTGGGTGGCTTAGTCGGTTGAGCCTGCCAACTCCTGATTTCAGCTCAGGTCACGATCCCAGGATCGTGGGACTGAGCCCCTCATCAGGCTGTGCGCTGACAAACAAATAAATAAATAAAATGACATACTATAGACTCTGTCATCTAACTTATTTATTGATTTGTTAAAAATTGTGATGGCAAACAGGGGTGCCTGGGTGGCTCAGTCGGTTAAGCATCCAACTTCGGCTCAGGTCATGATCTCACAGTTCATGAGTTTGAGTCCCGCGTTGGGCTCTGTGCTGACAGCTCAGAGCCTGGAGCCTCCTTCAGATTCTGTGTTTCCCTCTCTTTCTGCCCCTCCCACTCATGCTCTGTCTCTCTCTCTCTCTCTCAAAAATAAAAAAAAACATTAAAAAAAGTTTTTTTTAAATGTGGCCCAAACAAAATGCAAGCTTTGCTGAATTGTTTGGTTTGTGGGTTTTTTTTCCCCATTTCCATTTGTAGCTTAGATTCATGAGATATCTCTTCTGTTTCTTACCTTTTCTTTGTGACAGTTTTGTTTTGCTGCTAAAACGGAGTGAATTTTAGTTTGGAAAAGCATTTGGTCTATTATCTTGTCTAACTGTCTCATGTCTGAGGCATTAACCAGAGAGGTTAAAGGACTGGTCCAACATCTGTCTGATAATGTGTCGGAAAGGGAGCGGGATTCAAACTCAGCTGGGTGCACCTTCCACTCTGCTTCTCTCTTGTGCTGCAATAATGGCAGTCTCTGGTAACAGAATGTTTTATTAGGGATGGGGAGAATGATTGAGTTAGAAAATCCAGGGAACATATTTAAATTTATATTTTTTTCTCAAATCATTATTTCCCTAAGAAATCAGGTCCTTTTGCTTCTAGACATTACTATATAAAGTGTTTGCATTTCCACAAGTTTCTAAGGAATTCTACAAGTTTTGTATTTTCTACCCAGGAACAAAATTGCTCTCACCAAAACACAATAATCAGGGTGCTCTTAGTTTGCCAGTTGTACTCCTCAGCTTCTAAAATTATCCTGAAATGGACTTTTTAGCCTGACTTCTAAGGTGACTCTGTGTAACTTCAGTAGCTTCTGTCCTGGCTCACTGCTAGTGACATAGTTGTGACTCACCAGATGAAGTCAGATTCATTGACATTTCCTAGGAAAACCAGCTCTCCTGGGCACATCAGAACCAAAGCTGGGAATGAGAGAATGTTGGAGGCTGTTGTGCATCTCTCACAATAGCCCTACTGCCCACTTCATAGTGTGCACGCAGTTCACGGAATGCTTTTTCATAATTCCTAGGGGTGGGGCAAGGGACACATTAAGAGGGGAGGGCAGTTGCTCATCACAACACTAAGGAGACTGGGACTCTGTGAACAGCGGAGGGGAGGGCACTCACTTATCTCTCTTCCCTACTCCAGTCCTGTTGCTGAGGACCTGACCCCAGGCAAAGGAAGAAGCAGGGTCCTGGGGTTGGGGGGCAATGCTGGGCTGCATCCAGGGAAGGGGAAAGAAATGGGGAAAGGAATTTGAAGCTGTGGTCACAGGACCTCCTATGGCCACCTTCCGAGCCAGGTAGGTTGTTCACCTTTATTCAAGTCAGGTGTTGAAGCCTCTGTGCCACTTCCCACTGATGGATCCTGCTGGGGCCCACCCAGCCAATGGTGCTGGCTTAAGAGGAAGTGATGAAAAGTCAGGAACCAACCGAGACAGATGCTCTGTTTACAGTCTTTGTAAAACAGGGAACTCAGAAGAGAGTGAATCAGCAGCTGGAAAGAGTTCTGTGTTTAAGTGCCAGAGACGTTAACCCTGTCATGCACATTCATTTGTTCATTCATTAAGTTTACGGAACGACTCCTGTACAGGCCACCAGGCTAGAAGCTGTGGCTGTGCAGGGGTAGTGATAGGGTGCGCATAGTTGAGGAAGGATACAGTTCACGAATCTTGCGTTTCTATTAGTACTCCTGGGAAAAGTTCTCTGTGCAAAAATCTAGCCTCTCAAAATTGGTTATAAATCAAATTTGTGTATTTGAAGTTTTCTCCCTGCTCATTTGTTTCATTTCAGAATTGATGTAAGGTGATCACAAAATGAATCCTTTTTAAAATAAGAGCAATTTATACACTCTTTCCCTAGTTTCATTCATATATTTTTATTTTTTTTTAAAGCTCTGCATTTTCTTTTCTTTTTTTCTTTAATGTTTATTTTTGAGAGAGAGAAAGACAGCATGAATGGGGGAGGGACAGAGAGAAAGGAAGACACAGAATCCGAAGCAGGCTCCAGGCTCTGAGCTGTCAGCACAGAGCCCAATGCAGTGCTCGAACTCACAGACTGTGAGATCATGACCTGAGCTGAAGTCAGATGCTCAACCGCCTGAGCTACCCAGGGTCCCCTCATTCATATGTGTTAAAGTTGACTATTAGAGGATTTAAAAAGCAAATTGCATTCTATTCAAATCATGTAATTTTAAGAGCTAGTGATTTTCCTTTCTTTTTTCATCAGTACTTTATGAGATACCAGTTGGTCACTGATTTTTTTTTTTCCTTTGTATCCTGTGAACTGTGTTTGTCTTTTTATTGACATGTGTGAAAAGTTGGTTTTCTTACTTCTCTCCCAATTTTGATACAAACTTTTCCCATGACCTTTTTTTATCTTCTCCAGAGCATCCTTTTGTATAGCAGAGAAAACTTTAGTGGGTCCAGTGCCACGGGGACTGCAGGTACAGCTGCAATGAAGAATACTGTGCAGAAATAGGTGCTTAAAAATACTTGGTTACTTCTAGCTAAACCCTAAAAAATTTAAGTTAGCAAAAAGCAGAATTAGCCTTTTTCCTTAATTGTTTTAGATCAAGGTACCAGCTTTAAAGTGCTTTCTTGTTTTGTTGAAATTAAGTTGAGAGTCCTAAGGCTTGCTGGGGTCAGTGTTGTCTCCTTTTTACTCTCTAGAACCTAAGCATCATGAGGATATTGGTTGTTGTTGTTTGCTAATATAATGCAGAACCTAAGACAAATGCTTGGCATACAACAGGTGTTCAGTGAACGTTTGCTAAATGACTTTGGAAAACTTTTAACTTTAATCTTAGAAATTACCCTGTTCTCCAAAATTGGATAAGATGTCCTCTATTTAATCTCCTGTCAGAACATTGGGTAGGGGTGGTTTGGATTGCTCACACCATCCCATCTCCCAATATAGGTGAGAGGTTACTCTTTTTTTTTTTTTAATATTTTTTTTTAAGTTTATTTTTAAGAGAGAGTGTGTGTGAGCAGGGCAGGGGCAGAGAGAGAGGGGGACAGAGGATCCAAAGCAGGCTCTGTGCTGACAGCAGAGAGCCGTATGTGGAGCTCGAACTCACAGACTATGAGATCATGACCCGAGCCGGAGGCAGACACTTTACCAACTGAGCCACCCAGGCTCCCCGTGAGATGTTACTCTTGTGTGAGATGGTGAATCCTACTTGCTTTGCAAGGCAGGGGGAGGGAATTCCTTTGTGAGGGAGGCATATGTGACTTGGCTGACCCTTTCCTGCCTTTCTCTGCTTATTGGGATTTAGGGCTATAGTGGAGATGAATTTAATTTTTCTTAATCATCATCATGACTATAATGAAATGATCAAAGTCTTTTATAACTGCTGGGAATAATTCCTTCTTTTCAGAAGTAAAATGTTGGTTTATCACTCATTCCCAGACTTTGAGGACTCAGAACTTCTGGCTTGAATTTTTGTGTTAATTGTGAAACTGTTTCTTCGGTAAGTCAAGGCATGCTGACGCATTTCTTGTCTTGAGGGTAAAAACACCACCTCTATGTGAGTCATTACATCTAATCACGGGAAATGTATGTAGTGGCTACTGTGTTAGGAAATATCTTGTCCTATATTTTTCGGTCCGCAGCCTATTGCATTGAGTCGATGAGCATAAACTGGAGTGGAAAAAAAAAACCAAGTGGCTTGGTTGAAGACCAGTCTGTGTCTTCAGTAAGCACATATTCCTCTTATAGTTGGAAGTTAGAATATGGGATGGAGTGAGCCAGGAAAAAGAAGCCAGCTGTCAGCAACAAATGCTTCTGGTGAATTTGCTGATTGCTGAGCACCTGCTTTGCTCCAGATGTTGCTTTGGCTGTGGAGGGGAGAAAAAACGAAAAAGGACCAGGTAGGAAGGAAGGAAGGAGCGGGACAGATTTGTGTGCTGTTTGGAAAACTAACGAAAGCAGTTATTGAAAATGGGTTGAAGAGTTGCTGGAAGGATGTCACAGTTGTGGGTGACGAAGCATGTGGCTCCCTTTGCCTTTACAAAGATGATTTTGTGTTTACCATGCACCACACAAGGCAAACATTTATATACTCAGATTATAACTTGTGTTGCATCGTGTTTATGTATATCATTTATCTTGGCTCAAATTATGATGTGTAAATATGTGTTTTTACCCTGGTTAGTCTTAATTACAGATAATGAGTTTGAGGGTCTTGTAAAGAGTAACTAATCACTTCTGTAGAAACACAGTTTGGTTTTGTTAACTGGAATCTCCATCACAGCCGAATGAAAATATTAAGGAAAATCCTTACTCTGTTTAGATCTTGAAAAGCTGGAAGTTGGTGTGCAGAGTTTTAGTTCACAAACACTCAGCCTTACCCTCTCAAAATCTCACCTTCCTGAATTCAAATTCATGTTTGTACTCTGGCACACATAAATGTTCTAGCCTTCTGAGGACCTCGTCTCCCTGTCTGGGATCCACTCTGCCTTTCCCCATACAGCCATCTGTATTTGGGAGAGGGTTCTCAAGCTTTATCATGCCTCATGAGGTTCAGCACAGCCCTGGATTTGCCCAGTGTTACTAAGCAAAACTATGAGGCAAATCTTTCCTATACTTAGTCCCACCCTCAGGCCTTTACAAAGAGGTATGTATGGCTCCCAGCCATGGGCCAAGAGACCCTGACTGTCAACCAGGAGTCAGCTGACCTGGTGAAGGAGTTTACTAGGTAATGCCTTTGTTACCTTTTCTAAAAGGCATTTGTATGTAAGTAAATTCTTTTGAGGAGCAAAGAGTGAGCAGCTTTGGTGAAGTTTTCAAAATAACCCTTCCTAGAGGAGGTGTTTTTGGTCAGAGTCCATAGCGAGGTTGACACTGAATGGGAAAGGCTAGATAGAAGTCCAATCCTAAAACCCATTTTCCTAGAATTTGCCTGAAAAGGCATATCTTGTCCAAAATTCATTGCTGTGTGTGTGTGTGTGTGTGTATGTATATGTGTGTGTGTGTGTGTATATATACATGTGTATATACACGTGTTATATACACACACACACATACACATATACATACATATACATAAAGTGTAAATTTTGTTACTGGTGAATCAACAATTCCAAAGCGATGTTTTAGGAACAAAGATTTAAACTTGCAGAGCACAAGTCAAAAATATCACTCCCTACCTGTGAGATGTAGACAGGGCACTCATCAACTCCTCAGTTTACTTATCTGAAAAATGGGGATAGCAATGCGTACTTCATGTAGGGGGTGGTAAGGCTTAAATGAGACACTTATTAGAATCCATTAAGGTAAGTAGTAGTGGTTTGAGGATAGCTTCCTGCTGAAAATACTGTGATGAGTGTTTCCGGTGTACCTCTGAACCTTTATTAGACTTCCTTAAATAAAATAACTTGTATGAGGAAGAAATAGTGTTCAGTGAATCACATGGAGAAGTTCTGGTAAAACTAGAGCTAAATCTATTTTTTTTTTCTCTGTCATGTCACAAAATGAATTAAGGAGGGAGATGGTAGATGGGAAAGGTGGCATTATCTGTAGGAAATTGTACACAAACCTTGATAAGAGTGGGTCACAATTTTCCTGTGTTTTTTTTTTTTGTTTTCATTTTATTTTAATTTCCTAAAGAAGTTTTTGGCAAAGAAAAATATTAGTTTTTCCCCAAATAATTGTTTAGATTTTTTTCTCTTTCTTTAGTTCAAATTGTTCTACTCTTTGCCACCATTCCAGTAAAAGGACCCCCTTTGCCAAAAAGTGAATATGAATCAAAAAAGAGAAAGTTTTAGGTATTGACTTCTTTTTTTTTTTTTTTAAGTTTATCTATTTACTTTGAGAGAAAGCAGGAGGGGCAGAGAGAGAGGGAAAGAGAATCCCAAGCAGACTCCGTGCTGTCAGTGCATAGCCGGATGCAGGGCTCGAATTCATGAACCATGAGATCATGACCTGATCCTAAACCAAGAGTCTCAGACACTTAACCAACTAGGCCACCCAGGCACCCCTTGACTTCCTTTTTACAAAGCTAAAATATCGAATTTCTGAGAAATCTGGTTGTCTGCTTTACTAGAACAGTATATGGTCATTACAGCGTACATAGTAAATCCTGCTGATTCCTTTTTTTTTTTTTTTAAGATTTGATTTTTAAGTAATCTGTACACCCGACACAGGGCACAAACCCACAACCTCAAGATCAAGAGTTGCATGTTCCACTGACTGATGGAGCCAGCCAGGTCCCCCATACTGATTCCTTTTAACAGGAGATTATTTTAACCTTACAATTTCCAGAGCATTTGTAGAATCCTGCAATTGAAATGAAACTTAATGATCTTTTAATGCAAATTACACTCACTGTACCCCTTCCCAGTAGGGGAATTACTTCACCATCTTGCCCAGGAATAGCAGTCTGGCCAGTCTTCTCATGAACATCTAATCATCATAAATCATCCCATTCACTCTTCTCTTTCCCCTTCTCCCTGTTTCAGCAACAAGTAAGAATCCCCAGTGTTTTCCTCAAACGGGAAATCTGGAATTGTGTTAGCAACTTCTTAAAAAGTCAAGGCCTTTCTATAAGCTAGTAGACTGGTTAGGAGGGTGTAGGAGATTAAGTGAGTTACAAAGTCTTGGGCTACTGCTTACCATATTCACTGACTTTTGTCCTGTTCAGACAGTGGACTTTTCATGAGCTCCTGCCTCTGAATGTCAGGAAGCATGAGTATGTTGGGGCCGCTTGGGGATTTATGGTTTTGTGGACTTGAGTTTATAGAGGAAAGGAAGTTGTCAGCTTTATAACTGCAGTTCTTCTGGCTCAAAACCCTTTGTAGTAGGTCACCACAATAATACCTGATTTAATCTTTTTATGATTTGGCCCATAACACTGTTAATATTCACAAACACTTTGATCACATAATTTTTCTTCCTAAAAAATCCCTAAACTTTTTTTTTTCACTTTTTAGCAGTTTATATATTGAAAGCATCGTTTTCTGATAACTATTATAATACATTTATTTTAGATCCCATAGAGGCAAAGGCAATTGTTCTTAATAATTTTGTAACAAAGTGACTAAACAATTTGTTTAATTGACTTTTTAATCATTCCCTGTCCCCTGCCTGTGTGTGTGTGTGTGTGTGTGTGTGTGTGTGTGAGAGAGAGAGAGAGAGAGAGAGAGAGAGAGAGAGAGAGACAGACAGACAGACAAAGACAGAGACAAAGAGGGGGATTTAAGTGACAGTTGGGTAGAGGATTGGACTTGGCTATCTCTGGTGATTCATTTGCTTCCCTGAGCAGCCCTAGGTCGTAGTTCAGTTTAGCACAGAATATCCCTTGTACAGACTGTCCAGAAGTTCTGAGTTTAAGGTTTAAACACATACTAAGGAGTGCATGGGATACAGGACTATACTGACTATAGCACTATATGCTGGGGGAGGGCAACAGGAGAATCATGGTGGGTTTAGTCTTAGCTCTCGCACAGTCCTTGGAGTTGGTTAGCATACTTGCCACTCCATAGGTAATCCATGGTGCTCTAATTTCCCTCCAAGGTGAGGACTGTGTGTCATCTGATGGCACCCAGAATGGCTATGGAAACAGATGGGACCTAGTTAGGTAGAATTCTTCATTGAACCCCACAGAACTCTTTCATAGGACTCTACTTTCTATGTTGCCTCTTTTGTCCACAGTTTACCTGGGGATTCTCTAGTCCCTAGATGACCTAATTTTCAAATGGAACCTGAGATCTTATAAGCTGGGTTCTCACATTTGTGTTAACTTTGTTCTCCACTCAAGTCCCCATCATGGTTAAGGCTTGGGTTAGAGTTCCCAAGGTGGCTGATCAGACTTGTGGCTCATTACCATATACCATTATCCTCTGCACATGCAAGCATGTGTTTTACCCCCAATATAGGTAAAATGGTTAAACTTTTTTTACCCCCCAAATATAGGTAAAATGGTTCTTCATAATCACAGAAATTCCATGACAATTAAATATGATTGTATTTCCCAAATGCTTGGCCACTTATTTTTAAGCTACAAATTCTACCACACAAAATAATTTCTGCCAGGCTATTGAAATTTATAACACTGGACATCTAGTTTATCTGAAATTCACTCAAGTTGGAACTTTCTATTTCCTCTGGGCATCTACACTACAAAGATAATAACATTTATAAAAAGTATTCTGAGGCACTTAGATGTTGAAAAGCTCTATATACCATCAACCAGGTCGGTTAGAATTAGATGAGCTGGGGTTAAGTGTATTTTGTTTTGTAGTTAAGATTTTATAGTCTGTGCGTGTATACTGCAATCACTGATTAACCAGAATATAGAATTAGAGTAGCCAAGTTCCCCAGTCCATCCCCAAGATGGCTGGAGGGCTGTATTACCCCTTTCCTGGTAGTGTGGAGGCCGAGCTTGTTTCCTTTTCTCATCCTAAGTGCTTGCTTGAATTATGAGAGTGGGAAATTCTAAATTCCTAAATCCCAAAGCCACTAGGGAAGACCCTGTTTGTCTACATTAAAGAGTACCCTCTGCTTGACTATGGGTCTTGCTCTGCTTTTCATTAAAATGAAAAAGAAAAAAGTCAAAACCGTGCTCCTTACTGCCCTCTTTACTCTTGTTCCCCTGTCCCCCTTGGTTTTTGGATCTCTTTATTCTCTTTTAATCTAGAGCAATGTTTGGATTTTTTATGACATTGACATTTTGAAGAGTCCAGACTAGTTGTCCCCTAGAAGATTTCATATTGTTTCCTTTGCATTGCTCTTTTTTTGTATAGTACTTTTTTTACGGTGGTAAAACATACATAACAAAATTTGCTCTTTTAGCCATTTTTAAGTGTACAGTTCAGCAGCATTAAGAACACTGATGGTGGTGTTGTACAACCATCGCCACTATTTTCAGAACTTTTTCATCATCCCAAGCAGGAACTCTGTACCAGTAAATACTAACTATCTGTTCCCTCTTCCCCCAACCCACTGATCTAGATCTAATTAACTTAGCCAGTATAAAAGTCTGGGTGGATTGTCTTAAAATTGGTAAAAATCCAAAACATTCCTTCATGTGAAAAAAAAGTTAAAAGGAAATAAATAGAAGACCTTAACAGATGGGGCACCTGGGTAGCTCAGTCGGTTGAGTGGCTGACTCTTGACTTAGGCTCAGATCATGATCTCATGGTCATGAGATCGAGTCCTGCTTCAGGCTCCGCACTGGGCATGGAGCCTGTTTAAAATTCTCTCTTTCCTTCTGCCTTTGCCCTGCTTGTCTCCTCTCTCTGTCTCTCTCTCTCTCCCCCTCCCTCCCTCTCAAAAAACAAAACAAAACAAAACAGACCCTAACAGATTAACTTTAGTGTATGTATTGCTGAAGCGGCCACACTAACAGATTAACTTTAAAAAGCAGTGCATTGGGGCGCCTGGGTGGCTCAGTCGGTTGAGTGTCCGACTTCAGCTCAGGTCACGATCTCGCGGTCCGTGAGTTCGAGCCCCGCGTTGGGCTCTGGGCTGATGGCTCAGAGCCTGGAGCCTGCTTCCGATTCTGTGTCTCCCTCTATCTCTGACCCTCCCCCATTCATTCTCTGTCTCTCTCTGTCTCAAAAAAATAAATAAATAAATAAAAATAAAAAGCAGTGCATAGAATACAGTTTTGATACGTGCTACAACATGGATGAACCTTGAAAACATTATGTGAACTGTCATAAGCCAAACTCAAGAGGACAAATACTGTATGATTCCACTTACTGAGATATCTAGAATAGACAAATTCTTTAGTCCTGTTTTTAAGGTAGACTGAAGGCGTCAAAAGCATGCATATAAACTGCCGGTGTAACATACTACTTTTGATGAAGGGAGAAATGCATAAAGTTTGGGCAGTTTGGCAACATAAAGAGATGGGGAAGGAGACAGTAACTGGGTCGTGAAAGGGAATTTGGATGTGGTGACAGGGAGTCAAAAACGGCAAGAGTAACCAGTCATATTTGTGCTTTAGAAAGTCACTGACAGGGACACCTGGGTGGCTCAGTCGGTTAAGCATCTGACTCTTGATTTCAGCTCAGGTCATGATCTAGTGGTTTGTGAGCTCGAGCCCCACTCGGGCTCTGTGTTGATGGCGTGGAGCCTGCTTGGGATTCTCTCTCTCTTCCTGTCTCTCTGCTCCTCCCCTACTCACTCTTTCTCTGTCTCTCAAAAATAAATAAACTTAAAAAAAGAAAAAGAAAAAGTCAGTCGGTCACTGGCAGCCCAGGAGGGCTGGCTGGGAGAGGAAGGAGTGCAGTACTGGAAGACAGGCCAGCTAGGAAGCTGCTGTAATGCTTCTGGGCAGTGAAGATGAGAAACATCATTATGTGTGTTTAGGGAAGGTTGATTTCTTTTTTAAAATAAAGGAACTGTGAGATTATTCCTTTTTTTTTTAAGAAACAAAATTATTTTCTTAAAACCAATAATTTTCCTGAGTTATTGTGTATGTTTGGCTTCTTTAAGCAGGGCATACTTTTATGGATTTCAAAAGGGAAAGAGGGTAAAGAACCATTCCCTCTTCTCTTGACTACCTGGCACAGGAGAAATAAACAGTTGGCCTTCCGGGGTGGGGTCAGGGGGATCCACATCATAGGCATGCTACAGCCAGCATTAGGAGTGCTTTTCCCAGCCCTGGGGTGCCATGTTCTGCTTTTACACTAGACACTTGGCCCTGTGCTGGACAGAAGACTAGTAAATAAAGAGCTTGTCCTTGAGGAAATTACCATCAAGCAGAAGGTTGGTGGGGGAACATGACAGCCCCAGCAGAAAAATAATTACAGCAGAGAGTGAGCTGTTATAAAAGCTGAAGAGTGCAGAGGAGACAGTTCTGCCTGGAGACGCCCTGGAAGCCTCTGCACATGTGAGTGGGGTTTGAAGGACATGTGGAAGTCCCTCCCTGGGGGCTGAAGGGGACAAGCATCCCTGGCCCCTGAGTAGGAGGCATAGCATCCAGATCACGCTGTGGAAGTTAGCAGAACTCACAGGTCCTGCCCACTCCTGATCCTGAAAGATAATAGCTCAGGATAATCTTCCCAGTTACCTAAGGATCAGTGTAATTGGTTCTCCTATAGTGATCTCCAGTTCCTTTTTCAGTTCTCAGTTCTTTTTCTTTCTTTCCATCAAGACCTAAGATTAGAGATGCCACACACTAGCTTTTTTAGGGATTATTTCTCCTGGAATCGTGATTAATGAACATTCCAGTTCCTGAACTGATTGCCTGATGTGCATTCTTTACATGAGGCATTACAGGGAAACATTATTGTTTCAGACCCAGTTAGTTAGGATTTGCAGTAATCTGGATCAGAGTTTGATGGCTTATACATTAGGAACAGAGTTTGCTAAATAAATTAGTATTCTGTTAAATACGATTTCAAGAATACCTAACCTAGTTATGGAAAAAGTGAGGTGTTTGGTTTTTGTTCTTTCCTTTTTTTAATTTAGTAGGTTCTAGTATACTTTTCAAAAATAAATCTTGTATATTCATTAAAGCAGACTTAGTAGGAGTTTTAATTGTTAATTTTTTTAAAGCAAGTAAGGCATGAGTACATTCTCGTTTTTTAAAACAAATGACAGAAGTAGCTAAAATTAAAAGTATATGTCCCCTTTCACCAACTGCCTGTACCTTCCTTTTTTTATGCGTTTACAAGCACACACATTTAATAGCATGTTGTATGTTTTGTGCACTTAAAAAACATGATCTGCCTTGGGCACCTGGGTGGTTCAGCCAGTTAAGCGCCCAACTTCAGCTCACATAATGATCTCACAGGTTCGTGAGTTTGAGCCCCACATCAGGCTCTCTGCTGTTAGCACAGAACCTACTTCAGATCCTCTGTCCCCTCTCTCTCTGCCCCTCCCCTGCTTACACTGTCTCTCAAAAATAAACATTAAAAACATTAAAAAAAAACAAGATCTTCCTAATCTATAATTAGCTCTTTTCTTACAACGGCATGCAGTGGATGGTTCCTTATGACCGTGCCTATATGTCGACCCCATTTTTTTTTTTAAGTAATCTGTACACCCAACATGAGGCTTGAACTCAAGACCCAGAGATCAAGAGTTGGATGCTCTACTGACTGAGCCAGCCAGGCACCCCTGCTTCATTCTTTTTATTTATTTATTTTTTTAACATTTATTTATTTTTGAGACAGAGAGAGACAGAGCATGAACAGGGGAGGGGCAGAGAGAGAGGGAGACACAGAATCAGAAGCAGGCTCCAGGCTCTGAGCCATCAGCCCAGAGCCCGACGCGGGGCTCGAACTCACGAACCGTGAGATCGTGACCTGAGCTGAAGTCGGACGCTCAACCGACTGAGCCACCCAGGCGCCCCACTTCATTCTTTTTAAAAGGTGTATAATGTTCCATCTTGTGGCTGTCCTGTGATTCATTTACTCATTTCCCTGTTGGTCAGTATTTAGATTGTTTGCCATCTTTGCCGTCACAAACAATGCTATGGTTGTCTTTTTTCAAATCTTTGTGTTCATGAATTTCTTCCAGTAAGACTTATATACTAGTAAATTCTTGGTTAGTATTTAGAGTTGATGTTTATATTTGGAGATTAAAAAAAATAGTTTTCTTTAGAAATATTCAATTTCTTAAAGATATTTATGAATGACATATCGGATAAAGGGCTAGCATCCAAAATCTATAAAGAACTCCCCAAACTCCACACCCTAAAAGCAAATAATCCAGTGAAGAAATGGGCAGAAGACATGAATAGACACACTTTTCCAAAGAAGACATCCAGATGGCCAACAAACACATGAAACGATGGACAACGTCACTCATCGTTAGGGAAATACAAATCAAAGACGCACTGAGATACCACCTCACACCGGTCAGAGTGGCTAAAATGAACAAATTAGGAAACTATGGATGCTGGCGAGGATGTGGAGAAACGGGAACACTCTTGCACCGTTGGTGGGAATGCAAACTGGTGCAGCTGCTCTGGAAAACACTGTGGAGGTTCTTCAAAAAAATAAAAGTAGAATTACCCTATGACCCAGCAATAGCACTGCTAGGAATTTACCCAAGGGATACAGGAGTGCTGATGCATAGGGGCATATGTACCCCAGTGTTTACAGCAGCACTTTTCAACAATAGCCAAATTGTGGAAAGAGCCTAAATGTCCATCAACTGACGAATGGATAAAGAAGATGTGATTTATATATACAATGGAATACTACTTGGCAATGAGAAAGAATGAAATCCTGCCATCTGCAGCAACGTGGATGAAACCTGGAGGGTATTATGCTACGTGAAATAAGTCAGAGAAAGACAGATATACGTTTTCACTCATATGTGGATCTTGAGAAACTTAACAGAAGTCCATGGAGGAGGGGAAGGGGGGAAAATAGTTACAGAGAGGAAGGGAGGCAAACCATAAGAGATTCTTAAATACTGAGAACAAACTGAGGGTAGAAGGGGAGTGGGGGAGAGGGGAAATGGGTGATGGACATTAAGGAGGGCACTTGTTGGGATGAACACTGGGTTTTGTATGTAAGCCAATTTGACAATAAATTATATTTAAAAGAAGTATTCAATTTCTTGCAAATTCTGATGTCTTTTCTGTAAATAGACTTGTGACATCTTCTGTGGAGCATTCCGTTGAGCCACTACATGGGATAGTGTCAGCAGTTTTATTGTGAACTATTGCCAAAGGCAGTGTCAGGAAAGGGACTTCATAGCGTAGAGGTAGAAATTAGTTCTTGGTTCATCTTCCTCCTTCCTATCCTGATACCAGATTAGAGGTTCCATAGACTGGCTTGCCCTGTGGTAAAGCATGAATGCACTCTCATTTTTTTAAAAATTAGAAGTACTGTGTAGGATCTAGAACATAGAAGTGCCCCACCTTTGCATTCAATAAAAACCATGAGAAAACCGGAGCCCCTGATTTACTTGATTGTTTGTTTTCATGTTTCCTCTGTGTACCTCTCTTTCTTTTCCTCTCTGCATGAATTGTTAGCATTTCTTTCTGGGGCTATTGCCCAGATTAAAGCCATGGAAAAACTTGTGGCTGTGTGTAGTTCCTCTTTGGTACCTCTGACACCAGAAAAAAAGAAAAAGTAATGGCAGGTACACTTTTGCCATTACATCCCTTTTCTTACAATGCCCCAAAATGGATTTTTAGGGGAATCAGATGTCAAGTCCTTCCATTAAAATATACCTCTCTATTATTTAAATGCTGATTTGTGTTTTCTTTCTAGGATCTGACATATTCTTAAAAGATAGAAAAATTCTTATGCTTCCATTTCTTTCCTTTTCCTATGTAATTTTAATGTTTACTTAAGAAACAATCTAAATCACTTAGTTATCAGACCAGCAGGATGTCCCAGAAAAACAGAAAAATCCTCTGACTAAAAAGGTGAAAGAAGGCCCAAGGGGGATGGGTTGAATGCACTTTGGTACCTCCAGATAATATAAAATAGAATGAAGGCTCTGTCAGCATGGGAAGATCTCCAGGATTATACTGTTCAGGTGAAAAAATCATGCAGAGAGTTTGTAGAATATGTAAATATTTCTGTAAGAGGGGGGGAGAAATAAGAATTTATATTTGCATTTGCTGTTATTTGCATAAAGAAACTGAAGAGTACACGAGTGATAAGTAAAAGTGTTTATTTCTGGTAAAGGAAGGGAGTGGGTGGGAGTAAGACTTTTTCTAGCACACCTTTTTATAGTGTTCTAATTTTTAAATTATTACTCTATTACTTATTCAAAGAATAAAGTAATTTTCGAAAGGAAGTTTTACATTATTAGGTAAAGGGTGAACTAAATCTGACCTCATTTAAGTCCACTATTTATGTGACCTCACCTGTCACATTTGAGCCTTAGTACCCACTGGGGTCGGGTCAGTTGCAGGACCATCTATTTGGGGGAGGAAGGTACTAAATTCTATAATTAGAATCTGTATGGTAATTTAGGTTCTAACTGCTTTGGCAAGAAATTGAAAAGGCACATCTGTATTTAAGCTGTTTCACTTAGCGTATTCACTCTTGTTGGGTTTATTCTTTTTTTCCCCAAAGTAATTGAAAACCTTAAAACATGATGCTCATGAGTCACAGCTGGAATCTCTTGCCGATGCCTCAGTAAACAGTGAGAAAGTGAACTCAAGCTATGGTCTTGAGACATTTTGTTATTTGCTGAAGTCTGTGTCCTAGAGAAAGTGTTATAGTCTGAGCTGTCATTTTTACAGGAGCAGGAAAATTCAGATCCGAAACATCCCTCCTCACCTGCAGTGGGAGGTAAGCCAGTGTCACCTGTGTGTTTACCGTCTTCCTGCCCTCCATCCTCATCTTCCTTTTTAATAGGTCAGCAAAACCGCTCTCCCTCTGTGAGTTCCCTGGGGAATTAGAGGTCCTCATACCTCTCCACAAAGCTCCTGCGTGCTCTGTCTTCCTTTTTCAGTATCCTAATGTACGTGATCTGTCACAACTTTAGGGTTGTGTTCGTCTTTTTTGTTGTGCAAGATGTGTGCTTTGAGCCCTCCTGTTCTGTCTTCTCAGGCACCAAGCACTGACAAACTATGAAACAAAATGTATACCTGGTTTGTGATTTTTCGGTCATGATTTTGTAAAAGACTTTTTACCTTTCCAAATTCTGATTTTGGAAAAATAAGATCAGTGGAAACCCAATAAAAATAGAAGATTGTTAGTTTGAGTAGGTTTTTTGTTGATTGTGAATGAGTTGCTATGAGTAATAGTGAAGATATAGTTTCAGAGTTGTAAAACTTCTTATAAGATTGCTACCTTAAAATTCAAGAAGACAGAATGTGAGGAGTGGCCTCATTGCATTATTTAAAAACAAACTGCCCCAATGTTTATTTCCAACCCAAACAAAATCAAAACAGCCTTAAAGGAAATAGAATGTTTTGTCTGACATTTTTATTACTTAAAGAAATCCTTTATTATGGAAAATTTCAAAGTAAAAAAAAATGTATATCCCACTGCTTTGTAAAATAAGGAGATCCCTAGAGAAAAACAGAAGGAAGAATGGTTAAAACTTGTAAGAAGGACAAGTAAACCTTGTCCTTTATTCTGCTTGTCCTAAAGCATTGTGCCCCAACCATCACGATGGATGTGGTTATTAACAGTAAGACTCTGAAATTCTGCTGTGTCACCTTAGTGGACAGATTACTTGAGAGCTAATAACCAAGTGCAAGTCCCATATATTTATTCATTTTTAACTGTTTTGATGGAAGACCTGAAATATCAATTTAATTAGATTATTCCTGTAACTGGCCTTGTTTTGTTTTAGTTCATTTGCTGGGAGATATCACTATACTATTTTTGTGTGTGTGAGTACAATCTTATCTTCCTGTTCTGACATGGGATCTCTCTTTTTCAGGTGCTGGATGGACTTTTGGCTCAGTATGGGACAGTGGAGAATGTAGAACAAGGTATTAAGTGAGCAAATTAGCCTATTGAATTTTGAGTGGGATTGTTATCTGTTATAGGCTGGGTCAACTCCAAAGACAAATAGTAAATTCAAATTCTTTTGAAACAAGCTTTCTCTGTTAGAGATATTCAGATCTTTTTATCCATATCTATATAATTTATTGTTTCAAAGAATATGACTTTCAGGTTTGGTTTATATATAAAGTATATATATATTCTGTTAATGTGCTCTCAAACACTGTCAGGCTGGGGTAAGCTTAATTCACTTGGAAGTAATTGAATTTATGCTGTCACAGTTTTCCTTTTCCTGGCTAAGAACAACAGATCACTAGTGTCTTAGACTGAGTGTTTCTCAAGGAGTAGGACTCCTATACCAGAATATCCCACAGTGCTTATGAAAATGCACATTCCTGGGGTTCACCATAAACTGACAAAGTAAGACTCTTTGGGGCAAGAGTTGATGAATCTGTATTTTAAACAAGCACTCCCAACTGATTTTTGTGTGTACTCAAGTTTGAGAGCCACAGGCTTAGGACATCAGTGTTGGACATCCACAGAAAATATATACCCTTCTTTCTGCTGCTCTCGCTTATATCATCTAAAACATGAAATGCTATGATTTTAAACAGTAAAAAGTTTTTCTTTAAAAAGTTTATCTTTTTAAAGAAATTGATACCTCACATAGCTCTTTAAGAGTCCCCGAAAAGTAGATTCCAAGCTCCTGATGTGGCAAGCAGTAACATGTGATAAAGATTTTTTTCTTTTGGCCTAAAAAGCAGAATGTGAATGCAATTATTTACTGACTGTGAAGCCCTGGGAAAAGTCACTTAACCCTCACTGACTCAGTTTCCACATGTATAAAATGGGGAGAATAAATTCTATCCCTTCTATATTCCTGAGTAGTTGTGGCATCCAAAGTGAACCTGTATAAAAATTTGTAGGCAACAGAGTCCTATATAATCTCAAGGGATTGTTAGGATTCACTTGGGAATGAATAATCACAGAGAACCAATTGTCTGATATGCAATCTGTTCTATCTGCCAGTATAATTAAAGTAATCATTTTAAAGTAGTAATTATTCAGCTGTTCTCCACTCCATGAATATTAAAAATATTATTATTCAATTTCATGCTGCTGACTGCCCATGCCCAAAGGTGAAGGGAAAGAGCTCAGAAAGAAGACATGATTTACAAGGATTCTGTTTCTCAGTTCTTGTTATTTCCCTCAACATGGAGAAGAAGACATTCTAATAAGGATTGGATGTAGTAGGCAAGATGGCCTCACAGACATGAGCCTGTAAAAGTTACTAGCTAAGACAATCTTATAAATTCAGGACACTGCCATGCAAGGAGGAAATACTGCAGGTCCCTGGGGCAGTGACAGCTCCTAGTGCACCTGTGCCCTGGAGACCATCCAGTTTCCAGCCGCCTCACAACTACAGGATAGAAGTGTTGGGCTTTTGTTTTGTTTTGTTTCATAGGTGATTCCTGATTCAGCAGGAAAATATTTTCAGTAGAGTTTTAAGAAACTTTTTAGAGCTTTTATGTCCAGCGAAATAAATTATTCGAATGGAGCTCAGTTCTTTCCAGAATCACAGAACTGTCTGATTTCCTGAAGACAAAGGTCTTTGAATAACAGAATATGACTAAGAAGTGAGAACAAAATCTGAGAATCTGAGAATCCTAGTGGATAGATTTATTCAGGAGGTTCAAAGCCATCCCTTTCTCCCTTTCTGGGAGTCGACAGCCTCATCTGGAGCACTAGAAAGCAGCAAATAGGAACCCTCTGGTACATTCTGTGTGTCAGCACTGAGAGAGGACGGTTGTGGGCTACTCATCCCCTGTTTTGCACTGTGAGAACTTCTCTGGGTAAGTGTGAATTAGAGGCAGCAAGAACACTCCTGGGCAGAGCCGGGCTGGGCTCAGCATTTATGACGTGTAAATCTCAATATCACCTCTTTCCTGAAGACTGTGCATCCCTTCCCTTTGAAGGTTGCAGCTGTTTTGAAGTTACTGAATAAACAATATTTTTGACTGTGGTCTTTAACCTCTTTGAGAGTCTTATGGAGATTATAAACCAGAAAAATTCATACATCCATCCACACATTTGAATCTTTGGTTGTGGTGGAGGTGGGGGGAGGAGGAGGTGTTCGTGATGGTGGTGGTGGTGGTGGTGTGAGGTTATAAAATTTCTGAAGCTCTAACATGGATCCAAATTAGGAATCCCTATACTACAAGGTTTTATTATTACTTTGGAAAGCAGCTTTATCATGGTTTTCTTGAATTAACTCTATCATTAACTTAATATGGTTAACTCCAAGTCTCCCAGGAGCTTAAATATTTTTTTAAAAAAATTTTAGTATTTATTTTTGAGAGAGAGAGAGAGCAGGGAAGGGTCAGAGAGAGAGGGAGACACAGATTCTGAAACAGGCTCCAGGCTCTGAGCTGTCAGCACAGAGCCCAATGCAGGGCTTGAACTTGTGAATGTTGGGATCATGACCTGAGCCAGAGTCAGACACTTAACCAATTGAGCCACTCAGGTGCCCCATAGCTTAAGTGTTTTTTAAAGGGAGGATCTGACTTAGTCATAGCTACTTGTTTTGGGGAAAAACAGAATTTTTGGTTTAAGTTTACTGGCTTAGATTGAGAAAGTTTTATCTTGACTTCTGAATTTATTTTTAACTTCTGATTTTGGAAGAAGAGGCAATTATGAACCAAGATAAGCCAGCTCACAAGAGTTTAATATTAGCCACTCTTAGAGTTTGTGTTCTCTCCTTCAACCAAATGACTTGCAACTTTTCTTTATTTATTATACAGTTACTAATTTAACTCAGAGTCATGGAGCTCGGTCAAAGGGAAACAAAAATATTAATAATTCTACTTTAGGAATAAATGAAGAATTAAAATACTTTCTTATTTTATATGTATATCCAGTTATTTAAAGATAAATGCAAACATAACAGACTTCTACCTTGATGGTGGTACAATAAATTGACATAAACTTTTAGGAAAGTAATCTAAAAATATGCATTAAGAAGCATTATGTTCCATTACCCAGTTATTTTTCTTCATGATTTAGCCTAAAAGAGTAATTCAGAAGAGAACACAATTCAAATGATATTTGCAGTAAAGCTGATTTTTAGCAACACGACTTAGAATAGCAAATATTGGGAATAACTCATTTGTCAACAATTGAGGAATGGCTTGTCAAAAATCATGGCACAATTACTAAAATTTTGTGTAGACATTAGAAATGGAAAATACAAACATAATGAGCATATACATATGCACATGCAGTGGTATTATAAGTAAAAATACAGCTTTGAGCTGTATATACAGTTGATTACAGATATGTATATACAATTGATTACTATTTATGAATGCACATGAATAAAGATAGAGATTCAGATATTGTGGAGTTAGGGTGATGAGTTTTTTGTGCATTCTTCTCTAAAGTTAGTCTGTTTACATTGAGCCAGAGGGTGACAGCTTTTTTTTTCTATGACAGTATAGTTTTTGCTTCTTTCCTAGTCAACACAGACACAGAAACTGCTGTTGTCAACGTCACATATGCAACAAGAGAAGAAGCAAAAATGTAAGTGGATTTGGGCTTCTTTCCTTTTAAATTTTTGGAGGGTTGTCTTTGAATTCCAAAAAGATGCCTACCTTTGACCTGCCTGAGGAGCCTCAGGGCATCTGTGCATGCCTTTGACAAGTCAGTGGAGCTTAGGGCATTTATAATGGGATGGCTGTTTGTTGGTTGTACAGAGACTTTATCGTGAAAAATGTTGAGCCTTGGCATCAAAACTGAGGTGGGACCTGTGTCTGGACATGGTCACGAATAGAGGCACCAGCTCTGTGACATTCTGTCCCTGGTCCCTGTTGACCACAGAGCTTTTACCTGGAGCTTCCTCCATGCACTATGAGGAAGAAGCACACGCCTATTTCTGTCCACACTTGGTGAAGAGATCATGAAACACCCATTTTTCCTCTGTGTAATATTAAAAAGGGGACCCGTCCCCATGACATCAGCAACAGGGGGAATTGTCTGGGAGTGGTTAGTCAAAGATCACCTGGCTTGGGTTCTCATTCCTAACCTCCATTTACTTCCTAGTCCCCATGCATGAGTACCTTGTTTCAATGATGGTTAATTTTGAGGTTGGCAATTAATGGGCATGGGATTGAGTTTTTAAAACAACTACAAGAAAACACGTTCCTTTTTGTAGGAGGTCCTTAAAATGAAATGCCTGTCAGGTCATTGTAACTACAGTTATGGTCACACATGTTTCATGCATATGGCATAACCTTGGTTCTACATCCCAGAATTATAGTTTTATTTATTTTTCAAGGTTTCAGCACACATGAAGACATATTTAACCCATCCTCATACCACTAGTCTTTAAAAAGTTAATTTTGCATTGAAAAAGGCAATAGATCATTTGCTGTTGACTTTAGCCACACACATATAAGCAAGATATATGCCAGGAACTCACCTTTAGAGTTTGTATCCAGCTGCCACTTAGGTAGGACCTCCCATAGGTGATATTACTTTGTTGCTTTTATTGAATTCAAAGGTGCTGCTTTGTAATAAATTCACAAACACTAAACATTAATATAGTAGAATAGCATTGTTGTTTTCACATATTGCCAGAAAGCTTATGAAAAAAATGTTCTACTTCCTATATAATTTTAAAAATTCAATAGTGGGATATCATTTATTCCCTATCAAATTGATAAATAATTTTAAATAATACTCCAGTTTTGAAGACTCAAGAAACAAATGCTGTCTTAACTGCTATGGGATAGTAAGTGTTGAAACCTTTACAGAAGCACACTGAGGGGTACTTAATAATATTGGAATTCTGCGTTCTTTCTGACCCAGCAATTCCACTAGGAATTTGTCCTGTGTGCAGCTGTAGTTGCAAAACTGCCCACGACACTTAATAATAGATAAATAAAAATTTTTATTATGACATAATAAAAGATTGGATATAGATATATATCTAACGATAGGGAATGAGTTGCAAAAACTATGATAAATCAATAGTGTTAAACAGCCAGTAAAAATTAAATTGCAGGACATTTAGTGACTTGGAAAATGTTTAGAGTGCTAACTCTTTTTTAAAGATTAGAAAATAGTATATGTAATATTAATCCATGTTTATAAATGATAATTATATTTAAGAAAATAAAGATACAGGATGGACTAAGATTTTTTTCTAATCTGTACTTAACCATTTCTGAATTTTCAATGATAAATATGTATTATGATCAAGCTGAGAAAAAAAGTGAGTCATAATTTTATACTAGTATTTACAAAGAGTTTTTGATGAGGAGGATACAGCCTCAGGCAGTGGAAAAAAAGCAGAATGCATAGTTGTGTATCAAGTCTGACCAGGCCTATATTTTGTGATAATTTAACTGTTAACCATCAGCTCTGAGGGAGCAAAGCAGGCACCTGCCTTGCTCACCAGGCTCTCCTCAAGGGGTAGTGCTGCTCAGGTAGGCAACTAGGAAAGCAGACTGATTGACCCCGTCCACTGGCCTGAGGGTCTTCTTTGACATCAGGGTCTAACAAGGCTCACTTGCTGCTGCTGCGTTTCAGAGCCATCGAGAAGCTAAGCGGGCATCAGTTTGAGAACTACTCCTTCAAGATTTCCTACATCCCGGATGAAGAGGTGAGCTCCCCTTCGCCCCCACAGCGAGCCCAGCGTGGGGACCACTCTTCCCGGGAGCAAGGCCACGCCCCTGGGGGCTCTTCTCAGGCCAGACAGATTGATTTCCCGCTGCGGATCCTGGTCCCCACCCAGTTTGTTGGTGCCATCATCGGAAAGGAGGGCTTGACCATAAAGAACATCACTAAGCAGACCCAGTCCCGGTACGTGCCTCCGGGGCTTCCTTTGCTTCCTTCTGACAGGCCCCCTGAGTGCTGGTGGGCCCCAATCATCCTAGGTGGCTATCGCTTGCATCAGCAGGGGGGCTGTGCTAAATGGGATGGTGGCTTCTCAGAACTACTAACAGACTAACAAAGCTGGGGACTTCACGTGCTTTCATGCCAATAGCCTAAAGGTCATACCCTGAATTACTAAAGGTTCTTAAAGCGGCAGAGAATTATTCTCATAAGCTTACTAGTGCTTGTGAATATATCACTTTCTAAAACAGCAGAGGTATGGGGCTGAACTCTGTGGGATCCCAGAAAGCAGTTACCTTAGTTCTTACATCCTCTCTTGAGTTGGAGCCCTGGATGGTAGTCATTCTTTGAGATCACTTAGGTGATCCCATAAATAGCTACATAAAAGGAGTAAGCGAGTCTGCTGTATTGAGTGAGAAATGAAGTATATTAGCCTCTGTTTAGTCATCTAAGGAGATGGAACTGGTAGTAGGAGTTGTAGTGGTTTGTTGGTTTTGTATATTCTTAAGAACACAGCCTGATGTAACAAAGTACAGGATGCAAAGACCCCTGTTCAAGATTTACCACTAAATGTATAATCTTGGGGAAAAAATTAACTTCTCCGAGCATTAATGTCTTGTTCTGTAAGCCAGGATTATTGTTAGAATTAGGACAGCCAGGCAGATTGAATGAAATAATTGCTATGAAAGCATTTAAATTGCAAAACACCAAGTTACTGGCGAACATGAGTTCCTTACACGGCCTAGTGCACTTTATTCATGTCATTCAATGAGTATCTTGTAACCCGAAAGAGAAAAAACACTGTTTTCTTCAAAGTGTCTGAGTTACTGCCAACTAATGGACACTTACAGGTATGAGTCTCAAGTTCATGATCATAGCAGTGAAATGATGACCTAGTAGAAAGAAGTACTGTCTGCTGTTCCATTTATTTTAAATTCAGCCCTTTCTTCCCCTGCAAGTTTGCTTCACTGCAAAAGTAATTTTTAGTTGTATGTCTTTTTGTTCCAAAAATTTCTTAAAGTGGCTTTAAAAGTGCAAAAAGTTTAAGTAGAAGTGTAACACGTTAGTTCTCAAAGTATGTGCCCATTTTTTTTACACGTAGGTCAAAGACTTGGATCTGGGCTTTCTAACAGCCAAAATAAGAAGGGATATGATCAATTATGTGATTTTCAGAGTCAACAAAAACAAGTAGGGCCACAACAACCCCACGGAGTCTGATAAAGTCATCAAGCTTTTGAGTCATTAGTTTTAAGAGCCTGGAAGAAGGCAGGCTGCCAGGGGCAAGGAAACCAAAAACTTAGGCAGAGAGAGGGCATGCCTCTGTTTTTAATCCACACTCAAATATACAAAGCTTGCTTGAATTTGGTGTTTGGATTTGGATTAACATGTGGCTTTTAAAAGCTACAATCAGTGCAGAGACTGGCACCATGCCAGCATGCAGCGTTACCCTACTCCCTTTACCCTTTGCTTCTATGATCATTTGAAAGACTACACAAAATACTTCATTTACCAAACTGGCTTCATTACCAACTGGGCTCAGTGCCTTTGTCCCACAGCACTCCTGCAAGGAATACTCCCTTCTAAATGAAACTGCAAAGTATTCAAGTTTGGCACAAGACCTCCTGCACTGCTTGCCACCTTATTGAAGAATGGCATTGGTTGCAAACGTGCTAATGACACTTCATGGTCTCTGTCCTTTTGCTGTACGTTGGCCCGTGCGACGCTTTCTCAAGACTAGGATCCTGTCCCAGATGACATTGTATTATGGCTTCTGATTCTTTCCCTACAGGGTAGACATCCATAGAAAGGAGAACTCTGGGGCTGCAGAGAAGCCCGTGACCATCCATGCCACCCCAGAGGGGACCTCTGAAGCCTGCCGCATGATTCTTGAAATCATGCAGAAAGAGGCTGATGAGACCAAATTGTAAGTTTGCATGTAATGCCCAGATCACTTAACAGAGAATAAGAGTAAGTTCTCAGCCTTTTAAGACAAGAAATTTTTTAAAAGCTGTAATTCTGTTATTTAGTAAAGGGACCAGAGGACAGATTATTTTTAAGAAATTTGTTCCCGGGGCGCCTGGGTGGCTCAGTTGGTTAAGCGTCCGACTTTGGCTCAGGTCATGATCTCGCGGTCCGTGGGTTCGAGCCCCGCGTCGGGCTCTGTGCTGACAGCTCAGAGCCTGGAGCCTGTTTCAGATTCTGTGTCTCCCTCTTTCTCTGACCCTCCCCTGTTCATGCTTTCTCTCTCTCTCTCTCTCTCTGTCTCTGTCTCAAAAATAAATAAAAACGTTAAAAAAAAAAAAGAAATTTGTTCCCAAGAAGGATACAGTAGGAAATAGATGTTTTATGTTTATAATATGGCTGTTTCTCCACTTACATGTTTCTTTTGGTGACCTGAAGCTTCCATCACCCATTACTAACATCTGTTTGTAGAAACATATAGATGCGTGCTAATGTTGTGCAGTGACAGAAATGCTGTATATTTGCACTGTTCAATGTGATAGCCGTAGCTGCATGTTGCTACTGAGTGTTTGAAATGTGGCTAGTGCAATGGAAAAGCTGAATACTTATTTTAATTCATTCAAATTAAATAGTCACATTCATGGCTAATGGCTGTCATACTGGACCGTGCAGGTATGTATGGAATGTACCTTGTCATCAAAACCCATCAGTTACTGTTCCGGAAAATGTTTTTACCACCATGTTGCACTCGTGTAAATTTTCCTTAAGTAATAGAAACTGGTATCCAAGTAACTACTCTTCTTCCATCTACTTCCTTCCTTTTCCATTTTTTACAAAATACTTCTTAGGATTTCTGAGTGTCATACCAATCTGAATGGCAGGTATGGTTCTTACTAAACCCGTTGACTTTGTATTGTAAACGAATTAATGTTAATGGAATAGACAGCATAACGAAAAAAGTTGTCATTTTGGCAAAAATCCATTTATGGGTAGTTTGACAGAGAAGCAGTGAGGGATGAATCAAATATAAAATTAATTTAGCAAATACAGTAATCTCAAATAAGAGTGTTTTAAAACCAAGAAGATGGAAGTAGTCCTTAAAAGGAAAACATTGCAAATCTCTTCTCGGATTTCATAAGGGACTCTAACATAGGAATTATTACTTATGAATTATTTACTCTGGGGCTTTCGAAACCCCCCAGATACCATGGCTTAATTTGAATAAGCCCCTCCCTCAACCAGGGTATTGAAAACTTTTAAAAATAGCACCCTTTTTGGTCCCTCAACCTCTGTACAAGCAACTTAGAATATTCTAATTAATCAAAAAGACTGAGTTATAAATTAGATTTTTAAGTTTTTGTGTAGAGCCGACATAGAGTTGGAACATCTTTGAAATTAATGTTTTTGAGTGCCACAGTGTGGTAAGCCCTGTGCCTGGAGATGAGGCTGTAACCATAAGCAAGACCCAGTTCTTGCTTTCATGGAGCTTACAGTCCAGTGGGAGAGTCCATTTGCTAAATGGATAGTTATAGGTAATTAAGTACAGCCACAAGAAGTGTGAGAGTAGAAGGTGGTTGCCTGTAGTTGAGACCTAATCAGGGTTTTCAGAGAACAGGAAGAGATTTTGGGGGCTTCAGAGAAGACCTCCCTGGGTAAGGACATTTAAGCTGAGCCCTGAGAGGGATGAGCAGAAGGTACAGGATGTAGAAGAGGGATCCTAAATTTTCTTTTTATTCATTTATCAAGTGTTTGTTGAGCATCTACTATGTGCCGGCACTGTTCTGTGCGCCAGTGAACAAAGCCAACAAAAATCCTGCCCTCTGAATACATTCTGGTGGAGTTTCTTTTTTACTGTTCATAGTAGCAATGCATCTGGTACATGCCTTTGGTCCTAACTAGCAAAAAAAACATAACAAGTGACTTTGAAATTAAGAAACAATATTGTTCTGTAACATAATGAGAAGTCCAAAGATGGGTGGCTCCAGGGTCAGTTGAATCATGGACTCAGAGACCCACAACCTTTCTTTCTACTTTATCTTCCTCAGAGGTATCTGATGCTCCCGTGGTGATGACAGGATGGGTATAGTAATTTCAGACCTTGTGTCCCCACAAAAAAAATAGTCAAAAGTTGAAAGAGAGGGCATCCTTGTTCCTTCTGTTTTGAACATTTTTTGGTTCAAAAACACATAAAATTTATCATCTTAACCATTTTTTAATTGGGGTATAATTGATAGATAACACTATATTTCAGTTATCCAACATAATTATTGAGTATTTGTATATATTGTGAAATGATCACCACAATAAGTCTAGTTAACCTGTGTCATCATACATAATTATAATTTTACAATTTTTTTCTTGTGATGATAACTTTTAAGATTTGCTCCCTTAGGAACTTTGAAATATTCAATACAGTATTATCTATAATCACCATGCTGTACATTATATCCCATGACTTATTTATTTTATAACTGGAAGTTTGTAACTTTTGACTCCCTTCACTCATTTTGCCCACCCCTCATCCCCTACCTCTGGCAACCACTAATCTGTTCTGTGTACATATGAGCTTGTGTTTTGTTTTAGATTCCACATGTAAATGAGATTATGCAGTATTTGGTTTTCTCTGATTTATTTCACTTAACCATTTGTAAGTGTACAGTCCAGTAATGTTTTATATATTCACATTATTGTGAAACAGATCTCCAGAACTGTTTCATCTTGCAAAACTGAAATTGTACCCATTGAACAACTCCCCTTTTCCCTCTCCCTCTAGCCTCTGGTAACTACCATTTTACTTTCTGTTTCTATGAATTTGACTACTTTAGAGACCACATATAACTGGAATCATGCAGTATTTGTCTTTTTGTGACTGGCTTATTTCACTTAGCACAATGTCTTCAAGATTCATCCATGTTGTAGCATGCGAAAGGATTTTCTTCCTTTTTAAGGCTGAATAATATTCCATTGTATGCATACATCACATTTTATTTATTCATCCATGGATAGACTTTGGGTTGCTTTCACCTTCTGGCTATTGGGAATAGTGCTGTTATGAACATGAGTGTGCAAATATCTCTTTAAAATCCTACCTTCAATTCTTTTGAATTGAGAAGTGAGATTGCTAGATCATATGGTAGTTCTATTTTTAATTTTTGGAGGAACCTCCATACTGTTTTCCATAGCAATTACATCATTTTATAATACCAGTAATGCACAAGGGATTCAATTTCTCCATATCCTCACCAGCACTTGTTATTTTCTGTTATTTGGATGGTAGCCAAAAGAACGGGTGTGAAATAATATTTTGTGTTCACAGTATCTCTTTGGTTTTTACTTGCATTTCTCTGATGATTGGTGAGATTGAGCATTTTTCATATGCTTATTGGCCATTTGTATACATTTTTGGAGAATGTCTGTTCAAGTCTTTTGCCCATTTTTAAAATCGGTCATTTGAGGGGGTTGCCTGGGTGGCTCAGTCAGTTAAGCATCCAACTCTTGGTTTTGGTCAGGTTGTGATCTAACAGTTTCGTGAGTTTGAGCCCTACATAGGGCTTCTTGCTGAAGTTCAGAGCCTGCTTGGGATTCTGTCTCCCCCTTGCCCCCCCCCCAACATATGCTATCTCATTCTCTCTCAAAATAAATAAATACACTTTAAAATTTTATAAAAATAAACAAAATGGGTCATTTGATTCTTTTGTTGTTGAGTTGTAGGAGTTCTTAATATATTCTGGATTTAATCCCTTATCAGATATGTGATTTGCAGATATTTACTGCTTTTCCCTAGGTTGCCTTTTCACTCTGTTGATTGTGTCCTTTGATGCACAAAAGTTTTTAAATTTGATGTTGGATTTTTCTATTTTGATGTTTGTTGTCTGTGCTTTTGTGGTCTCATGTCTAAGAAATTGTTGCTAAGTCTAATGTCATGAAGCTTTCTCCTGTGTTTCTTCTAGGAATATTATAGTTTTACATTTACATTTATTCCATTTTGAGTTAATTTTTGTGTATGGAGTAAGATAAAGGTGTAGCTTCATTCTTTTTCATGTGGATATCCTGCTTTCCCAGCACCATTTGTCCTTTTCCCCACTGTGTTATCTTGGCACCCTTATCAAAGATCATTTGATCATATATGCAAGGGTTTATTTCTGGGTTCTGAGTTCTGTTCCATTGATTTCTTTGTCTGTCTTATTTAATTGTAGAGAGAGAGAAAGCACATGAGCAAGGAAGAGGGGCAGAGGGAGAGAAAGAGAGAATCTCAAACAGGCTCCACACTCAGTGCAGAGCCCAACACGGGACTCGATCGCACGACCCTGGAATCATGACCCAAGCCGAAATCAAGAGTTGGATACGCAACTGACTGAGTCATGCAGTTACCCCTATTTGTCTATGTTGATGCCACTACCATGCTCTTTTAATTACTGTAGCCTTGTAATATGTTTTGAAATCAGGAAGTGTGAGTTCTCCAACTTTGTTCTTCTTTTTCAAAATTGTTTTGACTGTTCAGGGTCCCTTGCAATTCCAAATGAATATTTCTGCAAAAAATTCCATTGGGATTTTGGTAAGGGATTGCACTGAAACTGTAGATCACTTTGGGTAGTGTGGACATTTAAACAATATTAAATCTTCCAATTCACGAACATAGGATGTCTTTACATTTATTTTTGTCTTCTTTACTTTCTTTCACCAGTGTTATATAGTTTTCAGTGTATAAATATATTACCTCCCTGGTTAGGTTTATTCCTAAGTATTTTATTCTTTATGATACTATTGTAAATGAAATTATTTTCTTAATTTTCTTTTCAGGTTGTTCATTGTTAGTGTATAGAAACACAATTGATTTTTGTATGTTGATTTTATATCCTGCAACTTTGCTGAATGAGTTTATTCTAACAGTTTTTGTTTTGTTTTGTTTTGTTGGAAATTCAGAGTTCTCTTTATATAAGATTATATTATCTGCAAACAGAGTCTTTAGATTTTCAATTTGGAATTGAATCAATTTCAATTTTTATTTCTTTTTCTTACCTAATTGCTCTAGCTAGCACTTCCAATACTAAGTTGAATACAAGTGGTGAAAGTGAGTATCCTTCTCTAATTCCTGATCTTAGAGGAAAGCTTGCAGTCTTTCAGCATTGAATATGATATTCACTGTGGGCTTTTCACAAATGGCCTTTGTTAAGGTAGTTTCCTTCCATTCCTAGATTGTTAAGTGTTTTTATCATGAAAGGGTGTTAATTTTTTGTCAAATGCTTTTTCTACATCAAGTGAGATGATCATGTGGTTTTTGACCTTCATTGTATTAATGTGGTGTATTACATTGATTTTTATATATTGAACCCACCCTGCATTCCAGAAATATGTCCTACTTGGTCATAATGTATCATCCTTTTATGGTGTAATGCTTTTGGATTCTGTTTACTTGTATTTTGTTAAGGACTTTTGTATCAAAGGATACATCAGGGATATTGGCCTGTAGTTTTCTTTCCTTGAAATGTCTTTGTCTAGCTTTGGTATTAGAGTAAAGCTGGCCTCATAGAATCAGTTTGGAAATGTTCCCTCTTCTTCAGTTTTTTGGATGAGTTGGAGAAGGATTGGTGTTAATTCTTTTTTTTTTTTTTTTTTTTTTTTTTCATTTTTTTAATGTTTGTTTTTTTGAGAGAGAGACAGAGCACAAGCTGGGGAGGGGCAGAGAGAGGGAGACACAGAATCTGAAGCAGGCTCCAGGCTCTGGAGCTGTCATCACAGAGCCTGATGTGGGGCTCCAAACCCCCCAAAGCACAAGATCATGACCCAAGCTGAAGTCAGAGGCCTAACTGACTGAGCCACCCAGGTGCCCCTGTTGGGAGGTTTTTAATTACGATTCAGTCTCCTTACTCATTATTGATCTGTTCAGATTTTCTATTCAAGGTTCAGTTTTAGTAGGGTTTGTGTTTCTGGGAACATCCATTTCTTCTAGGTTATCTATTTTGTTGATGTACAACTATAAATAATATTCTCTTGTAATGATTTTTATTTCTATGACATGAGTTACACTGTCTTCTCTTTCATTTCTGATTTTAGATATTTGAGTGTTCTTTCTTTTCTTAGTTAATCTAGATAATGTTTGTCAGTTTTGTTGATCTTTTCAGAACAGTTCTCAGTTTTTCCTTTTTTCTCTCTTTTGCTTATCTTTGCTCTAATCTTTATCATTTCCATCCTTAAATTAGCTTTGGGTTTAGTTTATTCTCTTCCTAATTCCTTGAAGTTATTGATTTGAAACCTTTCATTCTGTTTCTTTGTGTTTTTTTTTTCTTTTTTTTTTAAATCCATTCAGCCAATCCATGTCTTTAGATTGGGAGGTTTAATTATTTTACATTTAAAGTAATTACTCATCAGAAAGACTTACTATTGCCATTTTGTTGTCTGTAAGTCTCATAGCTTTACTGTCCCTCATTTTCTCTCTTACTGCTTTCTTTTGTGTGTTTTTTTTCTTTGTTCTTTGCTTTTTGGGTGTTTTTAGTTATACTTTGAGTCCCTTCTCATTTCCTTTTATGTGTATATCCTATAGACATTTTCTATGTGGTTACCATTGCAATTACATAAAACATCTTAAAGTTATAGGATTCTATTTTAAACTGATAGCAACTTAACTTTAATAATATTCAAAAACTCTGCTCTTTTACAGCTCTATCCCTCCACTTTGTTATTGATGTCACATATTACTCTTTATGTATTTTATACCCACTAACAGATTTATCTTTTTTGAAATGTTATTTAAATTCTATGCATCAGAATTCTTATAGTACAGGTTATATTCTATTTGTGTGTTTACTTTTACTAGAGAACCTGATATTTTCATATGGCTTTGTGTTGCTGTCTACTGTCCTTTTTTTCCATTAAAGGACTCCTTTTAGCATTTCTTATAGAGCAAGTGTAACAATAATGAACTCCCTTAGCTTTTGTTTATCTGGGAAAGTCTTATTTCTCCTTCATTTTCAAAGGACACTTTTGCCAGTTACAGTATTCCTGGTTGATGTGTTTTTCTTTAAGCATTTTGAATATATCATCCCACTCCCTTCTGTCTTGCAAAGTTTCTGTTGAGAAAACTGCTAATAATCTTATGGAAACTCCCTTGTATGTGACTAATCACTTTTCTCTTGCTGCTTTCAGGATTCTCTCTTTGACTTTGGACACTTGAATTATAATATGTCTCAGTGTGGTTCTCTTGGGTTTTGTCCCAGTTAGAGTTCTTTGAGCTTCTTGAATCTTTGTGTCCATTTCTTTCCTGACATTTGGAAAGTTTTCTGCCATCTTCAAATGAGCTCTCTGCCTTCTTTCCTCCTTCTGGGATTCACATGAGTATCCGTTAGCATGGCCCATAAGTCCCTTAGCCTTTCTTTGTGCTTTTTGGGGTCTTTTTTCATTCTTTTTTCTTTTTCCTCCTTTAACTTCCTGATTTCAAATGACCAGTCTTCAAGTTTGATCAGTCTTTCTTCTGCCTGTCAAGTCTGCTTGTTGAACCTCTTTAATGAGTTTTTTTGATTTGGTTATTATATTTTTTAGTTCCATTATTTGTTTTTATAGTTTTTATCTTTGTTGATATTCTAATGTTTTCATGCATAGTTTTCCTGATTTTGTTTAGTTGTCTGTCTGTGTTCTCATTGAGTATCTTTCTGACAGTTATATAAATTCTTTGTCAGGTAGCTCATAGATCTGCATTTCTTCAGGGTTGTTTTCTGGAGTTAAATTTTGATCCTTTGATTAGGCCATGTTTCCCTGTTTCTTTGTATGTCCTTTAATATTTTGCTGGAATTTGAACATTTGAAAAAACAACCATCTCTCAGTCTTTGTGTACTGGTTTCATTCAGGGGAAGACCTTCACTTACCAGCCCTGCTTATGGTCTTAGGGATTCTCAAACCTTTTCTCATCTCTTTCTTCCCCTGGTTTCTGACTGTAGAACTGCAGCTCTAACATACTGCTCACTTCTGTTTTCAGTGCCTTCCAAAACTCTAGCACCAGTCTCCTAAGTGCTCCAAGTCAGCAAGACAGAAACCGACCCCTTGGTGGCTCCTAGATAAGACATATGTTGAATATATGGTCAAGTCTTTGGTTTCCATCCCATGGGAGGATTCCTGATAAGGGATATTTCCTCCCATTTGCTCCTAGCTATGCTGCATAGAGGAAGGAGCATGTACAGGCACACCAAATGCTGTAAATTTTCCTACTCCTTTTGCTAGAATCCTTTCTTGGCTTTACAGTGGCCAAGGTGCTATAGCTTCTCAGCTGATCTCTAGAATTCTCACAGAGGTGTTCTAGTCTCTCTGTTGTTAACTTGATGTCTCTGTGGGGTTAGGAGAACCTGTGGCTTCCTACTCTGCCATCTGGCTGGTGTTCTTCCTTGTGTTTTTTAAGAGCAAGGAAACCTTCCTAAAGTCCTGTAACAGACTTCTCCTCTTACTTCCTTGGCTAGATTTGCCTCATGGCACCCACTTCCAATCAGTCTCAACAAGGGAATATATTATTATGATTTGGCTTATGTTAATCAGAACTCATGTACTCTGGATCACCATTTGATACCTAAACAAAATGGCTCCCATTTGTAAAGGGAACAAAAGTGGTTTAATAGCTATTAGGAGACGACCAATGTGCCCACCATAAGTGTTAAATTGTTGTTTGTCTCTTTTAGAGCCGAAGAGATTCCTCTGAAGATCTTGGCCCACAATGGCTTAGTTGGAAGACTTATTGGAAAAGAAGGCAGAAATTTGAAGAAAATTGAACATGAGACAGGGACCAAGATAACAATCTCATCGTAAGCCACCCATTCAGATTAATTGTGCCCAAAATGGAAAACTTGAGCATTTTGATATGCCCAACTCCTTCATCTACTTTTCCTTAAAATGGGAACATAATTATAAACGATGTAAATATATCTAACACCATCAAAACAAATACATAAATAGTTACAGTCAGACATTTTCTACTATGGATATGAGCTAAGTCACCTCTAAGACGCGAGATCAGATGGCAAGTATTTGATAACGACAGTGTGTGGTGAGGGAATCCAGTTTTCTCCCCACGTCCTCCACCAAGACTTGTTTGTGATCCTTCTGGGATTTTATTTTTCCTTTTGAAAAAAGGAAATCTCTCTTTTTTCCCGGTGGCCAGCTTGCAGGATTTGAGCATATACAACCCTGAAAGAACCATCACTGTGAAGGGCACAGTCGAGGCCTGTGCCAATGCAGAGGTAGAGATTATGAAGAAGCTCCGTGAGGCCTTTGAAAATGATATGCTGGCTGTTAATGTAAGTGCCAATGCTTTCTTCTCTACTGGTTTTCACATGTGTTTTCAGGCAGGACACAAGCCTCTCTAAGAATAGTTGTCATTCAGCTGGTGAGGAAGTGCCTTAGAATAGATCTGCAGAGTTATTCCTGCCTTCCTGGGACAAGAGCATTAAAACAAGCAGGAAACCAACTAGTAAATTATGATAAATGCACTGGACAAAATAGTGTGAAGCTATTAAAATCTTAACTTTGAGGATTATAAAATGACGAATTGCTTACGATATTCATTAAGAAAAGAGCAGATAGAAGTGTATTTAACTAGGGTTACAGTTATGTAAAATAGTATGGAGCAAAATGGAAGGCTACCTACAAAAATAAAAACAGCTGGTATATTAGGAAAGTGGGATTTTTTTCTACTTTACAAACTTTCTGTCATGTTGTCCTGTTACTTTTTAAATTTAAAAATGCTTCAAAAGTAAACTCTGATTTTCATCCCTGTCTTACTGATGTGCACTTCTGGATCACCCGGGAAATGTCAATCACCTTGGCTGTCCCTGATTGTTCCGGCAGACGTCTGGATTTGGGCTTGTCCTTCCTGTTACTGCTAACTGATTCTCACTTTACAATGGGGAGACACCAGTCTGACCTTCAGAAATCTTAAAAATCTCGTCTGTCAGCAAAGCCCAAGCCCAACTCAGAGGAGTCATTTGTTTCATTGTTTTTTATTATAATGATGTTCTGACATAAAAGAGGAAAGGATACTGCAATAAGTCATTATATGCCTATAGTCCATCTTCAGCGGTTATCAACTCATGGCCTGCTTTGTTTCACCTAAGCCTCCATGTGCTTTCCCAGCCTCCCTGAATGACCTGGAAGCAAATCCCAGACCTGGTGATGTTTCATAGAGGAGTAAATGTTGACAAAGAGTTACGTAGGCTAAAGCCAGTGCCATCAGTGCACCTCTTTCTAAGGACCCTCCTGCTCAGGTCAGAACACTATCCCCTCCTCGCCCCAGCACCCCCTTAGCAGCCCACGTCACATATGGGACATGATGAGTACAAGATCACATTGTCACCTTCTCCCCGTTTGTGTGTATTTGTCTGTGGAAATATCCTCAGATGGCATCACTGTCTTCTTTTGGACTCTTGACATCATATGATGTCATCCAGAAAAGCTACAAAAGGGTCTGGGTGCTCTAAGTATCTCCACTTAGCGTATCGTTTAGATTCATTCATATCTGTACCAAAGTCACGCGTTGACAGATGATTAACAGAATTACTGGATCTTATATATCAAATGGGGTAAAGGTTAAAGAACCCATCTCTCCTATTCCAAACATCCTAAAAGAAGGCAAGTTAATGGGTGACCCTAGTCACAGATAAGAAAACAGAAAATGTTAGAGAACTGCTTAGTGTTCAGGGAGATGAAGGTAGGGGCAGGGTGGACACAGCCCAGATGACTGCATCCCTGTGCAGTTAATACCCACCCCCTGCCTAGGTGAGCATCCCCATGTTGAAATGTGAAATAAGTAAGCAAGTGAGATAATCACAACACTCGCAACTAAATGGTGAAAAATTCAAAGTTGTGAACCATCCTGAACCTGAGAATGGAGTTTACATGTGTTATGGTATCCTAGTGAAAGATCTGATCTTTCTCTGGATAGAGTTGGAAAAACATATTAACCCAATATTTTTTAAACATATTCATTCCACAAGTATTTATTGAGTACTTACTATGTACCAGGCACTGAGCACACAACACTGAGGAATATAGTCTCTGTCCATGAGGAAGTTATGATCTAAAAGGGAAAGGGCAACTATACAGGCAAGTCAAATACCATGTGATGAGATTTCAAATATTATTTGAAGGAAACACAGGAATGTTGGTGGGGGCACACAGAAAGGTCACTGGAGTGGAGACCTTTGGAGTGAGGAGACACCTAAGCTCAGGTGAAACCCACATGGCAAGTAGGACTTAGGTCAGGAGGAAGAGAAGCAGTTTCCCTGCATGATGGATAATGTGTGCAGAGGCCCAGAGGGGAGAGAGGAGTGGGACTGGGCATGGTGGGGATGAGTGGTTAGCAGGAGAGAAGATATGGTGGCCTGGGTCCCCCAGAGGAGCGTTGTTGGCTGTGTTAAGATGTGTAGACACTCTCAGAGAAGCTTTGAAGGTCAGCTTGAGGTTTGGAGAGCCCACCCCAGCAGCAAGGGGGTCCGTGAGGCCAGGGCAGAGCTGATTAGGAGACCGGACAAAAGATGGAGGTTGACTCAGGCAAGCTGGGCCTCTCTGGTCTCCTCCCCTCATCTTTTTCTCCATTTCTGTTCCCAGCAACAAGCCAATCTGATCCCGGGGTTGAACCTCAGCGCACTTGGCATCTTTTCAACAGGACTGTCCGTGCTGCCTCCACCAACAGGGCCCCGAGGAGCTCCCCCCGCTCCCCCTTACCACCCTTTCGCTGTAAGTAGCTCAGCACCCAGAGGTTTGCTCATGTTCTGGGCACCCCCAGGCAGCAGCGTTACTCTGCTATGTTGAATCAGTGAGCTAAAGCTTTAATTTGGAGGCTGTGCTCATAAGTGATTGTAGGATAAATCCAACATTTCTTAGGACTTCTTCCTAATGGACAGATAAATATTATTAAAAATCCTCTAAATACGTGCTCTGAAACATAGTATATGTCATACCTAGGAAAGAAACTACAGTGCTAGCAAATTCACTAACTAGAAGCCTATTATAAAAAAGGAAATTTGAATTTCTTAATTCAAATAAGAATCATGAGTATTGTTCATTTATTAAAATAATAGGGTACCTGGATGACTCTTGAATATATATATATATGTACATATATATATACACACATATATATATTACATATATTTCTCGCCTATGTCTACAACTCAAATGCATCATATTTTATTAATAGACATTTTTTAAAAGAAAATAATACACAATATTTGTTTCTAAACAGCACAATGCCTGGCATTTAGTAGGTTCTCAATAAGTATTTACTGAGTCCTAATTAACAACAAAAGAAGAAATGTGAATGTTCACAAGTTTTCTAATTGTTGCTTCCATTTACAAGCATTATAGATCAATACATTATCAAATTGGGGTTCAGGATACTTGACAGCTTTTTTTTTTCACTCCTAATTCTTCTGTATACGTATTGCTTATTTTTTAAGCAAACTTTCTTTCCTCCAACGTTCATACTTTGTAGTGGGAAGAATTAGGTTGATGAACGCTACCTTGGCCACTCTTTTCTTTTGAGAGGTGGTCTCTAGTGTAGGCATTGCAGTGTGAGCATTCCTAGTAGCTCTTTGGATTATTTGTAGAGAGACTGAAACCACTGTGCTCTTCTGCCAAGAATATACAGACATGAACTGGCACCCACATTTTTAGTCACAAGAATGTACACATTCTGCAGTCTTGTTTATGTACAGATCTTCTGAGCCATTTCTAAATCTTCATACCATTTCTTTGGAGTTATATCCATTTTCTCTTAAACTAAAGGATGGGGCCCAGTATTGAGCCATGTGTGTGGAGATGAGAGCCGGGATAAGTGGGATCTGGGATGTGACAAGAAGGATTGTGGCAGCTGTGACAATCATGTGTCTGCTCCAGGGACTTAGAACAGTGATGACAGGTGCCTGTCCCCAAGTCTTTGCTGTGAGATTTAACAATGACCAAGCTTGGGACATTTCAGTGATGTTGAGACACATCTCCTTTTCTTAGGAGAAAGGCTGTGTCTACTGCCTACAGAAGATAACCTCAGAACTTGAGATAAACAGTGGGGGAAAGGTATGTTAAAACAGGCCACTTCTAAAATTGGTAATCTGAGGGGGTAAGCAAACCCTTACTCTGAGATTTGGCACAAGGGCCAGACTCCCCCACCACTTATTTTTGTAAATAAAAAAAATTTTTTTAATGTTTTATTTACTTTTGAGAGAGAGAGAGCACACACAGGGTAGGGGCAGAGAGAAGGGGGGACAGAGGATCCAAAGCGGGCTCTGCACTGACAGCAGTGAGCCCAGTGCAGGTCTTGAACTCATGAACCGTGAGACTGTGAGCTGAACCAAAGTTGGACACTCAACCCACTGAGCCACCCAGGCACCCCTGTAAATAAAATTTTATTGGAATATAGTCATGACCCTTTGTTTATATATTGTCTATTTGTTTTTTTTGCTATGATGGTGGAGTTGAGTAGATGCAGTTAGAAACCTTGTGCCCTGCAGAGCCTAAAATATATATTTGGCCCTTTACAGAAAGAGTTCACAGACCCTTGAAATAAAACCAGGGGAGAAGCTCTCATGTGATAGCAGGATATTTTCTAAACTTGAAAATAAGGTTTGCCAGTTGGAAAGCTCCTTTTCATCTGAGATTTTCACTAAAACAGTACAATAACCATTTTACTAAATAAAATACATAGTTCCTGTTCTTCATCAAATAGATTTTACTTTCTTTATGAAGCTAAAAGCCATGTGGTTCTGATCTTGATCACATAGATCAAGATTCAATTCTAACCACAGCACATAGTTGCCCCAACTCTCTGTGACTCTCCTTTCCTGGGGCAGCTGTTGAAGTGCAGAGCCAGGGAATGGAGGTGGCCATCACTGCCTACCTGTGCAGGACCTAGGACAGGTCCCCAAAGCCACACCTGCAGTGTGTGCATTGCAGGTTGATGGGCCCAGGCATCCTGAGGACAGAGTGGGGTGGGAGCGATAGGCATGTTTTAAATACTTCTATTATTTTCTTGTCATGTAGGCTTTCAGATTTTCAGAAACCTTGGGTATTTCTTTCCTTTTATGTATCACAAAACACCAGTACTTTTGCTCTTGGGATCCAAAGGTCAGGAAGTCTCTGTACCTCTATACATGGAGCTTACACATGCCAAGGTTGGTCTCTAACCTCTTCAATTTTGAAAGCATATGTGTATGTATGAAAACTTACTATTCTCTGGTTATAAAAGTAATATGTACATAGCATTTAAGAAGCAAATAATACAGGGGTGCCTGGGTGGCTCAGTCGGTTAAGCGTCCGACTTCGGCTCAGGTCATGATCTCGCGGTTTGTGAGTTCGAGCCCTGTGTCGGGCTCTGTGCTGACAGCTCAGAGCCTGGAGCCTGCTTTGGATTCTGTGTCTCCCCCTCTCTGCCCCTCTCCTGCTCATGCTCTCTCTCTGTCTCTCAAAAATAAATAAATGTTAAAATAAATTTAAAATAAAAAAGAAATAATACAGAAATGTAGAAAGTGCAAGTTTTTTCTCAATGTAGAAATAACCAGTGTTTGCACATATGAGTGTGTGTACATATAATTTCTAAATGTTAAATACATGCTACATGTACCTAAAATATATATATTCAAGGCATTCACTCTGCTGTGGAAATCCTTGTACGTTGGCTCTTTTATCCAGTTATTTCCTCAGAATAAATTCCTTGAAATAGAATTGCTGAGCCAAAGAATATATAAATTTTCTACATGATATGTAATTATAAAATACATAAATGTTGATACATAATACATAAATTTCAATACATGGAGGATGTATACTACTTTTCCCTCCCACCAATGTGTGATACAGATTTTTTCTCCCATACTCTCATAACCCATGTGATTATCCCTTGCAGTCTGATACTTCATACATTTCTTTTGTTATTATGAGGCTCAACAGTTTTTACTGGCCATTTTTTCCCCTCTAATGAATTGTCTTTCTATATCCTTCGCCCATCAGTCTTTTGAAAGGCAGTATAGGTTCTGGAGCCAGACCACTTGCATTTTAATCTGTCTACTATCACTTGCTGTTTTTAACCTCGGACAAATGCCTTAACCTCTTTGCATCTCAGTGTCCCTGTCTATAAGATGGGGGTGGTAATTGTATATATCATGGTGTTGTTGTAAGGGTTTTTGCGTAAGTTAAAACCTGCACATAATTCTTTCTGTGTAAAATTAGTGCTATTGTCATCATCTTTATTTTCCATCTTTTTGTTACTGATTTGTAACAGCAATTACATATTAAGGCCATTATCCCCTTGTCATACTGTAAGTATTTTTCACCAGCTTGTTATTTCTCTTTGCTTTATTTGTCGTGTCTTGTGCCATAATAATTTTAAATATATTTTGGACAAACTGTTGTATGAAGTAAATTGTAAACATGTCCCGTGGCCTGCCTTCTCTTACCCAAATTTTACCCAATAACCACTCCCCCAAAGTATAGCACCTTTATGTTTCCATTTTTCAAAAATGTTTTCTAAGCATATATACAATCATATTATTCAAAACTATAAGTGGAATCATGTCATACACACAGAATTACAAGGGTTTTGTTTTTGTTTCACTTATTATGGGCATCTTTTCACAATTAAACCTAATTCTCTTTAATGTCTACCTAGTATACCATTGTATGAATTTACTATAATTTTTCTAACCAGCACACTATTTTTAGACATTTGAATTGTTTCCAGGTTTTCTCTACTACACGTAGGGTCAAAATGAATATTCCTTTTCATAAGTCTTTGCACAATGTGTGAGTATTATCCAAAAGTAAATTATCTAAGACTAGAATTATTGCATCAAAAGGTATATGCAATTTAAATTCTCACAGATTTCTCTTCACCAGAATTCATGTAGAAATTTTAAGAAGTAAAGTAGTTAAATCAGTGACGTTTTGTATTTTGGCCTTTGGTGTCATGCTAAAGAAAACATGTCCCATCCAACACTGTAAAGGTATTCTCCCATGTTTTCTTATAATAATTTTTAATTGTTGGATTTTGAGGATTGTTATTTGTATCTGTAATTCATAGGGAATTTATCTTGACTTAAACTTTGACAAAAAGATCTTTTTTTTTTTTTTTTTTTCCAAATGGATAGCCAGTTTTCCCCAAATCACTTCTTGAATAATATACCATTTAATCACTTAGTTTGAAATTCCAGGTGTCTCATACACTAAATTCCCACTTAGTTGTCTTCCTGGACTCTGCTCCATTCATCTCTTTGTCTATGCTATAATTACTGTAGTTGTATACTCTCTTCGACAGCTTTAACAGCAGGATTATTTTTTTCCCTAAAAGAATGAATTGGAGAGATGACCGACTTTTAATATGCTTGGGAAAATTAAAGAATATGTAACTTTTCTGTTCCTTGAAGATTTTATCCATAAAACATCTGGGCCTACCACCTTTTGGAGACAAATCATTTATAAACTTTTCATTTTATTATAAATTATTAACTTGGTTTTATTGGTTTTTATTTGTCCATAAAAGTATTTGTTTCATCTAGCTTTCACATGTGTTGGCATAACATTGTACAAAGTGGACTATTGCCTTTTAAGTCTCCCAACTTGTGTATTACTCTTTTGTAATTCCTAGCATCATATATTTGTGTTTTCTTTTTTTCCTTGACCACATTTGCCAGGGCTTTGTTTGTTTTTAATTTCTAAGTAGTTGATGGGTTCTTTTTTGTTATCTTGCAGTTCTTTTCTATACTTGGTATTCAGACAGTGTTATGGCAGCGTTTCTGATTTTTGTGACCTTACTCATGCATGGTCAGTATTTTAATTCGTGGGCATTTGGAAGGATGCACCTTCTCTGATGGGCTCGAAGTTGTGTTTATAGCTATAAAAGCAAGCTTCTGATTGGTGGCTCATATCCTCTATCTGATTATTTTTATCTGTATGACTTATTATGGGAGGAGTTTGCTCTTCTCCCACCATGATTATGGTTTTGTCAGATTCTTCTAATAAGTTTTATTTCATGTATTTTGGTCATAGCACTCTAGAAATAATCTGGAATTTTATTCCAAACTGTTCAGCTTCTTTTCCTAATGAATACACAGTCTCATAACCTGTGGTTTAGAATTAACTAAACTGTAACTGGTTACTTTGTCCACTGCAGATGGTTTCTTGTGCTCCATATCCTCTCATTTTTGAGTTATTTGGGGGCTTTTTTGTTTGTTTGTCAGGAATGCTTCCTTATACAACTTTTTTCAGCAATTGCCCTTATGTAATATAAATTCTAAACCTTTCTAGATCTGAAAATGCCCTTCTTTTCTTTTCCCTTCACATGAATGAAAGTTCAACTGGGTGTCTAGAATTTCTAGAGTAATAGTTCCTCTACAACTCTGAAAACATTACTTTTAGTATTTTTTTTTTCCAGATAAATGTGCTACCAGCCTGATTTATTTCGTAGATGGCTTTTTTTCCCTTCTGTCTGTAAGAGTTTTTTTGGTTTGTTTGTTTTGTTTTGTTTTTGCCTTTTTTTAGTATTTTGCCTTTACACTTGAGTTCAGAAATGTGAGTCTCTGCCCTTTGATCTGAAGATTCAGGTTTTTCTTTGCTTCAGGAAAATCTTTTGCTTCTGTACTTCATGTTAGTATTACTTCTCCCTCCCTCCCTCCCCCCACTTCATTTTGTCCTTCTGAAATTCCCACTTTATGGATTGTAGCTCTTCTTCTCCATTCTCATATCCAGTTCCTTCTTTTTGTTTTGCATGGGTTAATCTTCTGATGCACTGATGGACTTTTTAGGAGTGTCTTTTCTGCTATTTATACAGCCTTTGTGGAGTTTTTCCTTTCCAAATCCATCTAGGTCTCTCATTGATCTTTTCTCATAGCAGTATACTTACAGATGAATGAAGTCAAATCAAATTTTTTTTAAAAGTTCTGTTTTCTGAATGAATTCACTTGGGTCATTTGTTTGCCTTGCTCGGCTTTGCTCCCTTCTTCCATGCTCCTGATTCTTAATACACATCTAATAATTTTAATTGTCCATTCGTATACTTAAATAAACTCAACAGAAGGCATATTGGAATCCTTAGGGGAGTTTTTTCATAACATGCCATGGGCCCCACCTGAACCAGTGAATTCAGAATGTTCCAGGTGGGGCAGTATTGGGGGTAGTAGTTGAGATCTTGGGCTACAGAGTCAGATACAGATCTGTGCTCAAGTCTTGGCTTTGCCTCTTGCTAACTTAACAGTTTCTAGTTTTCCTCAGCTCCTGAGGTTGTCCCTTGAGAACACACAGAGGTGGATAAGCAGCCATTGTGGAGAGGCCCTTTGACAAGCTGGCGTAGAATGGTGTACCTTCTGAATCTTGGAGAGGCTCTGCCCATGACACTGACCCCTCTGGCCGAGTCCACTCCATCCCCCCAGGCCCATGCCCACATTCCTGGTTCCTAGGGAGAGCATCCACCGTCTTTGCAATGTGGCATCAGTCTTTCTTCACAGTACAGCTGTTTCAGTATTTGAAATTTGTATGCCTGACACTTGCTCTGTCCACTGCTCATTTCCCAGCCCTCACTCTTCCCACCCCTCACTCTTCCCACCCCGTGATTTCTTCATGCTTCAGTTTGTCACCTAAATCATACATCATGATTATGGTCATACATAGCAGCTTGGGACTAAAGACTCTGCAGTTCTTCCAGGAAAAGCAGGTCCAACTGTTTATAATTGCTTTTTTAATTTTTACTAATGCATTTGATATATACTCCTCTACCTACCCCCCCCCCCCCTCGGAAGAGTGAAGCATAAAGGAAGAGCAGACACCAGTTTCCCTCAAACTGAGAATATAACACAAACCGGTGGATAATAATGACCACCCACCTTGCAGCCTCTGTTGGCAGGGGGTGGGGACACACTTGGCAGGGTCACCTTTACTGTAACACCCCTCCCCCACTCCCTAGTGTCATAATGCTTCTTAAATTCTTAAAGATAGAGGAGCTTTTTCACCACCCCCTCATCTCTCTGGCATTGGAATTCTTATCTTGGGATTCACCCTAAGACCAAAAACAGCTCATGTGGTTCCTGGTGGCTTCTAAACCTTCAGATGGAGGGTCTGTGGGAGCAATACATGGGGAAGGAGGCGTCTAAAAAAATAGTAATTAAAAATAATAAATAAAAGAGCTTCTCCTTTGTAAAATAACTAGGGACTCTCAAACTGGGACAGTGAGACCGACTGCCGTGTTGGGTTGGGTGGGCTTCCTTGCCGACCTCCCCCTCCTTGGGCTCTTGGTTCATCAGATGGCTGCAACCTGTTTTCCCAGTAAAGAGAACATTTATTCAAGTCATCAGCGGGTGATTTCTCTGATGGTTGTGATGAAGCGTGTTTTGAAACCTTCCTCCAGTTGAGATTGTAGACTCCATCCATAGAAGGTTGGGAAATCGCGTGCTTTAAGCATACATTTCATTATAAATAAGTACTCTTTTAACACTAACAATTCAGTACTACAGTACCCAATGATAGATCCTTCCACTCCTGTGACCCCACTCAGTGCCACATAACGTCCTTCAGGGGCATCCATGGTACTTCATAGGGTCAGATCCAAGTTCAGACCAAGGCCCACAAGCCCTGTGTGATCTCAGACTGCCTGCCCCCCATCGTTTGCAGCTTTTACCCTACCAGCCCCTTTTCTGTTTTTCCAAAGGCCAACCCCTGTCCTAGCTCAGCATCTCTAAGAATCTTGCTTACAATGTTTCCTTCCCCAGTGCCTTGTGTGCAGTTCCTTCTCCTCCATGGAGCCCAACTCAGAGGTCACCTCCTCAGAGAGTCTTCCTGGGCCGCTCCAGCTATATTTGGCATCCCAACCCTAATCTCCACAGCTTTGCTTCCTCACGTCGTCCTGTTCGTTTCTTTCACAATACTTGTCTGTCTCCCCAATAGGACGTAAGTCCCATGGTAGCAGGGATCTTTTCTGTCTTAATAGCTGTGTCCTCAGCACCTAGAACAGTGCTTTGTATATGATAGGTGCTCAGATATCTTTTTCATAAATGAATGAACGATTGAAGGAACCCTCACAACATATTAGAAGATCTAATTTCTAAAAGATCTAGATATTTTATTTTCTAGATCTAGACATGATATTTTAACCCATTTGTGGATGAGGCTCAGAAGAGTTGAATAAATTATTCCAGCTTGTATGGAGCTGATGATTCAGACTCAGGTCTTATGAGTATTCTGATTCTGAAAACCAACTTACGTACATAAAGCCAGCACCTCTGCTAGAAATGAGCTCCTGACTGCCAAGTTTGGGATTCTTTCCCCACAAGTTTTCCCACTGTAGTAGCTCGTGAACACAAGGAGGAATGGGGAATTAGTCCTTTTAATACTTTTATAGCTAATTCTCTCTCCTAACCCAAGTGGTAGGTCTAAATTTGATACAGTGTTTATGTTGGGAGTATTCAAACCCAGAATAGGAGTCACACTGTGGCTGGTCTATTCTTGGTCTCATGTGAGTTTGTGGAGGAAAAGGCAAGTCACAATTCAAAAGAATTATTGCTGCCCTGAGGCCTGAAAGAAAGGATGTCCTGCAAGAGGAAATGGAGGGGGAGCAAGGGGAAGCATCCTTTCCCCAAGGTAGAGCTTTGAGCAGAAAGCCACAGAAATTCTCCCTTCACCCTCCATGGCTCAGGACAGGGACCTGCAGGAAGGGTCTGGAGCTGAATGCCCTTCAAGGAAGAAGCAGGACCGGGTAAGCCCTCTTCGCTCAGCTTCCAGTCAGAAGTGGAAAGTGCCAAGGCAATGCTGGTCTCATAGCACCCTCTTGTGGGTGTGAGGTGTCACTACAGCTTCCTTCCAAAACCTGAGAGCAAAGGCTTGCGTCTACACAATAGTTCCTAAGCACAGCCCTGTGATCACCTAGGCCCACAGTGGGGGAAGCCCCTCCTGCAGTGCCCATGTCTCCTCTTTCCCGAGGCCAGAAGTCCACTCTCCAAGCTCAGAAAGGGAAACCCTTTCATTTGGTCCCTAGTGTTATAAGATGAAGTTGTGATATGGAACTCAAAGTCCATCTGGAGATCTGGGAGACTGAGAACACAACGGGATTTGTTCAAGGGCCCTCCAACAAACACTAGACCCCTGTAAGAAGCCTAGGAGGTCATCTTGCAGGGCGGGTCCACAGACATTGACCCCGTGGTGCTCTGAGCCATTCACCTCCTTTCCTGTAACAGGTGTGCCAGCATTTATGTGGCCTTATGCAAAGTGCAGTTAACTAGACTGTGGATTCTGTCAGTGTCCTGTCTGTACAAATGTATGATATCAGACCTATTTCTGTCTTGCAGGCCTGTTATGAGGATGAAGAGTTTGTGAATAAATTACCTACCACAGTGCCTTGTATATTAGATATTCAACAAAAAGCAGCTACTTTTTTTTTAAGTTCATTTATTTTTATTTTTTTATTTTTTAAATTTTTTTAACATTTATTTTTGAGACAGAGACAGAGTGTGAGTGGGGGAGGGATAGAGAGAGAGGGAGACACAGAATCTGAGGCAGGCTCCAGCCTCCATGCTGTCAGCATAGAGCCCGACACGGGGCTCGAACCCACAAACCATGAGATCATGACCTGAGCTGAAGTCGGGCACTTAACCGACTGAGCCACCCAGGCACCCCATAAGTTTATTTATTTTTGAAAGAGAGAGCAGGGGAGGGGCAGAGAGAGGGAGAGAGAGAGAATTTCAAGCAGTCTCTGCATGGTCAGCGTGGAGCTCGACGTAGGGCTCGAACGTACAAACCATGAGATCATGACATAAGCTGTGATCAAGAGTCAGATGCTTAACCGACTGAGCCACCCAGGTGTCCCAAAAGCAGCTGCTTTTTAAATGTTATTGTAATAGCTCTTTTGTTTTCTATCCACATTTGTCTTCCTGTTCCCTCCCGGCCCTCCCTCACACTCACACATGATGCTATTTATTCACTCATTATCACTCCTCTCTCAGCCTCATTTTCAATCCCTCCATTCTCAATCTCTCCATTCCTTTCAAAACTCTCTGAGGGAGCTCACAGACCTGGCTTCCCAGGAGCACATTTGCTGGCCGTGAATAACTCTAGATTTTGTCCTACTGTCTCTGTGCCTTTTAATCCACAGTCCGTGGCTTCCCAGAAAATAGAAGCCACTGGGCCTGCCTGTCTGAGGGAGGGCAGGTTCCTAAGAGTTACTCCCGTGGTGGTAAGTTCCCAGGGGCCTAAAGCATGGTGCAGCTTAACCGTGATAAACATTCAGCCAGGCATTCAGTGCTGCGGTGGGAGAAGTGGAGCAGAGATCTGAGCTGCCAGGGACCAGGTGGAGCCAGGTGACGGTACGCTGAGCCTGTGCTGTGTGCGGGAATCTTGCCTCCCTGAGTTTGGAGAATGTCCCTGTAGGCAGCCACTGACTGACCGACTATTTCTTTCATGCTGCAGACTCACTCCGGATACTTCTCCAGCTTGTACCCCCCTCACCAGTTTGGGCCGTTCCCGCATCACCACTCCGTAAGTGCCCCTCGGTTCAGCCCGTCGGCCACTTTTCCCTCTCCTTTGGCGGGTACCACATAGGCTGTGGTGGACTGACCAGTGAATGTCCTGGCGTGAGTGCTGGGTCCTATGTGTCCAGGGCTTCTTGTGAGTGACACCAAACTACCCCAACAGTCAGCACTCCTGCCAATGCTTACAAATCCACAGGTGGCAGGAAATGGGTACATACGAATGATCAAGAGATAAAATTAGGAGATAGTATTTAGCAAAGAAGAGCATTTCTAAAGGTCTTTGAACAAATGGGGTCATGTCATTCCCACAGACCCCTATGGGGACGACCCCTGTTCTCTTTCGGCTGTCACCATGTGGCATGGTCACGGCAGGTTTACTTATCTTCTTTCGAACCTGATGTCACTCTGGTGAAGATACCAGTCATGGCTACAAGGTGTGCAGAGTTGTTTCCTGTTCTTCTAACAAAGTGCCTCAGGGCCCTGTCCTCAGGCCAGGTATATTTAATAACAGTATTGATTTCTTGGATAAAGACACAGGAGCGAGCAGTACTTATCACATTTGCATATGACAGAAAGCCTGTGAACAGCTTTCTGAATCCAGGAAATTCAGAGCTGCTCAAGAGGAGTTCCCATTTCGATTGTCATGTAGTGCTCCCTGTGCCCAGGTTTGTTCCTTAGGCCTCACACCTGCAGCTCCTAGGCCACAGGAGCATCCCATGCACCATTTTGACCATTTCCTTAGGTATTAGGGCTCCCACAGCACACAGCTCATCGTAGATGCTAGGTACCTGCTGAGTGCCTGATGGAACAACCCAGTGGGAATGATGTCTTGTCTTGTGCTGCCCTTCCAGTACCCAGAGCAGGAGATTGTGAATCTCTTCATCCCGACCCAGGCTGTAGGTGCCATCATTGGGAAGAAGGGGGCGCACATTAAACAGCTGGCTCGATTCGCTGGGGCCTCTATCAAGGTAAAGCTGCTCTCCACAGCCACCTGTTTCCCGCCTTCTTCCATCACCACCTTCCCACCCCATGTGCCTTGTTCCTTCTGCTAGTCCTGAGCAACGCTGACTCCTTCTGGGGACAGACTCCCACAGGATCTGGCAAATTGGCCCCCAAGATTAATCCTATCTGCTCTCATCTTTACCTCTCTCATTCCTTTCTTGCTCAACTAACAACTGAATTAGAAAAATTTCTAGTAACAGACAAGCCAACCCAGTCCTGTTTGGGCTACCATAGTCTTCTTCTTAAGAAGATAAAGCAAAAAAAAAAAAAAAAAAAAAAAAGAAGGGAGGAAGGGAGGGAGGGAGGAAAGAAAAAGGCTGAGGGTTTTTTCCCCAACCTAAGGGAGCGGACTTCAGCAGAGCATCATTTTCACTTCGCTGTGCTTTGACGCTTTAATTAGTCTCTCTGCTTCACAAATTCTCAAGAAAGTAGTTGGGATGAAAAACTCTTTGGAAAGTGATAAAATTGTAGGTAAACAAAAGCTGGTATCACAGCCGGACAGGCAGTCCTGGGACTGCACAGAGCGGCTCAGGAAGGAAGGCCCCTTGATTTATGGAAATGGTGGTGAGTGTAGTTACAGACCCACATCCTGCCCCTTCGAGCGCCATGTGAAGAAGCGCCCGAGAAGCTGAAAGGGAAGGATTATTCGACCCTGGTCCTGCTCCAAGCCCAGCTATCGGCTCTGACTCACAGGCAGAATGCTGAGCACGTCCCAAGCCTCATGAAACTCTTTTGAAAACAGAGTTTCCGTTGTTACGTAAAATAATTTGCTACCATGGGACAACCCGGAATTCCGAGCGAGAAGTCTCATGACTTGGAGAGAAAGAATGCTTGCGCTTTCTCCACAAGAAGAGCTGGAATTTCTCCCACAGCAAGTGTGCTGAAGAAAAAGCAAAAACAAAACATTCTGAGTAGTACAGCACAAGAATTGCAGCGAGACCATCAAAGAGTATTATTTGGGCAAATCATTTCCCGTCTCAGGCCTCAGCTCTGTTACCTGCCAAGCGCAGAGTCTAGGCGGGAGCCCTGAGGTGCGGGCGGACTGCAGTGCAGCACACGGGGGGCCATGGCTTCTAACAGGCTTGTTGCAGCTAAGACCCCAGCCCACATGCCGGCAGCCGTGGCAGGACAGGTACAGCGTGGAGGACCACTGGGCCGGCTGCCCCCAAGGGCCTTTCCCTGTGTCCAGTCATGTGGCCTGAGATACCGTGCAGGAGACAGAATGAGATGATTTCAACTCAAAGGGGCTCAAGGGATTATGACATGAAATCCTCTCTTTTTCCCTGGGAAAAGTGGGACTTAGAGAGGCCCAGGGACCAGGCCAAAGCACGCAAGTGGCAGGACTGGCCCTGACCTCATCGGTTGTGCTGCCCTATAGTGTGCTAAACACCACTGGGACTGGCTGGAGCACTCCCTTCCCACTTACTGTTGCCCGTGAGGAACAGGGCCCAGAGGGTTTCACTGAGTGTTGAAGGTCACGAAGGTAAAGAATACAAGAGCCGACATTTGACCAGGTGATGTGATCTCTGGTCCAGTGTTTTTTCCACCTCAGCAACCTGAGTGCTATACCAGAGTCACTCCCCGCTGGCCTTCAGGAAACTAAGAGAGAGGGCAATCCCTTGGGCTCCACTCCACAGCGTCCCCACCATCCTTCTATGTCCCAGCAAGGTTGAGCAGTGGTGTATCACCTGACTCATGGCCTCTGATGGGCAGACACAGCAGGGCAGGACCAAGGGAACAGAACGGGCTCTGCAGGCTGGCAGTACCCCATCACCCTTTATGCTGCACACAACATCCTGCTTCTCCAGCCGCTGCCTTCTTTCCCGATCCCTGCCTGTCTCCATAGCAGTAAAGGAGAGAAAACCACAGAAGCCAAGTATTGGTGAGACAAGCTTTCTACTTTTAAAAATCAGACCTGGCTTTGTTATTTTCAACAGGACTGAAGAAAGCATTTTCTCTAAAGCAAAATGGATAATCTCACTCTAAAGAACCCTCCATTCCTGCTTTGCCTGTCTTCAGGGACCACAGCTACAGGCACAGGGAGATGCTCCCAGGGCAGGGAGAGAGCTGTACACTTATATGTGGGAGCTGAGTGCTGGCAGGGGCTGGGTTGAGGTGAGGTCGGGAAGATAACACCCCAAGATGCCTGGGTCACAGACAACAGCTGGGCTCCCGTCACTCTGCCCTGCAGAGCATCCGGCAGGCTTCAGAATGCCACACAAATCTCCTGAGCCTTACTCCAGCCTGTGCTCACCCTGGGATCTCGGCAGTCACCTCCCCTCCGGGTCCTGTTTGTTTCAGTGATAAAACAGGGTTCTCCTTCCTGGTGCTCTCGAGGGAGTTTGCCGGTGGAATGTCATTCCAAAGCTGCAGGAGCATACGAGTAGCTCTTGGACTGCTGGTCTTGGCTGGTGAATGTCAGACAGTTGTACTAACCTCACACTTGACTCATTCCTAAATGGTGTACCCTTAACTCATTTTAAATTAACTTTGGTTTTGCTACACCGTTTTCATTTTCAAAGCTACCTTAATGATTTTCAGAATAAGGCAGGGTATGCAGAAAAGAATATAAAATGAGTCTAACGACAACAACAAAAAAAACCATGCTTGCTTGGTCTGTCATTGAGTTGTGTTACAAGAGAACTCAGAATCACAAATAGAGCAGATAGACTCACAAATAGAAGGCAGCATTGAGCTTGCCAGATTTCACCTCCAAATTTCACAGATGAGGACATGGAGGCCGGGGAGGGGAGGGATTTGCAGAGCAGACACTGGGACCAGGGTGACCTCATCCTTGCTCTGGTGCTGTCACACTTGGTTCCTGTGCCGTGGAGGAGCTGGTCCTGGCCACTCATGCTGTAGCTCAACTCTCCCTTGCAGCCAATTGCCTCTGTGAGCTGAGAACTAGAACCAGGGGCACCTTTCCTGCAAGTTGGCTCCACAGTAATGCCTCTGTGGACTTAGCCCTTACCCCCTCGGGGCCCTGGGTTGGGCTGGCTGAGCCTACACCTCCTTCTTCCTCCTAGAGCTCTTGACTCCCTTGGCTCGGTAAAAGGAGGCCAGTCATTGCAGGTGCTCGGGGCAGGGACGGGCAGGAACTCCTTGCACTGCTTCCAAGTCTGCCTGGATGGTCAAAGACCCAAATTTGATACTGGACACTATGGTGGTATCTTCCTAAGACCCAGAGTGAAAGCAGCAGTTGCAAAGGCAGAAACCACACCATAATCCCTTGCTAGTATGTGAGAGGGGACTGGGGACCACAGCCCGGCAGCAGCATTTTCCTCTTGCCTTGTAAACTGCAGATTGCCCCGGCGGAAGGCCCAGATGTCAGCGAAAGAATGGTCATCATCACCGGCCCACCTGAAGCCCAGTTCAAGGTCAGTGCCAGGGGCCACCTCAGCCCTGCAGTAGCTAAGGGCCTTTAGCAGGTGGCGGCCATCTCAGAGGCATGTTCAAGACTTCTTTGAGAGGCCCAGCCTCGATTTTTCTTCCTGCTGCTGCTCACTAGTCTCAGACTCATGCTGTCTTGCCTACCTCCAGGTTGTTCCCTGGAGCTCTGCTTCCTGGAGCACTCCTTCCCTTCTCTCTCATGGAAATGTAGATTGTCAGTGCCTAGTTCAAATGACACTCCTCTGGGCTATCTCTGACCCCTTAGCCACAGTTTTGAGGATAAGTGTCTCAGACTCCTTTAGTATTTTATACCCTTCAAGCTGTGGGGGCATAACCATAGGGTGTAAGGGGAAAGACCAGTAGCTTGTTGGGAGTTTGGTCGGATGCATTTTGTTTTTGCCCTTTTTTCTCCCCTGGGAAAATTATAAATTGAGTTTTCTAAAAGAAACATATTTATAAAAGTATAGTCCTATTAAAAATACTGAAAATTTGAGAAAACATTAACACATGTGAAAACATTTAATAGCCCTTCAGCTCATGAGTGGATAAACAAAATGTGATCTATGCACTCAGTAGGAAATTAGCCATAAAAAGGAGCAAAATTCTGATGCATGCTACAGCATGGATAAACCTAGAAAACACTGCATGAAGTGAAAGCAGACACAAAAGGCCGCATATTATGAGAGTCCCTTTATACGAAATGTCCAGCAAAGGTAAATCCAGAGACAGAAAGTAGGGGTTGGGGAAGGGACGAATGGGGACTGCCTGCTAGGTATGGAGTTTTGCTCCGGGGGACTGGGATGGAGATGTCCTGAATAGTGGTACTGGCTGCTTAGTGTAGTGAATACACAGAAAACTCCTGGACTGTATACTTCAAAATGATGAATTTTAGGCTGTAAGAATTATATCTCAATTGTTAAAGTTTTTTTGCTTTTTTTTGTCTTAAACCGTAACGTCTCAGCTTCCCTGGCTGGAGTTAAGACATCAGAAAGCATCCCCAGTCACCACCTACCTCGCCTCCATCCTTTTGTAACCCGGGGTCTAAACATACCATGATGGGAGGAAGTTAAGAGTCCCCTGGACAGGTTCATTCAGCCAGGCGTTTGTAGGTGCTGTAGATGAGGGAACTAAGACCTAGTTCTGCCCCATCACCACCACCCCCGGCCCCACACGCAAGCTTCCAAGAGGCAGCGGTCAGGTACGTTCCTTGAGTGTGGCAGGAACAGCCAGGTCTCTGAAGGAGGGAAGCAGGGTACGCAGCTCCCCCGTGGTGGCCCCAGTGAATTCGGGGCTGGGGGTGTGCAGGCCTGGGCTCCCCGGCCGGTTCTGGCAGCAGCACGGCGAAGCGGTCACGCCTTGCTCTCTCAGGCCCAGGGGCGGATCTTTGGGAAACTGAAGGAAGAAAACTTCTTTAACCCCAAAGAAGAGGTGAAGCTGGAAGCGCACATCAGAGTGCCCTCTTCTACAGCTGGCCGGGTGATCGGCAAGGGCGGCAAAACCGTAAGTTTGCTCTGAGCTGGCTTCATCTCCTGGGCCCATTCCCTGCCCCAGCCTGACCCGATTTCCTTGAGACCCCCACTGGCTCTGGAAGGACATTCTTCCAGAGCCGGGGGCCCCGAATCCGTGGTACTGGGCCAGGCCACCAAAAACACCAGGGTTCTGTGCCTAGAAATAGGACATCTCAGCTACATGCTGGGAAGTGAAGGTCCTCCCTGAAGAGGAGGCGGCTGCCTCCTGCCCCCTTTAAACCCACACAGAACAGCAGGAAAACACTAGGGAATAGAGCTCCACCCAGTGTATACCTACTTAGCAGACTGTCATCTTCTCTAAATTCACGTTCAGAGGCCTGCAGGGTCTGGAGTCCTACACTCTCCCCTCACTTTTCAAACTTTCCATCCTGCAGATTCTGTCTTCTGGCTCTTTCCCAAACCTGCCCACCTGTTACAAGGGAGCTAGGTTAGCAACCGCGTGGTGGGTAAAAAAAGGAAATACTTTAAAACAAAAAACAAAAAGCAATGAAGGTTTTCAACATGAAGGTGGCAGCAACACAAAGTAATTTGAAAAGTGCCAGAGGATCAATTCTGAAGCCTGTAGGAATGAGCAGATAGTTCTGTCAGACACAGAAGTGATCTGGAACATGACTTACGTGGTGGGGATATGACATCCCCCTTACGTGCATAGGGGATATGAGCCTATGCACACTAGCAAGGTGACAGTGTTGAGTGGCAGGAATTTGAGGGATCTCTAGAGTCGTATGTGTGTGCACGTGCACACGCCTGCTATTTGCTTTACACAGAAATTCTTACTAAGGACTCAAAGCTAAGTTCTACATACAGTGAGTCACCTTTATACAAAAGAAGAAAGTTGAATGGTTTGTGGATTACTCCCCACATCCAGGAATGTGACCAGTATCAGAGGGCACACACCGGCTCTAGGCCACTTGGGATGCCCTAGGCAAGAGAGAGCAAATGGCCCATGGGGGATTAGACTCCTGAGCCCTTTGATCTCCTATTTGGTCGTTTTAGAACCTGTCCGTGAATTCTGTTCATCAAGCCAACACTGCCCCCCAGAGACTGTGAGCTGTCCACCGGGCCTTGCAGACCCCACCTGTGTGTTCAGCACCCTGCCAGGGCCTGGGGTGAACCCCGGGCAGTGTTGGCTTGTTGAGGCTGGTGAGGAGGAGCACCGGAGTGCAGGAGGTGGGCTGCAGGTGAGGGAGAGCAGCACGGGCTGGCCACTTCCCGCAGGTGACCGGCACGGAACTGGAGTGGCAGGGAGAAAAGGTAACAATCCAGCGGCTGAAGCAGCATAAGTAGGACTCGGAGTCAGGGATGAAAATGAAGAGCAAGCATCAGAGCAAGGTCTGATTAGAAAGGAAACTTTACTTTGGTGATTTTCCTTCCTTGGTGCTGGGAGAGCCTGGGTCACTGCGAGCGTGTGCACTCCAGAATAAGAATTCAGCCCCAAAAGGAGCTCCAGGCAGTCGGAGGCTGGACCCTCCCTGGGCCTCCCATTGATCCCATGTGATCAGGGACTGGGAAGCCCCCAGACATGTTCTGGACTGAAGGAAAGGAGAATAGCCTCTAGCTGCCTTGCCCTCCAGCACGCCCCTCTCCCACTGCCTCCTGACCCCACTTTTCTCCCTTCACAGGTGAACGAACTGCAGAACTTAACCAGTGCAGAAGTCATCGTGCCTCGTGACCAAACGCCGGATGAAAATGAGGAAGTGATCGTCAGAATTATCGGGCACTTCTTTGCTAGCCAGGTACCTGTGCTGTGAGGGTCTGGTGTCTCGTGCCGGTCTCTTTTCAGTTCTGAGCTACTGGTGGCCTGTTGGGTTGGCCGTGCCCTGCACACACACCCCACGACAGATGGAACCTCTACCTGGCTCTACAGGGCAGGGGAAATTGTTCCACACCTTCTCAGCCCTGCTCTCCCCCAGGCATGCTAGGGGAGCTTGAGGAAGAGGCTAGCACTTTGAAGTCAAGCCAAGCACATCTCAAGCCCCCTGAAATGCTAAAGCATGAAGTCTCCCCTTCCTCTGCCGTCTCCTCAGGCCTCAGTCACCACGTTCCCCTGGCGGGAACTACATACCAGGCAAGGACCCTGCCTCAGGGTGCCCCAGTCAGGCTTTGAGTGCCAGAATTCCACTGTTAAGAGTTAAACATGCTCATTGCTGGAGACCTTCATTTCTCTGCTGTCCTTCTCCATCTCACCATGACCTGCCCCATCAGAGCACAGGGCCACTTCGGTTTCATTCAGAAGGACCAGTGACCTCCTGGTTCACTGGCATCATGTACTCCTGGTTATTTTTGACGCCTTTATATACATACATTTATATACATACGTATTATATACATAACATACATTTATTTATTGAGAGAGAGAGAGAATCCATGTGTGGGGGGGGGGGGGGAGAGGCAGAGAGAGGGAATCCCAAGCAGGCTCCACACCATTGGCGCAGAGCCCAACAAAGGGCTTGAACTCAAGAACCAAGAGATCATGACCTTGAGCTGAAAGTAAGAGTCAGATGCTTAATTGACTGAGCCACCCAGGCGCCCCTCTTTTTGATGCTTTTTGTTGTTTGGGTATGGAGATAGAGCAGTCCCAGTCCTTGCCCTAAACCAGTGAGGGGGGTCAAAGCTTACACTAAAGCCTTGTCTGAGTGCTCCACTTGCTCTCCCAAAGCCATGCCAGGGGACCTGTGTGGGCAAGGCACTTGCACACAGCTGCTCTCCCGTGCCCCTTCCTCCAGCCAGAGCCCCAGCCACACCTCCCTCTTCTGCCGTTGTGTCCCAGCTCCTCAGGTGCCCTGGGAATGTGTGTTAACTGCCAGGTTCTCACAGGCGTGCAGCCTCAGGGTTCTCCCTGTACTGGAGTACTGGGGTGGGGTGAGGGGTCAGGTTTGGGCTCACATGTTTTCTCTAGTGCAGGATAGAGTGTCTGGGCCAGTTTCTCACTTCTTCCTCATCCCATTTCTTGTCCGTCTTTCCCAGCATCACACTCGTGTTCTTCCTAGTGACTCCAGAAAGGTGGGGGTGGGGGGGAGGGAAGGGTTAAAGCTGCCATGTGTATAGTGGGAGGGGGATTGCTGTCTGACCTCCATGAGGCCCCCTCCTCACTGGTTCCCTGGCTCTGCTGCTTGGCTTATCTGTCCATCAGCCATTTGGAAGCTTCTGGGCTCCCATCTCCTTATTCCACACCCAGCTGCCTTGAAGTAGGGGTGGGGGGAACCCCGCCACTTTAGGCAGAAAAAGCCCCCGGAGTGAGGGCCTCAGCGGGTAGACAACAGTTTTCTGAGCTTCCCACTTCCTTTCCCCAAGTCCCAACCCCACCCTCCCACCCCCCGACCCCCACTGCTTGTCCTCAGAACCGGGTTCCTTTTTCTCCCCTGTCCCCTCCTCTCCCTTGCTGCAGACTGCACAGCGCAAGATCAGGGAAATTGTACAACAGGTGAAGCAGCAGGAGCAGAAATATCCTCAGGGAGTCGCCTCACAGCGCAGCAAGTGAGGCTCCCACAGGCACCAGCAAAACAACGGATGAATGTAGCCCTTCCAACACCTGACAGAATGAGACCAAACACAGCCAGCCAGCTCGGGAGCAAACCAAAGACCATCCTGAGGAATGAGAAGTCTGCGGAGGCACCGGGGACTCTGCAGAGGCCCTGAGAATCCCAGGGGCCAGGAGGATGGTGGGAGGTCAGACCGGGTCCCTGCCCGGCCTCCTGCCTCCCCCAGGGCCTCTGCAGGCTTCCCAGCCATCCACTGCACCATCCACTCGGATCTCTCCTTACCTCCTACAACGCTATCCCTTTTAGTTGAACTAACATAGGTGAACGTGTTCAAAGCAAAGCAAAATTCACACCCTTTTCTTTTTGTGGAAATTGTCTCTGTACATGTGTGTACATATTAGAAGGGAAAAGATGTTAAGATATGTGGCCTGTGGGTTACACAGGGTGCCTGCAGCGTTAATATATTTTAGAAATAATATATCAAATAACTCAACTAACTCCAAGTTTTAATCAATTATTAATTTTTTTTTTTCTTTTTAAAGAGAAAGCAGGCTTTTCTAGACTTTAAAGAATCAAGTCGTTCTTTGGGAGGTCTAATGGTTTAGTAAGGAGCTTCGAGACCACCCACAACAAATTCACCCGAGGGGAATCTCGGAAGGACACTCACAGCAGTTCTGGACCACCTGTGTATGTCAACAGAAGGGATACCGTCTCTCTGAAGAGGAAACTCTGTCTCTCTTCATCCCTGTCTAGCTCACACACCCATTTCTCTTTGCTTCACAGGTTTTAAACTGGTTTTTTGCATACTGCTATATAATTCTCTGTCTCTCTCTGTTTATCTCTCCCCTACCTTCTCTCCCTCCCCTTCTTTTCCATCCCCATTCTTTTTAATTCCCTCATCCCTCTTTCTCAATTCCCAGTATCTACGCACCCCCCCAGGCAAAGCAGTGCTCTGAGTATCACATCACACAAAAGGAACAAAAGCGAAACACACAAACCAGCCTCAACTTACACTTGGTTACTCAAAAGAACAAGAGTCAATGGTACTTGTCCTAGCATTTTGGAAGAAGAAAACAGGAACCCATCAAACCAACCAACCAAACAAAGAAAAATTCCACAAAGAAAGAATGTATTTTGTCTTTTTACATTTTGGTGTATAAGCCATCAATATTCAGCGAAATGATTTCTTTCTTTAAAAAAAAAAAAAAAATGGAGGAAAATAGCAATTTACACGAGGTCGTTGGCCCAGGGCGTTAAATTTACAGATTTTTTTAAACGAGAAAAACACACAAAAAAAGCTACCTCAGGTGTTTTTTACCTCAGCACCTTGCTCTTGTGTTTCCCTTAGAGATTTTGTAAAACTGATAGTTGGAGCATTTTTTTATTTTTTTAATAAAAATGAGTTGGAAAAAAAATAAGATATCAACTGCCAGCCTGGAGAAGGTGACAGTCCAAGTGTGCAACAGCTGTTCTGAATTGTCTTCCGCTAGCCAAGAACCTATATGGCCTTCTTTTGGACAAACCTTGAAAATGTTTATTAGAAAACAAAAAAACAAACAAAAAAAAAAGATGACAAAGAAAAACAGAGAGAGAAAATATTGGAGATGTCCTGAATTTCAATAGGGTACGCGCCATTAGGGCTTTTTGCGCTAAAGGATGAACATGTACTGGTTTATGTGAACAAGCCATTTTACCACCAGACTGCAATGCCAGTTTCCTCTACTGCAAACAGTGTTCTGTGACAAAAACAAAAAACAAAAACAAACAAACAAAAAAAAAAAATGAAATATATCCAGCTAACAAGATCCTGGTGTCTTGGTCTCTTATTTTACTAAGCATTGCCTGTCCCGAAGTGTCAGCAGAATTCCAGCTCTGAAGGACTTAGGGGAATGGGCAGCCATACTGAGGAGGCAGGCTTCTCCAGGACACTTTCTGGAAGAAGCTAAACTAAGTCAGTGGTGCTTAAAGTGTGGCCCCCAACTGGCAACATCAGTATCACCTGGGAACTTGCTGGAAATGCAGATTCTTGGGGTCCACCTTGAATCAGGAATTCGGAGGGGCCCCTCAGTCTGCTTCAGCAAGCCCTCTGGGTGATTCCTGTGTATGCTAGAGGTTGACAGCCATGGAACTGGAGGGACGGACTGGCTGCAAGGTAGGTAAGGCCAGCCCCTAGCTTTAGGGAACTGTAAACCTGGCCAGCACGGAGTTGATTTTTATGTGGGGGAGTGCAAGAGCATAAAGTGGCTGACAATTCAAGGGAGGAGGTAGTCATCCCTCCCCGGAAGCCTAAGTTGTAAATATTCCAGGAGATCAGACAGGCAGGTGTAACGTTGGATTGGAGGGCGGGGGGTGCGCTGTACTGGATACATGAATGTATTGTGAAAAGGTTGGAGGGAACGTCCCTGCTCCATTTATGAGCCTTCGTTCCTAGACCTGTGGGGTCTACTAGAAATGGATGCTAGCAGTCCAAGCAATCTTAGGAATTGCGGTGAAACTTGACTGCCAGTGGGGGTCAGTCAGGCTTTTGGAGGTGATCAGGGCACAGCAAGGACAGGTGGAGGGGAGCTGATGGGACTGCAGAATAGCCACGTCCCCCTTGCAACAAACTTCGAGGGCTCTCGAATCACTTAAAATTTGTTCCTCACTGATGTCCTGTCCCCATACCCCACTGTCTCAGAATTCCAATTTCTGTGATGCTGTTTGTACTTTTAAAGTTTCTGGCACAACGATGCCAGCTGATCCTCTCCCTGCTATGGCTGACACGCATACAGGCAGGAACAGACTGTCCATTCCTGTGGCTCCACCATCCCTCCTCCTCCATTTCAGACTCCAGCCCATTGCCCTCTCAGGGGGAGAAATCAACCACAGGTTGACGGTGCGAGAGAAGCCACAGGGTTATTTCTGAAAGCTGTGCCCTGGGTTGAGGGGTCTTTCTTAGATGAACAGAGAAACAGCACATTTAAAGGGCTTTAAATATAGGACCATGGGCCTGGTAACCATTCCATCAAGATGAGAAATCAGGGTGAGAGAAGACACAGGAACCTCCAAAATGCACTCTTAGCTCTACTTCTCTGGTTGCATTCCTTGGCCTTTAAAATTGCAGGTGGCACAATCTGAGTTTTAACTCTAGTTCCTAAACTACCCGTTTGCACAATCGTCCCCGAACACGTGAGAGAAAGACAGGGAAAGGAGTCCTGAGGTGATGCCTGCCCTGCCCCGGTACAAAGCACCCAGAAGTTGTCCTGGGGTTACAGAAATGAAGGGGAGGTCACATGGAGAGGAAGGAGACAGCTGGCCTGGTTCCTAAGCAAAAATGTGCTCCCCACAACCCATTTTCTGAGAACCTCAGTGCTGGATGAAATGCTGTCCCACCTTCCTGTAAATAACAGCTTTGCGGGTATGTACTGGACCCTGATGAAGTAAATGCTCGCCAAATGGGCGTGAGCTCAGACTGTTGCAAACTTTGTATCCATTTCTTTGAATCCCAGACTTCCTGTCTTGACAAGACGTCCTGACATCCCAGAAAGTCCTAATTGCATGATTTTATGCAAAATAAAGGACAGTTGTTAAATGGAGACTTAGTCAATAACAGAGGGGTTTCTTCATTAGCCTGCACTCGAAAAGCACCCCCCCACTCCATTGCCTTGAATCGAACCTCTTTAAAACCCATGACCCATGGTGGTTTTGAAGGTGCTAGCATCTCCCTAGACTGGGTGAGTAGCCTTGAACATCCCTTCTGAACATCCCTTGAACATTTCCCTCTAACTAGGCTTCTAGGTGTTCTTGTTTCTTCCAGCATGGAGCTCTGGAAAAGGATGACAGAGATTGGTTGCAAATTAGCAGAGGGGTCCGGCATGGAGGGGGAGCTTAAAAACAGGAAAAGAAGAACCCAAAGAAAAGTTTGGAGGGGTTTTGACAAAGAATCAAAGGAAGTGATTAGCCTAGGACAGAAGGAAGGCATCCTGACAAGAGGTGAGGAGGGGAGAAAACACGGACTTCTAAGGGAATAACCTGGCACCAAGTGAGGATGTGAGCGACTCAGTGACTCAGCACTGACTGGTGGGATGAGGACGCGAAGAGTATGAAAAAGAATTGGGCCTCATCTTATTCCTACACCTCTGGGGAAAGATGCGGGCAACAGCGGTGGGCCCAGGCTAACAATTAATGAAGCCCACAGTGTATATTTTTAGAGACTAGCCCAGCCTGGTGTACGCGCATCCAGATGTCTGTCTTAAAGCCTCCGGAGGTTTCTTTGGCCTGCTAAGCACACGCGTCTAGTAACACTATTAGCATATCCCCCAGTCAATTGTCACTGCTGCCTTTTATTTCCTTTCTACATTCCCCTTAAGGTGCTGCTGAATCGGAATTTAAAACTTTCCCCATATGCAGGTTAATTTTCTATTCTAGCTCCCATCAGCCACAGAGTCACTGTCTTTCTAGAAGCCGGGATTGCTCTTAATAACTCTTCCTCTCTCAGAAACAGCAGGCAAGAGCAGGATACCTCGTAGAACAAAATTATATTCTACCTTGATCTCAGTACCCTCTGTAGTCTTTTGTAAAAGCAGTGATTCAGTGATACATCCCCAGGCACTTGGTTTGTTTCCATTTTAGGGCACTGCCTCTCATCTCAGATACAGCTGACCATAAAGTGAAGAATATATTCATTTGTCCCCAATAACCTCTAGTGACCAAACTATGAATGAAAAACTAAACAGTCTGATCCCTATCAGTTTATCTGTAATTTCAACAGTTTCCGATATGAAAGATTCAGTGACTTCTATGACTCATGAATGTCCCTGCTTCTCCCATAGTTACGAAACTGCTTCCAGTCACCCTCTGTGAAGTCAGTAAAACCTATCCTTTAACCCTGGATTCACAGAACAGTAGTTATGGCAAAGGACCTTAGAGATCACTCAGTCCTCTTGACTAATGTAGAACATGAGTCATAGAAAATCCTCAAATCTCTCTAATAGCTGAAGGCACCATGGGGGAGGGGGCGGCAGGCAGGTCTGCCCTCGCTCGGCCCCTCACGACTCTTCCTTCCATGATCAGAAATCTCTCCCAGCAACCACCCACACACAGTGCCTGCTCTGCCTTCCTGAAAACAACCTTCCTACTGTCTGCAGACAACTGCCTGGGCCTCCCTTCTCCCAGCTCCTCCAGGCCTCATCTCTAGGACTTGCTTTCTCTCAGCTCTTCAACACCATCTTGTGGAGAAATACAACCGGCCCCTGCATCATCCACCTTCAAGTGCTACATAACTGGTGGTAGGCATGGGAGGCCTTGCTCAAGAAACAGCAAGAGGCTGTGGAGGGAGCGGGACAGAGCAGAGCTCAGCGTCACCAAGGGCTGTCCTGAAGGGGGGGGGACTGGGACTCTCCTACCATAGCTCCCTTTACTGGGGTCTCACTGCTTCATCAGAGAAAGCTCAGGCCCAGAAATTTTCTCCCTGCTTGCCTGTACTCTAGCGGTATAACCTTGGAGACCTGTCTCCTTATATATAAAATAAAAGTTTAGGGGCACCTGGGCGGCTCAGTTCGTTAAGTATCCAACTCTTGGTTTCAGCTCAGAGGTCATGATCTTATGGTTCATGGGTTGAGCCCTGTGTTGGGCTCTGTGCTGCCAGTGTGGAGCCTGCTTCAGATTCTCTCCCTCTCTCTCTCTCTCTCTCCTGCTCTCTGTCCCTCCCCCTCTTACACACACACTCTCTCTCCCTCTCTCAAAATAAATAAACTTTAAAAGTTTAAGCATAACAAAGTCCTTCCAAGTAAAAAATGGCTTCTGGTGGGGCACCTGGGTGCCTGAGTCGGTCAAGCATCCAACTTCGGCCCAGGTCATGATCTCACCTTGAGTTTGAGCTCTGCATCAGGCTCGGCTGACAGTTCAGAGCCTGGAGCCTGCTTCGGATTCGGTGTCTCCTTCTCTCTCTGCTCCTCCCCATCACACTCTGTCTCTCTTTCTCTCTCTCAAAAATAAACATTAAAAAAAAAAAAAAAAAGCCTACTGGTTACCAGCGATCAATGTTTCTTCTCATGGTTTCTTGTTAAATATTGAACAAAATGATCGGGTGCCTGGGTGGCTCCATCGGTTAAATATCAAAAATGATGAAAAGAGCACCAAAAACAGAAAACCAACTAAACAAAAAGCAAAGGGAAACTGACAATAATTATAAGCTCTACAGAACTATAGTGGTTCCGTATAGCTTATACGTACAACCTTCAATGCATGCCATGGTCTGGTTTTCATGGAACCACTTTCTTAAAAGAGAAAAACAATGCATACCTGCCATCTCCAGGATGTACCCACCACTTCCCACTTCCCGTGGGGCGGAATGCAGATGTGGAGGTGAGAGCAGGGATGGAGTAGGAAAGGCCACCTTAAAATGCAAAGTGGCAGCCAAGTGTGAAGGAAAGCTCTTGACATTATGATGCTGCTACATCAGACTGGAGGGCTTAGGCTCAAATCGGTACCTGAGAGAGAAAACTGGTTTTTAAGTCACTGCTATTTTATGATCTTTGTTATAGCAACAAAGCAGTATCTTTATACAACCAGACAAAGAGATTTGGACCTAGATAGATTCTGGCATATATTTTTGGATAGTACTAAAATTCTAATAGGATACAGACCCCAAAAGAATGATTTACAAAACAAAATAACAAGCAAAAATGAAGCTAGTTTCAGCTCTCTCTGCTCCACTACAGAGTGCCAGAAAGCACGTTTTGAGAAGAAAAAGGGCCGTGACTCGAGAATTTGAATACCCAGTCATCTTTCAAGTGTGAAAACTTCAAAAAAGTTCTGTTTGCAGGGGCTCAGATAATATTCCTATGTCTTTAAAAATATGTGAAAAGGTTTCCAACTAAAGCCAAATAAAACCCATGTTTAAAAAAGACTAAAAGCATCGAAACCAATTAAACTAGAAATGCTTAAATTGTTGCAAATCTACAATTATAACTAAGTTTAAAGCAATTTCAGTATCAACATTACCCTTGAAGAGGCAGCAAAATACAGTAATAATAAAATCCCAAAACTTACGTTAACAAAGACCAAAAATGTATGAAATATATATATGAGGAAAGGGTGCGGGGGGGGGGGGGGGGCGTCAAAGTGTCATAAACAGGACAAAATTGATAACTGTGACAAGGTGCTGGCTGCAGAACCAAAATCCATGGTTTCCTCTTTGTAGACACCCAACCCCACTGTCTCCTAGTCACCCTTCCCTGGCAGACCGTGTGGACACATGACTGAGCACGAGATCTGGGCCACTGCTACCCTGGCCCATTGAAAACTACCTCCACGACCTCCCCCCATGGGCTCTCTGCTGGCTGGCCAGACCTTAAGGATTGCAATAAGGGGGTTGGCAACCCTTTTTTGTAAATAGTAAATATTTGAGGCTTTGTAGATAAGACTATGAGGTGACACACACGATGCTACCTATCCCTGAGAAGGGAAATTTGGCAAATTACATATGCTAGGTATTTGACCCAGAAATTCCACTTCTAGGAATCTATCCCAAAGAGAGGTCAGCTAAAACAGAAAGTGACAGGCACAAGGCACCTGCACTGCAGCATTATTTGTACCAAAAAAAGATTGATAGCCTAAACATCCATCATGAGGGGACTGGTAATGAGGCACAGCCTCCTGAAACAATGGGTTATTTTGAAGCTATAAAAAAACTGAAGAATGAGGGGTAACTTATTTTGTAAAATAGAAGTTTTTTGAAAAATCAAGCATGTGGTTATTTTTTAATGTTTTATTGGTTTTGAGAGAGAGTGAGAGACCGTGCTAGCAGGGGAAGGGCAGAGAGAGGTAGGGGAGAGAGAATCCTAAGCAGGATCCGTGCTGTCAGTGCAGAGCCTGCTGTGGGGCTCAAACTCATGGGAACTGTGAGCCAAAATCAAGAATTGGACGCTTAACCACCCCAAGCATAAGTATTTTTAACGTGGTATTTTTACTAGTGTAAAAAAGAATTATGAATGCATATATGTCTAGCTATATTTTCAAAAACACGAAGATTAAGAGATGACAGGTTATCTAAAGGCACCTGGGTGGCTCAGTCAATTAAGCATCTGACTCTTGATCTCAGCTCAGATCTTGATCTCAGGGTCATGAGTTCAAGCCCCATGTTGGGCTCTGTGCTGGGCATGAGGCCTACTTAAAGAAAAGAAAGCTAACGAGTTATCTCGACAAGGAAAGTGAACAGGTGAGGCAAGTAAACTGTGAATGTATCTTATATAGTTTTGCTCTTGGACTAATGTTTGTTTTACATAATTAAAAAAACAAAGCAAAAAGCAATCTCTCAACACCAAGAACGAATTAATCCAACTGTGTATCAAGTTGATGGCATAATTACTGGGAGAAAAAAGTAAGTGACTTTAAGAGGGTATTTTCACTGTGAATCTCTAGTGAGACATGGCCTAAAAATAAAAGAATTGCAAAGAAATCTTAAGCTGTATTTAGTGGCCTAGTTAGTTGTTATGCTGGTATTGATATTTTGAAATTATTTAAGTATACTACGGGGTAAAACAATTATGTTGATGTTGTTAGCAACCAAGATTTTCAAGATTACAATATAAAATCAAGAAAAATCTGATACTCTTACCTTGGAATTGGAAATCAGTAGAACACTTTTTCCCTTTGAAGAAAAAGTAAAGGCCTAGAAACACAAGTTAACCCAGTAGTAATCAGCATTAATAGTGCCCAAATTCTGGTCTCTAACATTTCTCACTAAAAGAAATCCTTCAATAAATGGCCAATTCCAGGTCTGGAGCAGGAGATGTGTAAGATGAGCCTTTATCATACCAGTTAAGCAAGAAAGCCATCACAATCAGACTTGTGGGATTCTGTCACAAGGACACGGAAACCTAAAATAAGGCAATTTGAACATCAAAGAGTAATAATGAGTCAAAACATACATTCTTTCCTGTATGAAATGCATCTCAGGGTAACCAAATAGTTAATAAGTTTCTTTTACAGAAGAATTCAAGAATTCGGTAAACACAGAGGCAATGATAGAATTTGTAAAGTACCATTTTGGGCCTCTTCAAGAAATAATGGGTCGGCAATTAAATTTAAAACCAAGACGAGAAAGACGGATAGGAACCCTTACAGCCCGACCTCACAGCTCACAATCTTAGCACCGCTAAACACCAGACATTTTGTGCCACAAGATTCAGTACAACAGGACACTAATGAAGTGTCCTTATCCAATTCAACCTGAATCCAATCAGGCCTCTAGATTAAACTTAACCAGTTTATATGAAATACAAGTGCTTGGTGGAAATTGTCAAACACTACCAAGCAGCTATAAGCCAAATCTGGAATGTGGGATCTTCCACAGGAAAACCCAGTTTCTCAAATAATAGTACAAGGAGGGAGACTATTGCTGAATAAGAGTCTCAAGAGCTACCATAATCAAAGACAATGTATACATCTTATCTGGAACCTTCATTAGATTTCTGATACCACTGTAACTACCCCAAATTTATTCTCTCACAGTTCTGGGGCCAGAAGTCCAAAAGCTAGGTGTCAGCAGGGCATTGTTCTGTGGAAGGCTCTTCCAGCTTTGGTGGCTCCAGGCTTCCTTGGCTTGTGGTAGCATCACCTCAGTCTCTAGAGGCTTCTGTAGTCTTATTGCCTCTTTTTTTCCCCTTAAACTCCAAAAACAGGTTTACAAAGTAGAAACTAACAGCCTATCCAGACCACCATTATTAACACTTGGTATCTTTTTCCAGATTTTGTTTCAGAGATGTGTAAACAGAATTTTTTTCCACAAAAGTGGGCATAAAATATAAACACTGCCTAGGCCCATTTTAATACCTCCTCTTCTTCTGTCTCAAAACTCAGTCTCTTGCGGCGCCTGGGTGGTTTAATTGGTTAAGCATCTGACTTCAGCTCAGGTCATGATCTCTTGTGAGTTCGAGCCCCGCGTCAGGCTCTTTGCTGACAGCTCAGAGCCTGGAGCCTGCTTCAGATTCTGTGTCTCCCTCTCTCTGCTCCTCCCCTGCTTGTGTTCTCTCTCTCAAAAATAAACATTCAAAAATCAAAAAACAAAAAACTCAATCTCTTATAAGCCCTCTGATTGCACTTAGGACCCACCCAGATAATCCAAGATAAATTCCTTTTCTCAAGTCCTTTAACTTAGTCATCTTTTGACACAGAAGGTAATATTCACAGGTTCCAAGGATTAGGATATGGGCCTATCATTTGGGGGAACACCATTCAGCCCACTGTATATCCTCATTAGAAAAACATAATAAAACATTTGTTAAAGGATCAGGAAAATTTGAATATGAACTATTAGATGATATTAGCAAATCCTTATTTTGTTAGATGTGAAAATGACAGTTTTTTGTTTTTGTTTTTTTTTTAATTATTAGGGAGACATCCTTAAGTGGTTAGGTAGAATGAGATGTTAGGGTTTTGCTTTAAAATACTCCAGACTCTTCCCTCCCCTATGAAAAAGTAAATCAAGATTAGTCATATTTTAATAATTGCTGAAAAGGGGGTGATGACTGTGTAGGTCTTAGGATTCCGGTAGTAAAAAGTTTTTTGTAAAGTAGTTGGAAAAAACGTAAAATTGTCCACTAAAATTAGACAGTAAATGTCTCAGAATGAACTTATCCAGAAGATCTACACATGAAAAATATTACAAGACTTAAATCAGTGGAGGGGCAACTGGGTGACTCAGTCTGTTAAGCCTTTGATTCTTGATTTCAGCTCAGGTCATGATCTCATGGTTTGTGGGATCGAGCCCTATTTTGGGCTCTGTGCTGACAATGTGAAGCCTGCTTGCAATTCTCTCTCTCTCCCTCTCTCTCCGCCCCTGCCCTGCTCGCTCTTTCAAAATAAACTTAAAAAAAAAAAAAATCAGTGGAGACACAGATCATCATCTTGTGCAAGCAGAAATAAGTCAAAACACCAACAGGTGACTTTTTAAAATACACCTAACCTTAACTCCAAAATTTTAATTAGGAATTTCTCCTAAGAGAATAACCCACACATGGTGCCAGATGGTGCAACAATACTGGATAAAGTAAATTATGTTATAGCCATATTCTAGAACACTATGCAGCAACTAAATGATGTCAATATTTATTGACCTGAAAATATGTTCAAGATAAATTAAGTAGAAAAGGAGTTATATAGCCATATAGAGTATGATTCCATTATTTGTTAATAAAATATACGTGTGAACAGGTACAACTCACACCTTTATTTACACATATCAGAAGGGGCAGTATACCAAAGGCCAGGATATATACCAAAATGTTAATATTCAGTTATTAACTCTGAATGGTGAGTTTGCAGAATTCTTATTCTTTACCTTTTATCAGCATTTCATTTTTCTACTATGAACACCTATTACTGATACAATTAAAGAAAAATAAAAGTGTGGCTACAGACTTTATGATCACCATATGCCCTAAAGAGGCAGTGGGGGGTGGGGGAGACAGTGCTTCCCTTGCCAATGTATTGTTGAAAGTTCTAAGAACTTTATATTACTTCTCCTGACACTTTCCAAAATGTGTTCCATAGAACAGTTCCACAGGTGTCACACAAAGAAGGGTTCAATGTCCAAGTTTTCAGAAATGTGAGGTTAAGACATTAATCTGTTGTTTGCTAGGCATTCCAGGAGGAAAAGACATGGGTCACACACATTCTTTGGGCCACAGAACCTCTTCTTTTACATCCTACATAGTAGTAATAGGACTTGTATTTAACGTATTTTAGGAAATGCCAACATATAAACCTGAAGAAAAAGGACTATTTCCATACTTACATTGAGAATCTAAAAGCTTCTGGCCCATTTTTCCTAGACTTAGATTGATTCATCTCAAAATAGTCCCAAACTTATTATATTTTTGTGGTCTCAAGCTTTATAGTTTTAAATATAATTTGCATCCTGCCGTCAGGTGATTTAGAGCCATGTTTTTTAAACTGGATTTCTACCAGGTGTTGAGAAATCAGCGTGGTGGTCACAAAGTACACTTTTTTAAAAACTGAAATAAAACTCAAGAGTTTAGTAAGGGTAATGTCTTTGTGAGACTTTTGTGTCCACATATAATCACATAAAAAAATATATATATATAATCACATAAATATATATATATATAATCACATACACACACACACACACACACACACACACACACACACACACACACTGTGTACTGGTCACAATAAAAAATGCCAAAAAAATTTTTGCCTTAAAAAAAATTGAAAGCCACTGAACTAAAGACATGAATTTATTGGTAAATGAGTTAAAATCAACACCTACTGATTTGATAAAATACCTATTCATCTATTGGTAAATAGATAAAATCAATACCTATTTCAATACACCCAAACATTTCCTTGTATATGTTAGGTGAATTAAAAGAAAAAGAAGTTATCAAAGCAGTATAGCCAGCTAGATCTCAGACTTACAAACAAGTACCAAGTGTTTGAATATTAGGTGCTTAGAGTTTTTCCTCAAAGTAACTAGAGATCAGGTTTCCAATTAGTTCACAAAAGCCAATTTAAACTATGTAGCTTAACTATAGTACTAAGGTTATCACAGACTTAAATTGATCTTATTTGTATCTGAGGTTCAATAGATCTCTAGGGACACATTCTCTTACACCCACACCACGGTCCCAGCACCCAGCAACTCCTTACAGTGCAGGCAAACATCCACCACTCGACGTGCACTCCCCAAGTTGTGCTTAGGATTTCAGGAGAGGAAAGGATCAGAAGTTCTAACAGTCTTAGGCAACTGAGGTAGACTATGGGGGTCTCCAGAACATCTTCCAAATGCCCCAGCTCCGTGTCCCTCCCACCACATCCCAGCTCTGGAATAAGCTCAAACATGAAAGACGCTTACCAATGGTTTTTGTGTGTGTTTTTCCCATCTTTACGAATCTTTAGGAGAGACTGCCTACTAAAAACGAACGGTGGTCCATTCTACCTTTTTTTCAGATCCCCAAACTACTGCAGTTTAAAATATATACATCTCACTGGCTTTATGTTGATAATTTGCTACCAGTAAGATCAGCTGTTGATTTTATCACCTGACTGCTTTTCTCATAAGCTGTCTAGATATAAAAATTCTATTACCAACAGGTTTCTCTGCACCAAGAGAGACAGGTCAGTGCCTAGAGAAGCACGGCCTGTGGGATCTCCTATTAAATCCAGGAACTCAGGGTAAACTAGAATGCTATTCTCTAGCTTAACGCTCTGCTCTTCCTGATTTCATGATGTCCTGGGAGATTAAGAGCCATCCTGAAGAGTACACATCAGTGGAAAGCTCAGTGAAAGCTGCTCAAAGAAGCCCCTGGGATACTCGTGTAACACGACTGCGTCACTCACCGGGACAGAATACAAACCGCCACTCCTCACAGGATGTACCCAACACAGAACGGATCTTAACAAAGGTGCTCAATTCTCAGGTGAAACCTAAGACAGCCAAGCGGGCACCAGGTTTTTAGTATAAGGCTGACCCAGTCAATCTCTCGGCTTTTTGGCTGTGTCAGCCGCCTGATCCCAAGACTCACCGGTACAGCTCCAGCAGCCTCAGGAAAGGGCTCTGTGCAGCCTAAGCTTGAGGCACGAGCAGCTCACTCTTTTCATCACCATCAAACACACGGCCTCTGGTGTGCCTGTCAAGTAGGCACATCAAGTTCAATGCAGCCCCGGGTCCCATACCAAGACTTCCCCTCAAGGGAAACCGGCTACCGGACCCTGCCTCCGCCACCAGCGGCCGCGCCCTCCGGATGGCAGACACATGGATTCACGAACACGTGGCCAATATTCCCGGTTTTACACCCCCTTGCTTTTGTGCACCAGGGCAAGTGTGGGAGGTTTAAGTAAGGGAAGGGTTAGAAATCATCTCAGCATATCCTTTTCAGGTTCTGCCAGACAACCTTTATTACATCGGAAAAAGCAACACTAGGCACTAGATCTTGCAAAATATGTTCTGACCAACTCTAAACTTTCTGAAATTAAAAATGCGTAACCACTGTAAAGTTTTTAATGAACAAAAAAGTTAAATACAAACTTTCATATGCAAAATAGATTATTGTATAACTGGCAGCCTCACAGCCAAGTACTAAATTTTCTTCCAAATTTCCATGGGGGTGGAATGGGGGGGATGTAAATCCTAATGAGTACAAAACTTAATTTCGGCTTTATATATAGAAAAAAAAACAAACTTTGAGGAAAAATAGCTTTTACATTGAATAGTATCTCTTGAAATAAACAGCCCAGGCCAGCCCTTACAATTCTGAGGTTTATACTCAACCAGATCTGGGATGAAAATTAAGCTTTAGGGTTTATAGTTACTTCAAATCCAGTTTCAAGAGTAGCCAAGTCAGCTCATTCCCAGAAAGAGCAGTCTCTTTAGGATGACCACCACTCTTCTGAAGACTCCTGGATCGCCAGAGTTCCTAGGCCACCGTTCCACTTTTCCACGCCCCCAGGCCAAGGCCGTGGTGTCCGACGTCCTCTGAAAGGCAATGAGAGCCCTACCCAAGGAGAAGGCGTTTCTCCTCTCCGGCACTTCCAAGCCTCAAGAATGAGAGCTCCAGCTTCAAGTTGGCAGTTTCTGCTCCAGCCTTCGGGAAGTTAATTAACACTTCCTTCCTCCCCCCACTGATTCCCCTCCTGATCTTCAGCTGGGAGTGGAGCTTGATTAACATTCCTTTCAAAAATAAATAGTTCAAACAGGTAATTCAGAGTTAACTGTGGAGCAGCAGCAAACAGCCACTGCCATTATGTTTGTAAATGAGTGAGCGAATGAACACACGTGAACAAACACACAAAAAACAAATCATAGAATAAATCCTGCATTTCCCACATTCATAGGGAAAAAAAAAAATCTTAAAAAAAAAAAGTATTAATTAGCGTTTGTTCTTGTGTGGGTTGAATAGTCCAGGGCTCTGAGCAGGCACAGGCTCACACACAGGGTCCACGCACCAAGGCGGGCCCAGGGTGCAGGGAGAGGCCTGCGTGCGCGTCCTACAGCCCAGTACCTGTGAGCCAGCAGGGGCGATGCGGGGACTGTTGAACCCACGATGCATGAGGTATATGGAAACATCCGTCCTCCGTGAAAGAACCACCAGCAGCTAGAGGGACCGGGCGGGGCATTCTCACAGCAACTGCTGATGAAGGATTTCCCACACCATCTTCTTCCGGAAGAGAGGCATCTGGTGCTGCAGAGGACCCACAAACGACACGTATGTTACACATTACCGTGCACAGCGTCAACCTGCAAGTGTAATCAAGTAAATAACCCATGTCCTTTCTATAGCCTTGACTCTCTCATGTCATGGTTCAGACTTACAAAGCCAAAAAAAATGAGGCTATAATGTTATTATATTGCATGTATCATAAGCATCTGTACATGCTAAGGAAAATCTGAGCAGGATACAGAATTACACATAGACTCCAACAACTACCTCATAACACAAAAACATGTGCCAAAATGGAAACACCCAAGTGGTGGCATAATACCAAACTTTTCTACTTACGTACATTTTCAGAACATTCTAAAATGAGTATCTTCTGCTTTTTTGAGAAACAACATGAACTTTATTTAAATAAAGGAAAAAACATTAAAAATTTTCTGTTCTACCAAATGTTGTACACTGTCAATTCTGTTCAAATGGCAACTTCAGCCCTTCAGACCTCACGTCAGCAGGTTCAGACAGCAAATAACTCCTTGTATTCAGAAGCATCAAAGAACAGAATGCCTTAATATTCTGCTTTAAGATCATCACTGCAGGAGCCAATTTTCAAAAGCAGCAGCACGCAAGACAAATCCAAATCACCTGTAATTCGACTAGTCCTCTTTTTAGTGAAATCAGAAGTTCACACCCTTGAGGTACTCCTGATGTCTCATTATAATAAGATGAATACACCACTTTATTATAAACTAGGGCTTTCCTACCTGGAGGGGCCTAACACATCTTAACACATGGATGCGTAAGTTATTTTAAATAGCTTGAAACCTGTAGCAAAAAATTACACATTTATTCTTAGTAAAACTAAAACTAACCAATTAATAAGTGCCTTTATTTTAGACTAGAGTTGTCTTAATTCAGCATGGGAGCCCTAGAAGCATGAAATAGGGTTATTAGTCCTATTCAATAAGTACAGTTTGGTAGACAACATTTATCAAAATGAGGTCTCTTTAGGAAAGATGTGTCTTACAGGGGGTTGTCTTCAGTTACACAAAGGTCGAGAATCCACTATTACAAATTAATTCTCAAGAGTTCCCAACACACTCTAATAATCCCTGCCCAAATGGAGAACCCCAAAGAACCAGCACAGAAGGGAAAAGCAGTATTTGTAGTCACAGCTTACACCTGTGGCTTAAATTCTCTCGAGGCCTGATTTTCCAGAGGGAAAAATCTTACATGCCTCCTCCTTTGGCTAGAAATATCAGTAATACTCAGGAGTTAGAGAGCTCCAGAGTCCAGACATATGCAAATTGTCTCACTGGTCACCAAAGACTAAACATAAGAGCAGTGGCAGTGACAAACCCTGATACCAGCAAGAGCAGGGCCATGGCCAAGGGTTACGGCAGTAACAACAGTGGCACAGCCACCGTTATTAAGACCTTAATGTGACCCAGGCACTGGTAACATGCTCTAAGTTTATCTGGTTTAGAAACAAGTAAGTAGGTGAGGAGGGATCTTCACTCACCTGAGTAAATGTGATAGGTTTGTCCCTAGAGATATAATCTGCATATTTACAAGTAAACATTCCACAATCACTCCCATTTAACTGTTGAGGAATCTCCTAAAATTACAAAAAAAAAAAAAAAAAAAGGGGGGGGAGAAAAAGGCATAAAATTTCATCACACACAAACTCTTTTGACTTCTTACAAATATTCCCGTGGATAAACAATATTATAAAGGTGTACGTTAAAGGTACTACACAAACACAGTCTTTATGTTGTATAAAAACCCTAACCATGACATGAAGTATGTGACCCACACAGAAAATATTTTTTTGGAAAGAAAAAAAAAAGCAAAGTGAGAATTCCTTCTCTCAGCTCTCATATCAAGAAACCAAACTGAAAGAAAGTTTACTACTAGGAACAGGAATTCTAGTCAGAATGGTTTCAGAAGCACTTTATAACTTTTGAAAAGGGCTAAACGAAGGAGCACCTGGGTAGCTCAGTCGGTTAAGCTTCCGACTTTGGCTCAGGTCATGACCTCACAGTCTGTGGGTTTGAGCCCCGTGTCGGGCTCTGTGCTGGCAGCTTGGGGCCTGGAGTCTGCTTTGCATTCTGTGTGTGTCTCTCTCTGTCCTCCCCGCCACTCACACTTGGTCTCTCCCTCTCTCAAAAATAAATAAACATTAAAAAGTTTTTTTTCTGAAAAGGGCTAAATGTGGCACAATCAGAAACACATACAACACAATGAACCTACTTGAAGACTGCACGGTTTAGCTTCGCTGGCCAAGAAAATAGGATGAAAACTTTCAACCCCCACAACTACAAGCAGGAGAAAGAAAAAAGCTTCTTGATAGGCTTTAACTAACCAAGATCCTGGTCTGATGGCTCAATTTTGTCCTAAGCAAGAGCCCAGCTTCCTGCAAGTAGTGCTAAAGGCATCATAAACCGACCTAAGTGAGGTAAATTCACACACTGCCCAGGCCTCTGCTGCCCTGATCTTGGCCAGACCCTACACACTTTGGCTGCCGGCTCAGCGGAGCACAAGACAATAATAAGAGAGAGTCTGAACCCCTGCTGGAAAACATTCTAGATGACAACAGCTAATTTTTATTCAAAGAAATACAGAGGATTATTGTGAAAAAAGAAGACTGTTTGAACATGTGTGACACCCACGCACATGGTAGGTAGCTCGTGCTTTTCTCCTGAGCACAGCAGCTCTCACAGAGTGGAGAACTATGGACACCGATACACAAAGGAAGAGAAGTTGTTTTCTTTATCACGTTCCCCACACGAACGTGGCATTCGTCCTAACAGACTCTCCTTATATCTCTCCTCAGGAAATTTCAAGGCTCAACCTTTAAATCATTCAACTTAGAAAGGAAAATCCTGTGGGACAGGTGAGCCATTATACACAGCTCAGTGAGGGCTAACATTGAATTCATGTGGCTTACTTTTAAAAGAAGCCATTAGGACTCAACATGTATGCAATCTCCAACCCCGAATGAGATTCAAATCTGGCAAGTATAATACAAAGCGTATTCACAAACAGCGCACTTGACTCTTTTGAGAACCTGTGGCACGGGACCCTTAAGATCTAAATAAACAAAATTCTCAGAGAAGTAACAAGAACTTTAAACCTTCATTAGCACCAAACAAGAAACGTGGCTGACTTTAACCTATTCGCTTTTCTGAGAAACATGCTAGCATGCAGTTAACGTTTACAACTTAAACAAGAAATAAAGGCTAAGAAGCAGACATCTTAGTAAAATCTTGCCTTTCTAAAGATTTAGAAGTAGGTAATAATTCTTAAGAGTACACTTCAGGAGAATGCATCCCTAAGGGTATGAGTGAGTGAGGGGAGGGAGGAAGCCAAGTCTACTAACAGGCCTCTGTCACTAAATGCAAGAAAGCACTTCAGATACAGACGGATCATTACTTACATGTGGCTTCATGCTGTAGTGGGTCCACTCTAAAAGATTTAGATCAATATTTCTTTTGGTCTTACTTTCATCCTGTAAATACTGACTAAAAAAACAACAAAGAAGGAATATATTGATGAATGCCTGTGGAGACTTACCATTCTGATTACAAAGGACATTACAAACGATGTTAACAGACATGCTATTCACAAATCCATCTCCATTAGCTTTTTTAAAAATGTGATTGCTTCCGGTTTTTAAATTGAAGTTTTTCCTTATAAAAACTGTACATGCTTTAGAAAATTAAAACCTGTAAAATGTCATATGCAAAAGACCTTATAATAGCCACTCCAGAAGTAATTACTATTAATAGTTTGCTGTGTATTCTTCTAGCTCTCCACCCCTAACACACAATGTAAAAACATACACTTTATCCTATTTTTATAAGGACTTCATTTTACAACTCGCTTTTTCTCACTTAACAATAGACATAAAATGTGGTGGGGGATGGGTGAAGCAGGTGAAGGGGATTAAGAGGACACGTATTGTGATGTGCACAAATAATGTTCTATAATTGTCAAATCACTTAGGTTGGCTGTAGTGCACACCTGAAACTAATAAAACACTGTATGTTACCTATATGCTGGAAGTTAAACAGAAAGATAAAACAGAAGGTACCTATATACTTGTGGTAAGCACAGCATAGCTATAGAGATGTCAAATCACTAAGCTATACACCTAAAACTAATGTACCATTATGTGTCAACTGTACTTCAATTATAAATAAATAGATTAAAAACAACGGGCCTAGACTCAAAACAAAAAGAAAAACAAAAAGAAAAAAACAAAAAAAAAAATGTCATTGCCATGAAAAACAAAAAAAGGAAGACTATTTTAAATTAGACTAAAAAGACATTAAGTCCATATGTGAACCTGACTGGCTTCCTGGATTTGGAAAAAACTATAAAACATACCTGAAGAAACCAGAACATGAACCATATGTTACATATGACTGATTGCTAATGTTCTTAAGTGTGATAATGACATTGTGATTATGTAAGGAAACTTCCTTGTTCCTAAGAGATATATACTTAAGTATTAAGAGTGATTTAAGGGGCACCTGGGTGGCATAGTTGGTTAAGCATCTGATTCCTGATCTCAACTCAGGTCATGACCTTGTGGTTTGGGGGTTCAAGCCCCACATCAGGCTCTGCGCTAATGGTGCAGAGCCTGACTGAGATTCTGTCTCTCCTTCTCTGCTCCTCCCCTTCTTGCGTGCACGTGTGCACTCTCTCTCTCAAAATAAACAAAAAAAAAAACCTATTTACAAAAAAAAAAAAAAAAAAAAGAGTGATTTAATTTTATCCAGATCTCCCAAGGGTCATCAAATTCAACCCAGGCATCTGGGTTCTCACCCTAAGCTGCATGAAAAGTAAACCAGCATGGGTTTGCTAGGGCATGCACTCTCAGTGGGAGCATTACCAGCCCCAAGCTATAGAAATTGGTTCTGGGAAGGCAAAAATCTTACATATTTCAATGGTTTGTAGCCCTCTAAACCCAACAAAACAAAAAGTCTTATTCCTTAGCACTATTTTGTCTTGCCATGGAGGAATTAAATTTTTCTCTGGGCAGGGGAACTAATAATACAAAAAAAGTTCAGAAAAGCTGAACCAGGAGCATCAGGAAAGGGAGAGGAACTCGGATACCCACAGGAGGTGGGGGGTGGGGGGGTGCAGAGAAAGAAGAAGAGTGAATGTAACAGAAGTATGATTTTTTTGTAACTTTTTTGTAACTGTAACAGCAGCTTACTTTGCTGTATGATTTCAGTGAGAACATTTCTATGTATGTGATATTACACATGTGTATGTGCACATGTACGTATGTGTGCACATTTTATATACATCCTAAACAAAACAGACTAGGAGGAAATAACTGCTTTATAAACAATTTGGTGTATCTTCTGATTTTTTTAAATCTTTTTTCTCTTCTGTTTAAACTTTCTATTCAAGATAAATACCTATAAATAAAGGATCTTTTACACTAAAATAATATTGAAAAAGAGAGAATTGAACTGTTGTTAATAACAAATTTCCTTGTCGTTCATTTAAAAGGCTCCTTACTTAAGTATCCTTATGAAAATTATCCAAGTATCTGTACTAAAATTACAAACAAGAACCCCCATTTGTGTCTGGTGAGCCAAAGGGGTTCCAAATAGACTGCTCTTAGTGAACTACTTCCTCACTGTGAAAATCATGTCAGCACGTTACACAGCTAATAAGTGGCTATGGTTTAAAGGCAGGTTTCTAGCAATTACTGTTTGAAATAGTTGCCTACAACTATTTGTACTACAACTACAACTATCCATATGCTTGAATTTAAAAGTTACCTCTTGGTTATGAGATGAACCCAACCATCATGGAAAGCAGGGACATGACTGGGTTTAAGAATCAGAGAAATAAGACTCTCTAGCTAAGGGTGCCTGGGTGGCTCAGTCAGCTGAGTGTCTGACTCTTGATTCCAGCTCAGGTCATGGTCCCAAGGTCATGGGATCAAGTCCCCATTGGGCTCCAAGCTGAGCATGGAGCCTGCTTAAGACTCTCTCTCTTTCTCCCTCTGCCCCTCTCCCTCACTCGTGCTCTCTCTCTCTAAAATAAAAAATAATAATAATAAAAAAAAAGACTCCCTAGCTAACAGTTCTTTAGAACATTCAGAAGAATGTATCAATCCCAAAGAAACCTAATTCAAATCACAGGATTCTAATAAGATATATTTTATATTATAACACATGATAAACTTGTTTCTAATGATGCTACTAAATAAAACTTCTCAGTTAAGATCAGATATTAGGTTCTTTTTCGACAAGAAGATGAATTCAAGTCAATTCCTGAATAACCGAGAAGATAGCCTTCACTTAACATTAGACCATCACCCAACAGAGCCTCCTAGGATTGGATAGAAGATAGACCACCTAACAAGAGCATAATGACCCAACAGTGAAGTTTTTTAGCCTTTACTTACAGGAGAATCTCACAGATCCTGTGGCCCTTTTGTCCCATAGAATCCAGATATTTGAGACACCTTTTTCGTAGGTCTATCACCTATAATGGAAAATTACAACATCCAGAAACATCTTAACCACAACAGGAGAATTTTATTTCTAAAAATAAAGCCTCTTTTAAAAAGTCAATACACATTCAACATAAGTGGATGTCTAAGACACATTTTTTATAAAATATCACAGATGATATGAGCTTCATTTCTATAAAGTTATATATTTCAATTCCTGGAGAAAAGCCTAGAAATTTACCAAAACATTAGTGGTCTTCTCAAAGTGAAGAGATTTTTTTTTTTTTTTTTTTTGCTTTTTGCTTTATATCTGTACTTTTCTATAATAAATCTGTACCTTCTTATAAACAAAAGTAAGGAAATCAAATAAAGAGCACATATGTGTTACTAAAACCCTTTCCTGTCTTCCTGTATGCCATCTAGTTTTCTAAGCTGTTCAACTCAAGAACAAAAAAGGACTCTACAGAGTACACTTTATATGTACTACTGGACTTTAACTGGACAGAAAAGGGTAGATTTCATTATCCAAGAAAACAGCTATTACAGAGGTGCCTGGGTGGCTCAATCAGTTAAGCGTCTGACTCTCGGTTTCAGCTCAGGTCAAGATCTCATGGTTTGTGGGTTCCAGCCCCACATCAGGCTCTGTGCTGACAGCATGGAGCCTCTTGGGATTCTCTCTCTCAAAAATAAGTAAATAAACATTTATTATTTATTTATTTTTTGTTTTAAAGTTTATTTCAAGAAAGGTAGTGGGAGTGGGAGTGGGGGGCAGAGAGACAGGGAGAGACAGAATGCCAAGCAAGCTCCGCACTATCAGCACAGAGCCTGACATGGGGCTCAGTCATGACCTGAGCCCAAATCAAGAGTGGAACGCTTGATCAACTGAACCATCCAGGCACACCAATATATAAACATTTACAAGAAGAGAGGAGGGGAGGGAAGGGGAAGGAAGGGGAGGGAAGGGAACACAGCCATTATATAAACTCCAACAATTACCCCTCTCAACTTACCACCAGGCTCCAATGTACCTTCCGATGAATAGGCACCAGAATAAGTTCCTGTTCAAAGAGATTGACCCCTTTGGTCCATCTTTTCACTGCTTGGTAACCACCAGACTTTAATTTGGGATAGAAAAAAGTACTGAATGCATGAAGTGCTGGATACCCTTGTTTTTTGTTTCTTTCCACCAGAAGATTCATGTAAAAATTAATGACCTGTAATACCAAGGGAGTAAACATCAGAACACAGCAAGTACATTACCCAAACTACATTTCTACCTAACTGAATTAGGATGAATTGGAGATAAGAAGCTCCAAGAAAAGAAGGTACTAGAGATGGGGATGAAAGGGCTGTTTACTGCAGAAAATGGAAAATAAAAGATAATCAGGGCAAAATGGGAGGGACTAAGAAGGAGTGAAATTGTACTTTTGAACCATGAGCCATGGGAAGGAACTCAAGGAGAAAGTCTGCAATAATGAAAAGGTGTATGTAACTATATCACACACAATAATATGCAAAATATGAAACAGAACTGAATTTTACTATTCATAAATTTTACTATATATAAAAATATTAACAGGAAGAAAATATACCTAAACATTAACATTTTGTTTATCTTTGGTGGCACTTTTGAATATTTTTCTTTTACCTTTCCTGTATTTTCCCCACGTTCTATAATAAACATATAACATTTATAATGTAAAACAAAAATTCTAGTTTTACAAGAATGTGTTTATGGATCATTAGTCATTGGGGGAGAGAGAAGGCAGGCAAAGGGGGAAAATGCAGGGACTTTGGGGAGTTAGGGAAAGGAAAGCTAGAAAACATGCAAGAAGTAAGAACTCATTTTAGCTAAGTATGTAAGGATACAAGACGACAATTAGGCAAATCTTTGCAGTTATCGCACAAATAAAGAAAAAAGACATTTTACATATACATTTATGTACAATGGTCAATCTATTTATTATTGAAAAGATAAAATGGCTCTAATAAGAATTCATCTAAAATGAAATATCACTTGCTGCTTCCTTCAACTCATCAGCTACACCCAAGGTTTATCAAAATGTCACTGAACAGGCACCTGGCTGGCTTAGTCTATAGAGCATGTTGACTCTTGATCTCAGGGTTGTGAGTTAAACACCATGTTGGTCATAGAGTTTACTTAAAAACAAATAAATCAATCTGTAAAAAAAAAAAAAAATGTACTGAAAACTACCAGTAAATGAAGTGGTGGATGAAACAAAGCACCGATGCAGAAGAGGAAACCATTATTAATTAAAGGCAACAAATAATCAGAATTGACTACCATTTTAAGGTTTGAAATGTTTCTGGTTTGTTTTTTATTTTTATTTTTTTTTTATTGTTTTGAGAGGAGGAGAGGGGCAGAGAGAGACAGACAGACAGAGAGAATCACAAGCAGGCTCCACACTGTCAGCACACAGCCTGATGTGCTGATGTGGGGCTCAAACTCACAAACTGTGAGATCATGACAAGGTGCCCATTTTGTTTTGTTTTAATGTTTATTTATTTTTGAGGGAGAAAGATAGACAGAGCATGAGCAGGGAAGGGGCAGAGACAGAGAGGGAGACACAGAATCTGAAGCAGGCTCCAGGCTCTGAGCTGTCAGCACAGAGCCCAAGGCGGGGCTCGAAACCACAAACTGTGAGATCATGACCAGAGCCGAAGTAGGACACTTAACCAACTGAGCCACCCAGGCACCCCATGAAGTGTTTCTGTTTTAAATGAAACTAAAAGTGTGTTATTATAATTGGGTAGAAATCACTTTGGCTGTGGACAGTAACGGTTAAGCATAATGACAGAACAGGGAGGGGAGGGAGAGACAACTTACTTCATCATTGAGCCAATGATAGTTCTTCAAGGTCTGTATATCTCCTCGAGTGATTCGCAACTTGAAAGCGCTACTTAGGATCTCATCCTGTGGGCCATGACCTAGGGCATTACTGATCTCCTTTTCCATGTCCTGAATTAGAAAGTCCAGAAGTTATATTTTAAATAGAACCAACAGTCAGATTTCAAAAGTCTGAAATTTAAAAAAGCTTTTCATCTCTGTAATACAAAGTAGATTTACTAATGGTTATAAAAACTGTTAGTTCAATTACTAGCTTCTGGAAACAATAATTTGGTAATAACATTTATATTTATAATTTCAATTATCTCACTACCATTTACTGAGCACTCTGAGCCAAACATGGTACCAGATGCTGAAGCACATCATTAATCCCTGCTTGTGGGGAAAGTATTATCACCATTTTACATAAGAAGTAAAGCTCAGAGGACTTAGGTTACATGTTCACAGTTATTAAGACCCCAGCCTGGAACCCAGGGGTGTCTAACTTACTAGTCTTTGCTCCTTTCACAATACTCTTAAAGTATTTTGACACTTTCCTTATTTATCTACTAGATTTTTATTTAAACATAGCAAAGTAATAAAATTAGGACCCGTAAGAGATGATACTATGCAGTTTGGAAATGAAGGAAATAAGCAAACAGGGAGAAACTGGAAAACAAGGCACTGGTCCAGCAACTGAGTCCTCACTGAATAGATGGCTTCTTTACTCTGAAGAATTACACAGATAAACGCATATTCAAGCTACTGAGACTGAATCTATAAACCGAATAGAAATTATTTTCATTCCAGTATTTTAAATCCTGCTTCTCCCACTACACACAATTGTGCTATTTTATGGATCTCTCCACTTGCATGTCCAATATACAGTAGGTGCTCAACAGGTACTCACTGCTTAGGACTGACTACCACCTACCAATACAACATTGGAAAATAAGCCACAATGTGGGCTCACCTTTAAAATGAGAATTTACAACTATTTTCATTTCCTTAGTTTTTCACTAATCACTTTTAAAAAATACAATGAACTCATTTCTAATGCTAAAGTCATACTATATAACCCAAAATATTTGAAGGTTAGGAAAAAAAATTTACAAAGAACCCATTATATTCTGAGATACGTGACACATATGTCTGCTCACATTTGCTGAACATTAATCTGATCCTTTAGGTCACCTTCACAGATCACTAATGATCAATGTAACCAGTGACTGGACAGCCCTTAGGCCTGATTTGTTTCATACACTCATCCCTAGCCTGGAGAAATGCCTCAAAACAAAACATTTGTTCAAGTCTTGAATAACTGGGGCTACTTAAAAACACACCTCTTACTCTGATCAACACAAGAAATAATACCTCTGTAAGTTCAAGAAGATCATCCATCCTTTTATCCCTCTCTTTGCCCGAGCAATGTTTTTCTTTTGTCTCAAGTATTGACATTTTCCTCCTGAGTAAGCCATTGCTCCCATTGCCCAGGCGGAGTCGGGCCGACACCTCTTCGGATAGGTCAGGTTCCAGTTGGTGTCCCCTCCTCTGATCAAAAAAGTTTCTATATTCTATTGACATGTTTGATATTTACACATATAAATATACATAACATATGAAACATAAAACAGTGCCATTATCCTGAAAGAAGAGAGAAAGCAAATCTCCCAAATAAGTAAAGGAGATTTTGTGTATCTATCTCTGCAAGATGAAACAAAAAAATGTTCAAGACCTAAGGTTCACAGGACACCTCAATTACAAACCATGAAACAGAACACTCATCACTTTCCCTGGAGGCAGCAAGGAAAGTATTTTCAGCTCTCTTATGCCAGTGGAAAAATAAGACGGTTATAGGACATTCTGAAATGTTTAAAAAAAGCAAAAAAAAAAAAAAAAGACCCATAATCCCATCACTCAGAATAAAGCATTATGATCATAAAAAGTAAACTTGTTCTATTTCATCTTTTAAGAAAAATAATTACTCATATAGAAAAATGTACATTTATGTACCACTTAATTTTTTGTAAAATTAACACCTATGTAAGCACCATTTGGGTCAACAAATAGAACTCTGCCAACATTCCAGAAACTCTGACAATATCCTTCCATATTGTGACCCTATGTAATGTTTAATATTAAATTTCAGTTATCTAGTAGACCAACTTTTAAAATTAAGAAACTGAGTTACAAATAGAGCTTCAGACTAGGACCACACTAGTCTCAGCATGCTTAGCCTGTACTCTTCACTCTAGCTGACTGCCAGGTATACTGGTCCTAGGAAACTAGCAGCTGCTGGCCCCTCCCCACATTCCTGGGCAGCAAAGCCTTCAGGTTCAGCAAGAATAGAAGCAAGAGATAGTTGGGTTCTTTTGTTTGTTTTGTTTTGTTTTGTTTTTAATGTTTATTTATTTTTGAGAGAAAGAGAGAGACAGAGTGTGAGCCAGGGAGGGGCAGAGAGAGAGGGAGACACAGAATCCAAAACAGGCTCCAGGCTCAGAGGTGTCCGCACAGAGCCCAATGAGGGACTCGAACCTATGGACCACCAGATCATGACCCGAGCTGAAGTTGGATGCTTAAGTGACTGAGCCACCCAGGCGCCCCAGCAGGACATAGTTTTTAGCCAGGTTCCAAATATGCTCCCTCTCTTTCCTCTCTCAGGCTTAGTTCCTCTCTTCTTTCAGTTTGTGCTCCATAGGTGATAAATGCTAACTCAATACAAAAGGCTTCGCTCCAAATTACTGGGGATGGGGAAGTTCTGAGACCTAAAACTTAACGAATGACTTAGCCTTCATACTAATTCTTACAAAAAAGTCTAATGGGAGAAGAAAAACTTGATTAAACTGGTACTTCACATAAATCAGTGTCCCAAACTCTGGCATTTCCATGTATCCAAAATGTGAAGTAATCTAAAACTTCAAGCTCGCATTTAATTTAGTAATGTATTTCTTTTGGATACAGAGTGTTTAGCAAAGCGCTCTACTACTATTGTTTAAAATGTTAGTGTTGGTATGGGGATCACTGGAACACTTTTTGTTCCAATACTTACATAGAAAAACATTAAATCCAATTAAGCCTAAGACTGCTAATATTTTCAAATAAATCTGAGATCTTGACTCTGAAAAGAAATCCTGAACCTATTTTTCCTAGACACATACGGTTTTTAAAAATTCTCCAAAAGAAGCCAGGCAACACAGATAAGGGTTGGGATGGAGGCAACTACCATACAGAGGTAAAACCCCAGGAATTCAGAAGGAAGCCAGAAGTTGTGTATCTTCAATGCCTGCTGCTTTTTCAAAGAAAACAACAAAATTAGAAATCAAAGTAATATTTTTCATCTTTCTTACTTGTCATGAGCACCAAAACTTTAACTTGAATCAGCTGAAAGAGTAAAATGATATAAAATTGAACTAGGGTTTCCACTTACACCTTCATTTTCAAGTCTGAGTCCAACTGTCCTCTCTGTATCAGAAATTTTCCCCTTTGAACAACACCTGAGGAAAAAAATTGGGAGAGTGTAGACTGGATATATACTTTTTAATGTTTATTCATTTATTTTGAAAGAGAGAGAGAGAGAGAGAGAGTATAAGTGGGGAAGGGGCAGAGGAAGAGGGAGAGGGAGAATCCCAAGCAGGTTCCATGCTGTCAGCGCAGAGCACGACACTGGGCTCAAACCCACAAACCATGAGATCATGACCTAAGCCGAAATCAAGAGTCGGACACTTAGCCGACTGAGCCACCCAAGCACCTCTAGACTGGATTAATTTTAACCTGTAAATGATACACTAGTTTTAGAAATAAGACTTAATAATTTGTAAATAAAAACTGCCTTGAGTTTATATAGTCCTCTAAGCCAACAGTCAGCAAAGTTTCTGAAAAAGGATCAGATAGTAAATATTTTAGGCTTTGCAAGTCTTGTGGGTTTTTTAAGTAATCTCTATGTCCACCATGGGGCTCAAACTCACGACTCTGAGGACCCCAAGATCAAGAGCCACATGCTTTACCACTGAGCCAGCCAGGTGCCCCAAGTCTTAGAATTTTTGTCACATTTTCTCAACTTCCATCATAGCTTAAAAGCAGCCAGACAACATGTAAATGAATTAGCATGAATGTATTCCAATAAAACTTTACTTAAAAAAATAGGCAGGTGGACCAGATTTGGACAATGGCCCATAGTCTACCCCAAACTCTGTTATCACGGAACTATCATCCAAAATACTAAGGGCACACAGAACTGCCTTCACTGTTCTTATACTAGAGGTGCTAATGCCTAAAGATGCCTACCACAACCACACTCCTATCCAAGTGGTACCTGCCTGCATCTCCCAACCCCTAAAGCCCAGAAGAGAAGAGCACCCTCTGAGCTAGGGTGGGCATTAGACACAATAGCTACCCGTGTACCCATATACGCTAACCAGCTACCAGAGCTGAGTAGAGTTCCTAAGTCTTTAGACATATTTATTCATAAAAATAGCTTACAAAGAAAATAATCCATCAAAAGAAAACTTAGAATGAACTGAACCATGTACCTCTTCTCACTTCTCACTGAGCATAGAGGTCCCCTTGTTTCAACAACTCTATCTGTGAAGATGACAAAGAAAAGATTGAATGTTTCCTTTAACCAACCATATAGCTAGAATTTCAACTTACGCAGTTTCCAAAGTATCAAGACATTCACTTATCATTTAGTGCCGTTAGTGAACAGCCAGTGGAGAAATATGAAGAAATTAACAAAATAAATATTAAGAAACTAACTCTAGGCTCACAAAATACTTGCTATGTAGAAGCTAAGAATAACAATCAAGAGGTATTTTATGAATCTACTTCATCTTGAAATCGCTTTTTTACTAAAGTACTTGTACTGAATAAGACCAAGTCAATGCCCTGGGTCAGACAATGTTTTAAAGTTTGGTACACCATCTTTCACTAGCACATCATTTCTCAATTTTGTATGCACATGAACTAAGGTCAATACATGGAGATAGGGCTAAATCTGGGAACTCACACTGTTTTGGAACAAACTGAGTTGTTTTGACTCCGTGACTTTGCTCTTCCCCCCAGCCTTTGGTCTTTAATGTGTCCATGTGACTTCTTTGAGAGCTTAGAAACATAAAAAGTGAAGAAGGTCAAATACAAAAGGAAAGTCCATCATAAATATTCATGATCTCTGACTGACAAGCTTCTCGAAATAGGAGTTATTGATTACCCTGTAACTTCAAAATTATGAGAGGATGCAACATAGTAACATCTGGGACTTGGGATACAAGGAGTGTAATCCTGATTCTAATACCTCAGCCAAGTTACCTAACCTCCAGTTTCTCTGTAAAATTGGATGTTCTCAATCCCCAGCACCACCCTGACTAAAAAAATCTCAGTGTGGTAAAACTCAGGTTAAAAGATGAAAAATTTTAAATGATATAATGAAATGGACCCTGAAACCAAAAGCAGGGCTGTAAACGGCAAAATAGTTTGAGGATTTTGCCAACATGACAAAAGCAAAAGCTCAGGAAGCATACTGCTGCTTCCAACAGTGGCTAATCAAAACGGAGAAAATATTAACACTCTGCCTAAGAGAATTAAAAAAAAAAATCTCACAGCAAAAGTTAAAATTCCTAGACAAATAATCTTCTGCTATTTGTACATTCAACAAGCTAGACAGTCCTGTGACTTTTTCACCTTCAACTTGCCGTTACATAATTTCCAGGATCTTCCACACCCCCACCGTGTATTCTCACACCACTTGTTAGAATTATCACCTGTGCCTCAATCCTGAGCTCATATATTTTTTGTCCCTTTTTTACAGGCTAATATAAGGCCAGACATCAGCTCCTTCTGCCACTGTCATCTACTTGCCCAAAGCACTAGAATATTTAATTAACAAACAAGAAGCCTTATAAGGAAAACTTTCTATGACCTGGGGTGACTTGAATCTTGTCTCTGAAGTGGAGGACTTCCAATTGTGCAAAAATGCATTCACTAACATGCCACTGGGACTGTGTGTATATCTGACAGAGAAGCTGGGGTGGGAGGGAGAACTGGGCTGAAAAGGGGAAGGAGGGAGAAAGGGACAGAGAAAGACAAGAGATTGTGGGAAATGTGTGTGCTGGAGTGTTCGAAAAACCTCTCTGCTCAGTAAGAACCTGACTTCAACCTGTAATTCTACTTTTCTATATCAGAGTTTCAAGAGTTCATGTGAACAAAAGAATCTAAAGCTGACAGAAAATTCTGTTTTGCAAAACCACTGCTGTGTGTCTCATTACTAGATACAACGTTCAGGCATAGAACAAGGCTAATTCTCTCAAAGCTAACCTCTTTTTTCAACAAAGCCCTTCTCACCAATCCCCTCTCCAAAAATAAGGAAAAAGATGTCTGGCAAAGCATTTATTTTGTTAGCTCATTTCTACCTGTGATAAGTTGAAGTTACAGAAGGAACAGAGTTTCCATGACCACCTTCTTTAAGTCGCTCCAATAACCTTCGGTATTTCTCCCTTTCCTCTTTCTGAACACCCTAAGTAAAAGAAAGCATGTTAGTTAAGTACTGTAACATTAAACCTATCATTAAATCCTAAACAGAAACTAAGAGGTCAAATGCCGCCCACAAACGTGTTTTATTTGTCAGCATTTTAAAAATTTCTTTGAGTTCCCAACTTTATAAATCTGAAAAGAAAAATCCAAACATCTGGCCTGTTTCAAAAAACTGAATCAGCAATGTGGAGCTGTGTAGGGCTATTCTCCTTAGATGGGCCATTCACTCCAGCCCACTTCACTCATTTGTGTTACCTGCTTAACTCAGATGGCATCTAGGTTTTTGACAGCAGTTTTTTGTCAAGCACAAAAAACTCAACGGAAATAATCCAACCTGCATATTTAGAACATTCAGCTTCCACAGTGAATATGGTCTCACTAAGTCACCAATGACTTCCATGGCCAGACCCAGCATACACTTCTTCAGCCCTCATGTTACTCGACCACTGTCTCTGGCATCTTACCCTGCTGACCTCACCTTGCCTTCCTAGACTATACACTCCTGATTTCTTCTTATCTTCTTAGTCTCCACTGCCAATTATTTCTCCTTCTGCCTGCCCTCAAATACAGGCAGTCTGCCTGTCATCTCTTTTCACACTACATTCTCTCCCTGAGTCATCTCTCCCTTGATTTATTGAACACCGATACACGGAAGATACAGAAATGTGTCTCTAACCCTGCCTTCTTCTTATAACTCCCATCACCTATATCCAAGAGTCTACAAGAGTGCAGTTTCACAGGCACTTTAAACAATGTCCCAAAACTGAAGTCATCAACTTCCCCCTACACACACTGGGTATCTTGGTCAGTGACCAAGACTGAAATCTGAGACTCAGGCTCTTCTCTCTAGCTTTGTATTACACTTAACCAATGAAAATGTCCTTGCTAATATTACCTTCTAATATTTCTAGAATATATCCTGTGTGCACCTGATATATATTTGCTCAGTCTCATCTCTGACTTCTCACCTAAGAGGTACTGAAGCCTACTTCCATCCCTTCCTCCCTCTGCTTGCCTCTGTTGATTCACCTAGTTAGGCACAAGCTCCGAGAGGATGGGGGCTACATTTTATTCAATTTTTGAATTGAACTGAATTGAATTTGAATTGAATTGCTGACAACTAGCACAACACCTGAGCCTCAAATAAGTAATTCTTAGACAAATTGAACTAAGTGGCTCAGAAAACCATCCAGCGAAATGCACTAGGTGATGGTCCTGAGAAATGCCATGGATACACGAATAATTCTAAATTTTCCTAGAATAAGCAAAGATTTCAAGAGGGAAGTAAAAAGAAGACTGTTGATGAAGACATCATGCTAAGTACCCTGAAAAGGGAAGGAAAAAGCAGACGTGTTCACCATTTACTTCTCTTAATTAGCCACAGTTATTACACCTTATGAAAGAAACAAGTTAAAATAATTCAAACAGCAAAAAGGAATACAATCTCCTCTCTTTCTAGCATGATTCCTTTTTCTGTCCCACAGTGAAAAAGAATCTGAAAACTGACTAACTTATATACGTATAGAAGCCTCCAGAAGTATCAGTGGTTACTTGTTTAGCATCAGACATGGTGGTGGGGCCGCGCACTAAAAGGGAGACTGGGAAATTTACAGTGTACATCCTTTTCGTACCTTTTGAATTTTGTACTCCAGTACACATACTATTTATTCCCCTAAAAATTCATAAAATATTTTTTAAAAGAGATCAGGCTAAAACGGCTTACCTCCTCCACAGTACAGTGGGGACGCCTCAGACCCTTGCCAGCCTCTTCAGAAATCATCTCTGTTACAACCTGTTCCTGAGGCTTCCAGGTTAAAGAACTTTCTGAAGGGCCTTTGCTGTGGCGACGGCCACCGGGTCTTCTACTATACCCTTCTGAGTTCAAAGTAAAACTGCGAGACAGAAAAAAAGAAAAAGTTATCGCCAAACTGCTTAAATTGCCATCATTTAATCTCCCAAACCATCCTGTGATTAAGCTGTCTGTCCTAGGTTGAGCCTGCTCCTGGCAAACCAGAAAACTACCACTCACAACAGTTAAATCTGTCTCTAAAGTGGAGGGCACCCCAGCATTCCGCCCTGGAATGTCTGTTTGCAGCCAACAGGGCTGCCACACGGAAGCCTCTGCCTTCTTCCTCATGCTCACATGTCCAACCACAACTCTGGATTTAGCTGTGTTATTACACATACCCTCCTCAGACACTACACTCTCACTTTAGTCACCTGCACCAGTGGCATTACTGATTCGTGTGACTCCCTGTTTACTGTGTCTATCCCACACTAAACTTCAAATTCCATGAAAACAGAGATGACATCCTTTCACCACTGTACCCTAGTACAGGACCTAAGCCAAAAGGCACTCAGTAAATATCCACTGAATGCTGAATTAATGAATGCTAAAGAAATGGAAGCCATGAAGCCCCCACCCAGTCCTTGTTGCTGGTGACAGAGCCTGCTTCTCCTGATGTCATCAGTAATGCGTCAAACTGGTATCATACCCCTCTTGATGAGATATTTTAAAGAAGATAAACCACTGATGTAGTATTTTTACAAAATGAAAAAAAACAAACAAAAAAACACTGCATAATCTTGAACAAACAATAAGTAAACATCAGACAAAATTAAAGAACGTTCTACAAAAGAAATGCCTTCTACTCTGTAAAAATATCCATGCCATCAAGGACAAAGAAAGGCTAAGGAATTGTTCCAGATTAAAGGAGATCAAAAAGACATGAAAATTAAATGTAATACATGATCCTGCACTGAATCCTTGACCAGAAAAAAAATAATCTCTATAATGGAAAAATTTTAATGAGATTATAGAATAGTATTGTACCAATGTTAAATTTTCTGATTTTGTTAATCTGTGCTTATATAAGTGAATGTCCTCACTCTTAAGAAATAAACACGCTCATGAGCTTATGATTAAAGGAGCATGAGCCTAAGACTTACTCTCAAAAGCTTCAGAAAAAAATATTAGGTATATATGACAGAGCATGATGAAGCAAATGAGGCAAAATGGTAATAACTGGTGCAAGAGGTGGAGGGGCAGAGAGAGAGGGAGAGAATCTCAAGCAGGCTCTATGATGTCAGCACAGAGCCTGACACAGGACTCAATCTCATAAACCATGAGATCATGACCTGAGCCAAAATCAAGAGTCAGATGCTCAACTGACTGAGCCACCCAGATGCCCCTATAGAGTTTTAAAATACATAAAGACAAAATACATGAAGCAAAAACTGACATAACTAGATGGAAAAATAGACACATCCATAATTATAGTAGAAAACATCAACACTCCTCGGTCATCAATCCATAAAAAGGTAGGTACAAAATCAGTAAGACCCCGGTTGATGCTTATGGTAATTCTCTACAACAACAGTGTAGACTATATGCACATAATGGTAATTTTAGAGTGGAAACATATCAATCACAATTTGTACATATAATTTTGGAAGACATAGTGTGCCATACAATGTCTCCTAGGAATGTGTTTACTCTGCAAGGAAATTAAATGTTGTTCAACAATAAATGTTAGCGAATATAAAAAGAAGAAGAAGAAGAAGAAGAAGAAGAAGAAGAAGAAGAAGAAGAAGAAGAAAGAAAATCAGTAAGACTGTAAAACATTATCAGTCAACTTGACCTAACTGGCAATCTAGAACATTCCACCTAAAAATAACAGAATACATATTCTTTTCAAGTGCACATTGAACATCATCCAGGCAGACCATATTCAGGTCATAAAACAAATGTTAACAAATTTTAAAGAACTGGAATTATACTACAGTATATCTCTGACAGTAACGGAATTAAATGAGAAATAACAAAATGATATTTATACTTTCTCTCTTAACCCTACAATCAGCTATTTATTCAACAAAGTGAGAACACAGAAAGGAGAAGAAAATTACTAATAAAAACATTTCATAAAACTGATGTGTTTAGTATACGGAAACTTATCATGGTTTCTGCACTTTCTATATGTATATTATGCTTCCAAAATAAAGTTTAGGGAAAAAATTAAGTTTAGGGGAGGTGGGGGGGGGATGGGTGAAATAGGTGATGGGGATTAAAGAGTACACTTATGACGGGGAATTGAGCAATGTGTAGAAATGTTGACTCACTCCATGGTACAGCTAAAACTAACATTAACACTGTATGTTAACTATACTAGAATTAAAATAAAAAACTTAATAAAAAAATAAAGTTTAGAAGTGAGCAACAAATCCTTTTAAAAGGTTTTCAACATCAGATGCTATAAGCATATGATGATATAGAAAGAGTAACACACACCTGAGTTCAAATCTCTCAACAGCTATATGATATCTGGCAAATTACTAAACTCGGAGTACTTCTTAACAAGATTACATAAAAGAATAAGTTTCCATTTACAGGAAGGCAGAATTTAACACTTACCCAAAGGAAGGCAGGACTCTACGAGGCTGATCTCGGGTTACTGTCACTCTGATCTTTGGATAGTCACTTATTCCATTAGGAGATTTATTACCTATTTTAAAAATGCATTTGTAATTGTAAAAAAAAAACAAAAAACAACAACCCAACCCAAAAACCTGTGAACAGTCTGCATTAGAAAATCTGTGAGCAGACTACATTGTAGAACTAAATACCCTATTCTTTCAAATTCTATTACTATATAGCACAGAGATCCAGTACAAATTGTAAAAAGTTGAAGGAAAAGCAATAGTGCTCAGTTTGCCTTGGACCTCAGACCGTAAAAATTCACAGGCAAGCTCTTCAAGTTTCACTTGCATCCTGGGACCATCAAGAAGCATGGGGAACTCAGTGATTACAGACTCCCTGTAATCTAATCAAATTGAGTGAGTTGTTCAAATCATTTCTTCTTCCCAAGAAAACAGAAGTTATTATTATTATTTTTAAACAGAAGTTATTTTTAAATGAAAACTTGCTATAGGCTACTACAGTTCACTGGAAGCTTCCAACACTTATGAGATGGTTACTATACCTCAAAAACAAGTAACCACACTTTCATCAGCCCCATTCACTGCTGGAGCTACTATAGAGGTGTAGAGTCTCTGAGGACTCCAAAATGTAAAGAGATTTAAAACTGAAAGTTTTTTCATTTAAGTCTGTAGCAGCAAAACTTAAACTGACCTGAATTCATTTGTTTGCAAAATCTGATTTGAACCACTGTTCAATCCTAATGGATTGTTAACAATATTCAATAAACACAACATATCTAAAATATGAAAGATTCTAATTCCCAAGCCCATCTTCAAGGGTTTCAGATAAGAGACTGTACAAGAAAGGTGCCCTAGGAATACCTGTGTTTCTCTGACTAGGCTACACAAATACACAGAAACATAGTGTTGGTACCTCAGGCACAAGACAAAGGTATCATCCCTTCCATATGTCCAACTTAATAATAAATAACTTTTTTAATAGTTTTTTTTTTAATGTTTATTTTATTTTTGAGAGAGAGAGCATAAGGTGGTGGGGAGTGGGGGGAGCAGGGGATCTGAAGCAGGCTCCAGGCTCTGTGTTGACAACAGAGAGCCCAATATGGGGCTCAAACTCATGAACTGTGAGATTCTGACCTGAGCTGAAGTAGGATGCTTAACTGACTGAGACACCCAGATGCCCCAAAGATAAATAACTTTTAATATTTATATATTCAAATGATACGAATAGATTATAAAATCTAATTTGTATTGCCTCTAAAATGAAAGACTGCAAAAAAAAGTATCATCTTTGTTCCAGGTCTTTTGGAACTAGATTCTCAGACTCAGGGGTATGCATTTACTCCCCTTTGCTCTTCTCTTCTACCAGAGATACGTTACTAAAAAAGTTTGAGTAGCACTACTGTAAGGTTTTTGTCATTTCCTCAATTTCTTCTATTTTTGATCTCTGAACCCACAACTTTTCTAAAAGCTTTTTTCTCTTTCTCTCAAACTTCATATGCTGTGTGACAGAGATCACAGCCATTTTCAGGAGTCTGGATTCTTCCTATTCTTCCCCATGATAGAATTTTATACAGTATGTACAATAATTACAATTCAACTTTGGGCTCCAACAATAATATGGAGATTCGTAATCCATAAAAATATGAGAACTGGAAACTTAAAGTTGCTTCCCAATCAGATGATGTTCCTCAAAGGCAGGGTTTAATTATTTTGTTATTTGTTTTATATTTTGTTATGAAAAGTTTTAATTATTGTTTTGTTATTTTGTTATTTTTTTTTATGAATGAACCTTGAACTAAGTCACATTAAAGACACTGATAATACAAATAGAAAACACAACCAGTAAATTCAATGACAATTCTAAAAGAAAGCTACTTCATTTTTAGAATGGTAGAGACAATATGTCTATGTTCTTATCCCAACCCAAATCAGTGTTTTCCTTTCAGATTCTCAAAACTCAGAAAACAGAGGCAGAAGGAGGTAGAGGAAAGCAGAAAGATTTTTGACCACCTCACCCAGTTTCAGCATGTTGTTCCAGGATCCAGAACCTGTCAGTTCACAAGATGAAGAATTCGAAAATACCTTAAAATCAAATAGAACCACCTCTGTAGTATCTAAATTTTAGAATTTAAGTAAGTTCTTAATATAAAAAAAATCACTCTATTGGTGATTATTTTGCTAGCTCACAGAAGAGACATCATTAGTGAGACCAAAGGTTTAACTGGTGAAGACTCACAAAATTATGTACAAAATAAGAATTCTAGGTTCTTTACATATAGTACTTAAATAAGAAAAGCAGATGTATTAGTAGCTGGGCTCTTTATAAATATTTTTTAACTGCATAATTTCTTAACTTTTAAATTCTTGGCCTTTATATCAACATTAATAAAGAATGGTTCTGGGGGAAAAAAAAAAAAGAATGTTTTTGGAATCAATGTTTCTGGGAAAAAGTCATTCTACTCATTAATTCCTAAAAAGAGAATATTTCTTTTTTTTTAATAAAATGTTATTTATTTAAGTAATCTCTGTATCTAACGTGGGGCTTGAACACACGACCCCAAGATCAAGAGTTGCATGCTCTCTGACTGAGCCAGCCAAACATCCCATAAAAAGAGATTATTTCTAAAATTTAACTTTAATGATGAAGTACAAAAATCAGTAGCCCCAGTGGAACCCTATCCCCACTGACCTCTCCTGAAGGGGCCACATTCCGTGTTCCATTACAAGCAGAAGTTACCATGGGCTTTGTGGTCAGCTGGAATGGGAATCCAAATAAGCTGGCAGCATTGTAGAGACTGGTTTTCACTTGGTGAATGAAATAATCTAGAAAATATAGTATAGATTACATACACATATAGAGTAAAACACTTCTAGCAAAAAATTAAGAGTATGTCTTAGAAAGGCCTCTCTCAATCTTTATTAGAAGTCCTACTTTCAATCACTGAGATAAGATGGTAACTGTAAAAGTAATTTTTCTCCTATCTGAATAACTGAAATTCCAGCATTCCAGCATTTGGAGGTTTTTTTGTTTTGTTTTTTGAGTTGCTTTTTGGGTTTTTTTTTTTTTTAAAGTAAGCTCTAGGCCCAACATGGGACTTGAACTCACAATCCCAAGTTCAAGTTCAAGAGTCGCATGCTCTATTAACTGAGCCAGCCAGGTGCCCCATAATTTTTGTTTTTCAATAAAATATCTCTTCTGGGATGCTATACAAACATGAAATTATCACTTCAGCAAATCACATACTAATTCATAAAAAAAGTCCTAAAATGACAACTTTTTAAAAATGTTTATTTAGAGACAGAGAGAGAGCATGCACAAGTGGGAGGGGGCACAAAAGAGGGAGAGAGAATCCCAAGTAGGCTCTGCGCTGTCAGCAGAGCCCTACACGGGAGCTCAATCTCAAGAACCATAAGATCATGACCTGAGCCAAATCGAGAGTTAGACACTTAACAAACTGAGCCACCCAGGCACCCATTGAAATGACCACTTTTAAGCAATGAGTTCTTCAGAATATATAAAATAAATAAGCCAGAGAGATAGGGGCATAACTTAACCTGCAGCATATAGACACTAAACATGGCAGAATCCAACAGGAAGCACTATAATTTACTCACTGGTTTGTTTTTACTTCCTGGGAAGGTAACAATACACTCCTAAATAACTACTTACTAAGTGCCTATTATACATTGGCTACTTCCAAGGTGGAAATTAGTGAAGTATAAAACATGTAGCTCTTAAACATCTCTGATGAAATAAGACTATTCCTCTACTGGAGAAGACATGTTAGATCTGATGCCCCTCCCTGCCACCAAAAATAAAGATTACAAAATAAGTAAGTAAACAAATAAGGGGGAAGGGTAAATTTCAGTACTTGCCCCACTTCCTCTTTTTAGGACACTACCCCTTTCTCATTTCCTACACTGTTGATTGGTTGTCTACAATTTCCTTTCTATTTCCCAGTTAAAGTATTTTAAACCACTAGCTTGAGAGAGAAAGAGACCATCAATTTAGCCACACTCTGCTAAATTTTTTTAGAGGAAAAAAAAGCCTGAAACTGAAATGGTGGCTCTTAAACAACAAGCACTCCAGAACATATAAAATATAAAACTGAAATAGAAAGATAGGGGAATAACTTAAACAACAGGGAGATGCGGCACCTGGATGGCTCAGTCAGTTAAGCATTCGACTTCTGCTCAGGTCATGATCTCACGGGTTCCTGGGTTCGAGCCTCAAGCAGTGCTGAGCCTGCTTGAGATTCTCTCTCTCTCCTTTGCTCTCTGCCCCTGCCCCACTTGTGAGTGCACACATGCTCTCTCTGTCAAAATAAATAAATAAACTTAAAAAAAAATTCCAGATTATCCCTCTAGTAATGTATCTTATATTCTGCTGTGGTTTTTTTTTTTTTAATGTTCATTGATATTTGAGAGAGAGAGAACACACGCGTGGGAGGGGCAGAGAGAGAGAGAGGAGGACAGAGGATCCAAAGAGGGCTCTGTATTGACAGCAGAGAGCCCAATGCAGGGCTCAAACTCACAAACCATGAGATCATGGCCTAAGCTGAAGTCGGATGCTTAACCGACTGAGCCACCCAGGTGCCCCTCTGCTGTGTTTTCTTAAGTGAAAGAGTAAGAGTTTTAGAGATTTATGCTTAACCACTAGACTGTCATTCAGGCCCCAGAGGGCATAGTATACTTGTAATAAGTAACATAGTTAAATAATGGATGCTAAAAAGCATTGTAATACTTATTTTCCTACAAATTTGTCAGAATCTGAGTATTCCTTTTTTTTTTTAATGTTTATGCATTTTTGAGAGAGAGAGAGAGAGAGAGAGAGCATGAGCTGGGAGGCGCAGAGAGAGAGGGAGACACAGAATCTGAAGCAGGCTCTAGGCTCTGAGCTGTCAGCACAGAGCCCGACGTGGAGCTCAAACCCAGGAACCATGAGATCATGACCTGAGCTGAAGTCAGATGCTTTGACCTCGACTGAGCTACCCAGGCACCTCAAAATCTGAGTATTCCTAGAGACTAGGCCAAAAAAATCTAAATGACTCAAAAAAGAAAGGGGAGGGGGGAGAAAGGAGGACAGGAGAGGAGAAGGAGGAGGAGGAGAGGAAGAAGGTAGACGGCCTATAAAATGGGGATAAGACCACCTTACTTTCTTCACACTAGACTAGGTTAGATCTCTTAAAACCCCTCTGATCTGTAAGATCATAAGTCTGAGATTCTAAGGTTCCCCTTTTCTTTTACCCTCCTTTCTTCCTCTCTCAAAAGCAACCAAGAGAGTTGTATTATCCAACACAGTTGCCAGTGGCCACATGTAGTTACCTAAGTTTATATTTAGTTAAAATTAAATTCAGTTCCTCAGGCACACTGGCCCCATTTCAAGTGTTCAACAGACATCATCACAGAGAGGTCTATTGGATGCAGTGCTGTAGACCTTTACAAACTCTTCCAATAAGTATTATATCCTCTACCCACTGCTTCCCCCTTGGTTCCCATCTATAATTTCAATTCAGAAATTATAATACATATTTCATGGAATCATGGAGGGAGAGATCTTTAACATGGAAGTCCATGAAATAGATGATTACCCTTATTATTTAAGGAACCTTCTATAATATCGTCAAAGTTCTTTTGTTTTTCTTGTTTTGTTGAAGTATAGTTGACACACAATGTTTTGTTGGTTTCAGGTGTAACCACTGTCAAAGTTTTTTATTTATATAAATAACTTACTTACTTATATTTTTGTTTAAAATTGATTCATGTTTTTTGCTAAATAAATGTATTTGAAAGGTAATTTTATACCACTACTCTAAATGTAAAGAAACATTCTTTGCCTTATAAAGAAATGAAAACATAAAAATGTTAAGTTCTAGCTGGGCCTATTAAAAGAAGGGAGAGTCACATGTAATAGCAAGTAATAAAAACATACTAGCATTAAATCAGGATATTCTGCTTGAAATAATCAGAAAATTAAAAACAACTGAAAAGGATACAACATTTTACTATGTAACATAATTCACATGTTATTTAATGCTATGAAATGCTGTATCCCCTAAAATCCTTTCCTAAACTGATACCCATCTTGTGCTTTGAGAAACACTGTCCCAGTGAATTTAATATAAATTCCTCGCACTCAAAGTCCTCTTTAATTTGACATACTTCTCTTTAGCCAACTTCTCCCCTGAATTCTATTCACTATTTCCTAAATTGCACAACTCTTCCATACTGTTCCCTCTGCTTAGAATGCTTTTCCTTCCTATTGCTCTGCTGATATCCCATCCACCCTTTAAGATCCATCTTACACACTAGCTCTTTCATCAAATATTTACTGAGACTTTTAATCAGCTGAAAATTGGACACTATTTTGTTACTATCTTTCTTATTTCATTTATCACATCCCTACTGACATTAGTAATAATTTATATGCTTGCCTTATACCCTCTACTATACAATTATATACCTCCACAATTGTAAGGTCCTTAAAAATAGAGACCCTGTCTTACTCATTTTTCTATTTCCTGTAGAACCTAACACATTGCTTAGCAGTAAGACATGCTTAATAATTGCTCATTGGATTTAAATGAAATCTTTTTTTTTTTTTTTAAGTTTTCTTTATTTATTTTGAGAGACAGCAAGAGAACCAGCAGGGAAAGGGGCAGAGAGAAAGAGAGAAAGAATCCCAAGCAGGCTCTGTGCTGTCAACACAAAGCCTGATGTGGAGCTCGAACTCATGACCATGAGATCATACCTGAATCCAAATCAAGAGTTGGACGCTCAACAGACTGAGCCATCCAGGTGCCCTGGATGTAAATGAAATCTTAACAGACATTTCTACTCTTAACTACCACATCTGGAGGAGATCAAAATTCACATTCATTTTTGAGACAGAGGAAATATTATTATTGTACTCCATTTTGCCTTTTTTCCTTTAATCTAGTTTTATTCTCTTCTATCAAGCTATGTCTAGCCCTCTGGATCCAGAGAAGTAAACAATTTGGGGCAACACATTAGATTGATTCACTCAGCTATTTGAACTAGATGACTCAATTTGAAGTAGTTTTTACAGTGTTTTTTCCTCAAAAATAAAAAGCACCTTTTTTTATAGGAAGATTCAGAATTTTAAAATACACATTCAACACACAGGCTTATCTATCTGGAAGGATACTTAAGACCCTGATTACAGTCCCTAGAAAGGATAACTGAGTAGAAAAGGGACAGGAAAGAGACTTACTTTTCACAGCATAAACTTTTTACCTTTTGAATTTTGTTCCATGCATATACTTTTCCTACTAAAAAAACCTAATTTTTAAAATTCATATTCAATACCTAATCTTGGTCTTTTGGCTGGTATTTCATCAGTGTCCACTGTAGAAAACAAAGTGCTGAAAAGAAAAAGAGAAAAAAATATATATATTTACATATACACACACATATCCATTTCTATAAGTAAACCTAATATGCATACAACACACCCCCTCCATCCACGTTGTCAAAAAATGAGACTCAACTGATGTTTGAAGAGAAAACACTCCTCTGTAGTAGGCCTTTACCATTTGAGGACTTAACACTCTTGTTTAAACTATTTGAAAGAGAGCCAAAACTCCCTATCAAATGATAATCTGTAATCTGGCTAAAGTACAAACTTGAAATTGGCCAGAAATCATTTGGCTAGTAAATGAACATAGGTGACAGCCTAGGACTGGTCTATCCTTTTTCTCTCCAGCAATGATTTTAAAACAACAAATAACTTCCTTTTGAAAGATGACAACATCTCCCCACCCTCACAAGAAAAGCCATCTTCTACTTTACTAGAAGCAGACAATATAAGAAGCCTTAAAATATAGTTCTTAGCCATAAAAGGTGTTACATTTAACTGCATTTTTATCATGGAAACTATATTACAGTGGTAATAAAAAATTGGGGAATTCAGGAAAGTTTTTGGGCCTATATATACCTCAAGAATGTTAAAAGCTTACGGTATATTATAATCATCTTTCTAAAGATAATTATAATTGATCATTTTTCCAAAAAAAAATTAACAGAATAAATCCCAGGAGAATACCATTCAGTTAATAACTTTGAACATCCCAGTAAGACCTCCTGGCTTCATTTTGACTGAAACATGGCTTACATTGTGAAGAATTGTTTTAGATAAAGGATGTGTGGTGAAGAACAGGGTTTTGATCTCCAAACCATTGTTTCACTCACTGGCAGGGATTCACAGCAGAAAGAAAGGACAAGGAGAGGAAATTAATATTCTCTTATTCAATAAATATGTACCAAGTACCTATCATGCACCAGCCTCAGCACAAGGCCGCTGAGGTAGAATAAACAAATACCACCCTTATAATATATTAAGCATCATTTAAGGCACTTTACAACATGCTCCCAAATGATCCTCTTATCAACCTCACAAAAAGGTAGAAAAGACTAAGTTGAAACCTTGGTTTCTCTAGAACACATGATGGAATGTAGCCAACAGCCTATTTCATCAATGATCTGCATTTTCAGACTCATGTATTAAATCATCTTGCTCTCTCAAGCTCCAAGAAACTATCCTTCAATAATCCTGGGCTTAATAAAAAATGAAATTAACACTTGGTCACTAAAAGTTGATGGGGGAGTAGAGAATTGGTATGGTCTTTTATTCTCTAGATTAATTCTCAAGCAAGGGGTACACACTATGAAATGAGACAAACCAAGGGGCAGATACTGAGTAAGAACAGTTTTAGTTTCCCCCCAAAATTTTTAAGCACAAACTAGTGATCTTTTTAAAGAAATGAGACACCTAATTTCCCCCCCTCATATACTAACTCTAAAGCACAGAACCATCATCCCTCCCTCCCTCGCAAAACACACACACACAGTTTGACAGCTGTTTCAGAACAAAACAGCTGCTGTTCTTTGGTGCTAAGAGAACAATTCTTGTAGTCAAAACGGCTTTGGTCAAGCTATGAATCTCACTTCCTTTAGCTGCACTTATTGCCTACATATGACACTTGGGAGTGTGCTGTGTAAACAGTGAACCACAACACAGACACTATTCCTTCAATTGTTACTTTTCAACTAACGAAAGAGTAGCAAGATACAATAAAACCCCATTTGACAGCAATCAGCTCGGACTCTGACAAGAACATCAAAGATCCTAACCATCACGGTGCACTCCAAAGACAACTAGCTCGTTCCATCAGCAGCAGCCGCATCGCACAGTGTGGAGGGAGCGACTACGTCACCAGGATACCCGCGACTCACACCTCCACCGCCTTGGCCTGGCCAACTGTTTCGGCAGAGCAGGGCCTGCCTGGCTGGATCAGCGCTCTCGGGGCCGAGCCCCGGGTGGGGGAGGGAGTACAGCCAGGCTGGCGCTCGGCCCCCTCTCCTCTCACCTGTTCGAGCGCCGCCTCTTCAGGAGGGCCCGGGCAGGGGGCACCGGCCGGTCACAGAAACGGAAAATGGTGCCGAGAATCCTAACCAGCCATTTGTACATACCAGGCCCAAGCAGCAGCGGCGGCCGACACACCCCGAGAAGCAAACCCCAGAGCTGTCGCCGCCGCTGCCGCCTTCGCCGCCTCGGCCACCACCGCCAAGGCTCAGTCGCCGACTTATGACGCGATTGGAGGGCCCACAGATAAAACGTCCTGAGGGCTATAGGAGGCCCCCGCCTGCCACCACTCCTGACGTCACCTCCTCCCGCCGGACCGGAAAGCATCTTCGTCCTCAATCTGCGCACGCGCAGCTTCACCCCGTACCACATCCCGAACCTAGCAACCAGAATGCGTGCGAAACTGTCTCGGTCCAATCGTTGGCGAGATCGAAAGGGCTGTGGGCGGGGCTTTCTGTTTGGCGTAGCCAGTCGTGAGACGGCCCGCCGGACAAGGCCCACAGGCCACAACAAGTGAGGCTTCCTCACCTGGGAGCCAGCGCTCCGGAGGCCTGAAATATACTGTAGGTACTCAGTAAATGTTTGTTGAGGGCACAAAATAAAGGTAGGTCAGAACAAATGTTTACCCTGCTAAGTGCCCTTTGGTTTGCATATACCTAAGGTCTAGTACTTTACGACGTACTGTCATGTTCGTTTCTCCCAGCAACCTCAGGCGATGGTGAGGAGTCTTATGCCCATTTTTAATAAATCAGGAAATCAAGTACAGAGCGATTAAGTAATTTGCCTAAAGTCACAAAGCTAACTAGTGGCGTAGCAGGATTGGAACCGGGATCTGAGAACCAGCGCCAGTCCCTCGCCTGTGAGGCGAATTTACTGGAAGAAACATGATTAAAAATTACAAGATAATTGTGTGCAAAATGCAGTAGGAGCCAGAGAAAGGAAAACTACACCTTGGAGAGGGATAGGGAAGGGCATAATTCAAAAAAGGCTTCACAGAAACTTAAAGACAAGAGGTACCTGTGGCCTAGTACCTGCTAGTCTCCACCCCTGGGCTGGCAGGGAGTGCAAATTAACTCTCCCTGTTATCTAGAGGTCATACTTCTGGTTAATTATCAATAAGAGAAAAAAGTCCCACCCTATTTAGGGACAAGAATATCCAGTCCCCTCCCCCAAACATTGCTGGAATCCTTTTCTGGCCCCACAAATCCATCCCTGACTACACTTGACCTTTACCTCTGATTTAGTTAAGGCCAGACTTCAGGCTTCCTTGAACTTAACACAGGCACTCCCCATTACAGCCTCATCCTGTACTCAATAAAGTGTTCTGGAATTCTGGTGCAAGATACCACCTAGAGCTCCAGAACCACCTGTGGCTATCACCACTCTGGCTTGGGCATATGGGAGGCAGTTCCTAGAGAGTGGAACCAAATCCTAAATGTGGACATAGGCCCCTTCCTTAATTCTCCAAAACACAGTTAACACCAGACTGGGTTTTTTTTTTAATTTTTTTTTAAGGTTTATTTATTTCTTGAGAGAGACAGAGACAGAATGTGAGTGGGTTAGGGGCAGAGAGAGAGGGAGACACAGAATCCGAAGCAGGCCCCAGGCTCTGAGCCATCAGCACAGAGCCCGACGCGGGGCTAGAACCCACGAGCTGTGAGATCATGACCTGAGCCGAAGTCGGACGCTCAACCGACTGAGCCACCCAGGCACCCCAACACCAGACTGTTAATGAAAGTTTGAGAATAGAAAGACCAGAAGTTTTGTGGGTTTTTTTTTTTTTTAAGAAACTGTTTCATTTCCATCAACCCTATTCCGTTTTGTTTGCCGTTGTAGAAAAGCAGCTTAAGACCACTCGGTGTTGTTCCTATCCATTCAGTGGTCTAAGCAGTGGGAGCTCCAGAACAGTCTTCACTGGCAGGCTGAGCACTCCGGTCTTCAGTAGAGGACTGCTGAATAGGCATAGAGGGCACCTGCACACCTTCAGTTCAGTCTGCAACTTCAGGTTGAGTAGCAGTGAACTCAGGAAGCTGCTCTTCCTTTTCAATCTCTTCAAGATCTCTGTAGAAGAAGAGACAGGTAGGACCTGATGGTGCCACAGATGTGCAGAACTTCCCAGGCCAGCATCCACCACATCAGACCCACTGAGTGAGCTCTCTTGTTGTAAGCGATAGCAATGTCTATATAGCACATAGGAGAGTTTGTGTTACATGAGCGACGGTAGCCAGGTTAACATAAGATGCCTCTGTGAGAGGCTAGTGGTCAGCCCTGGGATCTGTAACCACCAGAAGTCTCGGTTCCAGGAAGGCTGCCTGGATCTACTTAGTGAAGTTTCCAGGGGTGAAGCAGCCAGCAGCAGGGAGTGGCTCCAGTAGCAGCAGCAAACTTCAGCACAGCTCTCTGGCCAGTGTTCCCAGATGATATGACACTGACATCAGCTGGGTTTTCAAGGCTCCAATGGCACAAGCTGCCAGCAGAAGCTTCTCTCAGGTTCTCTTCAGATTTATGATGTAGATCCCATCACGTTTCCTTTTGTAGGTGTACTGTTCCATTTGGAAGTCAAGGTTAGTGCCACTTAAGTGGGTTCCTGCTGCAAGGAATTTGAGGACATCCTCCTTCTTCATTTGCAGGCCATCATGGGCTCCGAACATTGTGAAAGTTTGCTTTAAGCTATGATGGGAATGTAGAACAAGACCGCTGTGTGGCCCCTCTCTGGGTAATTTGGAAAGCAAAGACCAGAAGATTTAGAAGTGGCTATTATCATCCGTAGTCCATTGCTCATTGCCTCCCAGAAGGACTTTACTCCCCTCAAGGTCATCTCTCCACTCTTTTACAAGCCACCAACAGAAGAGAATTTTCTCTCCACCTCTACTCCAACCTATTTCAGGCTGGACTCCCGGTTAACTTAAAAAATAGTCTACCATGGCATTATTATGCACAGCACTTGAGCTGTGTCCCATGTGTCCATTCCACTATAAAAGATGGCCTTTGCCTTCACTGAACCAAAAAGAACACTCAAGCATTGCAAAGGGATTTTCCGAGACAAAAGAGCAGTCTCTGTTCAAAACATAAATGGGAAAACTGCAAGGTGCTTTAGAATAGCAGCGTATCTCAGGTTTGGGCCACCAAGATTTAAGAAACATTGACACCAAGTCTCAGGCCACTCCAGTACAACACATTTTTTTTTCCTCCCTCACTAATAGCACCTGCACATACCCAATGCTGAAATGTTAGACCCCCTCTATGAAAAGTGGAGGGCTTTGGAATTACCTCAGTCGAATCTCTGGGCCTCATCAGGAAGCAATAACTCTCGAGTGTAGCAACTGCCAGCCACCGCCTGCACCTGACATTTTGCCACTTGGTGAGCTTGCTGTCCTATCATCCCCAGGAGAGGCATGGGCCGATGCCCATACAGTGGTCAAGGAGTGGGACCACGCTTACTCCAAACCCACCACTGTTGCACCCATTCCTGGACTCAGGAACTCTTCACCAGAGGGCTAGAGGAGAAAACCAAAGCCATATGGAGAAATAAAGACATTGAGGTTTGGATAACTTGCACCCGTGTACTGTTGGAGGGGCACATCCTCATTGCTTAAGTTTTCATTAGGCTATCCTAAACGATTGCCCAATTTTCTGAAAAACAAAATGACAACAAAAACTTTGTTGACAAAAAACAACAAAAAACTTCTCCTCTTCCCTCTTCCCCTCCCCTCCTCCTCCTCCTCTTCCACTTGCTGAGATCCTCTCCTTCAAGCCTTTCCAGGACCCATCCCAATTTTCCTCAAAACCTACCTCTCCTCCACAGAACAATAAAGACCCAGCCCTCCAATTCATTGCTCAGTCTTGAACATTTTCCCTTTACCAGCATTCTCAGAGTATTAAAAGATTTATTGTCAGCTTTGGTTTTGCTGACCCCTGCCCGAACTCTGGTCCATTTGATAGAAGTAGATTGAAGCCCATAGGTGAGATGCTGTTGGTTTGGGCTTAATGTACCTAAAATCCAACATAGCTCATCACCCTAAATATTAATTTCCTTCTGGGGACCAACTCTGGTATTCAAGAAAAACGTATCCTCCTAATAATGAGGACTTTGATCTTATTCAGTCTAATAATAACCTTGGCCTTATTATCCCAAAGCAAGTGTAGTTCCTTGTCCTAGATTTTATTAGAAAAGTTGCTCACATTAACTTCAGGTTTGGCCTGCCTTGTGAAGAAGTATCTGAGCCTATTTTCTAATCTATAAAACACAGTTAATCAAATCTGCCTCTCAGATCTGTGGGCCAGTTAAATGTGCTTACGTATGTGAAGGACTGACTTCAGTATCCAGCATGGCTAAGTGCTTAATGTTTCTCTTCCCTCTTCTTCCTTCAGTTATCTAATAAGCCATTTAATTTGTCAGTTCCACAATCCTACACTTTCCTGCGTTCTCCATGGATCCGCCTTTTCTCCTCTCCAAACCCATCAAACGTACTATCATTCAAGGCCTGATCACTTCTCAGGCCTTCCCAAAAGCCACCTCCTCTTGTATTCTGTCCCTTTTCTATCTATTTGCAGGGTGATCTCTCTTGTGTTGTCTTTTGTTGTTGTTTTGTTTTCTGCTGTGGCTGTTGTTGCTAAGGAAGGTAAATTTATAGTGTTCTTATTTATTAAGGAAAGTAAATGTATAAATTAAATTTGTGGTTTTCTGTTACCATATCCTAAAAGTGGTTGGGTTGATTTTAATCAAATTCCAGATGTTTGGAGTGATCTGACTTCAACTATGGGTACAAGACTCTCATGACCAGTGCTTGGGAAGCCAGCTAAGTAAACATAAAAACAGAAATCTGGTTCTAATAATAATAATATTTTAGATTCAAATAAATCTAAAATATGTGGTACCAGCGTTCCTGAGTCGCTCAGTCAGTTAAGGGTCTGACCTCGGCTCAGGTCATGATCTCACGGTTCGTGAGTTTGCGCCCCATGTCGGGCTCTGTGCTAATAGCTCAGAGCCTGGAGCCTGCTTCTGTGTCTCCTGCTCTCTGCCCCTCCCCAGCTTGCACTCTGTTGCTCTCTCAAAGATAAATAAACATTAAAAAAAAATTTTTTTTAATAATAAAATAAAATACGTGGTACCAACGGATGTTCAATATTGGCACTACCCCCAAATTTTTTATTTTTTGAAATGAATTTTTAACTAATAAAAGCATTTGCCTCTGTCTTGCCAGTGTGCATACAGGCCTTGCTAGAGCCTTCTATCCTTGAAATGCTCTGGGCAGCACTCTGCAAACAAGCAGTTATTGAAAGCGCTGGATTTGCATTTATTTTGATACATTGTTTGTAAGGAAATCATGGTTTCTTTCTTTCTTTCTTTCTTTTTTTTTTTTTGACATTTATTTATTTTTTGAAAGACAGAGAGAGACAGAGCGCCAGCAGGAGAGGGGCAGAGAGAGAGGGAGACACAAACTCCAAAGCAGGCTCCAGGCTCTGAGCTGTCAGCACAGAGCCGGAAGCAGGGCTCCAACCCAGGAACTGTTAGATCATGACCTGAACTGAAGTCGGAAGCTTAACTGACTGAGCCACCCAGGTGCCCCAGGAAGTCATGGTTTCTAAAACAAGGTAGCTCTATTCCATGAAGAATACTCCTTAGGCCAGGAAAGTAGTATACAGACATTTTCCCTCCTGTTTTGTAATAAACTACAAAAAAAAAAGTTAATAAGCCAACCTAAATGTGTTATTCTCTCTCTATATTATTTCTTACATTTGTTATATATTATTGTGGCATATATTATTTATTATGTTTATTTGTATTACATGATACTAATATATTAACATACAAAGAAGTGAACAGGAAAAGAAACTTACGTTCTTGCTGCCTTGAAGATAAAATCCACTATCTTAAGCATGGCATGCAGAGTGCCTCCTACCCTGACTTCCAGTTAGTTTATCATTTCCCTATGCATATCCATCCAAACTGGCAATCCACACTTCTTTTATAACTCCAAGTTTGTTCCCTCTGCCTGAATTGCTTTTCCTCTACTTTCTTCACCTCACAGGCTCCTACCTAGTCTTTAGAATCCAGCTCAAAAAGGATGTCCTGTGTGAAGCTTTTTCCACGGCCCCTCCCTGTGGGATTCCCAGCAACTTACTGCTTCCTCCTTGGTTCTATGGAAGGTGTATCCGTAACTCTATATCAGTATTACTAGTATCATTAATATGTCTGTCTCCTTGTGAGAAGGAGCCATCCCCTATTTTTTCCTCATTATTTTTTTTAAATAGAAGCTTGAGAAATGTTCAATAAATGAAGGAATGAAGACATGAAACAAATACATGGATTAGGGGAAAGTTACCCTGATCTCCTTGTAGAAAACGAATCAAGGAAACATTTATTTCTCCAAACGTGGACAGCTAGTGAGATTGTGGGGTCACTGAAGCAGATGAAAGGACAAAATTCTATGTGATAGTGAGTCATATACCAGCTTAGAGCATTAAACCAGGGTGAGAGAGGACATAGGTCACCTTTCCTGACAGCTGAAGCCAATGAGAGTTATAAAAACACCTCCCTTCAGTTCATTACACTTCCATACCTGTTTTTCCTGTCCACGCATTTGGAAGCTTGCCTGCCCCCTTTCTAATCTGCTCTCTGTAGCAAGCGATTTCTAGGTTAAGAAGAAGAAAAAAAGCCAATACATAATACTAAATTGGAAATGAGGCAAACTGTGTTATTCTTGAGTTGTGATCATTTTTCAGAATCATCGTATGAAGAAAATTGATTGATGATGATGATGAGAAATAAAGACATGGTTTTCCTCAGGATACCTTTGAGTAAATGTTAACATTCAAATAGTTATGAGTTACCCCATCTTTTGGAACTTTGAAAAACTTTTAGTTACTTTTTAAATGTTCATTTATCTGAGAGAGAGAGATAGAGAGTGAGCAGGGGAGGAGCAGAGAGTGAGAGAGACAGAGAATCCCAAGCAGGCTCTGTGATGTCACCAAACCCTGAGATCATGACCTGAACTGAAACCAAGAGTAGGACAGTTAACCAACGGAGCCACGGAGGCACCCCTAAAAACTTTTATTTTGAAACAATTATAGATTCACGGAAAGCTGCAAAAATAGTACAGGGATGTCCCATGGACCCCCAGTCAGTTTCCCCCAATTGTAACATCTTACATAACTAGAATGCACTATGAAAGCCAATAAATTGACATTAGTACAATCTACAGATCTTATTTACATTTTACCAGTTTTACATGCACGTGTGTGTGCGCGTGCGCGCGCGCACGGTTCTATGCAATCTTATCACCTGTGTAGATTGCTGTAACCCCCACCACAAGCAGGCGACAGAACGAATTCACCTCTCAAAGATTCCCTATTCTCCAATTCTCCCTCGCTTTCCTCTCCCTCCATCTTTTGAAATGCTTTCTGTTTTTTCATATTTGATATTTCTAACTCTCTCTTCTTGAGAGGATGGGTCCTCCCATTGATACCTTGTGTTATTTTGAACACTGGAAGTAGAAAAGCACAGACAGCTAGGAAGTTGTAGGAAAACTTGTGTGCCTACTGGCAGGAAAATCAATACTAACACAAAAAGCCCTCCCAACAGAAATTATTCTTATTCCCATAATTGGCTGGTTTCCAGGAAAATGTACATTGGCTCTGTCTAGATAAAGACTTGGCATGGTACTAAACTGATAGGAGCTCAACAAATATTTATCAGACAAGTACACTGACCCAACAGTGCATTCCACAACAGGTTCCTAAGAGAATGTGGAACAATTCTCCATTTGTTCCAGAGGGCAGTTGTTACCAAACCAGTAAAGCTTACTGCAAATGGAAAACTAATAAAGCTAGCAGGCCACCTATTTGTTTTTCCTATTTATGTATCCCTAAGTTATTTCTCCAGCAGGAGACAAAAAAAAAAAAAAAAATACACTACAGTACTGACTAAAGTCATTTACCTGAAACATCACTATCAGGTGCCCTCCATTCCTAAAATCCACCTGACCCCTCTTCTCAGCACTGTGCAGACTGCCTTCTGACAGAAGGGAAAGGTGTAGACTGTGTAACCACTTAAGTAACATAGTTACCAAGTGCTGAGTGAGCTTACCTTGGTAGCAGACTGTAACGCTAAGAACTTTACTCATATTAGCTCATTTAATCCGAATAACAGCCCTGTGAGATACCTGCTTTTGTTTTCCTCATTTCACAGTTGAGAAAAGTTAAGAATGGAAATGTTTTGCTTCAAGCCACACAACTAGTGAGTGGAAGATGTGGGATTTGAACCACTGCTAGCGGGTCTTGGCCTTCATTAGGTCTGAGGTGTGACACAGAATCCATATGCAATACTCTGAAAAGCACCCCCCCCCCCTCCCCCCCACGCGCCAAGCAGGGGAAATCTGATTGTACTGATTCTTTGGAAGCACTGCTGGAATCTACTTCCCGCAAGGAATCCCCTGCTATTCGAATGGGATGCAGACACAGAAAACCGATAAACTTCTATGAGAGATAATTTTGCTTCATAAATGTGTATTTCAGGTAGACAATGCTAAATGACTAGTGGCTTTTGCCTGATGCCCTGGGTAACAATGTATTATTTTTTTTTAATTTTTTTTTAACATTTATTTATTTTGAGACAGAGAAAGAGCATGAACAGGGGAGGGTCAGAGAAAGAGGGAGACACAGAATCTGAACAGGCTCCAGGCTCTGAGCTGTCAGCACAGAGCCCGACACGGGGCTTGAACCCACGGACCACGAGATCATGACCTGAGCCGAAGTCGGCCGCTTAACCGACTGAGCCACCCCAGGCGCCCCCACAATGTATTCTTTAAATTGTTTGTGTCTTTCTTTATAAATGCATGTTTCAGCTCATCAGACCACCGCCCCCCCCGCCCCCCCCCCCCGCCCCCCCCCCCCCCCCCCCCCCCCCCGCCCCATAAGCCTGAGTGACTGCTACAAGCCCTTCACCAGAAAGGTAATTAAATTACCTCATAGCCAGGAGAACACAAGTTCAGTTACTTCCAACACTGAAGTGGATGCATTCTGGCAGAACTCTCTATTTAAAGCTTTTGCATTTAATTTTCCTTTAGAAAGTAGGAGGCAAGGGTGAGGGAGAGATAGGCTCTGGATAGGAAGAAATAAAAATATGTATAATGCCATAAAAATGTTCCTTTAATCTGAAGCGTATCTGGACAAATACAGGTATATGAATGGACTTAATGAATGTTCTTAACAAAATATAAAGACTGCCTGATGAGGAATGTGTGTGTGAATTAACATAAAAACTAGTTTTGTGGACACAGACCAACAGAATACTCATTGATTTGTTTCACTCACAAGAACAGGGAGGCAAATATCTCAGATCACACTTGATTTCAACATACCAAGCCAAGCCACTAATAAACCGCCCACAAAGAATGAAACTATTTGAACTCGTCATTCTACAAATACACATTATAATATTAAGATATGCATAAAATTAAAAAAAAAAAGATGTGCATAAAATTGTGTAAGGTAGAAAGTACTCGACCTTCCACTGAAAAGAGGAGGAGTCAAATATCCTGAAAGGGTTGGGACCCGCCTGCAGTCCCTGGGAACTTCCTGTTGTCACCACACCTCTGGTGTAGTTATCTGAGCTCCCTCTGAGCAAAGCCCTCAGTGGAAACTCAAGGCTCTGCAAAGGAAAATTATTCTTGTGAATGTGACACACACTCTCTCCAGTTTCCATATGCTGAGATTATCCTTCTTCTTCAGTTTGATCTGCTTGGTGAAAAACAGGTAGGTCATTTAATGAATGGTTTACTTAATTATTTAAAAAATATTATTTTATATTGTCACTTTGCATTTATCAGCCCACTCCCTTCAGTGGACTTTTTGAATCTTATTTAGTCATTGTGAAGGAAAGAAGATACGGATTAAATGAACTTTCTAACCCTGAACATTTTTTTTTCAGTAATGAAAGAAATTATTATTCCTTTGAATTAACTTCTTCTGATGTATGAAAAATAAATGTGTTGGGAAATCTAAAGGTTATTTTCTTTCATAGTTAAGTTTTCTGTGCCTTTCCACCTCTATGAAATAAAATCATTTATGTTGTAGAAATTTAAGTTTTGTTTTATTGTAATATCTAATACATAGAGGATAGGTTTTTTATAAGCTTTCATACACTGAGGGTTTATTTAAATTATCTTTTAGGAAAACATAGTTTTTATTATGTAAACCCCTTGGAATTGTGTCTAGCATATTGATAACTTAAAAATTTTAATGATAATGAATAAAAATTAAAACAGTGATGTACAGGGGCATCTGGCTGGCTCAGTTGGAAGGGCATGCAACTCTTGATCTCTGGGTCATGAGTTTGAGCCCCACGTTTAGTGTAGAGATTACTAAATAAATAAAACTAATTTACACAGCAAGATAACAAAAATAAAGTGAAATGCTGTTTTATTTTTATTTTAATTAATTAATTAATTAATTTTGAGAGAGAGAGAGAGCACGAGAGGGGAGAGAGCTGCAGAGCAGAGGGGGAGAGAGAGAGAGAGAGAGAGATTGAGAATCCCAAGCAGGCTTCACGACCCTGGGATCATGACCTGAGCCGAAATCAAGAGTGGGAAGCTCACCTGACTGAAACCCCCAGGAGTCCCTGAAGTGAAATACTTTTTAAAAGAAACTCAACACTTCTCAGCCTTCTTAGGAATCCAGTTCTTTTTCACATAGTTTATGGTAAAAATTGGTACAGTTTTTTTGAAGGGAAATGTGTTACATACAGTATCCGTAAAAATGTTTATGCCATTTGAACTACTAAAACCATTGCTGAGAATTCATTCTAAAGAAATAACTTTTGAAAGGAAAAAAACTTGGGGCGCCTGTCTGGCTCAGCAGGAAGACCACGTGACTCTTGATCTTGGGGTTGAGACTGCAAGCTCTACACTGAATGTAGAGATTACTTAAATAAATAAAACTTAAAAAAAATAAGAAAATAAAAGAAAAAAACTCATCTAGGAAGATGATTCTAACTATGTTATTTATAATAACTTGAAACTAGATATAGCAGAAATGTTTCTACACACAGTAATGGATAAAGTATCAACTTTTTAAAAAATGTAGCCTTTAAGATTCTGAAGCTATGAAGAAATGTGCAAACATGTTTATAAAATAATGCAAGTAGACAAAACAATTCACATTTATAAGTCAACAAAGATAACAGCTATGTTTAAAATCACGTATGTATGTCTGTAGATAAAGTTTAGGAGGGAAATGGAAAAATTAGCTGTATTAGGATTTCAGGCTTATAAACAAATTTTTCTCAATTTGTGCTTTTGAAGCTGATTTAATAGTAAATTAAAATTATGCTAATGATGATATTTTTCACCGAGAAGTCAACCTTTTAAGAAGTGTGTGTTTATAATAATTTTTAAATTTAGAAAATGAACATAAATTTAGAGATAGTTTTAGGAGAGTGGAACTAACCCTGACACAAAAGCCTGATGATAATTTGTGGGTACTTTCTTTGAATCTCGCATTATGGATCTCTATACATAAAGTTGGAACTTAATGTTTTTGTGATCTGCCTTTTTACTTAACATCTCATCAGCAAGGTCTTTTTTAAATGATTCTAGAAGACTTACTGCTGAATGACAGAATCTAAGGAGAGACACAGCACAATAAACTTCTGTAGCTAGAAGGAAAAAACATAATTATAGCTGTAAACTAAATTTAGATTTCTCAGCATCTGCAAAACCATGAACTTGCAACTTCCAGGAGAGAGGGTTTGAATAATAGGCACCTGATAGTGGAAATTATTCATCACAAGTACATCGACTTTTTGTGTTTCCCCTTCTTTAGCTTGCCGTCCAAAAATCAACAACTATTAAGATGTGATTCTGAAATGCAGAGAATATAGGTCATTCACTTTTGGAAATCTTTGTTTTGCTCTAACCTTTGTGATATCATGGCAGGAATATTTGCCGTAATTTTACCAGTGAATAAAGCAATCGCTAGCAAGCTCTAGTGTGCACCAGAATCGCCCGGGGATTTGTTTAAAATGCAGACCACCCTCAGAGATCCAGACTCGGTGGGTCTGGGGCGAGAGCTTAAAATCTGCATTTCTTCTAACAGACCCTCTGGTTTTTCAGCTGCAGGTGGTCCAAGGAAAAAAGTTGATAACTATTTTTCTAATTAAGGCTGTTGTCATAAATATATTTTAAAGTTATTCTTCTGTCAATATTTTGGCTTATGGCAAATTTGTATAAAACTATGTAGATATTTGCCTAGGACAAATAGCTTAGTGCCAAAAAAACAGAATTATTTCCTCAGATTTGAAATCCTCTACAGATAATTTATAACTCCATTTTTGGTGTGTGTGTGTGAGAGAGAGAGAGACACAGAGAGACAGAGAGACAGAGAAAGAGACAGAGACAGAGAGAGACTCCTCTGACAAGGAGACAAAGGTGAGTAAGGGGGTGGAGTGTGAATGTGCATATTTATGTACATGATTAAGAGAAGAGAGTGAGGAAATCTAGTATCTCTTTTGTTTTCTCAGTTGTATTCTTAAAAAATGCTGGTGGTTCGAAGCAGATATGTCCAACCAAGAGAGCATTTTGCCCATATACTTTTTGCCTATAGTTATTGGGGTAAAAAATAAACAAGAGGGGCGCCTGGGTGGCTCAGTCGGCTAAGCGTCCAACTCTGGCTCAGGTCACGACCTCACAGTTTGTGAGTCCGAAAGCCCCCACGTCAGGCTCTGTGCTGACAGCTCAGAGCCTGGAGGCTGCTTCAGATTCTGTGTCTCCTCCTCTCTGCCCCTCCCCAGCTCAGCTCACGTCTGTCTCTCTCTCTCTCTCTCTCTCTCTCTCAAAAATAAATAAACATTTAAAAAACAAACAAACAAGAGATACTCCACCAGGTTTGGCCCTAGTCAACTGTGAATGTTTCTGTTGGGGAGCAAGAATTTCCTGTCCCCTTCAAAGTGCTTCTAGCAGGTCTAAGAATCAAATCGACAGGAGACAGATTAATAGGAGAAAATCAAATTCCACACAGACATGGAAATTCCAAAGACAGGCAAGATGAAGCATATCTATCATTCTCAGCTAAGGAGAAGGTAGGGGTCTAGGAATGAATTCACAAGAAATGAATTCACAGGAAAATGAAAAAGAGTTAAGTGTTTGGTAAACATGTTTGCTGGACCAGTCAGAAACAATGCGACACAGAGAATTTTTATTATTTTATTTTATTTTATTTTGTTTTGTTTTGTTTTATTTTATTTTTTTTATTTTAGAGAGGGAGTGTGAGGGAGAGGAAAAAAGAATCTTTAGCAGGTTTCATACCCGAGTTCAGAGCTGAAAGCAGAGCTCCATCTCACGACCGTGCGATTGTGAGATCCTGACCCGAGCCAAAATCAAGAGTTTCACACTTAACCTACTGAGCTACCCAGGACATACAGAACTTTGATCAAAGAGGCCTTGCTAGGTTACTCCCCATCTACCACACCTAGTTCATAACAGAAGGGTTACCTATGGTGATAGCTCTCTTCCTGGAGTAGGTCTTCTATCTAAATCCTTTTAGGGCGTTGAGGGGGAGGTAAAGAGCTTTTTCAGAATCTGCTGGGTTTTGATTGTTTTGTACCTGAAGATAATCTTCATGCCAACGTGGCCTGTTTGGAGGCAGCCTGCCCTTGGCCCCTACACTTCACCATCTGGCTCAGAACAGGTTTTTGTGTTTTTGTTTTTAATTAAAGTTCATTTATTTTATGTATCTATATCTATCTATCTATAGAGAGAGAGTGTTAATTTCCAGATTTAAAAAATGTGATAGAATTTCATGGTAGGTAGATATTACTCCCCTCCCTCCCTTCTACTTCTGTTAAAAATAGGAGTCCAACTCATATTCTGATCTCTCCAAGGCAGTTTCTGGCCTAAAGGGATTTTCATTTCTGGGACTTTGGGAAATTACTTCAGAACATTGTTTTCAGGCAAGCATTAAAATGTGCTCTAGTGTGGGTTGCTGGAAACATGCTGGCTTCACCAATTAACATGTGGTGAGCTGTGTCCCAGACATTGACTAGTACCCGTTGCCCAGAATGTAGAATCCTCAACAGTGTATCCCTTAACCTTGGACTCAGTAAATATTTCAGGAAACATCAAGTCAGTATGCCTGACTGTGGACCTCAGTTCTAAAGAAGGTATGAGCACATCTGTGTCATGCTGGGGGGTAAAAGAAATGATTGCTTGAGCAAGCCCCGGAACCCAAAACTTGAAATAAAAGAAGTGTGAGTCAGGGCCACACTTGTTTCACTTCCTGACTACATACCATGCATCAAGATTAAATTAGGTGGAATTTCACGCCCGTCGCTTGGGTTTGGTCACTGGACTACAATTCCCCAACCATAAATCTAAGAGAAACTGATACTTTTCTTTCTAATCAGTTGACCCAGCCACATTGAGAGGCTTAATAGGAAACGACCTGTGCTTATTGATTCTCATAGAATCTCAGAACTTTCTCTCCCCTTGCCCACACGTACAATTGCTTCATCAGTGGGTTATTTCTGTCTACAGTTCCATCTTCTCTTTTCACTGACAACTCTTTGGATCTGAGTCAGGAGCCTCTGCCTTTTTTTTTTTTTTTTTTTTTTTTTTTTTTAGCCTCTGCTTTTTGTAGAAGTTTTCCCCAGGCAGAAATGTGGGAAATGAAATCCATCCCCAAAGCAGGTAGAAACTAAAAAGCTAGAAAACTGTGTGTGACACCAGAACAGCATGCTCCAGGGCAGTAGGCCTTCTGAAGATAAAGCAGAAGTATCCCTTGGAAGCTTCATCAGAAAAGGAGTGGGGTTGTCAGTGATCAATCCGAGGGAATCACACTTTCGTCTCCAACTGGGACTCAGATGAAACAGGTCAATCCACGGAAACAAATGTCTGTTTAGTCTCTTGTATCCTAAATAAATACAGCCAGTGGTTAAAGGTTGGAGATGTCCTTCCAATCAAGAGGGCGTTTTGTCTATCCAGTACAGTTTTCTCTGGCAAAGATAAAACAAGATAACAGCTATAAGTAGTTCCTAAGCCTGAGAATAAGAGTAGTTTATTTTGCACAGGAACAGCCACAAACCCTCCTCAGAAAGGCTGACTGAAATGGGAGTTTTATTTAACCTCCAGTGGTACGAAATGGAGGTCCATCGGAGAAAGAAAATGAAGCTTGTTTTGATATTGACACAAAAAGAGAAACTTCTGCCCAGTTACCTCCAAAAGACTTTTCATCTTTTCACTCTGAAAAGTTGGAAATTATAGGAACCATTTCTTAAAACAGTTGTATTGAGATATAATTCACATACATGTAATTCACCCATTTAAAGTGTACAATTCAGTATTTTTACTACATACACAGATATATGCAACTCTCACCAGTCAATTTTAGAACATTTTCATGACCTCCAAGAGGAACCTGATACCCTTTAGTTATTGCACCCCTGTGTCCCCATCTCCCTTCATCCTCCAGCCCCTAGCAACCACTGATCTACCTTCTGTCTCTGTAGATTTCCCTATTCTGGATATTTCATGGGAATGGAATAGTATGATTTGTGGCCTTTGGTGACTAGCTTCTTTCACTTATAATGTTTTCAAGATTCATCCTCATTGTAGCATATTGTTGCAGGATTTTTTTACCTCAATACCCGGGGTTCATTGAATAGCTGCTTCGAAGAAGGAACAGGAGGACACAAAATGAGCAGCAGGAAAAAGTTTATTAGAATATAATATCAGAAAGGATATTCGAAAGTGAATGCCCACAGCTATAGGCAAGGGTCCTTGTTTTATAAGGTTCTGGTCAGCCCTCCCATCCCTACCCACTTGTTCCTTCTTAGGCCCTACCCTTATTGGCTTGATAGCTCTAGGTGCTGGGTTGTCCATCCTGATTGGCTCGATTCTGTCGTATGAAGGGTGCTCTATGGCCATATCATTCCTGTGGGTCATAAGTTTTATGATCTACTACTTATTTTTAGTCAGGTCTTTTGTCAAATTCCAGAGGGGAACCTGAGGGGGAGTAGGTGGGTCTGTTACATTCTTAAGAGGAACCTTATGCCTGAGGGAGTTTGCTGTGGTCAGATACTCCCAGCATTGTTCCATAATATGTGTTTTTCCCCACCCAGGGACCTCAGGTTCTAATTTTTCCCCCTCTGCCTAATGAATCCTACCTATCTTTTCTTATCATAATATGGAACTATGAATATTAACTAAAGGATATTTAATAAGCCAAAAAAACCCGCTTAACATAAAGGTGACAAAACATCTATTTGGTCAACATTTTAATTCCAAGAGTAAAGTATGATTATGTTCAGATCTTTTAAATAAAATTAAAAGAAAATTTTAATTTCTTGCTACATTAATTTTTTGAGATTTGGGTTGTCTTTGGTCAGTAAGACTCCCCTGGAAATTTGTTTTCCTAAATAGAAGCCTCATGTCCTTTCAAACCAGCTAGCTTGCAGATCTTAGAATTTTGTGTCCAAAAGGAATGCAAGAGATTAGCTAAATCTCTAAGGAATGAGGAACCAATCTCTCAGTGTGAGAAAAGGGATGGCCCAAATAATTTATTTGTTTTGTCTTGTTAATGACAGAGCCGGAACCAAACCATGTTCTCTGACCAGGTAGAGCACTGTTACTAATATGCTTCCCTTTTCCAAAATCCTTCCAAAATGATGGAAGGAAAGTAATTGGTACTTACTGAGCACTTGCTTTATAGCAAATCCCACGCTAAGCAATTTACTTATTTTATTTAGCCTTCACAACAACCCTTTAAGATCAGTACTATGTTGGGGAGCAAGAATTTCTTGTACCCTTCAAGGTGCTTCTAGCCAGACCAAGAATCAAAATGACATGAGACAAAAGAAAATCAAATTTAGGGGCGCTTGGGTGACTCAGTCCATTAAGTGCCTAACTTGTGATTTTGGCTCAGGTCATGATTTCAGGGTTTCATGGGTTGGAGCCCCGTCTAGGACTCTGAGCACTGGCCTCAGGGAGCCTGCTTGGGATTCTCCCTGTTTCCCTCTCTCTCTGCCTCTCCCTGACTCATATTCTGTCTCAAAATAAATACATAAACTTAAAAAAAAAAAAAAAAAGGAAAATCAAACTTAATTTAGTACCTATGGAGAATCCACACAGACATGGAAATTCCAAAGGACAGTCAGGCAAAATGTGGTATATATGTCATTCTAAACAGAGGAGAAGCAGGTATGGGTCTAGGACCTCAAAAGGAAGAAATGAATTCACAGGAAAATGAAAAAGTAAATATTTGGTCATCGTGTTTGCTGGGCCACTCAGAAACAATGGGGTAGAAAGAATTTTGGTCAAAGATGTCTTACTAGGTTCCTCCCTGTCTACAGTACCTACTTTATAACATAAGGTAGTCATCTATGGTGATAGCTATCTTCCTGGAACAGGTCCTCTATCTAAATTCTTTTTAGGCAGTTGAGGGGGAGGTAAAGAGGTTTTCCTGAATCTGCTTTTTGATTGCTTTTTAACTCAAAATAATCTTCATGCCAAGTAGCTCATGTTGGAGTGGACTGCCCTTGGCCCCTGCAACTATTAACCCAACTCATCTTCCACATCATCAACAACTATTAATTTTTAAGCATTTACTGTGCACCAGTGAATGCTTGCCTTATTAATTAATTAATTAATTAATTAATTTATTTAATTATTTTCTTTCTTTCTTTCTTCTTCTTCTTCTTCTTTTTTTTTTTTTTTAATTGAGAGAGAGAGGCAGAGAGAGAGAGAATCCCAAGCAGGCTCCAGGCCCAGCTAGGAGCCTGACCCAGAGCTCAATCTCATGACCTGACAGAAATCAACAGTTGGACGCTTAACTGACTGACCCACCAAGGCACCCTGCAGCTAATGCTTTAGATACTTCATAGACATTATGTCTATTTCTCACAACAATCCTGACAGCAGGGCTAGGATCAGGGTAAAGTCAGTGAGGCACTCACCAGGTGCAAAATTTAAGGGGATAAGGGACACCTAAACTCAATAATCAAGATAAATTATATTTATGATTTTAAAGCAATAAAAATTTTATCTTTCACGATATTTTAATGCAATGTGCAAATGCTATTTTAATATTTAAGTGATACTTTACTGCAAATAATACTATGAATATCATTAATAATGCATTCTCACAATGCATAACAAATGATTTGGATAAGTGATACTTTTTTGGCATAAGTGATATTTTAGTGTAATGTCTTTGAGAGATGAAAATCCATGCAAATAAGTCAATGATGAAAAAAATCAAAATTTTAATAAAGATAGACTGTTTTACAACTCTGTGTTATTGTATAATGGAAAAGGTCATTGCCAATCAGCCAGCCATTCCTGGGTCTGTGCCATGTTCCTTTCCTTGCTAGGTGGTTTGGTTTATGAGAGTTAACAATGATATATAAACAGACTGAATAACAAAGGGCTATATCTATGATCATGGCTTTAAGTTTACTTATTTATTTTGAGAGAGACAGAGAGAAAGAACGAGCTGGGGAGGGGCAGAGGGAGAGGGGGACAGAGGATCCACATCGGGCTCTGTGCTTACAGTAGAGAGCCTGAAGCAGGGCTCAAACTCATGAACGTTGAGATCAAGACTTGAGCCAAAGTTGGACGCTTAACCAACTGAGCCACTCAGCTACCCCTATGGTCCTATGTTTTGACTGACTGTAGAGCTTTTACAAACTTTTCCCACTGGTTCAAAATCTGGGAGGATATTTTGATAAGTATATATATAGTTTTTTCTCTTTTGCCTAAGGCTCAATATGGCTCAGCAGAGCACTGCCTGACAGACTGGCATTACTATGGTCATTTTACACATGTGAAACTGAGGCTCAGAGAGGTTAGATAATTAATTACCTGAGGTCACATAGCTAGGAGGCAATGGAGTTGACTTCAAGTCTAGATCTGACTCTAAAATCCGTGCTTCCAAATCGGATTTGGGTATTATGTTTATGCCATTAGACCAGGTTGGCAAACTTTTTCCATGAAGAGCCAGATAGTAAATATTTTCAGCTTTGTGGGTCATTGGTCACTTTTACAATCACTCAACTTTGCCTTTCCTTATAACAGGAAAGCAGCCATAGACAATACATAAATGGTCACGGCCAACTTGGCCTGTGGGCGACCATGCATTAGATCATAACAAAATACCTCAGGCACAAATATGTTATTTCTGAAGATGTTCTATCCAGATTTCTTTGACATCCTATCCTACTCTACTCTTATCTCTGGCTGCTCTCCATAGGAGTCTGAATTCCTCATTGGATAGGAGATATCACCCATCCGATTGTTATTTTCCAATTGTTAACAGGAACTGGCACTTCAGAGTAATTGAATTTCAAAATAAGCTGAAGAGGAAAGGCCATGTTTTTCCGGCTTCCAATAAACTCTAATAGAAGAGGTTAAGCTTTAGAAACCAGTTTAACATGCTCTGGGTTACTTGGTTAAAGGCTCTATTAATACTACTTCTGAGTAAACTTGACTTTGTACCAAAACAACACAATAACCAAAAGGAGGTTTGCTTTCTGAATTATTTTAGAAATATAAACTAGAAATTAAATATGAATAAAAAGAACTATATTTATGAGGGTAAAGCAATTTAACAAATTTGCTATTCACAAATATCAGGTCCTTGCATGCCCTCCAAATTGTCTGAGAATTTGGGACCCAACAAGTCAAGTTCCTGCTCTAGGTGCTGGGGCACAATAGTAGACAAAAAACAACACAGCGTTTACCCTCAAGGAACTTAAACTAACTTGTAACATGTCCAAAATAAACTTAAACTAATTTGGAACATAATTCCAAATTAAGATAAATTTATGTCCAAAATAAGATAAATTTAATATTTTCCTTTAAAATGTTACTAATTCTTGAGGGGAAAATAATGAATAACCTTAGGTAGTTTTAAGCAGAGAACATCAGAAATGGAATGCATAACCCATTTTTGTTTGCGTATTATTTTGCAGAGCTTATCACCTGCAGACATATTTTTTACATAGTTTCAGTCATAATGCATGTGTCACTTCATACTCCATTTATGTTATAAACATGACATCATACACTATTTGCAGCGTTCAGATGGATCATTCTGAATGACTGAATAATGTGTTAACAGGTTGATATTCGCTTCTTCATGCAACGTTTATTGGTGCCAACTCTAAGCCAGACTCTGTTGTTGGCACAGGGTATATACAACAATGGATAAACAGATCAGTTATCTTGGAGCATCTACACGAGCAGCGGAAATTATTTCAGAACAAAGAAAGAATGCTTCAGGAGTGTGGTAGGAAAAAAGCAAGTAGCATATAAGGGACAAAGTTCTCTAGAGTGGAATTCAATATAAGAAGAAAGTAGAATAAATAATAAATCCTGGGGGAAAGAATACTGTTCGAAGCCAGGTCGTCATTTAGGCCTAGGAATTCATTTATGGATATGAATAAACTTAGGAACTATATTACCCATTAACCCTTCTTGAAAAGGCAGTAATATTTAAAAATAAATATTTAAGACTCTACGTATTGATGTACCCACAGAAACAGAGAGTTTCTGTTCTATTTACTCAGAGTATCTATTCTACCTCCTCATTTTCTACCAAGAAAGGCAAGAAAGTTTAACACACATTCCCTTTCACACCTTCTCTGTTCCCTCCTTCAGAACATACACACACATTTTTAAAAAATGTTTATTATTTATTCTGAGAGAGAGGGAGGGAGAGAAGCAAGTGGTGGGTGAGTGGGGTGGGGGGGAGGCGGGGGCTCAGATAGGAAGAGAGAGAATCCCAAGCAGATTCCACACTGTCAGTGCAGAGCCTGTCACGGGGCTTGATCTCACAGACCATGACATCATGACCTGAGCCGAAATCGAGAGTAGGACACTTAACCCACTTAAGACACTTAAGCCACCAGGTGCTGCTTAAATATTTATTCTGAAACTCAAAAAGGAATCACTAGATGAACTAAAAAGAATTTTGGAACTAGTGAAAAGCAGGAGGTAGACACTGGATCAGTAGAGAGAAGTACTGAGTGTGCTGATACCATCATCATTTTTTTTATTTAAAAAATTATTTATTTTTTTAACGTTTATTTTTATTTTTTGAGACAGAGACAGAGCATGAGTGAAGGAGGGGCAGAGAGAGAGGGAGACACAGAATCCAAAGCAGACTCCAGGCTCTGAGCTGTCAGCATAGAGCCCGACGTGGGGCTCGCACTCAGAAACCATGAGATCATGACCTGAACTGAAGTCGGATGTTTAACCGACTGAGCCACCCAAGTATCCCTTAGACACTGTCTGTCACTAACTCAAGGACTAGACCAGAGTAAGGGAAGACAACTGTTTTGACCAAGGACAGCAGCAGGAAACATGGCAGAAGTTAGAAACGTGCTCCCCAGTAGTCTGAAATACAGCTTCCAGATCCCCAAGAATTCTTGCTAGGGGTTCACACCGGTGGATAATGAAGTCTGAATAAATATACCCATGTTTGGAATCTGGAGCAGCTCTGTATGTAGTCTGCTTCTGGCCTACAGTCCACACATTTACATCCCATGAACAAAGATGTGGGTATTTCATATCAAGTTATAAAGGTAAACACCAGAAAAATTAAAGCAGGCAATAATCTTCCCAGTATGAGAAAGAATACGTAAATGAGAACAACAGAGTGAGACAACAGGGCAATCCATATGGCAACAGATGGTAAAGCAAGAATGCACTAAAATCAGAAAACATAGCATTACAGTATTAAGTCCATGCGTGTCAGCTGGGGTCCTCCCAGAAGCAGACACCGTCACGGGGCTGGACACACGAGCGATCTACCTGAGGAACTGTGTGGGAAGGACAAAGGAGGTGGGGGCAAGCAGAGAGAGCCTTTCCCCAACAATGCACATCTGACATGCAGGAAAGTGGGGGCGAGGAAGGATTGCACAGGAAGAGCTCAGCACAGTTGTGAGGATCCTTCAGCCAGGCTGATGGGGTGTGTCTGAGCCAGTTATTGGAATCTCACGTGAGGCAGGAGGAGCCTGCCTGGCCTGGCTCTAGTACCCCACTGTGGGTACTCAGTCACTGGCTGGGAGTGGCCTGAGGGAGCCACGGCTTCATGTGAACACTGTGGAGTGGCCGGAGGCACAGGTGACTCAGCCGTGCTCCCTGCAGCAGGGTCTAGTGAAGGCAGATCTGAGACAGGCACTTCTATGGCCTCCACACCAATTATGTCTGTTAGGCCAATAAACGTGAACTCACCTATTTTGTTTAACATTTTTTATTATTTTTTTTATATTTGAGAGAGAGAAAGAGACAGAGTGCGAGCAGGGGAGGGGCAGAGAGACGGAGACAGAATCTGAAGCAGGCTCCAGGCCCTGAGCTGTGAGCACAGAGCCCAACGTGGGGCTCGAACACCCAAGCAGTGAAATCATGACCTGAGCCGAAGTCGGATGCTTACCTGACTGAGCCACTCAGGTGCCCCTCATGTATTTTGTTGGAAAGCGTTCTCAGATTGGGCCATAAAATAAAACCCAGCTAGATGCTATATGAAAGATCCCTTAAAACACAGGGATTCAAAGGTTACAAAGGATAAAAACACGGTAGGCAAATGCTAACAAAAAGACGGTCTAGTTATAGCTTGTAATATTATTTGGTGGAATTCAAGGCAAATAAAGCACATAAAAATGAAGAAGGATATAATACCTGAAATATTAAGTCTAGGTAATAAAAGTAAAAATCTATGAAAATAAAACTTAATAGTTTGGGAACTTGAATTTGTCCTTCAGTGTAATGATGTTATACTTTGCTAAAGGGATCTTCCATTCTTAGTATTTAAATACATTATTTCACGATGATGTAAAAGAAGATTCTTGATTCCCAGACCAGGTGAAACTCCCCGTTTAATCCTCATTTTATACCATATTTCTTTTAACATGGCATATATCACAAGTTGCAATTTCATACTTGTTTGTGTGTTTTACTTCATTAATGCCTGACTCTCCCTCTAAAATGCCGCCTGACCCAGAATCTAGGAGAAAGTAGACTCTTGTTGGATGAATTGCACATTTCTTCCGAGGATGAGAGAAAATATATATAAAGCTGTTATAATATTTTGTACTGAGAGAAAGGAACGAGGAAATCCATTTTTCACTCAGTACTTACAATGGGCTTTTCCAGAGCCCAATGCATGCATTGAAAAATACATGAAGTCAGAGTGGTTCTAGCAAATGAAAAATAAATATCAACTTGTTCCGGAGGCTCCTGGGTGGCTCAGTCGGTTAAGCATCCAATTTCAGCTCAGGTCATGATCTCACAGTTTGTGAGTTCAAGCCCCACTTTGGGCTCTTTGCTGTCAGCACAGAGCCTGCTTTGGATCCTCTGTCCCCCTCCCTCTCTGTCTCTCTCTCTCTCTGAAAAATAAATCTTAAAAAAATCCACTTGTTCTGTCCTTTTTGCCTTTCAGTAACTGTCCGTTGTAAAGGGTCTGGTAAAGGCTCAGCAAGTCAAGGAGGTTGGCTGAGCTGTTCCATAGACATGAAAGGTGTGGCGGATGTGCTGAGAAATAGCTCTGGCCCAAACTTTACGACTCTTACCTGAGCCTTCCAATGACTCAGATATGTGACTTCTGACACACTGGCCTAATATTGCTCAAAACAAACAGATCTCTTCTTTGGAAGGGGATCTCTCCCTTCTCCAGTATGACCTCATTTGTGATTAATCTGAAAGCATTCCTTTCTGGGGCAGGTAGGTGGCAAGTGAAAGATGGCATGATTTCCCCAGGCCACCTGGTGAGTCAGTTACACAACAAGGAACAAAGCCCAGTTTTACTGATGGCTAAGACCAAGAGGCTCAGCCCTACCTCATGACACCTCCTGTTCAGTAAAATGACTAATTAAACAGTCAATTATGTGCTCTGGGTCTTGCTCTACAAGCACCAGACAAGTTTCAGTCCACGTTCTCCAGGAGCATGCAATCTACAGGAAGAGAAAAATGAAAGAGGCCAAGAGATGGAGAAAATATTTACATAGGTGAGTGAGTAATTCTGGCATTTAAGGCACAACATAGTGACTGTAGTTAATTATACAGTACTGTATACTTGAAATTTGCTAAGAGAGTAGATCTAAAATGTTCTTGCCACATACACAAAAATATGTAACTATGTGGGCGCATTAACCTTATTGTGGAAATCATTTTATAATGTACGCATATATCAACTCATCATGTTTTACCCTTTAAACTTACTCCAATGTTACTTGTTGACTATATCTCAATTAAGCTGTGGGGGGGGGGGAGGACAGACAATTGTAAGCATGCCTCACTGTATATACTACTTGCCAGTGTAGAGCAAAAGGAGGAATATGTGAGTTTGGGGCTCAATTTTTAACCAGTATTTTCTAGGGTGAGGGATTTCAAAGCCTCAATTTTTAACCCTCTATTTGAGCTTCTTCTGCCTCTTCTATTTTGGCACTTCATTCATTGCTGAGTATCCAGAGCCTCTGCAAGAAGTTTTAAATAAAAGAATACATAGGGGAGCCCGGGTGGCTCAGTTAAGCGTCTGACTTTGGCTCAGGTCATGATATCATGGTTCTTGAATTGGAGCCCCACGTCTGGCTCTGTGCTGACAGCTCAGAGCCTGGAGCCTGCTTCAGATTCTGTGTCTCCCTTTCTCTCTGCCCCTCCCTACCCCCCCCCCCCTTAAAAATAAATAAACATAAAAAAAAGCATACACAAATGGACTCAGGTTATTAAGAAAGGGTAGAGGGGCGCCAGAGTGGCTCAGTCAGTTAAGTGTCCAACTTCAGCTAAGATCATGATCTCACAGTTTGTGAATTAGAGCCCCGCATCGGGCTCTGTGCTGACAGCTCAGAGCCTAAAGCCTGCTTTGGATTTCTGTCTCCCTCTCTCTCTGCCCCTCTCCTGGTCTCTCTCTCTCTCTCTCTCTCTCTCTCTCTCTCTCTCTGTCTCTCTCTCAAAAATAAGCATTAAAAAAAAAAAAAAAGAAAGAAAGAAAGGGCAGAGATGCCAGGATGAAGTCTGTTCTGAGGCTCAGAATGAGGGAAGAGCAATTCCTGGGTATGTAAGTATAGATTGAGTGAGAATAAGGGCCCAGGACAAATGGTTCTTAAATTTCTACTGGAGGAAGACACAGCAGGTGTTTCCCAAGGTACTCCTGTCTCCTTTTGGCCAGTCGCAAGTCAACAGTCTTCTTCTTCTATGCCCTCCCACGAAGAATGGTCATCCATAGGACCTTGCCCCCTCTACTGAATAGCTAAAGGACCATCTCCAACTTGTACCTAGGGACTGTTTGTTGTTCCACTTCACCTCCTTCTGGACTCTTCTCTCTCAGCCAAGTAGGATGTAGGAGAGTGTGCCCTAATAGTTTTAAATCGTTTTTGTAATTAAAAAAAAAAAAGTTTTCTCAAACATCATATTGTTGGGTCTGCATGCCAATGTTGACCTGAGCTTTCATTTGATTGAGATTCATGATCACGGCCTTATACAATGTTGCAAAAGTAACACTTTATTTCAGTACTCAAGGACCCCAAAGCCCTCCTTCCTTCCTAACTCCTCTTTCAAGTTGCATCTTGATCTTTAGTTTATTTCCAACTTCCTGTTCCCTTTCAAGCAGATTTAAGCATTCTTGCCTACCTTCATTTTCTGATATCAGAACTTGCAACCTCCCTCCTGCTTTGCATGCTACTGATACGGCTCTTGCCCTTTCTTTTTCCCTTTTATTTAAGCTTTTCTTTGAAAATAATTTTAAACTTGCAGAAAAGCTATAAGAACTCTTTAAAAATACACAGAACACCAATAATCCTTTACATGGACTCAACTACTGCTAACATTTTGCTACAAATGCTTTATCATTTACTGTCTCTCTTTGCCTCTAATTTTTTTTTTCTGAGCCATTTGAGAATAAGTTGGCCATTTAGTTATAGATAAACACTTTAGTTGTATTTCCTAAGAATTCAGATTTTCTCCTACAAAACCACTATATAGTTATCAACCTCAATTAATGTAACGCCAATACCATAATTTTATCTGATTTAGTGTTCATAGCCCAATTTTGTCAATTGACCCAATAATTTCTTGTATAGCAATTTTTTTCTTCCATGGCAGGATCCAGTCTAAGACCAGATAACTGCACTTATTCATCATCCTACCTCTTCAGTCTCCTTTAATCTAGAGCATTTCCACAGTCTTTCTTTGTCATTTATGACATTGATGTTTTTTAAGAATAGAGGCCTTTTTTATTTTTAATTTTTAAAACTTTTTTTCTTGAAAAAAAATTTTTTTTTTTGGTGCCATAAGCCCCCTTCCCTGGCAGCCTGGCCACAGCTACATCACACCCAGCTCCTACAGGTCCTTTAAAAAAAAAAAAAAAAAAAAAAGAATATTCCTCGTTTTGTGTTTGTCTGGTTTTTCCCCCATAATTAGGTTCAGGTTAATACATTCCCCACTGGAATACGACAGCAAGAGGCACATGTGTCCATCTGCCCCTCAATGGTAATGTTTAGTTTGACAACCTAGTCAAGGTGTTGTTCCATTTCTCCATTGCACAGTTACTACTTTCCCCTTACTCATTAGCAGTCTGTGGGAGGAAGTCTGAGGAAATACACATGTGCTCCTTCTCAAAATAACCACCTCCTCAGTTTAATTCTTGCATAACCAATTTATTATGATGGCTGCCAAATGATGAGTTTCAACCCCAGTGTTCACTCCACATTTACCAGCTGGCATTCAGCACTACACCTTAAGAGTCCTCCTCTCTCTTCCATTTATTTGTTTCTTTGCTTGTTTATCTTGTTTCTTTGCTTGTTTATCCTGTTTCTTTGCTTGTTACAGAATCGTAGATCTGTTGTTTCCCTAAAGGTCTATAGTTCATTACTGTCCTTAATTATTTTGTGCTCAAATTATCCCAGATCTGGCCAGCAGAAGCCCCTTCAAGCTGGCTTTCTAGGTCCTTGTGACATGTTTTTAAACACTCGCTTACACTCTGCCACGGCAAGATGTTCCAGCTTCATCATTTGCTTTTCTCCACCTCATCCCCAACCTTTCTCCTAAAGCCATCCTTAGAGCTTACTCAGCAGGATGAATGCTAGGTTGCTTGAGGAACAAAGAAGGATAGGGTCCAAGAAGGCACCGTGGTTCAACTGTTTCAGATGCTACTGAAAGGGTCAGGGCAAGGCACATCACGTTCTCCACTGTTGTCCCAGGCAGGTGCTCTAGACAAGGAAAGAGGTATTTGGACCATGCAGATGCAGTTACTGAGACCTCTACTAGGTGCTGGGCACTGTGAGGGATACATGGATTACAAAACACCATTCCAAGGAAGTGGGCCAGCAAGATAGACACACATGTACGTAAATATCCATCATGCACCCCTGAAAGTGTTTTCATTTTGCTGTCAATGAGACATACACAAGGTTTTGGGGAGTTCTGGGATGAAAGAGTATTAGGGCTGGGAGAGTTGGAGGAGGCTTCATTGGGGTGACTTTTGGATTAGACCTTGAAGGACAGTAAGACTTGGAAAAATGGTTTTCCTGCTGAAGAAGTCACTACTTATGTGTGCTGAATAACGTATGACTTTGCAACTTCATTCAACTAGATCCAGCCTCCTGCTGGGTGCTGTAAAGCACAGAAGGAACTCCAGTGAATGTAGGGCAGCACTCTTGTTTGACGCCCAGCTAAGGAAAGAATTGTCATGCCATCTAATTTTTATTTTCAGACACAGATGAAACATGTCCTTCATTCACCAAACTGAGCTTTCACAGTGCAGTGGTCGGTACAGGACTAAATGTGAAGTTGATGCTCTACACCAGAAAAAATCTGACCTGTGCACAAGTCATCAACTCCACAATTTTGGGGAACTTGAATGTGACCAAGAAAACCACCTTTATTGTCCATGGATTCCGACCTACAGGCTCCCCTCCAGTTTGGATGGAGGACTTGGTACAGAGTTTGCTCTCCGTAGAAGACATGAATGTGATTGTTGTTGATTGGAATCGAGGAGCTACAACTGTGATATATAACCACGCCTCTAGTAAGACCAGAAAAGTAGCAGAAGTCTTGAAGAAATTTATCGACCAGGTGTTGGTAAGAGAGCATTCTCTGACATCATTCAGGGGCAAATTGAAGCTGGCCCATTATCTGGAGATTTAAAACCAAGAGATAGCTGCAGTGAACAGAGGGACTATTTTAAAAACCTGAATAAGCCCCAGGGAAGCTAGACTGAACGCCTAGAGGGAAGGCCCATAGATATGGTTGTGCAAGTTGTGCACTGCACATCTAAGGGAGCACAGCTGTCATTGTACATGTCACAGATCTATATATTTATTATGATATTGTCCCACCAATAACAGTAAAGTGTCCTCAGGAAGGGACATCTTTTCCTAATTCACATAAAGGTGTCTTACGGGTCAGAGAGATTTTTGTCTAGGGGTTTTCTGGCTTCACTGTAGAGAGATTGCTCATCTTCTATAAGTATTCCTTTTCCTAGAAAAGCCTAAGATTTACTGACCAGATTATCCAAAAACCAAAACTGATGAACATGGTCTGATGAGAGATTTGTGTGTGTGTGTATGATTTATATTTTTAGAAGACTCACAAAGATTAAATAGATCTTGAATTTTATTTAGTGATCTATCTCATGAATTGCCCCCCTTTATAAAAACAACAACAAAAAGTTACTTTATATCAGGACTATTTCAGAGAGAATTAGGTCAGGTGGCCACTGTGGCCAGAGGGAGCAGAAGTTTCACAAAGCTTTCCACTAAAGACACAGCCCTGGGAAAGTGAATATTAAAATGACTCATGACAGGCTGTCCCAGCAGACTGTGGTCAGTGTCGTCCCCCACCCCCACCCCTTCCTTTCCTTCCTTCTCTCTCCATGGAGAATTCATTAACTGAGCCAGCCTGAAGATAAAGGAGGTTATCAAAATGTTTCTTTGCCCTTCTCCTCAACTGGGAGGGATTTAAAGATGTCTCAGCTTGGTTTCTAGCAGAAGCATGAATAGAGACACCATGGCATAAAGGTTAAGGCACAGGCGTCGAGTTGAACAGACTGGTTTGACTCCTGCTCTGCCCCTCCCCAATTGCCTGATATTGGGCAGGTTACTTTGACGCTGGGCCTCAGTTTCCGCATCTGTATAATCAAAGAAGAATGTTTACTTTGTTGTTGTGACATTTAAATGAGCTCATAGGTATAAGTTGCTTAGAAATGTTTCTCCAAAGAAGTGTCTTCAAAGTCAAGTTTAGGCAATTTCTCCAAATGTTGTCAACTCCATGGCCCCTCACAATTTATAACGATGGACCTCTTAAAATTCCAGGTAGAAGGAGCTTCTCTTGACAACATTTATATGATTGGAGTAAGTCTAGGAGCCCACATATCCGGGTTTGTTGGAAAGATGTACAATGGGCAGCTGGGAAGAATTACAGGTAAGGCTTCCTGTGAATGGACATGGGGTAGTTGGCCTGGGCAGGATGTTCACTGGGAGATCATGATACAGACAATTCAAGTCTTTGGGTTCAAAGCCAGCTCTTCCAATTATTTAACCTCTCTGAGTGTGTGTCCTTTTGTGCAAAGGTGAAGCCATGATAATACTGACCTCAGGTTATTATTTAATAAAATATGTGCAAAACACTCAGTAAGTTGTATATGCCATAGAAAACGTTGGTGGTAACTTTATTTCTCTTATGGTTAGGAATAACAGCTATGTCCCATGGGGATTTGATCTGTGCTGTCCAAACAGCGATCTTCCTTTCATTTAATCTAATATAGCCTGAACTACATACGTAATATGTTTCCATCCCCAGGCACAGCTGGAATCTCATGATAGGAAAATGAGACGGGAATTTTGATAGAGGGGTTTACTCTCTGAATATCAGCTTTCAGGACAAAGCTAAATGAAAACTCAGAAACAGCAGGTGAAATCCCAAACAAAGGTTCCTTTGCTGGGTTCTCTTGCCTACTGCTCCAGTAACTTTCCACAGCTACAGAGGATGGGATGAGGGAGGCTTTCTGTTTCAGAGATTCAAGTCTTCTCCCCCCATTCATACCCTTCCCAGAATCCATTCTTACACACAGAGAACTATTTTCAATCTAGGAAATCCGGAGGGTAGTAGACAATGAGGAAGAAGAGATTCAAACCAACTATACTTGTGAGGTAAACTTTTAGGGCCACTGTTTCTAAATGTGCTTCCTGGTACCCCTGGGCAAGTCATTCTCTCTCTCTCTCTGTGTCACATGTGCGCGTGCACACACACACACACACACGCGCGCTGCGCGCGGTCACGCGCATCATGGATGTCTCCTTTAGCCCTGCTATTTGAGGTCACATTGTTCTGTTTTTCCTGGATATTTTCTCTCACTTTCACACCAGGGGCCAAGGCCTCCCTCATCTTATTTACCTGCTTTCCTCGGGAGGCAGAGCGCTTTTTTACATTTTTCACATTATTATTATTTTTGTTTTAGACTGCAACATGTCCTTTTAAAAAATTTCATTTCCCTTATGGGATCAAAGGACAGGTAGCTTGAATCTGCTTGTGTCCCTTATCTGTTGGAAACTCTTCTTCTGATGGGTGGGACTCTCCCTGAGAGTGTGTTAAGAACCTGAACAGCTCTCCAAAAAAAAAAAAAAAAAAAAAAAAAAGTCCTGATTTTTAGTGTCTGCTGATCTCCATGGTCTGAATACTCTCACCACTGCTGATTTCAAGCTACCAGTCTGACATTAATAACCACAAAGTTTGGGAAGAGGTGAGCAAAATCTGCCCTCCAGTCCTGGGCCTGGAGGGCTCCAGCCCACCACTACTTCATTCAGTCTCACCCCCAGCTTGGTTCCCAGCAAACCTGCTCCCATGACTATTGTGAATGTGAGTGCAGTGTAACCTGCTTTCTGACCGTGGAAATTCCCCAAGCCAGTCTGCCTTCCACTCTGGGCCCACGTGGCCCGGACTCAGCTAATGGTCCACAGCTCAATTTTCTGTGGCCCCTGACTTTCCCATGTCCTCCGGATTCCTCATCCTCTCTGATCCCCAAAGTCAAATCTCAGCTGTTCTCCAGAGCGGCTTCAGGGGTGAAGTGTTCCCCTTCTCTGCTCACCTTCCACCACCTTTTCTGACTGGGTTCACCAGATTGTAGAGTGGGAACTTAGTCTGTTGCCTAAGGATGAAATTCATACCCAACTCCCCCAATTGGATGGTTCTGCTTTTAATTATCTGGCCTGTAATGGTGGCTTTTTTCTTCCATTTCTCTTTCTTCTGACATTTTGTTTTTTCTCTCCAGGCATATCTCCTGGTTTCTCAGTAACTTCTTAGTTTTTCTTTTTCTTTTTTAATTTTAAGTAGGCTCCCTGCCCAGTGTGGGGCTTGAACTCATGACCTTGAGATTAAGTCTCATGCTCTACCAACTGAGCCAGCCAGGCACCACTATTTCTCTTTAGCTTCTTTAGCACAAGATGGCAGAGCATAAGTGGATTTTAAAATATTCCAAGTACCTACATCACTTGATAATATATTACATTTGCTTCTCAAACTTAAGGGTGTAAAAAAATCTCCTTAGGGGTGCTGGTTACAATGCCAACTTGCTGAATCAGCACTCTGGGGGTGGGGTCCAGAAGTCTACTTAAAAAAAATTTTTTTTAATGTTTATTTATTTTTGAGACAGAGAGAGACAGAGCATGAATGGGGGAGGGTCAGAGAGAGAGAGAGGGACACACAGAATCTGAAGCAGGCTCCAGGCTCTGAGCTGTCAGCACAGAGCCTGATGTAGGGCTCAAACTCACAGACCGTGAGATCATGACCTGAGCCGAAGTTGGAAGCTCAACAGACTGAGCCACTCAGGTGCCCTTAGAAGTCTACTTTTTTTAAATTTTTTAACATTTATTTATTTTTGAGACAGAGAGAGACAGAGCATGAATGGGGGAGGGTCAGAGAGAGAGGGAGACACAGAATCTGAAACGGGCTCCAGGCTCTGAGCAGTCAGCACAGAGCCCGATGCGGGGCTCGAACTCACATACCGCGAGATCGTGACCTGAGCCGAAGTCGGACGCTTAACCAACTGAGCCACCCAGGCGCCCCTAGAAGTCTACTTTTAACCAGACAATGCAGGTGGTCTGAACACCATACTTTGAGAAATGACCATAGAGCTATGCTGTCCAATATAGTAGCCACTAACTAACTACATGTAGCCACTGAGCACTTGAAATGTGGCTAATGCAAACTGAGATGTTCTGTAAGTGCAAGATACACACTGGATTTCAAAGACTAAGTAAAAAGAAAAGGATATTAAAAATCTCAATTTTTGTATATGGAGTATATGTTGAAATGATAATATTTTAGATATGCGAGGTTAAATAAAATGGGTTAGATACAATGTATTATTGAAATTAATTCTCCTCTGGGTGCCTGGGTGGCTCAGTTGGTTGAGTGTCCAACTGATTTTGGCTCAGGTCATGATCGCAGTGTCATCGGATTGAGTCCCGAGTCAGGCCCTGTGCTGAACATGGAGCCTGCTTAAGATTCTCTCTCTCCCTCTGCCTCTCTCCCTTGCTCACAGGCTCTCTCTCTCTCTCAAATCAATAAATAAAATTTAAAAAAATAAAAAAATTAATTCTCCTTAATTCTATTTACTTTTTTAAAATTGGCTTCTAGAAATTTTAAAATTATATACGTAGCTCACATTATTGGACAGTGGTGCCTTAGAGAGTTCATGGTGAGGTTGGGGATGGGAATATGAGGCCCCTGAAACTGCATGCAAAATGTCAGCTGTCTGTCCTGGGGAGAGGTATATTTTGGATGTCCAGGGAGAGGTCTAGGACTTTCATCAAATTCTCTAACTGGTTAATACTGTAATAAAAGCCAATGAGGGGCACCTGGGTGGCTCAGTCGGTTGGGCATCCGACTTCAGCTCAGGTCATGATCTCACAGTTCATGAGTTTGAGCCCCATGTCAGTCTCTGTGCTGACAGCTTGGAGCCTGGAGCCTGGAGCCTGCTTCAGATTCTGTGTCTCCCTCTCTGTCTGCCCCTCCCCCACTCATGCGCGCGCTCTCTCTCTCTCTCTCAAAAGTAAATAAACATTAAAAAAAATTAAAAAATAAAAGCCAATGAGCACTATCTAGACACTTTCTTGGTGATCTTTAGGCAATAAGAAAGAGCTCCATTTTCCCATTTTGTTTCTAGTCTATAATAATCTCAAAATGTTCTGGATTCAGATCTAGGAGTCCTTTTATATGTCTTCTGAGGTAGCCATTGATTCCACCTCCATTTTGCAGATTAAAAAAAACTGAGGCTCAGAGAAGTAAAGTGACCTGCCTAAGGTCATACAGCTGGTTGGTGCTAGGTTTGGGGCCCCACGTCACATCTGTCTGACTCCAATGGTCTCTGTCCACACAAAATATATTGCTTATTGGGCACTTTAACTGTGATTTTTGGCTGACATTGTAAGCTGATTATTTGCTACGAATTGTCACTAAGGTGATCATATATCCAAGCTCACTATCCCTGTCTCCATTTGTGCCTTCTGTCCTGACATAATTGTCAATAGTGCCCTCATCACTCTCAAATTTGCCCTGGTTTGAATGTTATATAGTAAACCAATTTATCTGCTATAGATCCAGAGGTTGCTACAAACTGGGGCTCTGACTGTTCCTTAGACCAGAAGGGCTTCCTGACCAAACTCTTTCCAAGATTATGAGTTTCTCACGCTGTGTTGAGGATGTCCTGCCGACTTGGGTGTCTGGGTGTTCATCCATCTCACATCAGTTTCAGTTGAGAACCGACCAAGGAAGAAGAAAAGCTGGAGGGGTGGGGAAGAGAAAGATAAGGAAAGGAGGCAGATAAAGACAAGCCTCAAGGAAGCAAAGTGTTGGCAGAGGAGAAATAGAAAGATTGAGGCTAGAACCAGGGAAGTCGAGGCAAGAATGCTACCTCTTGGATTTTATATCTAACCCCAGGGGATGGAAGATGCTATTTAAAATGTCTTTCACAGGGGGCGCCTGGGTGGCACAGTTAAGTGTCCGACTTTGGCTCAGGTCACGGTTCGTGGGTTCAAGTCCTGCATTGGGCTCTGTGCTGACAGCTCAGAGCCCCGGAGCCTGTTTCAGATTCTCTCTCTGCCCCTCCCCCACTCACGCTCTGTCTCCCTCTGTCTCAAAAATAAAAAAAAACATTAAAAACAAAATTTAAAATGTCTTTCATAGGTTAAAAATTTTGTTAAAAATTTTTTAAATATTTATTTATTTTTGAGACAGAGACAGAGCGTGAAGAGGGGAGGGGCAGAGAAAGAGGGAGACACAGAATCTGAAGCAGCTCCAGGCTCTGAGCTGTCAGCACAGAGCCCGACGCGGGGCTCGAACTCACGAACTGTGAGATTATGACCTGAGCTGAAGTCGGACGCTTTACCGACTGAGCCACCCAGGTGCTCCGATAGGTTAAAAATTTTGAAACATCCTTGAAACATTCTTCACTCCAGGTAGGTTTCTAGTAAGCAGGGTTTTGAGTATCTCTGGTGTTTTCCTGTTATTGTTTTAAAGTTGTTAGCTGTGGTTAGAACCTGGCAGGAGCTGCACTCTTGTTTTTCCAGCTGATGGTTAGGAATGCCCAGCTAACAGTGACCAAGGGCAAGAAATCAGCTCAGGCATTTATGGAGTGGGTTAATTCTGCAGGAACTGACACCCATTTTTTATCCCTCTTTGATATCTGGCCTGACCAGTGAGTTTCATACTTTCCCACTGAGCTTGCCAAACCCAGTGCAATGAAACCAAGAGCTCCATAGAGAGAGTTCGTTGCATTGTGAGGCTGCTACTCTGGTTAAAATACTTCAACTCCCCGAACCTCAGTTCATGCATCTGTAAAATGGGAATAATATCTACCCTGCCTCCCTAACAGGCTTGTGATGTGGATCATATGACTTAGGATATATGAATAAAAATTGAAACTGTACAGGAGTTTTATTAATAATAAGAAGGAAAGGTTGAGTGGGGTTTCTGGATCACTTAAAATAGAATCAGGATTAAGTATAGCATCTGCTTTTTATATGCACCTTCAGGTGCTTTTTCCCAAGGAACCAGTTTATCCCCATGTCCCTGGTCCCCACGTCTGTGTGCTCCCTGCTATTGAGCCCTGCACAAGATATAGCTCCTAATGGGGTCTGGATGCCATTCTCAGAGGGCACCACCTCTGCTGTGGGAAAAGGCTACGGGGCTGTAGAAAGGAGGCTGACAAAGCAGGAAGGGAATGCGAGTGCTGGCCCACACGAGCGTGCCCTGCAGCCTACTTGCCATCCTCATGGAGAGGGATCAAAAGCCTGGCTGCAGGTGACTCATGGCGTGGGGCTACCAAGCTGACTCCGTTTTCTTTCCAGGTCTCGACCCTGCGGGCCCTTTATTCAACGGGAGACCTCCCGAGGACAGATTAGATCCCGGTGATGCACAGTTTGTTGACGTCATCCACTCCGACATTGATGGTAACATTCCTGTCCTTGTGGGTCAGTGAGCACCCGGCTCCCAGACTCCTAAAGAGTCTCCCCCTGAGGGGATCCTCATGCAGGGGTGGATCAGGTTCTTCCAGATTCCCTCTTTTCCTGCGGGGCAGGGTTCCAAATCCACCCAGGTATTGAAGGGACACTGGTTTAATGCAGGGATGCAGGATGTCTTGCTGGAGTGGAGGTTTCCCATCAACTTTTCTTATTTTTAAAGTGACCATCTTGACCAATCAAGGACAGGGTGATTTTCACACTGTGTGGACAAATGTTTCCACATATGCAGCAGGGTTTGGATGCATGATTTCCATTTTTTGGGTTTTTCTTGGGTCTTTCTCGTTTTCTTAAGCTGAAAGATAAGTTCCAGTGTTGTGTCTCTCTCTGGAGAGCGATTCTGAGCCATGTTTAGCTCTCCAACTTTCTCTGGATCTTCCTGGCCATTTCCATCTTTTATGGTGCTGATTTCATAGCTGGGATTTGGTATAGGATATAGGGTTTGGGTGATGTTAAAGGTGAGTCTTTATATACAGACGTCTAGGACAAGAACTAGAGTAGGGACCTTGGAAGGCTGAGGGGACAGAGCAGAGTAGTCTTTAATAATACACCCTCTTTGTGATACAGCCACCTGAAAAACCCTTGATCACCTATCATGGGCTCTCTGATGTGGTATTCAGCAATTGTTGGCCTTAAAGGAAACAGCTGCATTCTTACGACGCAGTTTGCAAAGCGTTACCTTACTTAAGTGCAGTACCTCGATGCCATTTTAATGCTTGATGGAATAGAGTAATTTATTTTTTATTCCTGGAGAGAAAGTGAATTTTGAGGAAAGAATAAGCTTTGCAGTCAGGCAGGGGTGGACTCAGATCCCAGGTTTTGTCCTTTCTAGCGGGATCATTTCATTCTGTAAGTCCTCTGATCCTCAGTGTCTTCATCTGTAACTTACTTCACCTGAATTTACCAATGGCCACTTTTTGGACAGTGTGAATGTTAGAGGAAAGGTGTATAAAAGGTATAAAAACCCCCACAGACACATGTAGGTTCTCCATATATAACAGGTATTATTATTATTGCAATGGTACACTATGTATACATGTATAAAGTCTTTTAATTCAAGCATTTGACCGATTAGTTTGTAGTTATAAGGTTAAAAAGAATAAGCAATTATTAAATCAATCTATATTTTTCCTGGTCCCCGTTTTCTAGAAGAGTTTCCACTTAAAAAATTTTTTTTCTTACAAAGTAAAAGTTCATTTTTTCCTGTTTCTTTCTTTTTTTTCTTCATTTTTCCCCCCATTTTTTATTCATTAAAGTCTGGCACAAATGCAGTTAGAGACCCAGGAAGCACTGGCAATTAGAAGGTTCCAGCCAAATATAAAGAAGAAACATACAGTTTTATCAGTCTTGCTGTGAATGACTGACCAAAACTCCCTTACATCTTGAGAAATATTGGAAATAGGTTCCCCTACTGTCTTTATAATCTCCTAGTTGGAAATCCCTGCTTCTTAACTAACTAGCTGGGTAGGTTTGAGCAAAATATTTAAATATGTAGAACAACAACAACACAAATGCCTGCCTATATCCTTCAGGCAAATGAGCTACATGATGTGAAAAGTTCAAAAATAAAACCATAATATATTTTCCTTTAGCACTGGGCTACAAGGAGCCATTAGGAAACATAGACTTCTACCCAAATGGAGGATTGGATCAACCTGGTTGCCCCAAAACAATATTGGGAGGTAAGGGCAAATACTTTATATATTGTATAATAGTGGTTTTTAAAAAGGCATATTTCAAAAATCTGATATCATTCTATGGGTAATAGTTTTTAATAGAAAACAAATCATCTGAGAAGATAGAGAGAGTATAAATATAAATGAAAAATGAAAAATTATTACTCAAATATACTACTTAAAAAAAACAAAACATTGCAGCATTATTGGCAATAATGAAGATACGGAAGCAACCCAAGTATCCATCGATAGATGAATGGATAAAGAAGATGTGGTATATTTACACAATGGAATATTGCTCAGCTATAAAAGGGAATCAATCAAATCATTTGCCACAACATGGATGAATCCACAGGCTATTATGCTAAGTGAAATTAGAGAAAGACAAAGGGGAGATGGGTGAAATGGGTGAAGGAAATTAGGAGTACATTTACCATGATGAGCACTGAATAACGTACAGAATTGCTGAACCATTATATTGTACATCTGAAACTAATATAACAGCGTATGTTAGTTATGCTTCACTTAAAAACATTTTTTTAATGTTTTTTATTCATTGTTTTTGAGACAGAGAGAGACAGAGCATGAACGGGGGAGGGTCAGAGAGAGAGGGAGACACAGAATCTGAAGCAGGCTCCAGGTTCTGAGCTGTCAGCACAGAGCCCGATGCGGGGCTTGAACTCACAGACTGTGAGATCATGACCTGAGCTGAAGTCGGACGCTTGGCCGACTGAGCCACCCAGGTGCCCCAATTATGCTTCATTTAAAAAATAAATTTAAAAAATAAGTAACCATAACCATATGATTAAGAGCTATTATGAATTATTGCTCTCTCATGAAAAGGTGTGTCTTTGACCTAGAAATTCCATATCTGGAAATCTCTCCTAGAGAAATAATGGAAAATGTAAACAAAAATCAAAGTGTAAAAATATCTGACATAGTATTATTTATAGTAGCTGCATTTTAAGAAATAATCTAAATATCCAACATGGAAAATTGTTAAATAACTATGATATGCCCACACAAAGGAATATAATTGCCAAAAAGTCATATTTTCAGATTAATGAAAATGCTTACAATGGGATGTTAAGTGAAAATGACACAAAACTATACAGTATCATCCCAATTTGTTTTTTAAATGTGTATTTGTACATGTGTAAGTATAGAAAAAAAGACCAAGCATAAATGCTGCAAATAATTATTAGGGGTGAACTGTGGATATTGGACTTCTGGGTGATTTTTGCATCATTATTTCCCATTATTTTGTATTTTCTAAATCAACATGTATTATTTTATAATAAGAAAAACTTCACAAAGCAAAAAAAAAAAAAACGGTAGATGGCAACATAAAATAGTAGTATTTTATTCCGATAAAAAACCCATCCCTAGGTGCTCTTAATCTGTATTTCATCATTGCCAGAGAAAGTTAAACAATCATGGATATGATTCTAGAAAAAGGTAATCTTGTTACAAAACGGTAGCTGTATATGGCCCCATGGGGACGTGGTGTTTGAAAATGATCCAGATGAAATGGCATAAGTAGGGTCAACCATATTTCACCATAAATGGTGTGTGTTCAAATCCTGTCCTGTAGGATGTAGGGTAAATACCTCTGAGGAGCCAAGATAATGTGATTTGCTTATAAAGGCCATTCTCTGTATTGTTATCAACATCATTGTTTTGGCAAGTGAAAGTTCCAGGAACAATAAGTAAATATTGACTTGTCAGATTTGTTCCTGTCTGGCTTGGTCCCATGCCAACCCAAGTTTCTCCTCTCTTGCCCTAGTTTATTTCTGTCCTTCACTGAGCTCCTCTATGGGCATACATAAGTGGACTGTGCGGAAAGAAGAAACATTGTTCTGACTCAAGCAACAGTGCTTCTCCAAACCACTAGCTCACAATCATAACTCCTTTCTTATTTGGTTCACTGTTTCCTACTCAGATCCTCACCTCCTCTGATTACCCATCTTTGGGACCCAGTTCCCCTTCATCATCTGACCCATCAACCTTCCAACTACCTCTCAGTTTTGTGTGCTGCATTGCTTCATCATGTCCAACTCTCCTGACGCCGTCTCCATGCCTTGCTGGCCTCCTGTCTCACCACTGCATCACCTGGCACCCGCCAGGAATTAACTAGAGGCTTGCCTCTCGCCTCTTGTTGCCCATTCATGGCTTCTGGTGCCACCTCCTATTGTTCAGTTCTTCTCATTCCACCCTTCACTCTGTAGCAGAAACAGAGCCCCTGCCACTGGGCTTCTCTCATGAATGTAATCCCATTAGAGACCCCCTTAGGTCTCTGCCATGTCAGCCACCACCTTGGCTTGAGAACATTCCGGAGCTGTCACGGAGCCTGGTTAATTGAGTACAAGGTCCAGGAAAACTTGGTTACTTCTCCATGGCCCTCAATAACGTCACAGAATCCTCATGTTTATCTCTTGCCAACTCCCTACAATCATTCCTCATGCTTGTATCCTGAAAATCTCCCCACCTATAAACCCTCACCTCTTAGAGGTGATCTAGATTTGCCTTTTTACCTAGATTAAAGATCTCACCTGAGGGAGCCATTCTATGTATCCTCATTTTAGTTTACAAGGTCAGTCTTTACATTCTTGTTTCCTTCTGCCCCCAAGGTGGAGGCATCCCCCATCCTTTTTCAAAGCTGTCTCCTGTGCCTGCCCTCCTTGGGGATCTTCCTCTAACAATTACTCCTCAATGGCCCCTTTCTCTGATGTCTTTACTAGTTTAATGTGCTCTGCTGAAAATCTCTGGGGAAACTCTGACTACCATTGAATCTTTGTTGTTATTTTCACTGACAAAGGAAGGACATAGGTTGAATCCTGATTCAACCACATAACAGTCGTGTGACCTTGGTCAAGTCATTTAAGCTGAGTCTCAATGTGCTACTAGGTAAAATGGGGATGATCACGCCTATCTTCTTTTATCCTGCCACGTGCCAGTATGAATGCTGATCTATAGGTTTTTGTAAGGGTTAAATGGAAGCTGTTAGCACAGTGCTTGGCCTATAGCAGACAGATGGTGAACTGTGTGTGCCTATAATGTGTGACATATTATTGTTAAATGCTACGACTGCTCTACTCTTTCATCGTTCCCTTTATGATCAAGGATTGCAATATTTTAAGTGTGACCATCAGAGGTCCGTGTACCTGTACCTTTCTTCTCTGAGAGAGAACTGTGCTATCACTGCATATCCCTGTGACTCCTACCGGGACTATAGGAATGGCAAATGTGTCAACTGTGGCATGCCACAAAAGGAGTCCTGTCCCCTGCTGGGTAAGTCCAACAAGCAATTTTACCCTCTGATTAACAAATAGTTCATTTTGGGTAGAATCTGAGCACCACTTTACTATCTAAAAATGGGCCTGAAAATTGTGTGCTTAAAAAAGAATTTACTTAGCTTTTTCTAGCTAATTTGTTCTGTGAAATACTCTTGAATGTCCTAATCAGAAACCGTGTTAGAAAAGCCATTTATATACAATTTCAGCTAGAGGGCAGTACAACCTCCCTGGACACTCTAGCATAAAAAAGAAGGTTCCAAAGAGTTTCCAAGCCCACCCAGGGCAAAGTCACCTTATATAGCCTGCTCCCATGGGGACAGAACCTCTTCACGTACACAACCTCTCTGCTGGGGGAAGGTCACAGTGAGCTCTGACTCTCCTGTCAAATGAGCCTTGCAGAATGATCCCTTCCAACAAGCCTTGTCTGTAGATGCCCTCACGCCGCACCCTGGTTTCTATGTGCACATTCAGGGCGGGGTAACAGATACTGCGGAGGCTGCTTGGGTATTTGCTAAGGGTTGGTAGAAATATTCCAGATGGTGAGGACTAGAAACGGGATGATGATGAAAATTTTCTGATTGTTCTAAGGAAAAATCCAAGTTAACATTAGAGCATGCTACAGACAAGGGGTTCTCAACCTTGGTTGTGCAGAAATTAATTGGAAAGCTCTAGGGAGCTTTTAAAAATTACCAATGTTTCCATTCCAGATCAATTAGTCAGCATGCAAAGGCCATTCTCTAGGGGTGGGGACAGAAGAGAGAGAGAGAGACACCTCACTGATGTGACTCAGCTTCATTCCTGCAGGCACAGAAGTGAAGAAGAGTCCCCTGCTGGTTGACATAGTCACTTAGCAAGCTCAGGTTCTGTGGGATTTAGGGGCCTAATTGTAGTTCTTCAGGAAAGCACAATGCTTTGCAAGAGTGATGCTATTTTAGGTATAAACCTGAAACTGCTTTAATCTATAAAATGAATGTATTACTGAAAAATGTCAGCGCTATTCTTAGCCTACCCAGTGTGTGAGAGAACCAGCACGCTACTGAGAACTAGGGTGATGTAATGTCAGGGAAAGGCAGGAGGAGCCACTGTAGTGTCATGTTGCCTGTCCCAGCTCTGAGGGACAGGGCAGCGAGCAAGATATGGTGGATGCAGGGGAGGCAGGCCCTGGTGGCCCTGCAGGTCCACCCCCACAGGGGTGGGTACGAGGGAGATTGTCTTGGTGGTGTGGGGGCTCAAACTCACTGCTCTCACTGCCACCCCAGCTGCTTTTACATTTATAGAATGCATGCTAATGTTACATTTTTTCCAACTTGCTTTACAGGCTATTATGCTGATAATTGGAAAGAGTATTTAAAGCAGAAAAAGCCTCCTATGACTAAAGCATTCTTTGACACAGCCGAGGAGAAACCATTCTGCAGTGAGTGGTGGATGTGGTTGTTTGCTTTTGCCCAACCCCCCCCCCTTTTTTTAAGTTTATTTATTTTGAGAGAGACAGAGACAGTGTAAGTGGGGGAGGGGCCGAGAGGGAGGGAGAGAGAGAATCTCAAACAGGCTCCGTGGTGTCAGCGCACAGCCTGATGTGGGGCTTGAAGCCACGAAACCGTGAGATCATGACCTGAACCAAAACCAAGAGTCAGACACTCAACTGACTGAACCACCCAGGCACCCCCCAAACCCCTTCTTTTTAAAAAATGGCTGAGTCTCAGCTTCCTGGCTACCTCTTGGCAAATGAAGGGCAAGTTAAAGTGTGGATTTTGGAACTGGGAAGACTTCGGTTGAATCCTGACTCTATCACATAATAGCTGTGTGACCTTGGTGAAGTCATTTAAACTCTTTGAGTCTCATTGTCCCGCTAGGTAATAATGCCTATCTTCTGGGTTAAGGATTAAATCTCAACAAATCGTAATTATTAGCTTCATTGGATGGCTATTCGTTTTACTTTTTTAATTAAAAAAATTTTTTTAAAGTATACTCTATGCCACACACAGGGCTTGAACTCATGACCCTGGGACCAAGAGTGGCATGCTCTACTGACTGAGCCAGCCGTGCACCCCTTAGATGGCCATTTTACTCACTAAGATCTTCCAGAAAATTTGCTTGCCCCCCGAAAGACATGACATTTCAGCTAGGTAAAATCAGGTGTCAGCTACATCCGTAGGTCAGTTTCAGCTCCAAAGCAACCATGATGACCTTCTACAGACATTGAGAGCTTGGGTATTCCAGATGGGGGCTAAGTGGGGCAGCAGATGATGAGATGTCCTGGGAAGTAGGAATTTTCTTGGGCAGATGGATGTCTTACAATCTTGTCCCCCTTTTCACTTTTCTTAGGAGCAACTCTTATAAAAGAGGGTGCAGATCAGTGGGGTTCCTTCCTCCTTTGGAGCCATGTGTGGCAGCCCAGGGATTGCTGTCTGCCTGGTCCAAGTGAGGCAAGTGCCTGAGTAATAGTGGGCCATGAAATGGCAACTCCAGGGTGGATCTTATTCCTTTGTGGGCCCAACATCTCCTGAGCTTCCTTCCCTTCCTATATTTCTCAGGCAATATTTGTATACATGTACCCATATATTTACCACTTTTTTGATTATCATTTTTTTCATGTATTTCGTAGATACAGGTAAGTGTGCTAATGATGGGAGAACACCAGAGCATGAGAAGAACTCAAAGAGGCAAACCTGACTTAGTCTAAGGGTCAGTGAAGGTCTCCTGGAGGAAGGGACTAAGCCAAAACCTGAAGGATGAGTTGGCAAAGGGGGCAAAGTAAGAGTGTTCGAGTGGGGAGAAGGCCCAGGAGCAAGAGGCAGCCTGGCAGTGCAGGCGACACACATGGTGTGGCATGACTGGGGAAGAGATGATGGCGGCTGGTGGACATAGCCCAGATTGCAGACAACCTTGTCAGCCGTGGAGGTTCTCTACATGGCCACCTGCTTGGTTTATTTTAAAAGGCAGGGAATGCAGTGAACCAATCATACTCAGCAGTAGTCCACCTTATCCTCAGTGAATAAGGTGGAATACCAATCCAACTGTGATGCCCAAACATGACAACTGGAGACCATTGGATTCTGCCATCATGAAGGCCATCTTTACCAAAAAGAATGGAAAGGAATTTTAGAAAATTCTGCCCAGATCTTTGCAGAGAAACTAGAGAGGAAGAGAACAAGAAACTCAAGTTATGAAGGAGGTTGGGTTTTTAGGAATTGACCTATCAGGAGAGCAGTTGGGAGTCTCTCTCTCTCTTACTGTGCTCTCTCCTTGTTTTGCAGTATATCATTACTTTGTGGACATTATAACTTGGAACAAGAACATAAGAAGAGGATCCATTACAATCAGATTGACAGACAGAGCTGGAAACACCACAGAATCCAAAATCAATCAGTAAGTTGGGCTGGGGTAGTTCACAGTTTGCTATTTCCTTTTCTGACTGGAGAAATTAAATCTCAAATATATCTACTTTCTTACTTATAGGTCTGTACTTATCTTTGTTCTACAAAAACATAAGGGGGCATTTTTCTTAGTTGCTTCTCATGGTTCTTGATCTTCTAGGCTCTGTACAAATGGAATTGGTACAGGGATTTACTTTCTTTCCTTCCTTCCTTTCTTTCTTCCTTCCCACCTCTCTCCCTCTCCCTCCCTCCTCTCTCCTTCCCTTCCTTCCTCTCCTCCTTCCTTCGTTTAAACATTTAATTACCAAAGTCATCCTTGCTTGCTGTGAAGGATTTATACAGTAAAGAAATATGTAACATAAAAGTGCAAATACTTGCCCCAGCCCAACAATCCCACATCTAAAGGCACTCACCCCCACACACATTTCAATCTTTTTATGCGCTCATAATATACATATATATAAACATGTAAATGTATGCTTCTCAAACTCAGAAAATGTGATGTGCAATAATAGAAAATTGGAAACACACTAAAAATCTAACAATGGGAAAATGGTTACTTAAATATTCCCATATAATAAAATACTATTCATAGGTTAATTTTTGCAACATATTGAATGAAATGCTTATAATATGCTAAATGAAAAATCCAGGATATTAAATTATATAAAGTACAAAATTAGTTCAACAATGTAAAAAAAAATGAAAAAGAAATATGCCTAACATGTTAGCTGGCCTTTGGGTGGTAGGAATATGAGTGCTTTATTCAGCTTCTCTTTACTTTTCAATTTTATATGATATTGTATATATAGAGTTTAAAAATAGTTAATCATTTTCATCAATTAATTTTATAATCAGGAAAAAGGGGGGAAATAATTCAAAGAAATTTGAGGTTCATTTTATTCATTTACTCAGGAAACATTTTTGGGGGGTCCTGTTATCTACTAGGCACTTGGGTTGTCTGTTGGCTTCACTCATAGAGGACCAACTAGAATGTCATCTGAAACTGGCAATTGCCTATAGGTTCACCATGTAGATGAATAGAGAAGGAGTGTGTTGGTGGCCTGGAGGTGACTTTTTTTTTTTAACATATCCTTGGATAATAATAACAACAGCCTTTCTTTATTGAACTAAACACATTACCCATGCTGGCTAATGCAATTCACACTAAAACCCTGTGAGGTGGTATTATAATCTGTATTATATACATAAGAACACAGGCTTAGAGAGGCCAAGTGATTGGCCAATATCACATGCCTTTCAGCACCAATGTCCCCAAACCCAGTGGTGCTACATTTTCAGGGAGGGCACGGCTAGGGGGCGCATCTTGAACAACCAGCGTCAGGTAGTTTATGGGCTGTGATCTTCAGTAAGGAAGCTGGGCAGAGACCTCATCTGGAGACTCTAAGAAATAGCAAGGGAAATTGTGCAGTTCTATGAGAAGTAGTGACCTACAAAATTTGGTTATTCATGCCAGTAACTGATTACATATTGGCTTTACATGTCTTAGCAATTTTAATTTTATGTAGTGAATTTCTCCCAACTAGGACTTCCTAACTGCAGAGGGGTTTTTTTCTCGATTAAGATAGAGACCTTAACCTCTCTATTTTATTCATGTTTAGTTGTTCTTATTTTAGTCATGCTTGTGAAAAGTCATCACCAATCAGAGAATATATGGAAAAAAAGGAAATGGTTACTCTATTACGTGGTGAGATTATCTCTACCCTTCTATTTTTTGCAAGGTAAACTATTAGATTTAGTGTTTAGTATTTTTACAATTTAAGAAAAGGAAAATAATATCAGAGTATGTGCCCTAAGTTTATTTGGTCTTACCAGACTATGGGTACAAATATAGTCACATTCAAGAATATTACCTTCCTGGTGACTCTCCCTGTATCCATGTTTTGGATGTATTTCTTTTTTACTTTATAACCTTTTTTTTTTTAATTGAGATATAATTCACACACCATCAAACTCACAGTTTTAAAGTTTACATTTCAGTGGTTTTGAGGATATTAACAAAATGTGCAAACGTCATTACCATCTAATTCCAGAACATTTTTTTAAAGTTTATGTATTTATTTTGAGAGAGAGAGAGAGAGCATAAGCAGGGGAGGGGCAGAGAGAGAGGAAGAGAGAATCATAAGCAGGCTCCGCACTGCTTATGAACCACAAGATCATGACCTGAGCTGAAATCAAGAGTCTGATGCTTAACCAACTGAGCCACCCAGGCGCCCCTCCGGAACATTTTTATCAATTCAAAAAGAAACCCTATACCTGTTAGTAATTCCTCATTCCTCCTTCCTCCCCACCCCCTGTCAACCACTAATCTGCTTTCTGTCTCTATAGATTTACCTATTTTGGGAATGTCATATAAATGGAATAATATAATATGTGGTCTTTTTGTGTCTGACTTTTTTTTGCTTAATGTTTTCAGGATACTATAGCAATACTTCATTTTTTTTATGGTCAAATAATATTCCATGGTATGGATATGTCCCATTTTATTTCAATCCACTGACCTCTGGGTTATGAGCCCAGCTCACTCCCACTGTGCCATTCTGCTCACACATACCACATTTTATTTATTCTTTCGTCAGTTGATGGACATTCGGGTTATTTCCACTTTGGGGGCTATTATGAATAATGTTGCTATGAAAATGTGTCTCCATTTCCACGTAGACATACATTTTCATTTCTCTCGGGTATATACCTAGGAGTGGAATTGCTGGGTCATATGATAACTCCATTTCACATTTGTAGGAAATGCCAAAGCAGCTACAACATTTTACATTCCCACCAGCCATGTGTAAGAGTTTCAATTTCTCCACATCCTCGCCAACACTGTTATTATCTGTCTTTAAATTTTGTTCTTTTTAATTGTGATTGAAAAATGCAACATAAAATTTATCATCTTAATCATTTTTTGAGTGTACAATTTAGTAGTGTAAAGTATATTCACATTGTTGTGAAACATTTCCAGAACTTCTTCATCTTGCAAAACTCAAGCTCTATACCCATTAAATAACAACTCCCCCATTTCCCTCTCCCCCTAGCAACTACCATTCTAGTGTCCCTATGAATTTGACTACTTTAGATACCTCATATAAGTGGAATCCTACAATATTTATCTTTTTGTGATTGGCTTATTTTACCTAACATAGTATCTTCAAGGGTCATCCGTGTTATACCTTGTGACAGGATTTCTCTTGTTTTTTAAAGGCAGAGTAATATTTTGTATGTATATGTCACATTTTGTATGTCTTTATCACAGACATATCCATCTTCTTTATTGTAGCCATTCTAGTGGGCATTATGGTATATCTCATGATTTTGTTTCGCAATTCCCTAATGATTAATAACATTGAGGCTTTCATGTGCTTAATGGACATTTCTAGATATTTTTTTGGGAAATGTCTATTCAGGTCCTTTATTCATTTTTCCCCCTTTTATTTATTTTTGAGAGGTCGGGGGAAGGGCACAGAGAGAGGGGAACAGAAGGTCCAAAGTGGGCTCCCCTGAGGGAGACCAATTCGGGGCTCGAACTTACAAACGATGAACTGTGAACTAGGAGATCACGACCTGAGCCGAAGTTGGATGTCCAACCGACTAAGCTACCGAGTGCCCTCATTTTTTTCCCTTTTAAATAGACTTCATTTTTTAGAGCAGTTTTAGATTCACAGCAAAATTAAACAGGAAGTGCAGAGATTTCCCATATACCCTCTTGCCCACATACACACAGCCTCCCCGCTATCAAAACCTGATAATAGGGTGGCATACACACTTACAGCTGAAGCATCTACATTGACACATCATTACCCAAAGTCCATAGCCTACATTAGGGTTCACTGGTGGTGGTGTACATTCTATGGGTTTTGACAAACGTGTAAGAACATATACCAACCATTATAGGATCATGGAGTTGTTTCACTGCCCTAAAAATCCTCTATGTTCTGCCTATAATATCCTTCTCTTCCCTAACCTTTGGCAGGGAATGGTCTTTTTACTGTCTCCATAGTTTTGCCTTTTCCAGAATGTCATGTAATTGGAGTCATACAGTATGTAATCTTCAGAGTGGCTTCTTTCACTTAATAATAGAATTTAAACTTCTTCATTTTTTTTTCATAGCTTGCTAGTTCATTTCCTTTTAGCACTGAATAATATTCCACTGTCTGAACGTACTACAGTTTATTAATCCATTTTCCTGATGAAGGACATTTTGGCTATTTGATAATTCTGAATAAAGCTGCTATAAACATCCGGGTATAGGTTTTTTGTGTGTGTGTGCCTTAGTCACTTTATTTTTATTTTTAAAAACAGGCATTTATTATTTTATTTTTATTTTTATAGTTTTTGAGGGGGGGGGCACAAGTGAGCAAGAGACAGAGAGAGAGAGAGAATCCCAGGAGGGGGAGAGAGAGAAGTGGGGCTCATCCGAAGCAGGGCTCGAGCTCACAAACCATGAGATCATGACCTGAGCCGAAGTCAGATGTTTAATGACTGAGCCACCCAGGGGCCCCTCACTCACTTTAAAATTGAGTTATCTTTTTATTGTTGATTTGCAAGAATTTTTTTTGTACTCTGGACACAAATCCTTGATAGTTTTAGGTCTCACTTAGGTCTTTGATCCATTTTGAGTTCACTTTTGCATATAAATGATGTAGGATGTCCTACTTCATTCTTTTGCCTTTGAACATCCAGTTGTCACAGCACTATTTATTGAAAAAACTATTCTTTTTCTGTGAATGTCTTGACATCCTTGCCTAAGTCAGGTGACAGTGAATGGGAGGGCTTCTTTCTGGACTCTCAATTCTATTCCATTGATCTATACATCTATCCTTATGCAAGTACCACATTGTCATGTAGCTTATAGCATTACTGTGGCTTTCTAACAAATTTTGAAATCAGGAAGTGTGAATCCCCGAAGTTGGGTCTTTTTCAAAGTTGTTTTGACTATTCTGGGTCTCTTGAATTTCCATATGCATTTTAAAATTAGTTTGACAATTTCTGCAAAAAAAGAAAAAAGAAAAAAGAAAAAAGAAAAAAAGGCAGCTGGGATTTTGATAGGGATTGTTTCTGTCCCCTTAGGTGGTAGGAAGTTTTACTTGGAAATCATTTTTAGTTCACCCCTCCCCAGAGAGTCTCCTATTCAACTCCCCTCCATGACTGGCTTTGTTTCATGTCTGATTGCACTGCACTGAAAAAGACAACTCATTACTAACTTTGAAAAAAGGCCAACAAAAGTGGATTTCAGTATTTCTGCCCTCACATATTTTTAAGGTTCCTCAGTATTCTTTACTTTCCTCTTAGTTCAGTGTGATTCAAAAGGGTTTTAGTTTTGTTTTTGCTTTAATTGTATCCACCATTAGGAGTTTCCAGGGTGGTTAGTGTACCTACTACCAGACACAAACATCTGGCTCCTATTATAGGTTCGCTGGCTCTTGTTCCCTTTATTCTTATATGAACTCAATACCTTGGTTTGTGCCTCCCCATGTATTTCTGGACATCCCTCCAGGTAGAAGAGGGGGTCCTACCTGTACTCAGAGACAAACTTCACCAGCTCCAAGAGGTCTTTTCCCTCTCCTGCCTTCCATCTACCCCCACGGGGTTTTGCCATCTGCAGGGTGCCATCACCCTCTCCTGAGTCTCTGCACTCTTGTGGTTCCACAGCTGCTCCTGGAGAGGGATCCAATTCAGGATCACTGACTGAGGTTGGTTATCCTGTCTCTTTAGTCTTCACATAGGAATAGTTCGTCCATCTTTCCTCGACTTTCCTGACTTTACAGGTCAGTTATTTTCAGAATGTCTTCCATTTGGGTTTGTCTGATGCTTCCTCATGATGACATTCAGATCATGCATCTCTGGCAAAAACTGCATATAAGTGACGTTATGTTTGGCTCCGTGTGTCCTATTAGGAGGCCCACACTTTGGTTCATTTCATTAACTTGGATCAGTTTATTACGGTGTTTTTTTCCCCCCAGTTTCTCCACTATGCAGTTACTGTTTTTCCTTGGTATTAGTAAGTATGTTGCAGGGAGGTACTTTGAGACCCATTATTCCTAAAATGTCCCATTATTCCTGAAACTTTTACCCAATAGTTTTGATGTTTTGTGGTTGGATTGTTACTATGATGGTTGAATGGTGATTTTTCAAATTCATCATTTAGGAAAAGCTTTCTTTTCCTCCCATTTATTTATTCATTTATTTGGTTATATCAATATGGACTCGTGGATTTTTATTTTATTTTAAATGTTTATTTATTTTTGAGAGAGTGGGAGAGAGAGACGGAGACAGAGTTCTGAAGTGGCTCTGTGCTGACAGCAGAGAGCCCAACGCCGGGCTTGAACTCACGAACCATGAGATCATGACCTGAGCCAAAGTTGGACGCTTAATTGACTGAGACATCCAGGCGCCCTGGATTTTTATTTTATTAATGGAGACTTATAATTAGTTACTACCATTATTTATTTATTTTGATATTTAAATTGTCTCAAATCTGGCCATTAGAAGCTCTTCAAACTGGGTCTGCACGCTTTTTTTAAAATGCATTTTTTATTGTGATGGAAACATATAATGTAAAATTTATCATCTTAATCATTTATAAGATGTTCAGTAGTGTTAAGTGTTCAGTAAGTGTTAAGTAAGTTCAGTAGTGTTAAGAATATTCACATTATTGTGAAATAAATCTCCAGAACTTTTCACCTTGCAAACTGAAATTCTATACCCATTGAACAACAACTCCCTTTTCTCTCTCCCTCCAGCCTCTGATAACTACCATTCTACTTTGTTTCTATGAATTTGATTACTTTAGACACCTTATATAAATGGAGTCAAACAATATATATCTTTTTGTGATTGGCTTATTTAGCGGAATGTCCTCAATGTTTATCCATGTTGTAGCATGTGACAGAATTTCCTTCATTTTAAAGGCTGAATAATATTCATTGTATGTATCACATGTTGATAATCCATTATCCACTGATGGGCATTTGGGTTGCTTCTACCTCTTGGCTCTTATGAATGACGCTGCTATGAACATGGGTGTGCAAATATCTCTTGGAGACCTTGCTTTCATTTCTTTGGGGCACATACCCGGAAGTAGAATTGCTGGATCATATGGCAATTCTATTTTTAATTCTTTGAAGAGACCCCATACCATTTGCCATTGTGGTCGTACCATTTTACATTCCTAGCAACAGTGCACAAGAGTTCCAATTTCTCCGTATCCTCATCAACACTTCTTCGCCATCCTAATTCACGTGAAGTGATTCTGTATTCTTTTGAACATTTCCACCATTCTGTGAGCATTCCTTACTTTCTGGCATACGGCTTGTTGCAGGATCACTTTGCACTTTCCCTGACCTAGCCCTGGAATCAACCATTTCTCCTGGAAGCCTCCTACCCATTCCTTTTAGCGAGGATGGTATTTAGAAACTAAAATCTGGGCACCTTTCAGATTAGTTTTACTTGTGGCACTTTTGCTCCTCCCAGGACTCAACACATGATTCTAGTGAGGCTGGGGTGACACACACCCCCTCACCCTAATCCCCACCTCCAAACTGATGATTCATTTCTAGAGCAAGTCTCCCATTTCTGAACCAGGGGGCTCGCCATGGTCTACTTCTCCAGGTCCCTAGAGGGACACTGACCCAGTGAACCTCCCCAGTGGATATTCCGTAGGCTCAATTTGAGATTCCAACTGTAGGAAGCATCACATACATAGGAAAAAGTATTGGAACTTAGGATTTAGCTATTTTATTTGAGAGGCATGACTGAAAAAAATATTTGCTTAAGTATAACTTCTAAATTAGTATCTAGTTGGGCTAAACATATACATATGCATCTAGCAATGCAGTTTAATGGAAAGATTATAACTTTGAACTCTGAACTGAGTTTGAATCCCTGCACTGATTCTGATAAGCACTGTGACCTGGGTGAGTTTAAGCTCTGCAAGCATCTGTTTCCTTGTCTATAAAATGAAGATAATAATAGTCATCTTGAAGAATTTTTCAGGGGAATGGAGACATGTGTCAAGAAATGAGGATGCTATCCGGTATATAGTAGGCAGAGCATGCCTCTCTTATGCCATAATATTTCATCATTCCTGGGGCCAGCAGCTTCACTTATGCAATCCTCTGAAATCCAGCAGACTGTGGGGTCAAGGGACCACCTGCTTATGAGTGATTTGTAGCTTTTGAAACTGTTTTCTTTCGTTAGCAATCTATATCCACTTACTTCATTTCTTCTCTCCAGTGAACCTGCAACTTTTCAGAAATACCACCAAGTGAGTCTGCTTGCAAGATTTAATCAAGACTTGGATAAAGTTGCAGCCATTTCCTTGGTGTTCTCTACAGGGTCTACAATAGGCCCGAAGTATAAGCTCAGGATTCTCCGAATGAAGTTGAGGTCGCTTGCCCATCCAGAGAGGTGAGCCATCAGCAGCGTTTGACAAGCTCTGGTTTTCCAAAGATGCTGTTGGTTTCTGTCCAATCTCCTTGGTCTGGTGTTTTAGTAGGACCTCATCAATTACAATGAAGGAAGTGGAGGGTTTTCAAAAAATAGGCTTGATAAAGATGAGTAGCCCCATAATTCAAGACAATTTTACTGGTAGGAGCTTAAAGATAAATGGCCCAATTAATCCAAAAAAAATAATATTGCTACATGCTTACAGTTATATAATTCTTCCCTAATCACTCCACCCACACTGCTTGCAAGCTGGTATATGTTGTGGAAAAGAAAGCCTCATATAATCTGGCAAATGCACAGCCTAGTATAAAAAAAGGTACAGAATAATTGGAATATTTTATTCCATGGATACAGTATGAAAGTACTACTCCAGGTTGAATTTGATAACTGCCCTGAGAATGTGCTTGTTCTTAGGAAATACACACTGAAGTATTACGGGGTAAACAACCTATCTTCATTTGTTCCAAAAAAATAAGCAACAGAGTGTTGTGTGTGTGTGTGTGTGTGTGTGTGCACGTGTGTATGTACAGGGAGGACAGAGTCAAAGGGGGAGAAAGAGCAAAGCTGTGGTGGCATGTACATTTTGTGACTAATGCCACTCCAATGTATAGTCCTAGCATACAATGTATGGACAAGACAGAAAATGCTGTGAGCATTCAGCACTTTATGCTTATTGAATTCTTTTTAAATTTTAATGTTTATTTATTTATTTTGAGAGAGAGATTGTAAGCAGGGGTGGGGCAGAGACAGAGGGGGAGAAAGAGAAAGAATCCCAAGCAGGCTCCATGCTGCCAGTACAGAGCCCGATGCCAGGCTTGAACCCACAAACCCTGAGATCATGACCTGAGCTGAAAACAAGAGTCAGAGGCTTAACCTACTGAGCCACCCAGGTGACCCTGGATTCCTTTTTCCTGAAGGCAAACATTTAATAATGCAAGTTTCTTCTAAGAGGACAGTCATTACATCTTAAAACCATGAGACTTTTCAATACTTTTTTTTTCCGGACTACCAAAGGAATACATGTTGATTTTATAAAATCTGGAAAGTGCAAAAAGTGTTAAGAAGCAGAAAAATACCATCCATAATGTTATTATTCAGGGGCAACAACTGTTATTTCTTTCTAACCTCCTTTCTATCATTGCTTTAAACCTGGAAATAGGTGGTAAATAAAATTGTATACCTCATTGTTGTTGATGTGGGCTATGCTTATTTACCATAAGCACTTTCCTGTAATGTTAGAAATAATTGCTCCACAATTTTATAACCTAAGGATATAATACAATTTATTTTTCTACAATGGGATATTTTTACTACTTGATTGGCAAGGATATCCTGTCTTATTTTTACAGGCCCCAGTTGTGTCGGTATGATCTTGTTCTGATGGAAAACACCGAAACAGTCTTCCAACCTATTCTGTGCCCAAAGTTGCAGATGTAACATGTCGGGACACATGGGCACCAGTGACATCAAGAAAGCTACAACTACAGGCTTTTTTAAAGCGTCACCTCACCTTTTCCTCAAGGCACATGGACGTATGAATAAGCAGGGTTTTTTCCAGCAGCGTCCCATGGATGTCACATTGCAAAATGTCAAACGACCTTGGATTATGGAACAGTCCTGGGAAGGGAGCCCCTAAGTAGGGCAAATCAGAAATAGCCAGGCTCCCAACAGCCCAGTGCCTTGTCTGGCTGCGTCCTGGGGCCTCGTTTGTTCTGGCCTGTCAGTTCTGCTGCCAGTCACTCAGGCAGCTCTGCTCATCAAGCATCTTAAAGGGAAGGTCTAACAGGAGACCTCACTCTGGACTCGACCCCACATGCCCTGTGCCAAACTCCTCCAGGTCCCTGCATGCAGAAAGGAATGGAGACTGACCTACCTCACAGGGCTGCTGTGTGGGTTCGGGAGGCAAGTCTGTGAAGGGTTCTTTGAAATCCCATGGGGGCCACATCTGTGAGTGGTTTGATAAATGTGAATATGCTTTTATTTATTTTGCTTTGGCTTAGCTAATATGCAATAAGAGAGCTCCTCCTTATTGACAACAGCCTGTCTCTTGGGCTGTTTGCTCTGGGAAGGCAGGAAAGCCACACCCCAGCTTCCCATCTCCTCTAAAGTGGGTTGGTGCTGGAGGAAGTGGGGACAGAGAGACAGCAAAGGGGGCAGCTGCTGGGACTAAGATAGTAAGTGGATAAGGGAAGAAGGGCAGATGAAGAGAGTGACAGCCTTGCTTACAGTGACAGTGGATGGAGAGATAGGAGAGAAACAAATGGAGCTTGTTTTTCAGTTGAAGTGAAGAAGGGTCACTTTACAGGCCAATTCTCATTTTAAGCAATCCTTAAGAAATGTTTATCTTTTGGGGCACCTGGGTGGATCAGGTGGTTAAGCAGCCAACTCTTGATCTCAGCTCAGGTCATGATCTCACGGTTCATGAGTTCGGGCCCTATGGTGGGCTCTGTACTGACAGGATGGAACCTGCTTGGGATTCTCTCCACCCCCCCCAACCCCTCCCCCACTCTGGCTCTCTCAAACTAAACTAAAAAAAAAAAAAAAGAAATGTTTATTTTTCTTTGTTACTGATGGAATCTGTGGTTATTTGAAGGAAATTTAGAAAATACACAGATGCAAAAAGAAAATATGCTATCTACAATCCACCTGTTGGGGATAATTAAGGCAAACCTTTTGGAATGATGCTAACTTGTGTTGCTAACAGGTGAATTCAAAGCATACACTGGTTTGCTCTTGGAGCACCGGAGGCCTCCAGTTTGAGAAATTCTTAGGCTTCCCCAGGAGTAGGTATGATCAGTGAATGTAAATTGACAACAGCAGCTAAAACAAGAGACGTTGGAGGGCCAAGGCCAGAACAAGGGACGACCATCCCAGGACCAGGGTGCCCAATGCAGGCAGTCACAGGGGCGGGCACCACCCAGCCCATGACTGTGGCCACTGCAGGCGGGTTCCTGAGATTCCTGAGAGTCACAGGCTCTATAACCTCCTCCTTATCCAAGTGACTGTTCTACAGCTTTCTGTGAGAATACCCCTTTTAAAAGAAATGGACTCTTCATTTTATAAACTATAGAGCTCTGTAAATATATTCCTGTGTGGCACATCATTTACAGATTTCTACGTGTATCACATACACTCTTCACCTCGATGAAGGGTGCCTAAAGTGAATGCCTGATCTTGGAAAGGAATGAGGCTTCGAGAAGCTTCTGTCCACTTGGATATCATCTCACCCTTCATCCCACTTCCCACATTTCTTCAGCAATTTGTGCACAGACAGATCAATGTGCTGATAGGCCCTGATTTCTTTTTAAGGTTCTACTGGTCCCAAAATTTGATTAGTATAGCCATTTCTTTGTCCTTTCCCTTCCTTGTAGGAAGGGGGCCAAAACAACAGTAGGAAAACATTACGAATAGCATTTCTATCATTTATAAACTTCTCAGGCTGGAGGGTCTCTCTCAGCTTTTTTTTTTTTTTTTTTTTTAATGTTTATTTTGAGAGAGAGTGCAGGAGAGAGGCAGAGAGAGAATCCCAAGCAGGCTCTGCACTGTCAGGCAGAGCCCGATGCGGGCTCAGTCTCATAAACCATGAGATCAGTACCTGAGCTGAGATCAAGAGTCAGATGCTTAACTGACTGAGCCACACAGGCGTCCCTTTCAGCTTCTTCCCTAGTGTCTCCTAGCATAGTACCTGGCTTACTGGGGAATGGGTGGATGGATGGACAAATGGATGAATGAATAAAGGAAGGAAGTTTGTTCCCTGGATGGAGATGAATTTCAATGAGTCTCACGTGATTTGGAGAAATGAAAGCAGTTACAGGTGTGGCCACTCCCTTTGTAGATTCTCCCAAGGCCCCTGAACTTCCCGCTCTCCCTTGTCATCTTTGTTTCTCTTCCCCTCTCTTTGTCAGAGTGTCTGTCTGAATCCCAAATCCAAGATGCAATTAAATTGTAGTCTACCCACTTCCCTCCATCTTCACCAGTTGTCTTCTACTGAGTTTTGTTTTGTTTTTTTTTTACATTTATTTGTGTGATTATTTGATTAATGTCTGTCTTCTCCACTTGACTGCTCTGCAAGGCAGGGGCCATGTGCCCACTGTGGCACCTACGATGTAGACTGTGCCCAGGAAATATTAAATGAACACTCGCCATTATCTTCGGAGCCCTTAAACCGTGTCCAGTTCCCTCTACTCCCAGCCATTGCTCATTCCTGAGATGCCCACCCTTCTCTGCCTTAGCCTTCTCTCCCAGCACCTTTTTTATTATTGTTTCTGTTCTCTCTGGCGACCCATGCTCCATTTCCCAGAGTCCCTGGGAAAAAAAAGAGAGGTTGGCTCTTTCTTCACTCATCTTAGAACCTTCCAGATGGTCCTGACACCATTCTTCAGCAAGCCCACCTGTGCTGAATGCAAAGAGATTTTGCTCTCTCCCACTTTCCTGTTTCAGTGCCTCAGCCAAAACCCTCCAGGTCCTTCCAGAATTCCTGGATGACTCCAAGCTGTGGTCTGAAGTCCCCCTTGCTTTCCACAACTCCCTTCTGCCACCTGCTTTGCCGTTGACTTTGTATGTGCATCGTCATTGCTTTTATTATGTTATATTGTAATATATTTCTGTGTCTGTACCCACTCTGAAACTGTGAGCACAAGAGCAGCTGCGGGTTATTTGCTGCCCTAGTACCCAGCACAGTGCCAGGTACAAAGCAAGTGCCCAATAAATGTCTGCCAAACAAAATGGAATGGATTCATCTTTACAATTTGAGGGAGGGAGTCACAGCCACTCAGATTTAGACATCAACACTTAACTGTGGTGCTTCCCAAACCCTAAACTTCTAACTTCTCATCCTTGGATCCCTGCTCCATGCTCTCAGTCCTGCAAAACCCTATCTTTGCCAAGGAGACCTTGGATAACACTAACAGAAATCTACTCATACTAACCCAAATTTTACTAGAGAGGACTTGTGGAAACCCGAGAGCTGAACCATCAGCCTTCAAGAAGAGCAGGGATGGGGGCAGCTGAAACCCTTTAGCAAGAGTTCATGGACCTTTATTAACCCTGTGCTCTGCCATGAGTCTCTCTGACTCAGCTCGGTTCCCTCACAGGGCAGCTGTGGACCACTGCAGTCATTAGTACCATTGTGTCCCCAGCTATTCAATCACTAGGTGGCCCAATTCCAAAGTCCAGGGAGAGGAGCCAACCCTTAGATCCTCCTCTTGGGGAAGGTGTCCATCCTGTTCCAATCAGTTATGGTTGGAATGGGGATAGGGAAGCTAAATCATGTGGTCCTCGAGCTACTCCTTTCAATTGCTCTGTGCAGATCCAATTAAGCCAGTAAAGGAAGTTGAGCACTATTGACAAAGAGCCTCGGTGAGTGCCTGGCTAATTCACTCTCACTGGAACCTCTTGCCTTTTCTTCCCTCCCGCTTCCCTGAGCCATTGGCACCTACCTGCTTGTCCAGCATGTGTCCTTGGTAGGGGGTCACCGTTGTCCTTTGTCAGGCTGCCTGGGCATGTGCTGTAAATGAATGGTCTCAACGGAGGCTGGTGTAGCTTGCAGGTGGTGCGCCAGTGGGTTAGAGTTAGGTCTGCAGGTGCTGGGTCAGGAAGACAGATCAGCGTGGAGGTGGGTTGGGAGTGAGAAGCGCAGTCCAAGCCTTCTTCCCTAAGCAGACAGGTTGAGCAGGAGAAATCAGAATAGGAATCCGGGAGAGTGGGGCAGGTCAGGCAGCAAGCAGAGGCTTGGGTAGTGAGCCTGAGGAAGTTAGGTTTCCATCTCCCAAAAGAGTTCTGTTAAAGGTCTCTTACCAACGCGGGTCAGTGGAATCCCACAACCTTCATGTCTCTTTGCTGGGTTTTTCCATGGACTTGGACTCTGTACACTGGTTCCTTTTCTAACAGGGTTCCTTGGACTCTCAGGACACTTGTCCCCCCTCATCAACATCCCTAAATAAACCATCTTGTTCTCTGGTTCCATGATTTCCTTACCAGGCTTCTGATCTCAGTCCTCTCTCTCAAGAAGGTAGCATAAGGTAAGAGGTTAGGTTCTGGTGTGTGACTTCTGTTGACTTAACTCTTCCTAAGGTCCCCTTTCCTGGACTGTAAAGTGGGACTATTAAGAGTCCCTGCTTCACAAGGGGTGTTATGTGGCATAAATACATTTATGCATGCATGTAAAATGCTTACCGTGGAGTCTGGAGTGTACTAAGTTCTCAATAACTATCAGCTGCCGTTACTTTCCAAAGTCTCGGTGTCTCCCTAGGAGATCTTCTCATCTCCCGTTTCAACTCTCTAGACAGATGACTCCCAGATCTGAATGCAGTTAGAGCTCTGGATTTTCACCTGCTTGTTGAGAGGCAACAGGGCAGAGGAAAGAGCACGGGCTCAGGAGGGGCAGACAGGGGCTTGAGTCCTGTTCAGCATTCACAACTGTGGCCCTCAGCAGCATTCACAAGAGTGCCTTCCTCTGAACACCTGCTCATCCACTCATCATCAGTGGATTAATGATACTTGCTTCTCTGGAATTGAATAAGCTGAATAAGTCACGTCCATTTCCCTCATAGCACCTATTATACTCTATAATTATAACTCTCACTGGAGCCTCTTGCTGTCCCCCGACCAAAGGGAAAGTCAAGTCCTTGACAGTAGAAGCCTTGCCTTCTTGTTCACTACTGTTCCTTGTCCCAGTACACTCCTGGCATAGGCTCAATAATGTTAATTTTTCATTTACTTTCTCTCCTCCTATATTCCTTTGACTTCTCAAAATCCATATGTACCAATCCAAACAACTAATCATTTCTTCACTAGACCTGACCCACTAATTTAACAAACATTTGTTAAATGCCAATTTTAAGCCAAACACAGGGCTAAGAGTTGGGACAACAGACAGATGAGACATTTATTTATAGAAATGTTTACTGTAGGGGCGCCTGGGTGGCTCAGTTGGTTAAGCGTACGACTTCGGCTCAGGTCATGATCTCGCGGTTTGTGAGTTTGAGCCCCATGTCGGGCTCTGTGCAGACAGCTCAGAGCCTGGAGCCTGCTTCAGATTCTGTGTCTCCCCTCTCTCTGCCCCTCTCATGCTCTGTCTCTCTCAATAATAAATAAACGTTAAAAAAATTTTTAAAAAATGTTTACTGTCTACTGGGGAGGTGAATAATGACATAGTATTTGCAATAATAGTAATACACTCACAGGGAACCCCCCACACAGAGAAGGAACAATCTGACTGTAGGAGCTGGATAAGGCTTTTCAGAGGGGGTGACAATTGTCCTGGGTGGTCATGAAAGAGTAGCAATTTTTCTGACAGAGATTGCCAGACAGAGGGAAGAGTGTCTTTAGAGACATGAACTAACATGGTGCATAAGCTCAGCTGGAATGGAGGGCTTGAGGGAAGAAAATGAGAATGAAATTGATAATTTCCCCACATTTTTAAAGTGGAAAATTTCCAACATATACAGAAATAGAATAAACGGCCTAAAGATCTACCTGCATGTGCCCATGATCCAGTTTGAACAATTATCAATTCAATGGCCAATCTTGTTTCATTTACATCCCTACCCACTAAACTCCCATCCCATTGTTTTGATGCAAATCCCAGACATTGAATCATTTCATTCATAAATACCTCAGTAAAGCATTTCAGTAAAGCATACCCCCCTTTTTTTCCCTTTTTACAGATGTGTCGTAGTACAGATATACTCTATCTATCAATGCGACTTGTTTGTTCGATGTTCATCCCTGATATGTCTATGGTGACTGCACTATATCAGGATATACAGACTTGGCTCCCTCTTTTAGGAAGCTACTTAGTGTTCCTTTTGTGACTATTTCACAATTAACGTCACCAGTCCCCAACTGATGGGCATTTAAGTTGTTCCCAACCTCTTAATAACAAAACAAAGCTGGGAGAATACCCTTGAACCCACACCTTTGTCTGCGGGCGTATCTGTAGGTTAAATTCCTGGACGTGGAATTGCTAGGACCTGGTACACTTCGAATTCTGACAGGCACTCCCTATTTGGCCGAAGAGGTGCTTTGAATGATATGGTGAGGGTGCTTACTCTCTGTTGTCTAGGCTCGTGGCATTTTGGGGTCCTCTCTGCCTCTTCTCCATGTAATCAGTCATATGTCCTACCAGCTCAGCTCCTCCTTGTGTGTCCATCCTCTTCCCTTCATTCCCACTGCTGTGGTCCTGGCTCAGCCTGCATCCTTTTTTTTAACCAGGACAGTTGCAACTACCAATTCAGAATGTATTTTAATCATCTGCCAGAGCAAATATCCAAAAACGGGAACTAAATCATTCCCTTTGGTGTCTCACCGTGTACCATATTGAAAAATCCACCTCCTGAGGCCGCTTCCCAGTGTTTTCCAGTTTGTCTCCAACTTCTCGCTCATTTCTCATACAGTTTAGGCTTCACAAAACTGGACTCTGGTGCCTTACTTGGGCCCCCAGCTCACCTTCTCCCTCCTTTCTCTGTTGTGGAAGTCCTGCTCATCTTTAAGCTACACTCAAACCATGCCTCCTCCATGAATCCACACAGTGTAGGACCACTAATTTTGGACGCAGGTTGACCTGGATTCTAATCCTAACACACAAACTGTCTCTTTTAACATCTGGAGTCCTCTGCTCACGAGAGGAATACGTTTTCATTTGTGAATAGGATTACCAGCTTTGGGCTTATGAATGTCTTAATAGTTGAAGGCCTCAGAGATACATGTTTTCTAGGATACCTAAGACCCCTTTTTACTGTTCTTAAAATGATTACAGCTGCTACCCTTAAACCTCACTTAACAATGTCAAGAGCCTTATCAATAACAGAAAGTTATCCACATAAGGACCCTTCTAAATATAAAAACAAGAGCTGTGGTCATAGCCAAGGCTGCCATCTTCCTGAGGAATATTCCAGAGATCAGTTTAGCTGATAATTTAGAATCATAGGTTCATGGCTTGAATCAGGCACAGCAGACCTAGAAATTATGATGAGAAATCTTACCAGAAACCTTAACAAAATAAGCTGACTCTGCCGCCGGAGCTATCAGAGACTAGCAAAGATCTTGAGATGCCCTAGCTCAGGTGGTCCTAGACAACAGTAATCAGGGCTTTCTTCTGGGGGGATGTCACTTAATCTGAGGCTCAGATTTTTCAGTTAAATAAAGACAGGGCGCCTGGGTGGCTCAGTCAGTTACATGTCCGCCGCTTGGTTTCGGCTCAGGTCATGATCTCACAGTAACGGGTTCGAGCCCTGCATCTGACTCTGTGCTGACAGCGCAGAGCCTGCTTGGGATTCTCTCTCTCCCTGTCTCTCTTTCTCTTTCTCTCTCTCTCTCTGCCCCTCCCCTGCTTGCTTTCTCTCTCTCTTAAAATTTTTTTTTAAAATAAAGACAAAAATACCAACCTTGTGGGATAATGGGCATATAGTAGGCGCTGAATAAAAAGTAATTTTCATCATTTTGTGGTGACTATGACCCTCCCACCGCACTTGATTGGAGCACTGGCTGTATTTGCTTTGTATCACAGCTGGTTGTGGACAAGAGTATCTTGAGCACTAGACTGCAAGCCCGCTGTGGGCAGGGCGCGTGAATCACCCCTGATCTCCCAGCGCCTGGCAAAGAGCCTGCAAATAAGCAAAGAAAGAGTCAAAGGTAAACGTGTAAAAAGATGAGCGGATGGGAGGTCAGACGCACCCGTGGAGCTGCCCGAAGACAGGGTTTCTCTGGAATCTCGACCGGCAGGCACAACTTGCGCAGCGCAGGCCGGAGGCGGGGCCTGGATTCGGGGGCGGGGCTTGGTGCGGACCCCGCCCCGGTCCGTCCGTGAATACGCTCCGGAGGCATAGGCCAACGCGCAGCCTCGCCCGGCGCTGCCTGCAGGCTCCTCTGTGGCCCGGCGGGTCCGGTCGCCGGCGCCGAGATGCGCCCCCTGCTTGGCTTCCTGCTGGTCTTCGTCTGCTGCACCTTCGCCCTGTACTTGCTGTCGACGCGACTGCCCCGCGGGCGGACGCTGGGCCCGGACGAGGAGACTGGAGGCAGGTGCGTGGCGCGGGTGGCGAGGGCCGCGGTTCGGGTCCGAGGAAGGGAGACAGATACGAGGATGGGGTCTTCGAATCGGAGATTGGGTTCCAGGATCGGAGGCGTCGGGGGCCGGGGTTCAGGTCTGGGACTGGAGATCAGGGTCGGTGTCCTGGCCGCGTCTGTCCGGTCTCGGGCGGGCGGGGTGGATGGGAGTTGTGGTCCGCCCGGACTGAACCTGCGCTGTGCTGGTTGCGCGGAGTGCAGTTTCGGCGCGCTATCCGTGGCTTTGCACGCAGGGCGGTGATTTGCCGAGGGAAACGCGGCGCCTCATGCCGGCGGCACCGGTTCGCGCACCTCTGTCTGCGCCGTGGCATCACCACGGGAGCCGGGTGCCGATCGCCTTCCCGGCCCAGCCCTGACCCGCATTTTCAGCCGACCCTCGCCCTTGTGTGGTCCCGCAGCCTCACCTCTACGACCGCTTTCGGCCTCCCTCCGTCGTTCTTCCCACCCCATCTCACTTCCGTCAGCCCTGCCCTTGGGACTCTACGGCATTCGGTCTGCAGAAGTGTTGCAAGGACCTCTTTAAATATTCACGAATTAATTATCGGAGCCGCCCCTCTTCCTGAATATCTCTACTTTCCCCCTTCTCATGACCGTCTGGGTGGGGCTGGAGGCGGTGCAATTCCTACCGGGCTGGTTTGCCGTCAGTGTTGCATACTGTTCAAAAAGTTTATGGAAATGTGCCTGCCACAGCATGGCGTTCACAAGAATGTTACTGATATTTGAATATGAGGGTAACTTTTCGGTTACCCTAGTTGGGAGGTTGGGAAGGCTCTGCTGTGTGTGTCAGACACACTAAGAGAAACATTCTGATGAGAACTAGGAGGGTGTGTTCATAATTGATCATTGATAGATTCAAGGGTTATTCTTATGTCAGAGGCAAGGTAGCCCTTACACTGTCACCCTTGTATAGGGTTCAGAATGCACTAAGGGCCAGATAAAGAGCGGGGTGAACAAGCAGCCTCTTTGAAAGGATTAGTTCAAGCTTGACATATTATCAAGAAGGTTATGTTTGTGGTGTGGGACAGATATACTTTCCAAGAGAATCTTTAATTGGCTTGTTAGTGACTGATAAAACAGTCTTTTACCTAGTAACTCAGGAGCAGTGTGAAGTTTTAATTGTCCTTGGCCTGAAGTTTGTGGGGGAGGGGGTGTTCCAGGAAGGGAAGGCAGTTTAGGACATTTAGTTCTTGCCTGAAAATTAATCCATTTGTCTCTTAAGAATAGATCCTAAAACCTGAGAACTAAAAGGAAACTTAACACTCATTTTTTCTATAAGGACCCCGAGGCCCAGGGACTAGCCTGAGATCACACTACTGGACAGTAGCAGAGTTGAGATGTTAACCCAGGTCTCTTGCTTCCAAAAGCGGGGCTCTTATGTCTGTGTCTTTGGAAAGAGGACACAAAGGACTTTTCTAGGTGCTAGGCTGATCTGGTCTCATGTTTCCATCTGCTTTTCCAAATCCCCAGGTCACTGTGGTTCCCCTCAGACTTGGCCGAGCTGCGGGAACTTTCTGAGGTCCTTCGAGAGTACCGGAAGGAGCACCAGGCCTACGTGTTCCTGCTGTTCTGCAGTGCCTACCTCTACAAACAGGGCTTTGCCATCCCTGGCTCCAGCTTCCTGGTCAGTGCCTTGCCCTCCTTCTGTGTGTGCTAGAAAGCTACCTTCTGTCTTATTTATTTATTTATTTATTTATTTATTTATTTATTTTTATTTTGGAGAGAGAGAGAGCCTGTGCACAAGCAGGGGAGGGGCAGAAAGAAGGAGACACAAAATCAGAAGCATGCTCCAGGCTCTGAGCTGTCAGCACAAAACCCATCGTGGGCTTGACCCCACAAACTGAGAGATCGTGACCTGATCTGGAGTCGGATGCTTATCCGACTGAGCCACCCAGTGCCCCCCCCCCTTTTTCCCAATATTTATTTATTTTTGAGAACACAAGGTGGGGAGGGGCAGAGAGAGGGGGCCAGATGATCCAAAGCGGGCTCTGTGCTGACAGCAATGAACCTTATGTAGGGCTTGAACTTAAAAACCGTAAGATCATGACCTGAGCTGAAGTCAGATGCTCAACCAACTGAGCCACCCAGGTGCTCTGCCACCTTCTGTCTTTGTAGAGTCCGCCTCAGGCTGCAAATCATATGGTCCAGAGCTAGACTACTGTGGCAATGATTTGATGACAGCTTCCCAAGTGTCAGACACTTTCACAGTTGCCTCACTGACCTTAGTTAATTCTCCTAACAGCCTTATAACGTGGGCCTGATTATCACACTTTACAAATAAGGAAACAGGCAGTGAGAAGTAACTGTCCAAGTTGACAGTGAGGAGGGGCAGGGCTGGGGTCTGAGCCCATGTCTGCCCAGCTCCAGAGTCTCAAATGTGCTGTTTTTGTTTCTAAGGCATTGATGGCTGTGTGCTGTCCTGGACACACACACACAATCTGAGCTGGCTCAGCTGTTCCTCCTCAGAGCTTCCATAATGTTCTGATTTTGGCACTGTTTTCTGTTATTTATTTTTTTTAAATCCGTTTTTTCCACCAGTCTTTGAGCTTTTGGCGAACCAGGCCTGTTCCTTACTCTCAGCTTTGTATTTCTTTGCCTGGTATAGGGAAGTGCCTTCACAAATGTTCGATGAACAAATGCAAGTTGTTCATGATGATGCTAGACTGGCGAGGCTGGAAGCTTCTCTGGTGTGGGGAGGAAAAGTTATTTGGAATTCCCAGACGGCCCCCAGCACTCGGAGCCGCAGTGCTGGGCCTAGACATGTGCTCTAGTCGCGGGCTGCTTCTCATCCACCCCCACCTCAGATTCTACAGAAGAACCTTGCTGTGCTCCCTGCAGCGTTTTAAGCTGCTGCATGTAAATATGTGTATATTTTAGGGCTTGGGGTGGGTTTGAATCCCAGCTGTGTAACCATGAGCCAGCCCTTTAACTTCTGCAACCCCATTTCCTCATCTGGAGAACGGGGATACTCACACAACCCCCTAGGACTGTTGCGTGGCGGAACTGAATGGAACGTGGGCATAGAGCAGCTGGCTCAGTGATGGTGCCTGGCATGCAATGGCCTTCAGCATTTGTTGAATGACTAAGAGACTGAGCAGGAAATCCCTGAAAGCTTCCTTCTGTCATGCTTCTTTCTCCTGCCCTGGCATGGAGCCTCCTCACCCCAGGCTCAGCTGGATGCACTTAAGCAATCTCTTTGTTGGAAACTGGAAGAAAAGCAAACATGTCCATGCCGAGAGAGACAGGGGAGGTGTGTGGTCCTGGAAGTCAGGGGCTGGCTTCTTGGGGTTGCCCCTGTACCTGCCCTCCCTCTTGAGCTGATCCCTCTTCAGGGCAAAGAGTCAGATGCTACCGGAGGGTGAATCCTGTCTCTGCCTAGTGTGAGCTTGGGCCTGATACTTAGTCTCTTATCCCCGTAGAATGGTGTAAGGATGGCAGATGACACAGGGTCATCATGAGGATTAAATAAGACATACAGTCAAGCACTTAACATACAGTAGGTGCTCATCAGACCCCCACCTTCTCACTTCTAACTTCCCCTTTTACTTTCTGTCTTGGATCCCATGTTGACAGGGTGATGTCTACTGGCCAAAGTGTGTTTAGGGCATACCGGTTCACTTTCCATTTTTGTTAATCTAAGACTTTGGTGAGTGTCAGCTAGAGCTCTCATCAACATGGAACCCCCAGTGTTGTGTACCACATAGATGTAATTCCAGCAAGAAGCAAAGAAGGAAGACGTTTTATATAGCTTATGTGGTCTTATTGAAGGAGAGAATTCATGGTTTGTGTTCATTTAAGATAGTTAAAATAATGTGTGAGTTCCATTTCTCCCTTCTTGGAGCACCAATGTTTGCAGGACCTACTACAACCCAGGCAGCAGGCTGGGGGCTGTATACACTGTTATCCCATTTAATTATCACCTGCCTTCTGAAGTGTTAATCTTCCCTGTTTAAAAGGTGAAGAGACCAAGGCCAAGATTGGAGTTTCCAGCTCTTCCATCACTTTTTGTTCACACCTTTAAAATGGGAGTTGAGGGGGGCGCCTGGGTGGCTCAGTTGGTTGAATGTCTGACTTCCGCTCAGGTCGTGATCTCGCGGTCCATGAGGTCGAGCCCCGGGTCGGGCTCTGTGCTGACAGCTCAGAGCCTGGATCCTCCTTCAGATTCTGTGTCTTCCTCCCTTTCTGCCTCTCCCCCACTCGCACTGTGTCTCCCTCTCTCTTTCAAAAATAAATAAACACTAAAAAAAAAAAAATAATAAAATAAAATGGGAATTGGGTTTTGGTTGGGAAAATCACTAAAAGAGGGGGGAACCTATGACTCTTGGGCTCCAGTACAAGGTGGCTGGTAGCCACCAGATGTTCTAATGGCTGAGGGTTTTGTTTTGTTTTTGCAGAACATTTTAGCTGGTGCTTTGTTTGGACCATGGCTGGGGCTTCTGCTGTGTTGTGTGTTGACATCAGTGGGCGCCACATGCTGCTATCTGCTCTCTAGTATTTTTGGCAAACAGCTGGTGGTCTCCTACTTCCCTGATAAAGTATGCCTGCTGCAGAGGAAGGTAAGCGGAGGGGCCACAACTGAGTGCCGGGCCCTGGAGTGTCACCTCAGGGCCCTGCGGAGTTTCCCACTGTGCTCCTCCACCCTGCTTTGGAGCTCCCGGGGGTTCCTTTTGATGTGATCAAGAGTCACAGACCTGGGATCAAATTCCAGCCTCATCATTACCAGCTCTGTGATTTGGGGCAAGTTCCTGACTTCTTGGAGCTTCAGGTACTTTCATTTAAAAAATGAGGAAAACATGGGGCTCCTGGGTGGCTCAGTCGGTTGAGCGTCCGACTTCGGCTCAGGTCATGATCTCACGGTCTATGAGTTCGAGCCCCGTGTCGGGCTCTGTGCTGACAACTTAGAGCCTGGAGCCTTCTTTGGATTCTGTGTCTCCTTCTCTCTCTGCCCCTCCCCTGCTCATGCTCCGTCTCTCTCTCTCTCTCTCTCTGTCAAAAATAAACATTAAAAAAAAAAAATTTAAAAGATGAGGAAAACAATCTCTACTCTGGAGGGTTGTTGGAAGATTCAGGAAGAGAATATGTGAAGTATCTAGAAAAGTGCTTGGCACTAACAGATTGTCATGTCTAGAGATTCTTTCTGCTTCTTAATGACCTTGTCTTTTTTGGCTACAGGTGGAAGAGAACAGAAACAGCTTGTTTTTTTTCTTACTGTTTTTGAGACTTTTCCCCATGACACCAAACTGGTTCTTGAACCTCTCAGCTCCGATTCTGAACATCCCGATTGTGCATTTCTTCTTCTCTGTTCTGATTGGTAAGAAGCTGGTGGGTTAAGTCTGTGTCTTCAGCATGGTCATGTTGGGGGCCTGCCCTGGGTTATCAGCCACATGGGCATGTGCCTGGCTCTGGCCTCTGATTAAGATCTGCCTTGAAAAAAAGAGGTGGTGCTAGTGAAGTTCTTTGTTGCCTTTTGACAATTGTATGACCTTCAATAAGCTACTTACCCTCCATGAACCATTTGGCCAGATGAGGGGCTGGGACCAGAGCAGTGTTTCTCAAAGTCTGTGCCTTGGTTCGCCTTTATCAGAGTGGTAATGTGCTAACATCCTGTAAAATCAGTGACTGTTGTTTTCTCCACACTAGAATTAAACCAACCCTACTTTAAGCCTAGGCAAGGATTGCCTCTCTTAAACCTACTTTAGAGCATGGAGGGAAAGACTATTCAGGGCTTCCAGGTGGAACATAACAAATCTGTGGTTGAACAACTGCTGTTGATAGGGAATTCTTGAGAGAAAGTAAGATCTTAAAGCAAAATTGACCACAGCTCATTTTGGTCATTTTGGCTTTCAAACAAAGTGCCTCAGTACCTCAGTTAGCAGCCTGTAATTACCTAGGTGGCAGAAGGCTTGGCAAGACTCTGGAGACCGGGGCTCCAGTCCCCCTTCTGACAAGCTGTGTGACCTTGAGTACTCTATGAACTTGAGGCATCTACTGTAGGGAAGGAACAGGTTGTTAGTCCCAAACCAGTCAGAGTCTCCGGGGTAGAGGTCAGGAAAAGCTATTAGAGTTTCCTGGGTTTTACTCCAGGCCCAGGTAACCAGAATCTCTGTGGGGAGCCCAAGAATGTGTTTTTAACAGCTTCCCCTGGGATTGTTATATAACCAGCCTGTCTGCTACCAGTCAGACTTTTGGGATCCAGTGGATTTGATGATCGCTTAGAGACAGTATAGAACATGAAAGTAGTACTATTTCTAAGAAACGTGTTTTTCTCTTAGCATGCTATAAATCTCATAATACTGGTACCTCTCATTACTTAGGCTGTTGGATGCTCAGAACCCAGTTTGGGGCACTTCTAGCAAATTGGTGAACCTTATACTTTTTGTACTAACTGTATCTCCTGATTAACTTATTCTTGACTTTTCTTTTTCCTATTAAACATTTTTTGTCTTATAGTAGTATATGTGTTTTTATAAATCATCTCAAGCCTGTTTGTTAAACAAGGCAGTTGTTTATGGGAAGTGAGGAAAGGAGGGGAAGGAGTAGAGAGGGAGGGAAAGAGGTAATGTGCTGAGGGGTCAGGAGTTAGGAAAAAAAAAAAAAATTCTGGAGTCTGGGTTGTGAATTCCTGGGGACATTTGTGAAGGGCTATTATTTTTTATTTTGCTGCCCCTAGTAACAGGCTCTTTCCCTTTTCTTCCAGGTTTGGTCCCATACAATTTTATCTGTGTGCAGACAGGCTCCATCCTGTCAACTCTGACCTCTCTGGATGCTCTTTTCTCCTGGGAAACGGTCTTCAAGCTTTTGGCCATTGCTCTGGTGGCCTTAGTTCCTGGAACCCTCATTAAAAAATTTAGTCAAAAGGACCTGCATTTGAATGAAATAAGCAACACTAATCATCTAAATAGTAGAAAGGACACGTGATCTGGGTTTTTGGTTGCCATGTCCTTGGACTTTGTTGTTTATTTGTATAATGGGTGTGGTCCTGTGCAGCCCGTCATTGTTTTTTAATTACCCTCAACAGGTGATTTTGGACACTATATATCTGTGTGCAGTGTTTTTATAAAGGACGTTCTGTTCTAGAAGGTGAACTGTATCAGGTTCTCAAACCAGTCCTGGTTTAGCAGGGTACTCTGTGAAACGGATGGCCTTCTAGAAAATCCTATTTGTATTTTGTTGAAAAACAAGGAACTCAGGATGGTCTGTTGTATTTGTCTCTCAGCAAGCCCCGCGCTGCTTCAGGAGAGGATGCTGATTGTCCTTAATCCAGAGTGCCTCTTCTGCAAAGTGATAGGCTGTTGTGACAGGTGTTCTGTTAAATCCCTAGTGGATGCTACTGGTGTAAATGATGTGAACCCACATCACTGACATTACCTTTTATCCTGTTAGTCTCATGGAGAGTGTTTTCTTCTGTATTTTTTTTTTTTTTTTTTTTTTTTTTGCCAATGACCTACCTCTTCCATAAACCAAGGGGAACTAGCTGACAAACTGCATAGAACTTTCACATACAACTCAAATGCACAGTGATTTCTGTGATGCTTTGTGTTCAGATGCACTGATGTTACCAAACATGTCAAATCTCTTGGTTGCGTGTTCTGACAATTCAGCTGATTGCAAATAGACTATTAAATATGAATGCAGCAAATTCTGCATGTTATGGGTATATTCTGGGGACATTCTTACCTGTCTGAATGGGGCAGGGCCCCTTGACTCACTGGAACCAAATGACCTGTCGGTACATTTTCTAATCTGTCCTTTCTGTGTGGGAATCCTGTCTCTGTCCTGCTAGGAGAATGGATTCAGTACACTCAGCTATCAGCCAGCATAGCCTCTGAATTTTTTTCGTTTTGTCATTTGTCAAGAATAACTGAGGAATAATTCTATTTTATCTTTTAATCCAAGGGGGAGAACTTGGTTTTGGATTACTGTGTTGTGTTGTATTTTTAATGATCTGTAGCTGCTGCTGCTGCTTACAGCTGCAGTACTGAACTGGCACAGACCTGGGTTAATGCTTCCAAGTACAGGAGGACCTTGGCACCTACACTGACCATCTCTGGGATCCTGTACCATACAGGACTAACTCGTCATTTCTTACCAGAACCGTTGCTGTTGGGCATCCTCTGCTGGGTTTTGATTTGGTGCGGCCAAGAATCTTGCCAAGGCTTTCCCTCAAGCCACGTGTTCTGCATGAATTCTTGAGAATACTCCTGTTCAGGAGGAAGAATGAATTCCTAAGCAGTGTTTTTTGGACAAGCTATGATCCAAAAAACACGACAAGGACTTCATTTTTAAAGGCATATTGCTTTAGAAGAAGCATGCTTACAGGAGCGGGGGTGAGGAGAAGGCTGTGTGAAATCTGTGGCTCTTTGTGTTCTGGAGGAGCAGGAGGCAAGGGGAAGCCAGTATGTTTTCTACACGACTGCAAGTGTGTGCCCTTTATCAAGATCCTTATGTTTGTCTCTCTCCCTCTTGCCTCGTGATTTTGCTACACTGTGCCTTACCAGTTGTGAGTTTACAGGCAAAGCAATTTCCCAAATAAATGGATATAAACGTTCTGTATGGGGTGTGTTGTACATGTTGCTCACGTTCAGTTCCCCTTGCCAGCGGGAATCAGGATTGGCTGAAAATCAAACAATCCAAAATGGTGTTTTAGCATCACTCTCAGGAGGCTTCTTACCAGTATGATTCCTTAGAAGCCAGATTTTCATTTTCACCTTTTCCTTCTCTACACTTACTTTATAGTGGAGTCACTAATGAAGAGTAGCTGCAAGATGGGCAGCAGGAAGGCCATGGGAAAAAAGAAGGGCACGTGTCCACCACCAAGAGGAAACTATTAAGAGAGGGATGGTTGTCCCCTCCTTCTGTAGGTGTGTCTGAAACCACAGCCACAGAAACCTTCTCCACACCCGGCTTTCCTGGCTGCAGGCCACCCTGCATGTGAAGTTTTCCTTTCCCTACAGCTCTGACAAGTGCTGAGACCTGTGAAGGCAGCTTTCGGGACACAAACAGAACCTGAGGAAAAGACACGACCAGAAAGGAGTGAAGCACGCTTTTTGTTTAATTCCATGCATTGGTTTGCTTCGATAGTCGCTCTTGTTCCCATCAGTGTACAATTATTCAGTACAAATGGAGCTGGCATCAGAAACCACAGGGAGCAGGGGACTGACGGTACTGGAGGTCCAGGGAGACAGATGAGGAAGCTCATTTTGAGACTTAACCCCAAAAAAGAATTTGCTCCAAGTTGATAGGAACTCAAATTATTGCAATAAAGAATCAGAGTGGGTCTTCCCACTTCCAGAGTCTGAGAAGAGGGCACTGGAGGTGGAAAGCCACCCAGATGATACGGTCAATAAGGGATATCTTCTTGGGGCACCTTGGTGGCTCAGTTAAGCATCTGACTCTGGGCTTCGGCTCAGGTCATGATCTCACAGTTCCTGAGTTTGAGCCCCATATTGGGCTCTGTGCTGACAGTGTGGAGCCTGCTTGGGATTTTCTCCCTCTGTCTCTCCTTCTCTGCCCCTCCCCTGTTCTGTTAAAATAAATAAGGTTAAAAAAAAAAATTGTGGAAAAAAAAAAAGGCTATCTTCCTAAGAGCTTGCACATTCTGGCTGCAGGGTCCCTCTGTGTATGACCATTGGAGGACCCCGTCTGTCAGGTCACTGGGCAACAGCCTGGGGCCAGGAGGCAGCATTCCCGAGTGTGGTGAAGTGGCTCCAGAGAGTAAGCCTGGGGGTCGGGGGTCTGCCGAAAGTTTTCTTACAGTGGCCTTGCATCTGCCTAGGGGCTTGTCTCTACGAAATCCTGCCATCATGTTCTGGTCATGTGACAAGTTAACAAAAGCTTTAGTCCAACTCCTTTGGCGTAACCCTGTTTTTCAGAGCAGTGCTTTCAGAGCTCCCCTCTTGTGCCACCTGTCCCTGAGAAATGCTCCAGGTTCCAGAAGGCTCTTCCACTTGGCAACCTACTTCATTCCAGTTTGAATAGGCTCTTGCAGTACTGGCTGGAACATGCAAACAGACTAATGTAATTCTTACGTGCTAGTCTGTGAGGTTGGTAACATTGGTGATATGAGTATAGTAAGTAGGACATTTATTCTATGAAATCAGCAAAGAAGAAAAATCTTGCTGCCTGGAAAGGCACTAAATTCATACTGACAGTACAAGTCAAAGTCTTAAGAATATCACACTGTTTTGATACATTAGCCTCACAGAGTCTAAGAAAGAAGCAGGTAACTGGGACCTAACTTTAGCTTTCTGTTTATAGAAGGGGAGGGAGGAACATGCCTATTTAACACAATGAAATGACGTAAATGAAGAGACACTTTGGAATTCAATCCATCAGTGACTGGAAATTATTCAGTTGGAATTGTAGTCCAAAAGGGCGGTGGGTGGAAGCAAGTGGCCTTTTTCCTGCCAGTGGTGCTGACCTCCACAGCCACAGGGTGGGCTCCAAAAGGAGAACACTGGTGTGGTCCTGTCATTCTCCCTTCAGGGCTAACTCAAGATCTCAAACCACCTTGTGAAAATTGTGAGGTTCGAGTTGGGATGCTGAAATAGATGTCCCCTTTTCCAATCAAGCTGTCATTGTTTCTCCAAGTGCTGTGTTATGAGAGGTTCTGAGGCTGTGTCCGGGCTGGGTGGGAACGAATATGGCGATCAAGAAATAACATCAGTCTTGGGTGTTAGGGTGGAGGTGGTAGGTGGCGGTATGTGATAGTATATTGGCTTCTGGTTTCGTGGAAAAACAAAACAGCAAACTGTACTGCAGAGCAAGGCAGGAATCCCTTGCATTCCAAGTATGTTCTATCCTAGAGAATTCGGTTCCAGGAAGTTCAAGTAGGAACATTTTACGAAAAGGGGGAACACTTGAGACAAAAAGGCACGGGGATAAAAAAGTAAATTAGGTGATCAGTGAGGATGCATTCACACGGAAAGGATGTGTCAGGGCTTCACAGTAGGGGAGGGCATTTAAAATTGGGTTGGTACCAGGAAAATTCCAAATCATCGTATCTATTACTTAGGATAAGAGGGAAGTTTAGCACAATGAGGCCCTGAAATATATGTCCAGTACCTAGTACGTCCTACAAAAAAATCCTTAATTCTAGAAGGATGGTTTGCTGATACTAAAGTTTTAAATATCTGAACTTCAAGTAGGCTATACCAAATCCTTTTTGAGTAGGAGCTCCCCCAATCTTGCAAACAGGTCTAAACTTCAG